>NC_135233.1:560088076-560713076 GCF_051348905.1 Ranitomeya variabilis | reverse complement strand
TCAGGCATTCCCAGCACACAGCGCACGTGATCGTTCTCACACGAGCTCCAGGGGGCAGCAGACTAGGAGTGTTAGGGGTGCACACATCAGAAGTGGCGTTGGACAGAGGGGTTTTCTGACCAGGTTGTGGAGTGATTTTGCTATGACCGCAGACAGGACAGGTACTGCTGCATCAATTGAAAGTGACAGGAGACAACATTTGTCCAGTATGGTTACTAACTATTTTTCATCCCTTATCGATGTTCTCCCTCAACCGTCATTCCCATTTGATTACTGGGCCTCCAAATTAGACACCTGGCCAGAATTGGCAGAATATGCATTGCAGGAGCTTGCTTGCCCGGCAGCAAGTGTCCTATCAGAAAGAGTATTCAGTGCTGCAGGTTCAATATTAACCGAAAAAAGGACTCGTCTGGCTACCCAAAATGTTGACGATCTAACATTCATTAAAATGAACCACAACTGGATTTCGAAATCTTTTGCCCCACCTTGCCCGGCCGACACCTAGCTTTCCTATGAAAAGCTCTTGCCTGTGAATTACTTTTCTAATGTCTAATTTGCTGCAGCTGATTGTACAGCATACGACATGTTTACACCTCCCTAAATGGCAAAACTCCCCACACGGGGCCGTGGTATCGCGACTTGGCGCAAGCACCCGTGAGACTGCTGTTTGTCTGAAGAGGTGGGTGTGCTCGCTTTTGGTTGACGGCATTGCTACTGGGTCCCTCATAGTACAATGTAGTGTCTCTGGCGGTGGTGGTGCGCACCCAACGTCAGACACACCGTTGTAACATGAGGGGCCCTGGGGCGGTCCCGCCGGCCTCAAGAGAGTTCCCCCCTACCCCAGCTCAAAATGTGCTCTACCACGTCCAAAATTATGTCGCACAGCTCCACCAATCTTTAGTCTATTCGCTGACATCATTCAATGTCTGGCACTGACAATACAAATTTGTAGACATCTATGATGCAACTTAAAGTAGTCTGTGTCTGTGTCCTATATTGGCACCATTAAATAGTTACTGCCAAATTACTATGTCAGAAACTCAGTAGATGAGCCCACCCCTGTACCTAAGTATGCCACCTTTTTTTTTGTTGTGGTTGTTTTGCGAGACATTAACATCTATTTATATTTTGGGAGTACTGGGACAGACACTCCTTGCACTACTCCTCCACTTACCACCAAGCTGCCTGTGTATCCATGTAACCGCTGTAAAGCTGCCATGAGCCTATTGTTTGTTATTTTAGGCCTTTGATAGCCTGTCTGCGGTCCCTACTTTAAATACTCCTCCACTGACCACCAAGCTGCCTGCCCGTGTATCCATGTAACCGCTGTAAAACTGCCATAAGCCTATTGTTTGTTATTTTAGGCCTTTGATAGCCTGTCTGCGGTCCCTACTTTAAATACTCCTCCACTCACCACCAAGCTGCCTGCCCGTGTATCCATGTAACCGCTGTAAAACTGCCATAAGCCTATTGTTTGTTATTTTAGGCCTTTGATAGCCTGTCTGCGGTCCCTACTTTAAATACTCCTCCACTCACCACCACCAAGCTGCCTGCCCGTGTATCCATGTAACCGCTGTAAAACTGCCATGAGCCTATTGTTTGTTATTTTAGGCCTTTGATAGCCTGTCTGCGGTCCCTACTTTAAATACTCCTCCACTCACCACCACCAACTTGCCTGCCCGTGTATCCATGTAACCGCTGTAAAACTGCCATGAGCCTATTGTTTGTTATGTTAGGCCTTTGATAGCCTGTCTGCGGTCCCTACTTTAAATACTCCTCCACTCACCACCAAGCTGCCTGCCCGTGTATCCATGTAACCGCTGTAAAACTGCCATGAGCCTATTGTTTGTTATTTTAGGCCTTTGAAGCCTGTCTGCGGTCCCTCCTTCCACTAGTCCTCCACTGACCAGACCACTGCTGCCCGTGTACCCCTGGAACCAATTATAAAGTGCCTACAGCCAGCCCATTTTCTTATGTTAGGCCTTTGATAGCCTGTCTGCGGTCCCTACTTTAAATACTCCTCCACTCACCACCAAGCTGCCTGCCCGTGTATCCATGTAACCGCTGTAAAACTGCCATGAGCCTATTGTTTGTTATTTTAGGCCTTTGAAGCCTGTCTGCGGTCCCTCCTTCCACTAGTCCTCCACTGACCAGACCACTGCTGCCCGTGTACCCCTGGAACCAATTATAAAGTGCCTACAGCCAGCCCATTTTCTTATGTTAGGCCTTTGATAGCCTGTCTGCGGTCCCTACTTTAAATACTCCTCCACTCACCACCACCAAGTTGCCTGCCCGTGTATCCATGTAACCGATGTAAAACTGCCATGAGCCTATTGTTTGTTATGTTAGGCCTTTGATAGCCTGTCTGCGGTCCCTACTTTAAATACTCCTCCACTGACCACCAAGCTGCCTGCCCGTGTATCCATGTAACCGCTGTAAAACTGCCATAAGCCTATTGTTTGTTATTTTAGGCCTTTGATAGCCTGTCTGCGGTCCCTACTTTAAATACTCCTCCACTCACCACCACCAAGCTGCCTGCCCGTGTATCCATGTAACCGCTGTAAAACTGCCATGAGCCTATTGTTTGTTATTTTAGGCCTTTGATAGCCCCTACTTGCAATACTCCTCCACTGACCACACCAATGCTGCCCGTGTACCCCTGGAACCTATTTAAAAGTTCATAGAGCCTAGTTATATATTTTATTTACTATTAATAAGGCCATGATGGACTACGCTGTACCACGCTACAAGCTAACCAGTCGACACTTCTTTTGCGAGAAAAGCCATCCCAACCCTCCACCAGCATGTAGAAGACCGCATTGTCCATGCACTCTGGCAATCTGTGAGTACAAAGGTGCACCTGACAACAGACGCATGGACCTGTAGGCATGGCCACGGAAGATTACGTGTCCATTACGGCGCAATGGGTTAATGTGGTGGATGCATGGTCCACAGGGGACAGCCTACTAAGTCTGTCTGCAGTCCCTAATTCAAATTGTCCTCCACTGTCTAAATCGGAGCTTCCACCTTCTGGCTTTCGGCCTATAGTATCAGAAATTAAACTGCATTTGGCCTTCAACTTTGGTTAGGGCCTACTAACGGCTTCTGCCCCTCCCTGGTGTTGCCCTCAACTAAATAAAGCTGAGCTTCAACCTTCTGCTCCAAATTACCATTTTGAAAAATGCAATAGGCTTTTCCGGCCTACTAAAGGTGTCTGTCTGTGTGCCCCTGCCTGGTGTTGTCCTCAACTAAATAAAGCTGAGCTTCAACCTTCCGGCTCTCATTAAGTGGTTTTAAAAAAAAAAATGGTGGTTAGGGCCTACTAACGGCTTCTGCCCCTCCCTGGTGTTGTCCTCAACTAAATAAAGCTGAGCTTCAACCTTCCGGCTCTCATTAAGTGGTTTTAAAAAAAAAAATGGTGGTTAGGGCCTACTAACGGCTTCTGCCCCTCCCTGGTGTTGCCCTCAACTAAATAAAGCTGAGCTTCAACCTTCTGCTCCAAATTACCATTTTGAAAAATGCAATAGGCTTTTCCGGCCTACTAAAGGTGTCTGTCTGTGTGCCCCTGCCTGGTGTTGCCCTCAACTAAATAAAGCTGAGCTTCAACCTTCTGCTCCAAATTACCATTTTGAAAAATGCAATAGGCTTTTCCGGCCTACTAAAGGTGTCTGTCTGTGTGCCCCTGCCTGGTGTTGTCCTCAACTAAATAAAGCTGAGCTTCAACCTTCCGGCTCTCATTAAGTGGTTTTAAAAAAAAAAATGGTGGTTAGGGCCTACTAACGGCTTCTGCCCCTCCCTGGTGTTGTCCTCAACTAAATAAAGCTGAGCTTCAACCTTCCGGCTCTCATTAAGTGGTTTTAAAAAAAAAAATGGTGGTTAGGGCCTACTAACGGCTTCTGCCCCTCCCTGGTGTTGTCCTCAACTAAATAAAGCTGAGCTTCAACCTTCCGGCTCTCATTAAGTGGTTTTAAAAAAAAAAAATGGTGGTTAGGGCCTACTAACGGCTTCTGCCCCTCCCTGGTGTTGCCCTCAACTAAATAAAGCTGAGCTTCAACCTTCTGCTCCAAATTACCATTTTGAAAAATGCAATAGGCTTTTCCGGCCTACTAAAGGTGTCTGTCTGTGTGCCCCTGCCTGGTGTTGTCCTCAACTAAATAAAGCTGAGCTTCAACCTTCCGGCTCTCATTAAGTGGTTTTAAAAAAAAAAAATGGTGGTTAGGGCCTACTAACGGCTTCTGCCCCTCCCTGGTGTTGCCCTCAACTAAATAAAGCTGAGCTTCAACCTTCTGCTCCAAATTACCATTTTGAAAAATGCAATAGGCTTTTCCGGCCTACTAAAGGTGTCTGTCTGTGTGCCCCTGCCTGGTGTTGTCCTCAACTAAATAAAGCTGAGCTTCAACCTTCTGCTCCAAATTACCATTTTGAAAAATGCAATAGGCTTTTCCGGCCTACTAAAGGTGTCTGTCTGTGTGCCCCTGCCTGGTGTTGCCCTCAACTAAATAAAGCTGAGCTTCAACCTTCTGCTCCAAATTACCATTTTGAAAAATGCAATAGGCTTTTCCGGCCTACTAAAGGTGTCTGTCTGTGTGCCCCTGCCTGGTGTTGTCCTCAACTAAATAAAGCTGAGCTTCAACCTTCCGGCTCTCATTAAGTGGTTTTAAAAAAAAAAATGGTGGTTAGGGCCTACTAACGGCTTCTGCCCCTCCCTGGTGTTGCCCTCAACTAAATAAAGCTGAGCTTCAACCTTCTGCTCCAAATTACCATTTTAAAAAATGCAATAGGCTTTTCCGGCCTACTAAAGGTGTCTGCCCCTCCCTGGTGTTGTCCTCAACTGAACAAAGCTGAGCTTCCACATTCTGGCTTTCGCCCTATACTATCAGATATTAAACTGCATTTGGCCTACTAGTGTGGTTAGGCCCTTGAAACAGTGTCTGCTGCTCTTGGGTTTGCTACTCCACTGAACAAAGCAATGCCGCCTGTTTAGTCCTGTTACCAATTTTGAACTGCATGTAGCCTACTTTATTCTTTGGCCCTATATCTGTTTCCTCCTCATCCTGCCCATTGCCCAGCCACTGCTAAATGAGTCTGCTGGTACATTGACCTAGACCACTACATTCCCCTTGTACTCTACACAGCCAGAATCTGTCCCTGCTGAAAGTAAGGTTCCCCTTCCCGCATGTTATACCACCTTACACAGGGACAAAGTGGAAGGTGCAGATGAAAGTGCAGGTTCCTTCATCAGGTGGGGGGGCATACTCGTTGGCGACGTCACTGGCACAGGGCCCCTCAGAGTACGCAAAAGTGTCGCTGCTGGTGGGAGGCGCCCCCGCCATGCAAACACACCGCCGTACTTTGAGGGGCCCTGTGCCAGTGGCAATGCGAACGAGTGGGCCCCCCCCCCTGCTTGCTCAGGATCACAGCACTTGCAACTTTTAAATACTTACCTTTCCCTGCAACGCATTTCCTGGGCCCACGAAAAACTTGAGCCAGCCCTACTCCCCCCACAACTTTCCCCCAATTCCCTATGCCCAACTATTATTATACAGTTAATTAAGATTGGCAAGCTTCAGAAACAAGAATGGATGTTTTTGGCATTAAAATGGGCACTGTAGGTGTTTTCCTGGCCTCCACTCACTGCCGACTATGCTTCCCCATTGACTTGCATTGGGTTTCGTGTTTCGGTCGATCCCCGACTTTTAGCGATAATCGGCCGACTGCACTCGACTCGACTCTGGACAAAATCGGGTTTCCCAAAACCCTACTCGATCTTAAAAAAATGAAAGTCGCTCAACCCTAGTCAAAACTCTTGCTGTTCCAATATTCAATTCAGGTAGAAACATTACCAAGTACAATTATTTCACCAATGTTGAACTAGGCAATTTTCTGCTTGCAAAAGCTATTACACTTGTTGGTACTATAAAGCAAAACAGACGAGCACTTTATGAGAGTGTCTTTAGATTCAATAACAAAGCGACTTTGGTATCTTACAAGGCGAAGAAGGAGAAATCAGTGATTTTACTCAGTACCATGCATCACAATTGCAGTATTGACAGCAATGACAGAAAATTAAAACCAGAAATCATCCTGCATTACAATAAAACAAAAGGAGGTGTAGACAAAATGGATGAGATGGTGGGAGAATATTTGTGTAACAGGCAAACAAAACGATGGCCTGTAGTACTATTTTCAAATATGCTTGATGTAGCAGCCCTAAATTCATTCATTATTTATACAGAAACTCATCCGGAATTTCATGCACAGAGGAAGGACAGGAGACGCATATTCTTGAAGGACCTTTGTCATGAACTTGTAATGCCTCACATGATAGAGTGAAGCGACTTGAAATGCTTGCCAAAGCAAACTAAAGAAGCAATGAAACGGTGTGGCGTACAGTTTCAGATTATTCCAGAGCCAGGAGAAAGAAAACGAAAGCATTGTTTCATGTGTCCAAAAAACATAGAAAGGAAAACTGAGCGATATTGTTCCACTTGTAAGGAAACTGTTTGCAAAAGAACACTCTTCTGACAAAAATAACATATCAGAATTGTTTGGAAGACTAATATAATAGAAAAGAAAGTTAGAATAAAAATGTAGCTGCAGCTAGTTTGCTATAGATTTCTATGCGTTTTTGTGTGTTTTCATGTCTTTGTGTGAAATTTGGGAAAAAAAATTTTTTGGGTGTTTTCTGTGAAAAATTATAATTACAATTTTGTCCACTATTCATATTTTATTGAGCAATTTTCAAATAAACTTGTGAAGGTTATTTAAGTGTGTTTTTCTACATTATGTGCATGGGGGCCTAAAAGGCCCCCAATACGTTAATATGTATATTTTTAACGTTTTGCGTACTAGGGTTAAAAGCAAAAATCCTGTTGCTCCTTTCTGCACAGTTATCTTGTTTATTTGTCCACACTTTTGTGTGCAGCAGTTCTTTGTATTGCTGCCATACTTGTCCTGAGATCATTGTAGGGAGATTGAAATTGTACTACAGTCCTGTATTTTTTTCATATATCTTCCAGCCACTTTCTGCCACTAACATTGTGTTGTGTTATACACTGGGCTGCCTGAGTTTTGGTGCAGTCTCCCCCCAAAAAAAGGGTGTTTCAAATTGTCACAAAGTGGATATACGTCAGTTCTGTTAGTTTGTAGTATATCAGCCAGCCATGTTCTGCCACTTACATTGTGTTGTGTTATACACTGGGCCTGAGTTTTGGTGCAGTCTCCCCCCCAAAAAAGGGAGATTCAAATTGTCACAAAGTGGATATAAGTCAGTTCTGTTAGTTTGTCGTATATCAGCCAGCCACGTTCGGCCACTTATATTGTGTTGTGTTATACACTTGGCCTGAGTTTTCGTGCAGGCTCCCCCCCAAAAAAAGGGAGATTCAAATTGTCACAAAGTGGATATACGTCAGTTCTTTTAGTTTGTCGTATATCAGCCAGCCACATTCTGCCACTTACATTGTGTTGTGTTATACACTGGGCCTGAGTTTTGGTGCAGTCTCCCCCACAAAAAAGGGAGATTCAAATTGTCACAAAGTGGATATACGTCAGTTCTGTTAGTTTGTCGTATATCAGCCAGCCACGTTCTGCCACTTACATTGCGTTGTGTTATACACTGGGCCTGAGTTTTGGTGCAGTCTCCCCCCAAAAAAGGGAGATTTAAATTCTCAACAAGTTTATATACATCTTCCACCTTGTTTTACAGTACCATATAACGGTTGTTATTTTGGTTAGATTTTCCCTAAAATGAGGAAGTCTGGTGGAAGAGGCCGTGGACGGTCGTTCTCAGCTGGTACTGATGGTGGTGGTGGTGGAGCATCTGGTGGTAGTGGGAAAAGCAAAATAGCACCTAAGGCTGGAGATGTTGAGCCAGCATCATCGTCTGGCTACACAAGGCCTCGAAGGCTCCCTTATCTTGAAGTAGGAAAACCACTTTTAAAGCCGGAGCAGCAGGAAAAAGTTTTGGCTTTCCTTGCTGACTCAGCCTCTAGCTCTTTCTCCTCCTGTTCAGAAAGTTCAAAATATAAAAGCAGTGAGTCATCAGTGGTTGCTCCCGGTCAGGAACAAGACGTTTCCTTGTGTCCTCAACCAAACCAAAAGTGAAGGATGCGTCAGGCGACACTACAGGTTACTCCATGGAGCTCTTTACACAAACCGTGCCTGGGTTAGAAAGAGAAATTGTTAACTGCCCATTACAAGATGAATCGGACATGGAGTGCACTGATGCACAACCACAGCTAGATTATTATGCTGTTCCATTGACTCAGATCACTACATTGCCCTTGCAGTGTACTCAGCCAGAATCTGACCCTGATGAGACTATGGTGCCCCGTCCCGAACGCTATAGCAACTTACACGGTGACACAGAGGAAGGTGCGCATGACAAGGAAGAGGAGGTGATAGATGACCCAGTTGTTGACCGAGATTGGCAGCCATTGGTGTAAGAGGGTGCCACTGCCAGTAGCTCAGAAGAGGAGGTGGATGATCCGCAGCAGCCATCTACATCACAACAGCTGTCATCTGGCAGGCCTGTATCAGGCCAAAAACGTGTGTCAAAAGCAAAAACAGTTTTAGGACAGCGTGGCCATCCGGTGAAAGTAGCACAGCGTGCAATGCCTGAAAAGGTATTCGATAGTAGGAAGAGTGCAGTGTGGCAATTTTTTAACCAAGATCCGAATGATCAGTCAAAAGTTTATCTGTAAGAAGTGCTCAAAGACCTTTAGCAGAGGGAAGAATCTTTAAAATTTAAGTACAACGTGCATGTGTAGACATTTAACCAGCATGCACTTGCAAGCCTGGACTAACTACCAAACGTCACGTACCGTTGGTGCACCTGTTTAGAATGAAGGTAGTCAGCAACGCTACATTGCTTCCCTTACTGTAAACAAACTGGTTACGACAACACCATCAGCAAATGTGGAGGTATCGTCGCAAGGCCAAAGCAGTCAGGTAATCACAAGGTTATTGGTAGGAAACACTGTATGTAGGCCAACATCAAGAATACCATCACCAACCCTCTCTCAATCTGCCATGTCCACCACCACCGCTAGTTCCACCATGTGCAGCTCTCCAGTCCAGCTCACCCTACAAGAAACTCTCGTTAGAAAAATAAAGTACTCATCCTCTCATCCGCGTACACAGGGTTTGAACGCCCACATTGCTAGACTAATCTCGTTAGAGATGATGCCCTAACGGTTGGTTGAAAGCAAAGCTTTCAAAGACCGGATGGCCTACGCAGTACCATGCTATGACCTACCCAGTCGGCACTTCTTTGCGAGAAAAGCCATCCCAGCCCTCCACCAGCATGTCAAAGACCACATTGTCCATGCACTGAGGCAATCAGTCAGTGGAAACGTGCATCTCACAACAGATGCATAGACCAGTAGGTATGGCCAGGGACGTTACGTGTCCATCACGGCGCACTGGGTTAATGTGGTGGATGCAGAGTCCACAGGGGACAGCCATAGTGGGACAGTTCTGCCTAGCCCACGGTCTAGGAAACAGTTGGCTGTAGGCGTTCGCCACCCCTTCTCTGTTATGATCCTCGTGGCAAGGATCGCAAGTAGGACTAGCTAAGTAACTAAATCGACTACAAACTCTGGGGAAGTGGTAACTGAATTGACCGCAACCTGATCAAATCCACAAACAACTATAGGCAGCCGTGGAACGTTACCTGAAAATCCTAGACGTCTCTTCACAGCCTGAGAAACTGACTATTCCTAGAGGGAACGAAAGTCCTCACTTGCCTCAGTGAAATGACCCCAAAGATATAGAATAGCCCCCCACAAATATTAACGGTGAGTTAAGGGGAAAGCACAAACGCAGAGATGAAATTAGATTTAGCAAATGAGGCCCGCTAACACTAGAAAGCAGAAAATAGAAAGGGAACTGTGCGGTCAATTAAAAACCCTATTCAAAATATCCACGCAGAGATCGCTCGAGCCCCCGCACCAACTAACGGTGCGGGGGAAGCAACTCTGTACCCCAGAGCAAACCAGCAGAAGAAATCACATATTAGCAAGCTGGACTAAACTCATCATACACAGAAATCATATTGCAGACTGATGAGCAAAAAATAATTAAACAGAACTTAGCTTCTCCTGAAGAGACTGAAACCGAAGATAATCAGGAGTAATCAGAATAGCACTGAGTACATTGGCAGTCGGCAACAAGTGGAAGTGAAACAGAGCTAAATAGGAAACTCCCAAGTGAATAATGAGGCAGCTGATCAGCCACAGACCCGCAGGATAAAAAACAAAGCCACCAGGGGGAGCCCAAAACAAAAGTCACACAATACCACCTGTGACCACAAGAGGGAGCCTGAAAACAGAGTTCACAACACTTCTCCTCCTCCTCCTCCTACAGAAGTGAAAGCTCGTCCACAGAGCGCAGTAGCATGACCACTCCATCCGCAGCTGCCAGTGTTGCACATGAGGTGTCCCATTATCGAACAGCTAGTGGTAAGCGTCAGCAGGCTGTGTTACAAATGAAGTGTTTGGGTGACAACAGACACACCGCGGAAGTACAGGCCAAGTACTTGCAGCAACAAACGCAGTCATGGCTGGGCAGTGTACATCTTAAGGCAGACAAGGTAGTCAGTGATAACGGAAGGAATTTTATGGCTGCCATAGCCCTTTCAGAACTGAAACACATACCTTGCCTGGCTCACACCTTAAACCTGGTGGTGCAGTCCTTCCTCAAAAAGTATCCGGAGTTACCAGCCCTGCTCCTGAAGGTGCGAAGACTTTGCTCGCACATCCGCCGGTCACCCGTACACTCCAGCTGTATGCAGAACCATCAGTGATCACTGAATCTTCCCCAGCAGCGCCTAATTATCGACATTGCAACAAGGTGGAACTCCACACTGCACATGGTTCAGAGGCTGTGCGAACAGAGGCGTGCTGTTATTAATTTGTGGGATGATACACATACATGGGCAGGCACTTGGATGGCAGACATGGAGTTGTCTGGTGTGCAGTCGTCGAAGCTACAAGACCTCTGGCAAGTCCTTCAGTGTTTTGAGGAATGCACACGGCTGGTAAGTGCAGACGACGCCATCATAAGCATGAGCATCCCACTAATGCATCTGCTGATGCAAAGTTTAACGTACATTAAGAAACAGGCGTCTGCAGCCAAGGAGGAGGGAAGCCTTGATGACAGTCAGCCATTGTCTGCTCAGGGAACTCTCCTGGACGAGGTGGCAGATGAAGAGGAGGAGGAGGATGATGGGGATGAATATTTATGGGAGGAGGATGCTTCTCAGGGGGCAATAGAAACTGGTGGTGTTGCAAGGTCAGGTACAGGGTTTTTGTGGGACACAACTGATGTTGATTTGCAAGCAAGTGCTCCTCAACCCAGCACAAGCAGTGAATTGACACCTGGAACATTGGCCCACATGGCTGAGTATGCCTTGCGTATCCTAAAAAGTGACCCCCGCATTATCAAAATGATGACCGATGACGATTACTGGTTGGCCTGCCTCCTGGATCCACGATATAAAGGAAAATTACAAAATATCATGCCACATGAGAACCTTGAGCAAATATTGGCTACCAAACAAGCAACTCATGTAGACCGTTTGGCTCAGGCATTCCCAGCACACAGCGGCGGTGATGGTTCTCACACGAGCTGTAGGGGGCAACATGGCTGAGGTGTTAGAGGTGCACAAATCCAAAGTGGCATTGGACAGAGGGGTTTTATGACCAGGTTGTGGAGTGATTTCGCAATGACCGCTGACACGACAGATACTGCTGCATCGATTCAAAGTGACAGGAGACAGCATTTCTCCAGTATGGTTACGAACTAGTTTTCCTCCCTTATCGATGTTCTCCCTCACAGGTCATTCCCCTTTGATAACTGGGCATCTAAAATAGACACCTGGCCTGAATTGGCAGAGTATGCATTACAGGAGCTCGCTTGCCCTGCTGCTAGTGTGCTATCAGAAAGAGTCTTCACTGCTGCTGGTTCAAAACTGACCGAAAAAAGGACACGTCTGGCTACCCAAAATGTTGATGATCTAACCTTCATTAAAATGAACCAATCATGGATTTCAAATTATTTGGCCCCACCTTCACCTGCTGACACGCAGTTTGCCTGAAAAATGTCTTGCTTTTGGCCTCCTCTTACTGACTGCTCCAATTCCTCTATTTGCAGCTGCTGAAGGTCCACCATAGGTCATTTTTATACCTCCCTAAATGGGCTGACTCCCCCCACAGGGCCGTGGTCACCACCTGGCGCAAGCACCCGTGCGAGTGACGTTTGCCTGGACAGGTGGGTGTGCCCACTCCTGGGCGACGGCACTGGCACAGGGTCCCTTATAGTACAATGAAGTGTCTCTGATGGTGGTGGTGCACAACCAACGTCAGACATACCGTCATAATATGAGGGGCCCTGTGCCAGTACCGCCGCCCATGAAAGAGTGTTCCCCCCCAGCTCGAACAGTGCTCTACTACTTGGAATACTTTCCTCTCCCTGCTCCACAACTGTGTAGTCTGGGCTGTTAAATCCTTCAATGGCACTGCCAATACAAATTTGTTGAAATGATAGATGATAGTTAAAATATACAGGGGCCCTGGCCTCCATTTAGACCAGTTAATACTTTGCGCCTACTACCACTGTCTTCTAATCAGCAGAGGAGCCCACCTCTGTACTTAACTATGCCACCTGTTTAATTATGAACAATTTTTTGGCAGACATTTAGCCCACTTTATTAATTGGGCCTACTAACTGTGCCTGCCCCTCATTACAGTTGTCCTCCACTGAACAAAGCAATGCCGCCTGTTTAGTCCTGTTACCAATTTTGAACTGCATTTAGCCCACTTTATTATTTGAGCCTACTAATTGTGTCTGCCACTCCTTACAATTGTCCTCCGCTGAACAAAGCAATGGCGCCAGTTTAGTCCTGTTACCAATTTTGAACTGCATTTAGCCTACTTAATTATTTGGGCCTTCTAACTGTGTCTGCCTCTCATTACAGTTGTCCTCCACTGAACAAAGCAATGCCACCTGTTTAGCCCTGTTACCAATTTTGAACTGCATTTAGCCCACATTATTATTTGGGCCTACTAACTGTGTCAGCCACTCATTACAGTTGTCCTCCACTCAACAAAGCAATGCTGCCTGTTTAGTCCGGTTACCAATTTTGAACTGCATTTAGCCTACTTAATTATTTGGGCCTACTAACTGTGTCTGCCCCTCATTACAGTTGTCCTCCACTGAACAAAGCAATGCTGCCAGTTTATTCTTGTTGTCAATTTTGAACTGCATTTAGCCTACTTAATTATTTGGGCCTACTAACTGTGTCTGCCCCTCATTACAGTTGTCCTCCACTGAACAAAGCAATGCTGCCAGTTTATTCTTGTTACCAATTTTGAACTGCATTTAGCCTACTTAATTATTTGGGCCTACTAACTGTGTCTGCCAGTCCTTACAGTTGTCCTCCGCTGAACAAAGCAATGCCGCCTGTTTAGTCCTGTTACCAATTTTGAACTGCATTTAGCCCACGTTATTATTTGGGCCTACTAATTGTATTTCCTCCTCATCCTGCCCATTGCCCAGCCACTGCTAGATGAGTCTGCTGGTACATTGACCCAGACCGCTACATTCCCCTTGCACTCTACACAGCCAGAATCTGACCCTGCTGAAAGTCAGGTTCCCCTTCCCGCATACTATACCATCTTACACGGGGACAAAGAGGAAGGTGCAAATGAAAGTGCAGGTTCCTTCATCAGGTGGGGGGGGCATACTCGTTGGTGACGTCACTGGCACAGGGCCCCTCATAGTACGCAAAAGTGTCTCTGCCGGTGGGAGGCGCCACCAGCCATCAAACACACCGCCGTACTGTGAGGGACCCTGTGCCAGTGCCAATGCCAACGAGTGGGCCCCCTCTTCTTGGTCAGGATCACAGCACTTACAAAGTTGAAATACTTACCTCTCCCTGCTCCACCGCCGTGACGTATTCCGCATTTCCTGGGCCCACGAAAATCTTGAGCCAGCCCTACCCCCCCACAACTTTAGCCAAATGACCCCCAGTTTTCAATGCCTAACTATTATTATAAAGTAAATTAAGATTGACAAGCTTCAGTAATAAGAATTGATGTTTTTGGCATTAAAATGGGCACTGTAGGTGTTTTCCTGTCTTCCACTCACTGTCGACTTTGATTCCCCATTGACTTGCATTGGGTTTCGTGTTTCAGTCGGCCCCCAACTTTACGCAATAATCGGCCGATTTCACCCCACCCGACTTTTGACAAAGTCGGGTTTTGCGAAACCCGACTCGATCCGAAAAAAGTAAAAGTTGCTCAACTCTAGATATTATATTTGCTTAGCAAATGACCACTGAAATGTCGTAAGGAAGTTTTTACAGACCAAGTGTCTCCACTATAGTCAAACTAAATTTTTGCACTTTTCAAGGTAGGCATTATTCATGGACAGTTTATTTTACACCGTGGCAAGTCCCATTACTTAGCTATATTCCAAAGGGATGCACTAGAGCTATATATTTTCTTGTTACCTCTAGTTCCTACTCCCATGATAATTTCAAACTATTTGGGGAGGAAACATGAAGAATGTCAGACCCCATCTAACGTATATTCATGACCTAACCCAAGTATAGGTAATGAATATAAAAATAGTGGACAAAGCCAGTAATCATACTCATAATACAAGTTACATTTTATATTCACTACCTATATTATAGGGGCTGTCTACTACTCGAGCAATCCCTTCTGAGACCCTATGTTTGCTTCCAATAAAATAATAACAGTTATACTTGCCTCTGGTGCCTACATCATTCCAGAGGTGTTAGCAGTGGCTCTACCAGTGATTTTATGACATTGGTATATCACGCGATCCCTGCAGGCAATCAGTGGCCACTTCAGTTTTCCCACCTTTGAACGAACCACATGTGTCTGGAGGAAGAGAGAGAGCTGGGAAAGTGAATCCAGTGCTGATTGGCTGCAGGAATTGCATGACATAATAACGACAAGTGAGACCAGGAAGAGCCAGTACTAAGACTGCTGGAACGGCACCAGCACAAGTGTTGAGTGTAAATGTTATTTTACTGAAGGCAAAATAAGGATTCAAAAGAGGTTGCCCGAGTAGTGGACAATCCATTGAAGTTGTATGTTCATACAAGGAATCTCTTTAATACATGAGGGGAGATTTTACTTTAACTTATACTCAAAGTTATTTTATCCTACTGTCCACAAACAAGTTTGATGAGATCAACTTCTGACTTGCTCGATACAGAAGAGAGCATTAAATGTTAACACATGACCAGTTTATGAATGATGGGGGCTGGCTGACAGCTCAATTTAATGACAATGCCAAACCCTTTCTCTACCATCGCTAATTTATAGACTGGGCTCTGAATGATCTCTGAATTAGCTCATGAAATTAACTAGCTTGCCAGGATTCTTCATACATGAGACCCTAGACCAGTGCTGGCGATTGAACATTGGTGGATATTTGATAATGATAGATTATGAGTAGATTGTATATTTTTAATTTTTCCATATTATTTTTGCAGTTAAACAACCTTATAAATATTTTTAAATGCTAAATATGTAAACTTTATATGGGAAAAAATATATCTTTGTGCTGTGTTAGCCAATTGATAGAAAAATATTAAACTTTGAGCGTCCTCAGGGGTTTACACTTTTTAAACCAACTGAAAAGATGGTAATAAATGGCAAGCTTTCGAGACTACTCAGGTCTTTTCATCAAACTTGATATGTGATTTTTTTCATCCTTGCCCAGAAAATAATTACTGCCTTTTTTTACCACACAAATACCTGAATGAATAGATGTTTACATATACACTGCTCAAAAAAATAAAGGGAACACTTAATCAACACAATGTAACTCCAAGTCACTTATGTGAAATCAACCTGTCAAGCTGTCCAGTTATGAAGCAACACTGATTGTGAATTAGCTTTGCCTGCTGCTGTGCATATGAAACAGACAGCAGGTAAAAGTTATAGGCAATTAGCAAGACAACCCTTACAAAAAGTGGTTTTGCATTGGGTAACCACAGGCCATTTCCCCGTTCTCATTCTTTTTTGGCTTTTGCTTTGGTCCCTTTTACATTTTGTCATTGCTCTCACCCCTAAAGGTACTGTACAGTAGCATGAGGCGGTGTCTTCAACCCACAGAAGTTGCTCAGTTAATGCAGCTCATCTAGGATGGAACAGAAATGCGAGCTGTGGCAAGAAGGGCAGATGTGCCTGTCAGCACACTGTCCAGAGCATAGAGCAGATACCAGAAGATAGGTTAGTACACCAGGAGACGTGGAGGGGCCGTAGGAGGGCAACAACCCAGCAGCAGGACCGCTAATTCCTCCTTTATGGAAGGAGGAACAGGAGGAGCAGTGCCAGAGCTCTGCTGCAAAATTACCTCCAGCAGGCCACTAACATCCATGTATCTGCTCAAACTGTCAGAAACAGACTCCATTAGGGTGGTATGAGAGGCCTGCATCCACAAGTGGGTGTTGGGTTTATAGCCCAACACCATGCAAGCTATTCGCATTTGCCAGAGAACATCAAGATTGGCAAACTCAACATTGGCCCCCTGTGCTCTTCATGGATGAGAAAATGTTCACACTGAGCACATGTGACAGACGTGACAGAGTCTGGAGAGGCTCTGGAGAGCGTTCTACTGCCTGCAACATCCTCCAGAATGACCTTTTGGCAGCCGGTCAGTAATGGTGTGGTGAGGCATTTCTTTGGAGGGTCACACAGCCCTCCATATGCTAGCCAGATGTACCCTGACTGCCATTAGGTACCAGAATGAGATCTTGAGACCCATTGTGAGACCATATGCAGATGAAGTAGGCCCTGGGTGTTATGACCTGGTGGTTAAGGAGCAACATGGGACGAGCTCTGAGGAGGTGGTATCTGTACTGACCACAGTTCCTAATCCTAACACCAACACTAGAAGTAGCCGTGGGATGTTCCTGTCACTCCCTAGACACCTCTACACAGCCTGAGAACTAACTACCCCTAAAGGTGGAAACAGAAAGCTATCTTGCCTCAGAGAAAACCCCAAAGGAAAGATAGCCCCCCACAAATATTGACTGTGAGTGGAGAGGGAAATGACATACACAAAATGAAAACAAGCTTTAGCAAAGGAGGCCAATTCTAACTAAATAGACAGGATAGAAAAGGATACTGTGCGGTCAGTATTAAAAGCTAAAAATCCACACAGAGTTTACAAAAAATCTCCACACCGACTCACGGTGTGGAGGGGCAAATCTGCTTCCCCAGAGCTTCCAGCTAAGCTGAATATATCATACAGACAAGCTGGACAAGAAAAAACACAACATGAGCTGAATGATTAAGTCCACAGCAAGTGGACAACCAAAAGAAAAGCAATGACTTATCTTTGCTGAAATGGACAGGCTATCAGAGAAATCCAAGGAGAGATCTGAATCCAACCAAGAAACATTGACAGCTAGCACTGGCTGCAGACTAGAGCCAGGCTAAATAGCAGAGCCAGGAGAGACGATCAGTGGAAGCAGCTGCAAAGCTAAACCCAAGGAGCAGCAGTTCCACTCAAAACCACCGGAGGGAGCCCAAGGGCAGAACTCACAAAAGTGCCATTTACAACCACCGGAGGGAGCCCAAGATCGGAATTCACAACAGTACCCCCCCTTGAGGAGGGGTCACCGAACCCTCACCAGAGCCCCCAGGCCGATCAGGACGAGCCAAGTGAAAAGCACGAACCAAGTCGGCAGCATGGACATCGGAGGCAACAACCCAAGAATTATCCTCCTGGCCGTAACCCTTCCACTTGACCAGATACTGAAGCTTCCGCCTCGAAAAACGAGAATCCAATATCTTCTCCACCACATATTCCAACTCCCCCTCAACCAACACCGGAGCAGGAGGATCAACAGAGGGAACCACGGGCACCACATATCTCCGCAACAAAGATCTATGAAAAACATTATGGATGGAAAAAGAAGCTGGAAGGGCCAAACGAAAAGATACCGGATTGATAATTTCAGAAATCTTATAAGGACCAATAAAGCGAGGCTTGAACTTAGGGGAAGAAACCTTCATAGGAACATGACGAGAAGATAACCAGACTAAATCCCCAACACGAAGCCGGGGACCAACACACCGACGACGGTTAGCAAAACGTTGAGCCTTTTCCTGAGACAACGTCAAATTGTCCACCACATGAGTCCAAATCTGCTGTAACCTGTCCACCACAGAATCCACACCAGGACAGTCAGAAGGCTCAACCTGCCCTGAAGAAAAACGAGGATGAAAACCAAAATTACAAAAAAAGGCGAAACCAAGGTAGCCGAACTAGCCCGATTATTAAGGGCAAACTCGGCCAACGGCAAGAAGATCACCAAATCATCCTGATCAGCAGACACAAAGCATCTCAAATAGGTTTCCAAGGTCTGATTGGTTCGCTCAGTTTGGCCATTTGTCTGAGGATGAAATGCTGAAGAAAAAGACAAATCAATGCCCATTCTAGCACAAAAGGACCGCCAAAACCTAGAAACAAACTGGGAACCTCTGTCAGACACAATATTCTCCGGAATGCCATGCAAATGAACCAGATGCTGAAAAAACAATGGAACCAAATCAGAGAAGGAAGGCAACTTAGGCAAAGGTACCAAATGGACCATCTTAGAAAACCGGTCACAAACCACCCAGATAACAGACATCTTCTGGGAAACAGGAAGATCCGAAATAAAATCCATGGAAATATGCGTCCAGGGCCTCTCAGGGACCGGCAAAGGCAAAAGCAACCCACTAGCGCGGGAACAGCAAGGCTTGGCCCGGGCACAAGTCCCACAGGACTGCACAAAAGAACGCACATCCCGCGACAAGGAAGGCCACCAAAAGGACCTGGCAACCAAATCTCTGGTAACAAAAATCCCAGGATGACCAGCCAACACCGAACAATGAACCTCAGAAATTACCTTACTAGTCCATCTATCAGGAACAAACAGTTTCCCCACTGGACAGCGGTCAGGTTTATCAGCCTGAAACTCCCGTAAATCAGGGGAGATGGCAGAAAGAATCACCCCCTCCTTGAGAATACCAACCGGCTCAAGGACTCCCGGAGAATCAGGCAAAAAACTCTTAGAGAGGGCATCAGCCTTCACATTCTTAGATCCCGGAAGATACGAGACCACAAAATCAAAACGGGAGAAAAACAGGGACCATCGAGCTTGTCTAGGGTTCAACTGCTTGGCAGACTCGAGGTAAATCAGATTCTTATGATCGGTCAAGACCACAACGCGATGCTTGGCTCCCTCAAGCCAATGTCGCCACTCCTCAAATGCCCACTTCATAGCCAACAACTCCTGATTGCCGACATCATAATTACGCTCAGCAGGCGAAAACTTTCTGGAGAAGAAGGCACACGGTTTCATCAAAGAACCATCAGAACTTCTCTGAGACAAAACAGCCCCTGCCCCAATCTCAGAAGCATCAACCTCAACCTGAAAAGGAAGAGAAACATCCGGCTGACGCAATACAGGGGCAGAAGTAAAACGACTAGTGTTGAGCATTCCGATACCGCAAGTATCGGGTATCGGACGATACTTGCTGTATCGGAATTCCGATACCGAGATCCGATACTTTTGTGGTATCGGGAATCGGTATCGAAACTACATTAATGTGTAAAATAAAGAATTAAAATAAAAAATATTGATATACTCACCTGTCCGGAGGCCCCTGGACATCACCGCTGGTAACCGGCAGCCTTCTTTGCTTAAAATGAGCGCGTTTATGGCCTTCCATGACATCACGGTTTCTGATTGGTCGCGTGCCGCTCATGTGACCGCCACGCGACCAATCACAAGCCGTGACGTAATTCTCAGGTCCTAAATTCCTATAGAATTACGTCACGGCTTGTGATTGGTCGCGTGGCGGTCACATGAGCGGCACGTGACCAATCAGAAGCCGTGACGTCATGGAAGGCCATAAACGCGCTCATTTTAAGCAAAGAAGGCTGCCGGTTCACAGCGGTAAGGTCCAGGCTGCGTCGGAGAGGTGAGTATATCAATATTTTTTATTTTAATTCTTTATTTTACACATTAATATGGATTTTCCTCTCCTCCAGACCCTGGGAACCATCAGGGATACCTTCCAATACTTGAGTCCCATTCACTTGTATTGGTATCGGGTATCGGTATCGGATCAGATCCGATACTTTGCCGGTATCGGCCGATACTTTCCGATACCGATACTTTCAAGTATCGGACGGTATCGCTCAACACTAAAAACGACGTTTAAGCTCCTGAAAGGCCTCAACAGCCACAGAGGACCAATTCATCACATCAGCGCCTTTCTTCGTCAAATCGGTCAGGGGCTTAACCACACTGGAAAAGTTAGCAATGAAACGGCGGTAAAAATTAGCAAAGCCCAAAAATTTCTGAAGGCTCTTCACAGATGTGGGTTGAATCCAATCATGAATGGCCTGGACCTTAACAGGATCCATTTCTATAGCCGAGGGAGAAAAAATGAAACCCAAAAAAGAAACCTTCTGAACTCCAAAAAGGCACTTAGACCCCTTCACAAACAAAGCATTAGCACGAAGGATCTGAAATACCATCCTGACCTGTTTCACATGAGACTCCCAATCATCGGAAAAAAACAAAATATCATCCAAATATACAATCATGAATTTATCAAGATAATTCCGGAAGATATTTATGCATATGCATAAAGGACTGAAACACAGATGGAGCATTAGAGAGCCCGAATGGCATCACAAGGTATTCAAAATGGCCTTCGGGCGTATTAAATGCTGTTTTCCATTCGTCACCCTGTTTAATACGAACAAGATTATACGCCCCTCGAAGGTCAATCTTAGTAAACCAACTAGCCCCCTTAATCCGAGCAAACGAATCAGAAAGCAAAGGTAAAGGGTATTGGAATTTGACCGTGATCTTATTGAGAAGGCGATAATCTATACAGGGTCTCAAGGAGCCATCCTTCTTGGCAACAGAGAAGAATCCAGCTCCCAACGGTGACGAAGACGGGTGAATATGCCCCTTCTCCAAAGACTGCTTTACATAACTACGCATGGCTGCATGCTCTGGCACAGACAGATTGAAAAGTCGGCCCTTAGGGAACTTACAGCCAGGAATCAAGTTAATAGCACAATCGCTGTCCCTATGAGGAGGAAGGGAGCTGGACTTGGGCTCATCAAATACATCCTGGAAATCCGACAAAAACTCAGGAACTTCAGAAGAGGGGGAAGAGGAAATTGACATTAAAGGAACATCACTATGTATCCCTTGACAACCCCAACTAGTCACAGACATAGATTTCCAATCCAGCACTGGATTATGCACCTGTAACCATGGAAAACTTAGCACAACAACATCATGCAAATTATGCAACACCAGAAAACAAGAATCTTCCTGATGTGCTGGAGCCATGTACATGGTCAACTGTGTCCAGTACTGAGGTTTATTCCTGGCCAATGGTGTAGCATCAATCCCCCTCAAGGGAATAGGGCTCTGCAAAGGCTGCAAGGAAAAACCACAGCGTCTGGCGAAGTCCATTAAGTTCAGGGCAGCGCCTGAATCCACAAATGCCATAACAGAAAAGGATGATAATGAGCAAATCAGGGTAACAGACAAGAGAAATTTAGGCTGTACAGTACTAATGGTAACAGACCTAGCGACCCTCTTAGTATGCTTAGGGCAATCAGAAATAGCATGAGCAGAATCACCACAGTAAAAACAAAGCCTATTCTGACGTCTGAATTCCTGCTGTTCTGCTCTAGTCAAAATCCTATCACATTGCATAGGCTCAGGACTCTGCTCAGAGGACACTGCCATATGGTGCACCACCTTGCGCTCGTGCAGGCGCCGATCAATCTGAATGGCCAAATTTCTGGCAGTATACTTCTGCCGCTTCCTGACCCTGACACAGAGCCAGCAAGGTTTTTTCTGCCTGATCCACAGAATTAGGTTCATCATACAGCAATCCGAGCGCTTGAAAAAATGCATCTACATTGAGTAATGCAGGATCCCCTGACTCAAGGGAGAATGCCCAGTCCTGAGGGTCTCCATGCAGCAGAGAAATGCCAATCTTCACCTGCTGAATGGGGTCACCAGAGGAATGGGGTCTCAAAGCAAAAAACAATCTGCAGTTATTTTTAAAGTTCAAAAATTTGGATCTATCCCCAAAAAACAAATCAGGAGTAGGAATTCTAGGCTCTAAAACAGGAGTCTGAATGATATAATCCGAAATACCCTGTACTCTAGCAGCAAGATGATCGACACGAGACGTCAATCCCTGAATATCCATGCTAGCACCTAACCACTGAGCCACCCAGAGGTAAGGGGGGAAAAAAAGACAAAACAGGCTGCAAAGAAAAAAAAAAATGGCTCAGAACTTTTTTTTCCCCTCTTTTGAGATGCATTCAACACATTGCTGGCCAGCTGTACTGTTATGACCTGGTGGTTAAGGAGCAACATGGGACGAGCTCTGAGGAGGTGGTATCTGTACTGACCGCAGTTCCTAATCCTAACACCAACACTAGAAGTAGCCGTGGGATGTTCCTGTCACTCCCTAGACACCTCGTCACAGCCTGAGAACTAACTACCCCTAAAGGTGGAAACAGAAAGCTATCTTGCCTCAGAGAAAACCCCAAAGGAAAGATAGCCCCCCACAAATATTGACTGTGAGTGGAGAGGGAAATGACATACACAAAATGAAAACAAGCT
This sequence comes from Ranitomeya variabilis, assembly GCF_051348905.1. Taxonomy (NCBI): domain Eukaryota; kingdom Metazoa; phylum Chordata; class Amphibia; order Anura; family Dendrobatidae; genus Ranitomeya; species Ranitomeya variabilis. The sequence continues at coordinate 560,690,368 of NC_135233.1, read as the reverse complement.
TTAGCAAAGGAGGCCAATTCTAACTAAATAGACAGGATAGAAAAGGATACTGTGCGGTCAGTATTAAAAGCTAAAAATCCACACAGAGTTTACAAAAAAATCTCCACACCGACTCACGGTGTGGAGGGGCAAATCTGCTTCCCCAGAGCTTCCAGCTAAGCTGACTATATCATACAGACAAGCTGGGCAAGAAAAAACACAACATGAGCTGAACGATTAAGTCCACAGCAAGTGGACAACCAAAAGAAAAGCAATGACTTATCTTTGCTGAAATGGACAGGCTATCAGAGAAATCCAAGGAGAGATCTGAATCCAACCAAGAAACATTGACAGCTGGCACTGGCTGCAGGCTAGAGCCAGGCTAAATAGCAGAGCCAGGAGAGACGATCAGTGGAAGCAGCTGCAAAGCTAAACCCAAGGAGCAGCAGTTCCACTCAAAACCACCGGAGGGAGCCCAAGGGCAGAACTCACAAAAGTGCCATTTACAACCACCGGAGGGAGCCCAAGAACGGAATTCACAACACCTGGGTTCCTTCTGATGCATGACAGTGCTAGGCCTCATGTGGCTGGAGTGTGTCAGCAGTTCCTGCATGATGAAGGCATTGACTGGCCTGTCCATTCCCCAGACCTGAATTCAATGGAGCAAATCTGGGACATCATGTCTTGGTCCATCAACCAACGCCATGTTGCACCACAGACTGCCCAGGAGTTGACTGATGCTTTAATCCTTTAGTCTTTGAGAATATCCCTCAGAAGAACATATGCCACATGCCCAGGCATTGTATGTGGAGGTCACACACACTAATGAGCATCCATTTCATTAAAGTTGGATCAGCCTGCAATATGATTTTCCACTTTCATTTGGAGTGTCATTCCAAATCCAGACCTCCATTGAATATTAATTTTGACTTAAATTGATCATTTTTATGTTTTATTGTTCTCAACGCATTCTACTATGTAATGAATAAAGATTTGCAACTGGAATATATAATTCAGTGATATCTAGGATGTGGTATTTTAGTGTTCCCTTTTTTTTGAGCAGTGTACTTTAACTCAAGATGTTAAAAATGATCCATACTGACATAACGTCAGAAAATCATTGAAATCTGTCAAGTCATTAGAAAATCTACACTCCATCATAAAGACTTCATGTCAAATAATAAGATTTCGAACCCCTGAACATAAACCATCTAGCACATGTTGTTTCCTTGTAAAGCACAATTAAACTGCTGAAATAGGTATTGGGAAGCAGGGAGATCTGAAAATGCCAGTGGCAGAAGTGCAATCCAGATATTGATTCCAAAGCAATTTGATCCATGATAAATGAGAGCACATTTAGGTTAGGATTCAGTCACTGATCAATTAGTCTTTCAGCAAAAGGAGTAAACTCAATTTTTATCTGTAGCAAATGTCCCTCTTTGCTGCAGCATCTCACATTAAATCTCAGCTAATGTTTAAGCGAAAATGCATTTTATGTCCCGGAAAAAAAGAAATCTATACCAGAATTGTAATCCTTTAAGTGAGTTTTACGTAGTAAGAAATTTTCTTCGTATTAGAGAAAAACATGAAACGTTGTGAAAAAATAATGCAAATGATAACATAGAAAATATATGTGGTCATATTGGAGTCATTAGGATAGCAGTCAACAGGCAGTTATGACAACAGCAATATGGGTGTTTGATTATTACTTCCATTGTTTTCTTTTAAGACTGTACAGTATTAACCCCTTCCCGACCCATGACGCCACGTAGGCGTCATGAAAGTCGGTGCCAATCCGACCCATAACGCCTATGTGGCGTCATGGAATGATCGCGTCCCTGCAGATCGGGTGAAAGGGTTAACTCCAATTTCACCCGATCTGCAGGGACAGGGAGAGTTGTACATTACCCCAGGGGGGTGGCTTTGCCCCAAGTGGCTACAATCGCTCTGATTGGCTGTTGAAAGTGGAACAGCCAATCAGAGCAATTTGCAATATTTCACCTATGAGTTCTGTCCCGTACTCCCCTCCGTCCGCCTGTCCGCTCCCCCGTCCTCCTGTCCGCTCCCCCCGTGCTCCGATCCACCCCCTCTGTGCTCCGATCCACCCCCCCCACCACCCCCTCATACTTACGGATCCTCCCGGAGTCTGTCCATCTTCTCCCTGGGCGCTGCCATCTTCCAAAATGGCGGGCGCATGCGCAGTGCGCCCGCCGAATCTGCCGGCCGGCAGATTCGTTCCATGTACATTTTGAACACTGTGATAAAACCTATCACAGTGATCAAAATAAAAAAAATTGTAAATTAACCCCCCCCCTTTATCACCCCCACAGGTAGGGACAATAATAAAATATAGAAAATATTTTTTTCCACTAGGGTTAGGGTTAGGGGTAGGGTTAGGGTTAGGGGTAGGGTTATTGGTAGGGTTAGGGGTAGGGTTAGGGGTAGGGTTAGGGGTAGGGTTAGGGGTAGGGTTAGAACTAGGGTTAGCATTAGAATTAGGCTATGTGCACACGGTGCGGATTTGGCTGCGGATCCGCAGCGGATTGGCCGCTGCGGATTCGTAGCAGTGTTCCATCAGGTTTACAGTACCATGTAAACCTATGGAAAACCAAATCCGCTGTGCCCATGGTGCGGAAAATACCGCACGGAAATGCTGTGTTGTATTTTCCGCAGCATGTCAATTCTTTGTGCGGATTTCGCAGCGTTTTACACCTGTTCCTCAATAGGAATCCGCAGGTGAAATCCGCATAAAAAACACTGGTAATCCGCGGTAAATCTGCAGGTAAAATGCAGTGCCTTTTACCTGCGGATTTTTCAAAAATGGTGCGGAAAAATCTCACACGAATCCGCAACGTGGGCACATAGCCTTAGGGTTGGAATTAGAGTTAGGGTTGGAATTAAGGCTAGGGTTGGAAATAGGGTTAAGAATAGGCTTGTGGTTAGGGTTATGGTTAGGGTTAGGGGTGTGTTGGGGTTAAAGTTGTGGTTAGGGTTGGGGTTAGGGTTAGGGTTGTGATTAGGGTTATGGCTAGAGTTGGGATTAGGGTTAGGGGTGTGTTGGGGTTAGTGTTTGAGTTAGAATTAAGGGGTTTCCACTGATTAGGCACATCAGGGGTCTCCAAACGCAACATGGCGCCACCATTGATTCCAGCCAATCTTGCATTCAAAAAGTCAAATTGTGCTCCCTCCCTTCCGAGCCCCGACGTGCGCCTAAACAGTGGTTTATCCCCACATATGGGGTACCAGCATACTCAGGATAAACTGGGCAACGATTATTGGGGTCCAATTTCTCCTGTTACCCTTGCGAAAATAAAAAATTGCTTGCTAAAACATAATTTTAAAGGAATGAAAAATTATTTTTTATTTTCATGGCTCTGCGTTATAAACTTCTGTGAAGCACTTGGGGGTTCAAAGTGCTCACCACACATCTAGATAAGTTCCTTGGGGGTCTAGTTTCCAAAATGGGGTCACCTGTTGGGGGTTTCTACTGTTTAGGCACATCAGGGGCTCTGCAAATGCAACGTGACACCCTCAGACCATTCCATCAAAATCTGCATTTCAAAACGTCACTGCTTCCCTTCCGAGCCCCGATGTGTGCCCAAACAGTGGTTTAGCCCCACATATGAGGTACCAGCGTACTCAGGACAAACGGGACAACAAATATTGGGGTCCAATTTCTCCTGTTACTCTTGCAAAAATAAAAAATTGCTTGCTAAAACATAATTTTTGAGGAATGAAAAATTATTTTTTATTTTCACGGCTCTGCGTTGTAAACTTCTATGAAGCACTTGGGGGTTCTAAGTGCTCACTACACATCTAGATAAGTTCCTTGGGGGGTCTAGTTTCCAAAATGGGGTCACTTGTGGGGGGTTTCTACTGTTTAGGCACATCATGGGCTCTGCAAATGGAATGTGACGCCCGCAGACCACTCCATCAAAGCCTGCATTTCAAAACGTCACTACCTCCCTTCCAAGCCCCGACTTGTGCCCAAACAGTGGTTTACCCCCACATATGGGGTATCAGTGTACTCAGGACAAACTGGGCAACAACTATTGAGGTCCAATTTCTCCTGTTACTCTTGTGAAAATAAAAAATTGCTTGCTAAAACATAATTTTTGAGGAATGAAAAATTATTTTTTATTTTCACGGCTCTGCGTTGTAAACTTCTTTGAAGCATTTGGGGGTTCTAAGTGCTCACTACACATCTAGATAAGTTCCTTGGGGGGTCTAGTTTCCAAAATGGGGTCACTTGTGGGGGATTTCTACTGTTTAGGCACATCAGGGGCTCTGCAAACGTAACATTATGTCCGCAGACCATTCCATCAAAGTCTGCATTCCAAAACGTCACTACTTCCCTTCCGAGCCCCGGCATGTGCCAAAACAGTGGTATTGCCCCACATGTGGGGTATCAGCGTACTCAGGAGAAACTGGACAAGAACTTTTGGGGTCTAATTTCTCCTGTTACCCTTGGGAAAATAATAAAATTGTGGGCTAAAAAATCATTTTTGAGAAAAGAAAAATTATTTTTTATTTTCATTGCTCTGCGTTATAAACTTCTGTGAAGCACTTGGGGGTTCAAAGTTCTCACCACACATCTAGATTAGTTCCTTGGGAGGTCTAGTTTCCAAAATGGGGTCACTTGTTGGGGAGCTCCAATGTTTAGGCACACAGGGGCTCTCCAAACGTGACATGGTGTCCGCTAATGATTGGAGCTAATTTTCCATTCAAAAAGCCAAATGGTGTGCCTTCCCTTCCGAGCCCTGCTGTGCGCCCAAACAGTGGTTTACCCCAACATATCAGGTATCATCGTACTCAGGATAAACTGGACAACAACATTTGGTGTCCAATTTCTCCTGTTACCCTTGGGAAAATAAAAAATTCAGGGCTTAAAACCATTTTTGAGGAAAGAAAAATTATTTTTTATTTTCACGGCTCTGCGGTATAAACTTCTGTGAAGCACCTGGGGGTTTAAAGTGCTCACTATGCATCTAGATAAGTTCCTTGGGGGGTCTAGTTTCCAAAATGGGGTCACTTCCAGGGGAGCTCCAATGTTTAGGCACACAGGGGCTCTCCAAACACGACATGGTGTCCGCTAACGATTGGAGCTAATTTTCCATTCAAAAAGTCAAATGGCGCGCCTTCCCTTCCGAGCCTTGCCGTGCACCCAAACAGTGGTTTACCCCCACATATGAGGTATGGGCATACTCAGGAGAAATTGCCCAACTAATTTTAGGATCCATTTTATCCTGTTGCCCATGTGAAAATTAAAAAATTGAGGCTAAAATAAATTTTGTGTGGAAAAAAATTACTTTTTCATTTTTACGGATCAATTTGTGAAGCACCTGAGGGTTTAAAGTGCTCACTATGCAACTAGATAAGTTCCTTGGGGGGTATAGTTTCAAAAATGGGCTCACTTGTGGGGGAGCTCCAATTTTTAGGCACACAGGGGCTTTCCAAACGCGACATGGTGTCCGCTAACGATGGAGATAATTTTTCATTCAAAAAGTCAAATGGCGCTCCTTCCCTTCTGAGCCTTACCATGTGCCTAAACAGTGGTTTACCTCCACATGTGAGGTATCAGTGTACTCAGGAGAAATTTCCCAACAAATTTTAGGATCCATTTTATCCTTTTGCCAATGTGAAAATGAAAAAATTGAGGCTAAAATAATTTTTTTGTGAAAAAAAAGTACTTTTTCATTTTTACGGATCAATTTGTGAAGCACCTGAGGGTTTAAAGTGCTCCACTATGCTTCTAGATAAGTTCCTTGGGGGGTCTCGTTTCCAAAATGGGGTCACTTGTGGAGGAGCTCCAATGTTTAGTCACACGGGGGCTCTCCAAACGCGGCATGGTGTCCGCTAAAGATTGGAGCCAATTTTTTATTCAAAAAGTCAAATGGCGCTCCTTCCATTCTGAGCCCTGCCGTGCGCCCAAACAGTGGTTTACCCCCACATATGAGGTATCAGCGTACTCAGGACAAATTGGACAACAACGTTTGTGGTCCAGTTTCTCCTTTTACCCTTGGTAAAATAAAAAAATTGTTGCTAAAAATCATTTTTGTGACTAAAAAGTTAAATGTTCATATTTTCTTCCATGTTGATTCTGCTGCTGTGAAACACCTGAAGGGTTAATAAACTTCTTGAGGGGTGCAGTTTTTAGAATGGTGTCACTTTTGGGTATTTTCAGCCATATAGAACCCTCAAACTGACTTCAAATGTGAGGTGGTCCCTAAAAAAAATGGTTTTGTAAATTTTGTTGTAAAAATGAGAAATCACTAGTCAAATTTTAACCCTTATAACTTCGTAGCAAAAAAAAATTTTGTTTCCAAAATTGTGCTGATGTAAAGTAGACATGTGGGAAATGTTATTTATTAACTATTTTGTGTCACATAACTCTCTGGTTTAACAGAATAAAAATTAAAAATGTGAAAATTGTGAAATTTTCAAAATTTTCGCCAAATTTCCGTTTTTTTCACAAATAAACTCAGAATTTATTGACCTAAATTTACCACTAACATGAAGCCCAATATGTCACGAAAAAACAATCTCAGAATCGCTAGGATCCATTGAAGCGTTCCTGAGTTATTACCTCATAAAGGGACACTGGTCAGAATTGCAAAAAACGGCCAGGTCATTAAGGTCAAAATATAATAAATAAATAACTTGGCACTCAACTGATGATAGGTGGTGATATAGAGAAATGAATATTTATTACTTGAATAGCAGTCCAGTTTAAACGTTTCGGTCAAACATTGGACCTTCTTCAGTAAACTGCGTTACAAATGCACAATACAATAATAATAAGTATATAAAGACAATAACAGAATCAAAAAACATCAATAATAATGGAGCAAAGAAAAATAAAAATAAAAAATAAAGTAAATCTCACAATAATTACGTGATATGTGATGGGTTGGAGGGTAGGAAAGGTAGGGTAGGGGTAAGATAACATTCTTTACATACCCGACTGCTTATATGATGGCAGGTGTAGACTTTCATTAAGTGTAAACTGGGTCCTATGATGGAATTTCATGCGGACCTAAAAGGTGAAACAAATTCCCTAAGATGTCGGAGAGGGGAGCTATGTCATAAGGTATATGAATAGTAGACGTGGTAGATAGTGACAGTATACTAACCGGTCAAAGAATAACGTATACATCTAGTGTTCTGAAATTATAGTGGAACTCAAAGCTGTAATCTATCATATAAACCTATAGAGGGAGAATGTGTAAAAAACCAATAAAGAAAAGAAATTTGGTCTAACCTATATAGAGAATGTAAAGTTTCTCACCTAATGTATATTGCTCGAACGAAAGCAAAAAATTTAGTATATGCACTGAAATTTCAGGAACAGGGTAATGCCCAACGAAATGGCTGTAATTATACGGAGATAACAAATTGAGTATAACATATTGTCATAGTCACCATGGAAGCAAATGGCTCTACATTAAAGATATGGTTCTCACCAAAGAATGAGCTGAATCATATGCACCCAGGTAGGGAACACTGGTGCAGTGATGTGTGATCTAAGAACAATGCATAAACAAATAATGTAATCCTGTATAAAAAATACCGGACAAATAGATAAACCTCAGGGTGAGTGGTATTAGCTTCAATCATGTGAATTACAATGTCCATGTAGGGAATGAAGTAAAGCTTACCGGTATAGAAGGGGCAGATGGTGTACATCAACGCGGTGTCCGCCACTGGTTGAGTGATGTGGGAGCTATGGGACATGTTTATATAGTGGCAGGGCGGGATCATGTCAGCAGCCGAGGACGGAAGTGCGTCATAAGTTATGACATGCACTTCCTATATGCCAGGGTCCGTTCTGCTGCAGTGTGAGCCCAGTAGCACGAGCGGTCACATGTTTGCTGAGGATTGTGGGGAGTGTAGTTTGGTGATTAGCCGTGACCGGAAGTGCGTCATTAAAGCTGACACTACTTCCTGTTTGTAATAGGCCGGAGCTGTAGTTATGGTAACCGGCTTAGGGGAATGGTCATATGATCGCTGCTGTTGTTCCTGTGTGTTGTAAGCCGGAATTGTGGTCATAGTAACCGGCTCGGCAGGAATAGTCTCTTGCATTTTCAAAGCCTACACCCCATTGCCACAAAAAAATCTATTCCCCGGTCCCAATTCAAAAGGATACAGAGAATAGTCACTGAACCTGACCTTAAAACCAGGACAGATGAAATGTATTCCAAATTTAGAGAACGAGGTTAACCCCCCAATCTACTGACTGAGGCTATTAACCCTTCCACAGCGGTGCGTCCTTTGGCCAATAAAAGAGTCCCTTTTGTACATGTGTACCACACGTATGTACACATTCTACACCATACCATCAGACGCCATTGGAACATACTACGCACGGCACATCTGGGTATTCCCGAATTCCAGGATCACTTCCTACCATGCTACAAGCGTCCTTCTAACATCCGAGACTCGTTAGTCAAAGCGGACTTTGGGGTAAAAAAGGCCATTACACAACTTTTTCTCAATAGACCAAAAAATGGCACATTCCCGTGCCTGCACTGTAACCAGTGCAATAATGTCATTCGGGGAGATTACCTCTAACATCCACATTCTGGTAAGAGGTATAAGATGAAATGCTATTCTACCTGCGACACATCCTTTGTGATCTATGCCATAAAATGTCCATGTGGTCTTTTATCTATCGGAGAGACAACTCAGTCGATCAAATCTCGCATCTCCAAACACAAATCGACCATACGCTGTCAAAATATGCTATTGCCACTCCCAAACCACTTCATCTCCAAGGGCCATAGTATTTCACAACTAAGGTTCCAGGTCTTAGAACACATTCCGGTACCTAGACGGGGAGGCAATAGAATCCACCTCCTAAAAAAGAGGGAGGCATATTGGATTCATGAATTACAGACCCAAAGGGCTTAAATAGGGATTATGATCCCCTTGCTTTCACTTAGAACCAGGGTTCATCCAGTTACTGTGATATTATTGTTATTGTCATTTTGCTATCTCATGACTTTACAATATATGTTCGTATAGACTTTACTATTTCTTTACGATAAATGCTAATATACCTGTCTTTTTCTGCAGCGTCGCCTTTACTGACAACCGTCACGCAAGTCACTTTCTGCTCCCTCCCTACCCTTGGACTCTCCTATCCTTATGTTCCCTACCTAACTGCATCCTGCTTATATTTTTTCTATATAGATATGGTAAATGCAACACTTTCCTTTAATGTGCTTCTATACCGGTAAGCTTTACTTCATTCCCTACATGGACATTGTAATTCACATGATTGAAGCTAATACCAATACTATACTTTAGGAGCAGACTTTACAAGCGTGCCCATTCCATGAGAACTCCTATAGAGCCTTAAACAATAGGTGAGCCACACGTTTCTCACCCTGAGGTTTATCTATTTGTCTGGTATTTTTTATACAGGATTACATTATTTGTTTATGCGTTGTTCTTAGATCACACATCACTGCACCAGCGTTCCCTACCTGGGTGCATATGATTCACCTCATTCTTTGGTGAGAACCATATCTTTAATGTAGAGCCATTTGCTTCCATGGTGACTATGACAATATGTTATACTCAATTTGTTATCTCCGTATAATTACAGCCATTTCGTTGGGCATTATCCTGTTCCTGAAATTTCAGTGCATATACTAAATTTTTTGCTTTTGTTCGAGCAATATACATTAGGTGAGAAACTTTACATTCTCTATATAGGTTAGACCAAATTTATTTTCTTTATTGTTTTTTTACACATTCTCCCTCTATAGGTCTATATTATTATTATTATTATTATTATTATTATTATTATTCATTTTTATAGCACCATTTATTCCATGGCGCTGTACATGTGAAATACGGGGCAAATATAGACAAATACATTAGACATGAGCAAAAAAAAAAAAATCTATATGATAGATTACAGCTTTGAGTTCCACTATAATTTCAGAACACTAGATGTATACGTTATTCTTTGACCGGTTAGTATACTGTCACTATCTACCACGTCTACTATTCATATACCTTATGACATAGCTCCCCTCTCCGACATCTTAGGGAATTTGTTTCACCTTTTAGGTCCGCATGAAATTCCATCATAGGACCCAGTCTACACTTAATGATAGTCTACACCTGCCGTCATATAAGCAGTCGGGTATGTAAAGAATGTTATCTTACCCCTACCCTACCTTTCCTACCCTCCAACCCATCACATATCACATAATTATTGTGAGATTTACTTTATTTTTAATTTTTATTTTTATTTGCTCCATTATTATTGATGTTTTTTGATTCTGTTATTGTCTTTATATACTTATTATTATTGTATTGTGCATTTGTAACGCAGTTTACTGAAGAAGGTCTAATGTTTGACCGAAACGTTTAAACTGGACTACTATTCAAGTAATAAATATTCATTTCTCTATGTCACCACCTATCATCAGTTGAGTGCCAAGGTATTTATTTATGATATACTTACTGGTGTGGGAAACCTATCTTGAGCACCGACACAGCAGTGCCACGATATACTTCACTATTAAGGTCAAAATAGGCTGGGTCATGAAGGGGTTAAAAGGAACCTTACATGTAAAAAAATGCTATTAAACTGCAGGTATGGTGTTAATCTGTTGGGTAATAGTGTTTTAATAGTGTTCTGAAGCTGCACCCACACTGAGAGCCCCGCTGCCAGGAGGAAATGAGCTGTATCCCTGCTGGCAACTTGGGCTTTTAGTCATAAGGGTGGGCCAGCGTGGCTTCAGTCCCCACTCAGTGCATAGTGATCAACCACTATAACTATGCTCCCAGTACTGACTGACAGCCAGCTTTAACTGACAGCTAGCTCTTTTGACTGAAAAGAATCTGTTTCAATTTGTGAACAGACCTACAAATTTCAGGAACAGCGACTCAAATTAAATTCACAGTAAATCAATCCAATGATCTCTAATTATGATGTAAAAAATGGTTCTAATTCCTTTTTAATCCAACTGATTTTTTTTGTGAGAACAAATTTTTACTTTCTAAATCTCAAAATTCTAGGCATGTCTAAAGCAAATGAAAGAAATTAATTTTTGTCATCTTCAATAAACTAATCCCAAATGGCCACAAATCATAATCCATGGCTTCTGAATAAGATCAAAGCTATGCACTCTTAATCACAGTGATTAAATAAAAGAATCAGGTGAAGAGCCTCGAGCAAGGATTTGAGCATTATCCCTATTATCACATGAATCATATATATATGTTTTATATTTTTAATGAACGTTGATATTGGTATATTTTTGACAGAGCTGAGTATAAATGAATCTCACATCATTCTATGCGTTAGTGATAAATGTATTTCATTTAGATACACTTGTATTGAACACTACATTTACATATATGGTTTGTTCTCTTCTTATTCAATGATTGCGAGTTAAATCTAACCCCTCTAGCCACTATGAAAAAATGAACCATCAACAAGTATTTAATGCAGACTCCAACCCCATTAGACAAATTTCCTCTACAGCAATACATTGATAAATGAAATGTCTCATGCTAATGCACGAATAATCAATTTAGAATGCTTATGACAATTAAGAGAGCGCGAGATAAGCCTACAATGGACCATGCTTTGTCAGCCTTGATATGGCTAAAACTTATACTAATAGGTTCATTTTTCTTTTGAAAGATATCCATAGAGACAAGTCTATCAATTAATATGAATTATGCATGCATAAGGGGATTGATGCCATTCATTAGAGGAATTCTTTTATGATCGTGTTAATAAGTGAACATAGATCATATGGTAACCCTGATGGACAGCTACTGGTCAGGATACGGCGTTAATAAAGAAGGTACAAATTAATGTGCTTGGCATATTCATTGCTAGAGTTTGCGTTAATATTTAGTTGATGACCAAGCAGCGCTATTGATCTGTTATTGCTGGTGGAAGAGTAATGGGACATTAATCTTATTTTACTGAAGCTACGTGTTAAAGCATGTTTCACCATGGGGCAATCCCAATATATACACATATATTGTGTATCTAGCCAGCACTGGGATTGCCATATTGTATGACATGCAGTTATACTATATACACCAGAATTGCAGCTTAGTAAGGTTGTTTAGTTTTGGAATAAAAGTCTACAGTCAATCTATGTGACTGAAGACTTCTAAAAACTCACAGCATGCACACCGCACACTGTCAGGATTTTCCAATGCCGGCAGTGATAGTAGGCCGTTTCGTGACCGCAAGTGTACCATTTTGCATACTTCTGGCCACATTGTGACTAGATGTTTGTGACATTGCTCAATACAAGTGATTTGAGTGAGGTGACACATACTGTATATAGTCGGCCCATGGCTGCATGTATACAAATCACATACTTGGAGTCACATCACTGCCCACTCTTGCCACTGGCACCAGAGAGTCCTGGTAGCATGCTGTGTGCATGCTGTGAGAATTCAGAAGCCTGTAATGACATACACTCCCTGACAGAAGTTATGTCGCTTATCCATGTTATGTAAATAAAAGCTTATAACATGAGTTTAAATTCATCCATTGTTTGTATAAATTATTTTTTGAAAGATGAAACCCTCCGAAATGTGGCTTAGGTTAAGAAAATAAATTGGCATCAATACAGAAATATTGATCAGTTAATGGACACAGAGTGGTCAGATTTTGGAAAGACAAAGGTTTTGTCGCCTGGTCATATAATGCACCCAATCCTTGTTTTCATCCTCACCTGTGTTCAGTAAATGGTCGGTTAATTAGTGTGTGTATAAAAAGAAACCCAGCACCCCAGACCTTAACTTGAACTGCAACTTGAGCTCTGACAACATGCCAAAAATCCACCATGGGACCAAAGCCTGAATTATCAAGAGGCTGAAGACCAGATCCACTGCAGAGGTGGCTAGCACCTTTAATGTGTCTCAGCGTCAAGTACAAAGAATTTTAAAAAGATTTGAAGAGACTGGAGATGTGTTTGACAAGCCCAGGTCCAGCAAACCCCGCAAGACAACTGCTCAGGAGGAACATTTGTTGGTTAGAAAATCCAAAGCAAGCCCCTCTTCCACTTCAGCAGAGCTCCAACAGGCCTGGTCACCTCAAGTCCCTGTGTCAACTAGAACAGTTTGTAGGATTCTGTCTCGAAATGGCCTCCGTGTTCGAATAAGTGCCCAGAAGCCAGCATTAAACAAAAGGCAAATAAAAAAATGTGTGGCATTTGCAAAGTCCCACAGCCTGCTAAACAGATGTACGCTGGAAAAGTGGCAGAAGGTGGATTTCTCTGATGAATCTTCAGTAGAATTATACCACAGTCGCCGCAAATACTGCAGGAGACCTACTGGAGCCTGTATGGATCCAAAATACACCCAGAAAACAGTTACATTTGGTGGTGGAAAGGTCATAGTCTGGGGTTACATTCAGTATGGGGGTGTGCAAAACATTTGCAAAGTGGAAGGCAATATCAATAGTCTTAAATATCAAGAAGTATTAGCTACCTCTTATATTCCAAATCATAAAAGGTGACAAATTCTGCAGCAGGATGGTGCTCCATCTCATACATCCAGCTCTACAGAGTTCCTCCAGGCAAAAAAAAATCAAGGTGCTGGCCAGACCAGTCACCAGACATGAACATCATTGAGCATGTTTGGGGTAGGATGTGTTGCCGCTGTCTAACAGCCACGAGACATGCAGCCGTGGGGACAAGAACATATTATTCGAGCATGCCGATGCCACTTGGATAGCACCTGAGCATGCTCCGATAACACCATATTCAAGCACGTTCACTCATCACTAATAATTATATAGCAAATTAATTGTAGTTCTTTTAATAACATTTATATGTTGTCACTATCATGAAGGTTTCATAGGAGCAATCATTAGTATAAAAACGTAACCTAGCCGGCGGTATTTCACTAGGAAGTGCCTGCCTATCCTATTACCTTTTTTCTTACATATAGTATTATTCTTTGCATTGTTTTCAGCAACACAACTCCTGTTTAACATGGGACTTACTGTTATGTTATTAAGTGAATATATCAAATGAAAAGATAAATATGTTACAGATCTATATATCTTCATGGTAACTGACAAGAAACAAAACCTGTGTATTCAGATCAGGATCACCAATATAATCAGGTTAGTTTTGTGTAGACTTGCGATAGAAGCTTTTTATATTCTTTGTGACTCATTTTTTCTCATGTGAATGACAACACACATAGTTTGGACGGATGAAAAAATATATTTATATTTAAGAGGTTTTCTAAAGATATTAAAAAATAGCAAAAACGGCTATAAATGTGTCTGAATACTCAATTAAAGAGTGGGAAAGAGAAGCAACACAGTCCTGAAGACCAGATAATGCATATTGTTAGGTGTCAAATTCCCACCGCTGCGCAGGGGGAATCTCAAACCACCTCCACTGCGGTCTCCCATTCTCCTGCAGCCTGCTCAGCAGAGACGTTGGTCCCAGAACCTGACTAAGGCAGATACTGTGCGATTGGTTACTGCTACCCTTCCAGGCTCAGTCATTGTAACCAGAACTGATCAGCGGTGAGTAGGTGCTCCTAGGACTAAGTCCTGCTTTTCTTCTTCTGAGCATGCCCAAGAGATGACCTCTCATTGGAGGTCGGGGGGCACATGCTTAGGTCCTGTGGCAGCTCCTATTGGACCACTAGGAAGGTCCTGGAGAGCTTCAGCTATAAAAGGTTTGCATGGCTGTATGGCGAACGCACCTTTTACTATCTTTATATTTATTCGGTGCATTCCGCCAGCCCTAACATTATACTAGCACCAGAGTCTGGCTAGTAATGGCGGACAATCAGCGTCTACAATGGTACATCCAGCAGCTGGAGGGTAGGTTGGCGGCTCTTGAGTGCACAACCTTGGCCGAGGATGTTACTGCAATCGCTGTTCAGGCTGCTAGCGTAGCTGCAGCCAGTTTGTCCACTGCCACCCCTGATCCGACATTATCCCATCTCCCATTTCCAGATAAGCTTGCTGGTAACTGTAAGCTGTGTCGGGGATTCATGAGCCAGTGTGCCATACATCTAGAGATCCTGGCTGCACGTTTTCCCACGGAATGGGCTAAAGTGGGATTCATTATATCCCTTCTGTTGGGCAGGGCATTGGAGTGGGCAATGCCGCTGTGAGAGAGTGACGATCATGTGGAGCATAGTGCTCCTCACTTCCTGGACTCTCTGAAACAGGTCTTTATGGGACATCGTGTCACCCATGACATGGCGCTCCAACTGCTGGCATTGACACAGTGCTCGTCCATGGTCAGTCATTTCAACATCCACTTCCGTACTTTGGCATCTGAGCTGAAGTGGCCGGATAAAGTCCTTATTCCTGTGTTCTGGAAAGGACTGGCTAACCATGTGAAGGACACCTTGGCAACCAGGGAGATTCTGGCCACACTGGAAGAGCTTATAACTTTATCCATCTGCATCGACCTTCATTTTAATGAATGAAGGTTGGAGCGAACCCAGCGTAGGCAGAGGTTTCGGTTGGCTCCTACCTTTGCCAGGCTTCTGGAATCTCCGGTTCAGGTGTCCGAGCCCTATGAGGCCATGGAGGTTTCTCGAGCGGGACCTAAGTCCTGGGCCGCTCGAATACCCATGGTCTGTAATGTCTGCCAGCAGTCAGGACATTATGCCAAGAAATGTCCCCAGCGGTCGGGAAATGACCACGTCTAGTAACCGTAGGAGGAGGTTCACTGGACACAGCAGCGTTTTCCTCCAAACTGTCCTTCAAAGGGACAATCACCTTAGGCCAATCCACTCTTACAGTTGAGCTTTGTGTGGATTCCGGGGCGGAGGAGAATTTTACATCCTCTGCCTTCGCCTAACACCATGCAATACCCCTAGTGATGCTCGCCAAGCCGGTGACTGTACGACTGGTGAATGGGTCAACACTGCCCTCGCAAATAAAACACCAGACCATCCCATTTACATTATTTATGTCTCCAACCCATCAGGAGATTATTTCCCTTCTTGTCATTCCCGAGGGAATAGTTGAGATCCTGCTAGGGATACCCTGGTTACGTTACCTCTCCCCTCATATAGAGTGGTCCTCTGGGAGAATTTGGGGATGGAGTGAATCTTGTGAGGACAAATGTCTGAGGGAGTGCTTTAAGGTTGCCACTATAGAGGTACCAATGATATGGAAATTTGGATTGGATAAATCTATCCCTGTGTGTGCTGTGGCCGTTCCCAATAAGACTGAGTATTTTGAGGAAGGAATGAGACTGCACTCCATTGTGTCAGAAAAGCATTCCATCAATACTGATACTTTATTGTACATACATAGTTTTATAATTGCATATAGAAAGGAGTGGTTAGGGGTTGTTAGGGGTGATTAGTTAATTACCATATTGTCTAGCTCCTCAGTCATTGGTTATCTAAACATATATGGAATATTATGATTAATGCACATATGGATGCTGATTAAGCAACTAAAATGTACCTCTGCATCTAGGACAAAGTTGAGACATCTGATCAGCACTTAATACATCTGGCGTTGTTCCGCTTTTGAGATGGAAAACCCCATACAATCTGTCTGGCTTATATCAGTTTATGTCAGCCATTTAAGCCATTGATTATAATGTATATATTAGCTGTGGGTATATGAGTATATATGATTATAGAGCAGTATACATGCAAGTGAGATCTACATGATATATATATATATATATATATATATATATATATATATATATATATATATATATATTTCTATCACAAGCCCCCTTAGATATCACTTGCCCTATTCCTAGCCTCCTGTCCCAAAGCGCTGCAACTCTTTTGTGCTGCCGGTGAACTGACACAAACCTAATGCCTGAGCCCCACTCCGTACAGACTTTTCGCAAATGGGCGGTCAGGAGATCTGTCCCTAACGGGTGTTCGTTGCTATCAGTCTCTTAGTCAATAGCATGTGTAGTGTATTCTTTATCAGGTAGGTCATCTATTCGGTCAGGCAGGGCATCCACAACATCATTCTGGCTTGGGTGTCATCTGGTGTCACCAGAGTAGGGGAGCTTTCTTGCAATGCGATGAGTGGATCCGAGTGGGTCTTCCCTCCAGTTTCACAGAGGTTGGTGTCATCAGCAGCACTTGAACAGGACCATCAAATCTGGGATCGAGTGGTGTTCTCCTTACAAACTTTTTCACCAACACCCAGTCTCCTGGCTTCAAGGAGTGTGTACCGGACACTGAATCTGGATCTGGCAATGAAGAAAAAAACTTGAGAATGGATGTTAGCAAGTTTCTTGGTGAGTTCAATTACATAAGCAGACAAAGTATCATATTACATAGTCAGCTGCTGAGGTAAAGGATACTCCTAACCTGGGACTAGACCCAAACAAAATTTCATATGGTGACAGCTTTTCTGGGCCTCTGGAAGTATGCCTTACACTAAGTAGTGTGATTGGGAGTGTCTAGGCCTAAGTCTGACTCTACTGCTGACCAGATCTCCCGTGTGAGATTTGCTGTGAATGCGGGTCCCTGGTCACTCTCTATCACTTATGGGACCCCATAGATGCATATCTCGTCTGTGAGAGTAGCTTCTTTGCAGTAGTCTCTGCTGACTGGTTCCTCACTCACTGGGAAAGCTTCTTGCCATCCTGAGAACACGTCCATGACCACAAGGGCATATTCGAATCCTCCACTTGGCGGCATTTGGATGTGGTCTATCTGGATCCTCTGAAAGGGGTACAGTGGTCTGGCAAGATGATGGGTGGGAACTTTCTCCATTCTTCCAGGGTTGCATTTGGCGCAGGTCAAACAGCTGCTAGTGAACTTGGCTGTTAGGGTGGGGATCCCTAGAGCGAACCAGTAAGCACCAATCGGATCATTCATCTGTGTCTTTAATCTGTGTGTGGGCCCATGTGCCCACTGGACCACCATAGGGTACATGCTTCGGGGTAAACAGGGTTTGTAGTCCATTGAGTATACCCTTCCTTCTTCATGTGTTGCTCACTTCTGCATCCAGCATTCCTTCTTGTCCTTTGGGGCTTGCTCTTGCAGCTTTTTTGAGCAGATCCCAGGATGTTATCTTGTCAGGTTTCCTGTCTTCAGCCGTCCTGTAGTAGCCGTCCGGCTCTACGACCTCTTCCACTTTTCCATATTGTCTTCCTTTGACTGCTTCATTGGCTGCCATATCCACCATGTTGTTGCCTCGTGCCTCTACTGTGTTTAGTTTTCCATGCGCTTTGACTTTTAGTACGGCCACCACTTTTGGAAGTTGAAGTGCGTTCAGCAGGTTCTTAATGGCTCCATGATGCTTCACGGTTGTTCCGCTTGCTGTGATGAAGTCCCTTGCAGCCCAGATGGGCCCAAAGTCATGCTATGCCATGCGAGTACCTCGAATCGGTATACATTTTCGCAGTCTTGTCTTCTGCCATCTGGTAGGCCTTCGTCAGCGCTATCAGTTCTGCTTCCTGGGCTGACAGACTAGGCAGCAGACTTCTGGACCACAGGATCTCTTGATTGCTGGTCACTGCACATCCCGTGTGGAATCTTCCTTCATCATCTGCAAATCTGGAGCCATCTGGAGCCACTGACCAACTCTGGGTTGGTCAGTGGCTCTTCTGCCACCTTGGGTACTGCTGTTTCCTGTCCGAAAGGTATCATGCAGATTTTGATCAGAATTTTTATCTGAGGGTCCATATCTGTATCCCCCCTTGGGAGTGGGAGTAGAGTGGATGGGTTGAAGATTGCTGAGATGTCATGCGGAGCCAGGATTTTCAATGGATATCTAAGAATGATGTCAGCAGTCTTGTCCAGGAGGGCGTGTGCTGCAACTGCTGCTCTCATGCGGGAGGAAGAGGCTCCCCTTGTAACTGGATCCAGGCGAGCTGAAAAGTAGTCCAAAAGTCTCTGCTTTCCCCCCTGAAGCTGCGTCAGGACTCCAGTAGCAAGGCCTTCTTTTCTCATCAAGTAGAGACGGAATGACTTCTCGTAGTCAGGTAGGCCTAGTGCTGGCGCTGAGACTACAGAGCCTTTTAACTTCTTGAAGGAGCTGAAAGCTTCATCTGTCAGGAGGAACGGGGTCACACTGACGTAATCACACCGAGGCTGCATTAGGACTCAGGCATCAGGGATCCAGGCTCTGCAATACGAAACTAGACCAAAGAAGGCCTGTAGCACCTTTGGAGTTGTTGGAGGAACCATCTTTGTTATGACCCCAATGGCAGAGGGTCTCAAAAGTACATACCAAGTCTGCAAACACAAAAAACCAGCTCATAGGGCAGTGGTAACTGGGCTGACTATATATCTAATCCTAGCACCACAAATAGCAGCAGCCGGGGAACGTGCCTACGTTGGTTCTAGACGTCTCGCGCCAGCCGGAGAACTAACTAACCCTAGAAGGGAAAAGATAGACCTTTCTTGCCTCCAGAGAAAAGACCCCAAAAGTTGGATACAAGCCCCCAACAAATAATAACGGTGAGGTAAGGAGAAAAGACAAACGTAAGAATGAACTAGATATTTAGCAAAGAGAGGCCCACTGACTAATAGCAGAATATAGTAAGATGACTTATATGGTCAGCAAAAACCCTATCAAAATTTCCACGCTGGATATTCAAGAAACCCCGAACCGTCTAACGGCCCGGGGGGAGAACACCAGCCCCCTAGAGCTTCCAGCAAAATCAGGAATCACATTTAGTACAAGCTGGACAAAAAATAAGAGCAAAGCAAATAACCAAAAAACAAGGAAGCAGGACTTAGCTTAATTTTGCAAGATCCAAGACCAGCAGACAGGAGCAAACAGAAAGGAACTGATTACAACGATGCCAGGCACTGGACTGAGAAACCAGGAAGTTTATATAGCAACACCCCTGGACTAACGACCCAGGTGGGTGCCAAACTGAGGAAAGACAATCCCAGAGTCATATCACTAGTGACCACAAGAGGGAGCCAAAAAAGTCTAATTCACAACAGTACCCCCCCTTTAAGGAGGGGTCACCGAACCCTCACCAAGACCACCAGGGCGATCAGGATGAGCAGCGTGAAAGGCACAAACTAAATCGGCCGCATGCACATCAGAGGCAACCACCCAGGAATTATCCTCCTGACCATAGCCCTTCCACTTGACCAGATACTGAAGCCTCCGCCTGGAGAGACGAGAATCCAAGATCTTCTCCACCACGTACTCCAACTCGCCCTCAACCAACACCGGAGCAGGAGGCTCAACAGAAGGAACCACAGGTACAACGTACCGCCGCAACAAAGACCTATGGAACACGTTGTGAATGGCAAACGACACCGGAAGATCCAAGCGAAAGGACACAGGATTAAGGATTTCCAATATCTTGTAAGGACCGATGAAGCGAGGCTTATATTTAGGAGAGGAGACCTTCATAGGAACAAATCGAGAAGACAGCCATACCAAATCCCCAACACGAAGTCGGGGACCCACACCGCGGCGGCGGTTGGCAAAACACTGAGCCTTCTCCTGTGACAACTTCAAGTTGTCCACCACATGATTCCAGATCCACTGCAACCTATCCACCACGGAATCTACCCCAGGACAGTCAGAAGGCTCCACATGTCCCGAGGAAAAACGAGGATGGAAACCAGAGTTGCAAAAAAATGGCGAAACCAAAGTAGCGGAACTAGCCCGATTATTAAGGGCAAACTCAGCCAACGGCAAGAAGGTCACCCAATCATCCTGATCTGCAGAAACAAAACACCTCAAATAAGCCTCCAGAGTCTGATTAGTTCGCTCCGTTTGTCCATTAGTCTGAGGATGAAAGGCAGACGAAAATGACAAATCAATGCCCATCTTAGCACAAAAGGATCGCCAGAACCTGGAAACAAACTGGGATCCTCTGTCAGACACAATATTCTCAGGAATGTCGTGTAAACGAACCACATTCTGAAAGAACAAAGGAACCAGATCGGAAGAGGAAGGCAGCTTAGGCAAAGATACCAAATGGACCATCTTGGAAAAGCGATCACATACCACCCAGATGACAGACATGCCCTGAGACACCGGAAGATCTGAAATGAAATCCATGGAAATGTGTGTCCAAGGCCTCTTCGGGACAGGCAAGGGCAAGAGCAACCCGCTGGCACGAGAACAGCAAGGCTTAGCTCGAGCACAAGTCCCACAGGACTGCACAAATGACCGCACATCCCGTGACAAGGAAGGCCACCAAAAGGACCTAACCACCAGATCTCTGGTGCCAAAAATTCCCGGATGCCCTGCCAACACCGAGGAATGAACCTCGGAAATGACTCTGCTGGTCCACTTATCAGGAACAAACAGTCTGTCAGGTGGACAAGAGTCAGGTCTACCAGCCTGAAATCTCTGCAACACACGTCGCAAATCTGGAGAAATGGCTGACAGGATAACTCCCTCTTTGAGAATACCAACTGGTTCTGCGACTCCAGGAGAGTCAGGCACAAAGCTCCTTGAAAGAGCATCAGCCTTCACATTCTTTGAACCTGGTAAATACGAGACCACAAAGTCAAAACGGGAGAAAAACAATGACCAGCGGGCCTGTCTAGGATTCAGGCGTTTAGCAGACTCGAGATACATCAGATTTTTGTGATCAGTCAAGACCACCACACGATGCTTAGCACCCTCGAGCCAATGACGCCACTCCTCAAATGCCCACTTCATGGCTAACAACTCCCGATTGCCAACATCATAATTCCGCTCAGCAGGCGAAAACTTCCTAGAGAAAAAAGCACATGGTCTCATTACAGAGCAACCATGGCCTCTCTGCGACAAAACGGCCCCTGCCCCAATCTCAGAAGCATCCACTTCAACCTGAAAGGGAAGTGAGACATCAGGCTGGCACAAAACAGGCGCCGAAGTAAACCGGCGCTTCAACTCTTGAAAGGCTTCCACGGCTGCAGGAGCCCAGTTAGCAACATCAGAACCTTTCTTGGTCATATCCGTCAAAGGTTTAACAACGCTAGAAAAATTAGCGATAAAACGACGGTAGAAGTTAGCAAAACTAAAGAACTTCTGAAGACTCTTAACTGACGTGGGTTGAGTCCAATCATGAATAGCTCGGACCTTGACTGGGTCCATCTCCACCGCAGAAGGGGAAAAAATAAAACCCAAAAAGGGAACCTTCTGTACTCCAAAGAGACACTTTGAGCCCTTAACAAACAAAGCATTCTCACGCAAAACCTGAAACACCATCCTGACCTGCTCTACATGCGAGTCCCAATCATCAGAAAAAACCAGAATATCATCCAGATAAACAATCATAAATTTATCCAGATACTTCCGGAAAATATCATGCATAAAGGACTGAAACACTGAAGGAGCATTTGAGAGCCCGAAAGGCATCACCAAGTACTCAAAATGACCTTCGGGCGTATTAAATGCAGTTTTCCATTCATCTCCTTGCTTAATGCGCACAAGGTTGTACGCACCACGAAGATCTATCTTGGTGAACCACTTGGCACCTTTAATCCGGGCAAACAAGTCCAACAACAAAGGCAAAGGATACTGAAATTTAACAGTGATTTTATTCAGAAGCCGATAGTCAATACAAGGTCTCAAAGATCCGTCCTTCTTGGCCACAAAAAAGAATCCCGCACCAAGAGGGGAAGAGGATGGACGGATATGCCCCTTCTCCAGAGATTCCTTGATATACGAACGCATTGCGGTATGCTCAGGTACAGACAGATTAAATAATCTTCCCTTAGGAAATTTACTACCTGGAATCAAATCTATAGCGCAGTCACAGTCCCTATGAGGAGGAAGAGCACTGGACCTGGACTCGCTGAATACATCCTGGTAATCAGACAAATACTCAGGAACTTCCGAAGGAGTAGAGGAAGCAATAGACACCGGCGGGGAATCACCATGAATTCCCTGACAGCCCCAACTTGACACAGACATTGCCTTCCAATCCAAGACTGGATTATGGGTCTGTAACCATGGCAGACCCAAAATGACCAAATCATGCATTTTATGCAGAACAAGAAAACGAATCAAAAATCAAAGAAAAAATAAATCCGCACTGCCGCTCATATTAGAAAGAACGGTTGATATGTATGTTGTATTCATAAAAGTCTTTTGCCTCGTTGCATTGGAGGTGCTTGCAATGAAAAAAAGTCCACGAGAGTACAATACTAAGAAGAAAAAAATGCAATAGCACTCACCAATGAGGTGCGATAACGGTCCTTTATTGAAGAGACGGGTACACAAACGACATCTTCACGGCCGTGAAGATGTCGTTTGTGTACCCATCTCTTCAATAAAGGACCGTTATCGCACCTCATTGGTGAGTGCTATTGCATTTTTTTCTTCTTAGTATTGTACTCAAGAAAACGAATCACCTCCCGATGTTCAGGAGTCATGCACATGGTTACCTGTGTCCAAAACTGTGGTTTATTTTCCGCCAATGGCGTAGCATCAATACCTCTAAGAGGGATAGGATTTACCAACGGCTCAAGAACAAAACCACAGCGCTTGGCAAACGACAGATCCATAAGACTCAGGGCAGCACCTGAATCCACAAACGCCATAACAGGGTAGGAGGACAATGAGCAAATTAAAGTCACAGACAAAATAAATTTAGGTTGCAAATTACCAATGGCGACAGGACTAACAACCCTAGTTAGGCGTTTAGAGCATGCTGATATAACGTGTAGAATCACCACAGTAAAAACACAACCCATTCTGACGTCTATGATTTTTCCGTTCATTTCTAGTCTGAATTCTACCACATTGCATTAAATCAGGTGTTTGTTCAGACAACACCACCAGAGGATTCGCAGCTTTGCGCTCCCGCAAACGCCGGTCAATTTGAATAGCCAGCGCCATGGAATCATTCAGACCTGTAGGAATGGAGAAACCCACCATCACATTCTTAACGGCTTCAGAAAGGCCATTTCTGAAATTTGCGGCCAGAGCACACTCATTCCACTGAGTAAGCACGGACCATTTCCGAAATTTTTGGCAATACACTTCAGCTTCATCCTGACCCTGAGAAATAGCCAGCAAGGCTTTTTCTGCCTGAATTTCAAGATTGGGTTCCTCGTAAAGCAATCCGAGCGCCAGAAAAAACGCATCAATATTAGCCAATGCCGGATCTCCTGGCGCTAGCGAGAAGGCCCAATCCTGAGGGTCGCCCCGTAAGAAAGAGATAACAATTTTTACTTGCTGAGCTGAGTCTCCAGATGAACGGGGTCTCAGAGATAGAAACAATTTACAATTATTCCTGAAATTCCTAAACTTAAATCGGTCTCCAGAGAACAGTTCAGGAATAGGTATTTTAGGTTCAGACATTGGACTACTGGTAACAAAATCTTGTATGCCCTGCACACGAGCAGCAAGCTGATCCACACTTGTAATCAAAGTCTGGACATTCATGTCTGCAGCAAGCACAAGCCACTCAGAGGTAAAGGGGAGGAAAAAAGAGAGGAAAGAAAAAAAACAAAACTCAGACTTTCCTTTCTTGTAATCCCACTTCTGCAATGCATTAAACATTCAACCTTGGCCTGGCATACTGTTATGACCCCAATGGCAGAGGGTCTCAAAAGTACATACCAAGTCTGCAAACACAAAAAACCAGCTCATAGGGCAGTGGTAACTGGGCTGACCATATATCTAATCCTAGCACCACAAATAGCAGCAGCCGGGGAACGTGCCTACGTTGGTTCTAGACGTCTCGCGCCAGCCGGAGAACTAACTAACCCTAGAAGGGAAAAGATAGACCTTTCTTGCCTCCAGAGAAAAGACCCCAAAAGTTGGATACAAGCCCCCAACAAATAATAACGGTGAGGTAAGGAGAAAAGACAAACGTAAGAATGAACTAGATATTTAGCAAAGAGAGGCCCACTGACTAATAGCAGAATATAGTAAGATGACTTATATGGTCAGCAAAAACCCTATCAAAATTTCCACGCTGGATATTCAAGAACCCCCGAACTGTCTAACGGCCCGGGGGGAGAACACCAGCCCCCTAGAGCTTCCAGCAAAATCAGGAATCACATTTAGTACAAGCTGGACAAAAAATAAGAGCAAAGCAAATAACCAAAAAACAAGGAAGCAGGACTTAGCTTAATTGTGCAAGATCCAAGACCAGCAGACAGGAGCAAACAGAAAGGAACTGATTACAACGATGCCAGGCACTGGACTGAGAAACCAGGAAGTTAATATAGCAACACCCCTGGACTAACGACCCAGGTGGGTGCCAAACTGAGGAAAGACAATCCCAGAGTCATATCACTAGTGACCACAAGAGGGAGCCAAAAAAGTCTAATTCACAACACATCTTCTCCACTGTGGTCTTCTGGTCATCTGTCAGGCGTTTCGCCTGGTGAGCAATACAGTGTCTCTGGAATGTAACTTGCTTCAGACACCACTGGACTTTGTTCTTTGAGACTTTGCAATGCTGCTCCGCCAGGTAGAGTAGGAGATACAAGGAATGGGCTTTACACGTGTCAAAGTCAATTGCACAAAGGAGTAGATTGTCCATGTATTGTAGCAGGTTTACTTCTGCATGTTCTGTGACCCAGTTGGTGAGGACTGTGGACATTGCTTTGGTGAACTGTGGAAGGCTGTTCTGGGCCCACTGTGGCATCACTGTCCATGTGTGGTGTCCCCCCTGGTGCATTAAGTCAAACAGGAACTGGTCTTCCGGATGAAGGGGAACACTGGAGAAAACATTAGCCAGGTCGGTCACTGTGAACACTTTTGCTGTGCCAGGCACATTTGAGAGCAGAGTGTGCGGATTCGGCACAATTGGAGTTTCAAACACCGTGACGTCATTCACAGCTCTCAGGTCATGTACCATTCTGAACTTGGCTGGCTCTCCTTTTACATTTTTTTTCTTGACCAGGAAAAGCGGGGTATTGCAAGGCGATGTGCAAGGAACAATGATTCCTATTTCCAAGTAGACCTTCAGTTGGTAAGAGGCAGCTTGACCCTAGGCCTGGCCTGGGCCTTACGAGGGTACGGGGTACCTGGCTTGAGTGACACCCGTACTGGGGCAACTTGAGGTTTACTCACGTCCTGGGGTCCCTTAGACCATAGACTTTCTGGTACTACATCCAGTACCTCCTTGGGTAGGCCTCATCGGTTGTTTAATGTTCTTGTAGGGCCGCCAGCATGACTCTTCTTGGGTCAGGGATGAAGAAAGTGTCACTGTCCCATCTTCCTGGATCACTTTGGTTGCCTTCAGCTTCTGCAGTAGGTTCGCTCCCAGCAGGTTGAGTGGAAGGTCCTTGACTAGTGTTGAGCGATACCGTCCGATACTTGAAAGTATCGGTATCGGAGAGTATCGGCCGATACCCGAAAAGTATCGGATATCGCCGATACCGATACCCGATACCAATACAAGTCAATGGGACACCAAGTATCGGAAGGTATCCTGATGGTTCCCAGGGTCTGAAGGAGAGGAAACTCTCCTTCAGGCCCTGGGATCCATATTAATGTGTAAAATAAAGAATTAAAATAAAAAATATTGATATACTCACCTCTCCGGAGGCCCCTGCACCGTACCGCTGTTAACCGGCAGCCTTCTTTGCTTAAAATGAGCGCGTTTAGGGCCTTCCATGACGTCACGGCTTCTGATTGGTCGCGTGCCGCTCATGTGACCGCCACGCGACCAATCACAAGCCGCGACGTCATTCTCAGGTCCTAAATTCCTAATTCTAGGAATTAGGCCTCTATCTGCCCCTGCATTCTTGGTGCCTGTGGGTTTCTTTTCCTAGTACTGGGCAGCATGTTTGATGTTCCCTCTTCATCTTCATCAGAGGAATAGTTGTGATTGCATGTACTGGGGTCATACACTGGCTGATATTGGACTTAGAAGTTGCCCTTTTTTTGTGTGAGGATGTCTCCCCCTTGCTGAAGCTGTGATGGATTAGGCTTATAATTCTATGTTGGTGTGAATGTAGGCATCTCTGACTGGTGCTGAAATTGTATATTATCAGCAGATGTAGATGATGATGTCAGTACTCCCCCCTCTGCACCCAGGGCTGAGCTGTCTGCTATGTCTGGGGGCTGCTCACTGCATTGTGTGTAGGGGGATTTTCACCTTCTTTCCCCAATATCACAACTGGCAATGGCTGGATTGTGCCAGGGACATTGTTTGAATTGGGCATTGGCCCAGCCGGCAATGAAGAGGAAGAAAGAGGAACAAGAAGAAGGAGGGATTGATTGAAGAAGGAGGAAAGAGGTGTGGAGAAGGAGAATGAGGAGATAGAGAGAGATAGAAAGGTGTGGCAAAGAGAAACGGGGAGAATCAGGGTGTGCAGAAGGAGGTGGAGAGAGAGAGTGAGGAGAAGAGGGAGGAGAGATGGGTGTGGAGAAGGAAGAGAAGGAGGAGATAGGTGTGGTGGGGGAGTGGAGAAGGAGGAGAGAGAGAGTGAGGAGAAGAGGGAGGAGAAGATGGAAGGTGTGGAGGAGAGAGATAGAGAGAGGGAGAGAGAGAAGAGAAAAGTGTGGAGAAAGAGGAGAGGAAAGGAGAGTGAGAGAGAAGAATGAGGAGAGAAAGAGTGACAGAGAAAAAGTAGGATAGAGAAGAACAAGAACAATAGAGAGGAGCAATGATGCCTTCTCACTGTAGGGAGAGATGGGGCGCACCACAAGCTGTGCAAAAAAAACCTCCCTATACCATGCTGAGAGCAGACTGCGCAGATCCAATATCTCCCGTCTTATACACACAAAAAATCACTTCCTGGTTTGCTCACATATCTTTCTGTACCACCTAAACAATGTAAGCTCTGCTGCCAATTCATACCATGTATTAGCATTCAGCAATCTAACATCAGCTAACTTCCCTTATTTTCCTTTCTACGTCATGCCATTCCGCAGCTTGAAGTCTGCCATTCTTATGAATTTCACATACTTTATACCTTCCAAAATTCTTCACATACTTAACACCTTCGTGTTCTGCCAGTATCTGGGGGGCTGTTTTCTCATCAGGAACTAAAAGACCCTCCTGTTGCTGGGCCACCTTATACCCCATGGCAAAAACCAAAATAGAAAACAAAAGTTTTTTCAAAACTCTTTGCGCTCAACGCAATCAGAGACACACACTTCCCCTTTTCTTATGCTATTTTATCCAATGTCACTAAAATCACGTATCTGAAAACACGTATGTCGCAGCATATATCTCTGCTTGCAGCGTGGAAAAGAGGAAGTTCAGGAGAGAGAAAAAAAAAAACAAAAACTTTCTTTTACAATTGTATGCTTTTAAAGCAGCGATACATGAATCGAACCAAACAGAAACAGATACAGATAGACGTCCGGGAGATGCCCCTTTAATTATTCTGTGACACGTGCAGGTTGCACTGGGAACAGACTACTGCCAATCGCACTGGGCACACCTGTGCCCGGACCGCCTGAGTGAGAAGCACAACAAGTGGGAAATCTACCACCCGGGTCCGTTCATCCTAACTGGATCTCCGGCACTACAGAAATCTGCAGTAGCCCTCTAAGTTATCACTACCAGTGCCTGGAGCCTGGGACTACCTGCCCCGGGACTCTACCTGTCCCTCCTATGCACGGGAATCCTGCAATAACTTATCGAGCGAGTTAACCTCCTGCGGTCGGTTACCCAGTCACCACAAAACAGTCACTGTTCCTTTCTTCACCCAGATCTTACACAAACACAGAACACATACACGTCACACAGCAGACACCTTGAATTATATCCCAGGGATTGTTGGATACAGGCTTTGGACTTTTTACACTACCTGGGAATGCGCTGGTGACCACTAGGGTTGAGCGAAACGGGTCGATCATTTTCAAAAGTCGCCGACTTTTGGCTAAGTCGGCGTCTCATGAAACCCGATCCGACCCCTGTGCTTGTCGGCCATGCGGTACGCGACTTTCGCGCCAAAGTCGCGTTTCAATGACGCGAAAAGCGCCATTTCTCAGCCAATGAAGGTGAACGCAGAGTGTGGGCAGCGTGATGACATAGATCCTGGTCCCCACCATCTTAGAGAAGGGCATTGCAGTGATTGGCTTGCTGTCTGCGGCGTCACAGGGGCTATAAAGGGGCGTTCCCGCCGACCGCCATCTTACTGCTGCTGATCTGAGCTTAGGGACAGGTTGCTGCCGCTTCGTCAGAAGCAGGGAGAGCGTTAGGCAGGGTCCACTAACCACCAAACCGCTTGTGCTGCAGCGATTTCCACTGTCCAACACCACCTTCGGTGTGCAGGGACTGTGGAAGCTATTTTTTTTTTTTTTTCCCCTCAGCGCTGTAGCTCATTGGGCTGCCCTAGAAGGCTCCGTGATAGCTGTATTGCTGTGTGTACGCCACTGTGGAAACCAACTGCTTTTTTCAAAGCACATATCCTCTTGTTCCTTCCTTTCTGCACAGCTATCTTTTTTGTTTGTCCACACTTTTTATTTAATTTGTGCATCAGTCCACTCCTATTGCTGCCTGCCATACCTGGCTTACATTACTGCAGGGAGATAGTAATTGTAGGACAGTTTTTTTTTTTTTTTTTTTTTTTTTGTGGGAGATTAACCCCTTCCCGACATTTGACGTACTATCCCGTCGAGGTGGGGTGGGCCCGTATGACCGCCGACGGGATAGTACGTCATCACCGATCAGCGGCGCTCACGGGGGGAGCGCGGCCGATCGCGGCCGGGTGTCAGCTGCATATCGCAGCTGACATCCGGCACTATGTGCCAGGAGCGGTCACGGACCGCCCCCGGCACATTAACCCCCGGCACACCGCGATCAAACATGATCGCAGTGTACCGGCGGTATAGGGAAGCATCGCGCAGGGAGGGGGCTCCCTGCGGGCTTCCCTGAGACCCCCGGAGCAACGCGATGTGATCGCGTTGCTGCGAGGGTCTCCTACCTCCTTCCTGGCTGCAGGTCCCGGATCCAAGATGGCCGCGGCATCCGGGTCCTGCAGGGAAGGAGGTGGCTTACCGAGTGTCTGCTCAGAGCAGACACTTGGTAAGCCTGCAGCCCTGCACAGCAGATCGTCGATCTGGCAGAGTGCTGTGCACACTGCCAGATCAATGATCTGTGATGTCCCCCCCTGGGACAAAGTAAAAAAGTTAAAAAAAAAATTTTCCACATGTGTAAAAAAAAAAAAAAAAAAAATCCTAAATAAATAATAATAAAAAAAAATATATTATTCCCATAAATACATTTCTTTATCTAAATAAAAAAAACAAAACTATAAAAGTACACATATTTAGTATCGCCGCGTCCGTAACGACCCAACCTATAAAACTGCCCCACTAGTTAACCCCTTCAGTAAACACCGTAAGAAAAAAAAAAAAAAAACGAGGCAAAAAACAACGCTTTATTACCATACCGCCGAACAAAAAGTGGAATAACACGCGATCAAAAAGACTGATATAAATATCCATGGTACCGCTGAAAACGTCATCTTGTCCCGCAAAAAACAAGCCGCCATACAACATTATTAGCAAAAAAATAAAAAAGTTATAGTCCTGAGAATAAAGCGATACGAAAATAATTATTTTTTCTATATTTTAGTTTTTATCGTATAAAAGCGCCAAAACATAAAAAAATGATATAAATGAGATATCGCTGTAATCGTACTGACCCGAAGAATAAAACTGCTTTATCAATTTAACCAAACGCGGAACGGTATAAACGCCTCCCCCAAAAGAAATTCATGAATAGCTGGTTTTTGGTCATTCTGCCTCACAAAAATCGGAATAAAAAGCGATCAAAAACGGTCACGTGTCCGAAAATGTTACCAATAAAAACGTCAACTCGTCCCGCAAAAAACAAGACCTCACATGACTCTGTGGAGCAAAATGTGGAAAAATTATAGGTCTCAAAATGTGGAGACGCAAAAACTTTTTTGCTATAAAAAGCGTCGCTGGTTTCACACTTGCGTTTTTGTCTGCAGCGTTTTTTGCACAAAAAAACGCATGCGTTTTTTCCCTATATTTAACATTGAAAACGCATGCGGTTTTTTTGTACGCGTTTGGTCGCGTTTTCAAACGCATGCGTTTTTTTTCTGCATGCGTTCATTTTCAGAAATACAACCTGCAGTATTTTCTTGCGTTTTTAAGCACATGCGTTTGTTTGCTTTAAAAACGCATGCATTTAAACACACTGAAAAGCCACCCACCACCATCAAGGTGATAAAGGGATCCAAACCCTAACCCTAACTCTACCCCTAACCTCACCCCTAACCGTTTAATGAACATTTTCTGACAGTCATAGTGCCACATATTTCAGTGCCACGTATTTCAGTGCCACGTATTTCAGTGCCACGTGTTTCAGTGCCACGTATTTCAGTGCCACGTATCACATATTTCAGTGCCACGTATCACGTATTTCAGTGCCACGTATCACGTATTTCAGTGCCACATATTTTAGTACCACGTATTTCAGTGCCACGTATTTCAGTGCCACGTATTTCAGTGCCACGTATTTCAGTGCCACGTATTTCAGTGCCACGTATCACGTATTTCAGTGCCACGTATTTCAGTGCCACGTATCACGTATTTCAGTGCCACGTATTTCAGTGCCACGTATCACGTATTTCAGTGCCACGTATTTCAGTGCCACGTATTTCAGTGCCACGTATTTCAGTGCCACGTATTTCAGTGCCACGTATCACGTATTTCAGTGCCACGTGTTTCAGTGCCACGTATTTAAGTGCCACGTATCACGTATTTCAGTGCCACGTATTTCAGTGCCACGTATTTCAGTGCCACGTATCACGTATTTCAGTGCCACGTATTTCAGTGCCACGTATTTCAGTGCCACGTATTTCAGTGCCACGTATTTCAGTGCCACGTATTTCAGTGCCACGTATTTCAGTGCCACGTATTTCAGTGCCACGTATCACATATTTCAGTGCCACGTATTTCAGTGCCACGTATTTCAGTGCCACGTATTTCAGTGCCACGTATTTCAGTGCCACGTATTTCAGTGCCACGTATTTCAGTGCCACGTATCACGTATTTCAGTGCCACGTGTTTCAGTGCCACGTATTTAAGTGCCACGTATCACGTATTTCAGTGCCACGTATTTCAGTGCCACGTATTTCAGTGCCACGTATTTCAGTGCCACGTATTTCAGTGCCACGTATTTCAGTCACGTTTAGGGTTAGGGTTAGGGGTAGGGTTAGGGTTAGGGCTAGGGTTGGAGGTAAAGTTAGGGTTGGGGCTAAAGTTAGGGTTGGGGCTAAAGTTAGGGTTAGGGTTTGGATTACATTTACGTTTGGATTAGGGTTGGGATTAGAATTATGGGTGTGTCAGGGCTAGGGGTGTGGTTAGGGTTACCGTTGGGATTAGGGTTAGGGGTGTGTTTGGGTTAGGGTTTCAGGTAGAATTGGGGAGTTTCCACTGTCCAGGCACATCAGGGGCTCTACAAGCGCGACATGGCGTCCAATCTCAATTCCAGCCAATTCTGCGTTGAAAAAGTAAAACAGTGCTCCTTCCCTTCCGAGCTCTCCCGTGCGCCCAAAAAGGGGTTTACCCCAACATATGTGTTATCAGCGTACTCGGGACAAATTGAACAACAACTTCTGGGGTCCAAGTTCTCTTGTTATCCTTAGGAAAATAAAAATTTGGGGGGCTAAAAATCATTTTTGTGGGAAAAAAAAGATGTTTTATTTTCACGGCTCTGCGTTATAAACTGTAGTGAAACACTTGGGGGTTCAAAGTTCTCACAACACATCTAGATAAGTTCCTTGGGAGGTCTAGTTTCCAATATGGGGTCACTTGTGGGGGGTTTGTACTGTTTGGGTACATCAGGGGCTCTGCAAATGCAACGTGACGCCTGCAGACCAATCCATTTAAGGCTGCATTCCAAATGGCGCTCCTTCCCTTCCGAGCTCTGTCATGCACCCAAACAGTGGTTCCCCCCCACATATGGGGTATCAGCGTACTCAGGACAAATTGGACAACAACTTTTGGGGTCTAATTTATCCTGTTACCCTTGTGAAAATACAAAACTGGGGGCTAAAAAATCATTTTTGTGAAAAAAAAAAAGAATTTTTATTTTCACGGCTTTGCGCTATAAACTTTAGTGAAACACTTGGGGGTTCAAAGTTCTCAAAACACATCTAGATAAGTTCTTTGGGAGGTCTAGTTTCCAATATGGGGTCACTTGTGGGGGGTTTGTACTGTTTGGGTACATCAGGGGCTCTGCAAATGCAACGTGACGGCTGCTGACCAATCCATTTAAGTCTGCATTCCAAATGGCGCTCCTTCCCTTCCGAGCTCTGTCATGCGCCCAAACAGTGGTTCCCCCCCACATATGGGGTATCAGCGTACTCAGGACAAATTGGAAAACAAATTTTGGGGTCCAATTTATTCTGTTACCCTTGTAAAAATACAAAGCTGGGTGCTAAAAAATCATTTTTGAGAAAAAAAATAAAAATTATTTTCACGGCTCTGCGTTATAATCTGTAGTGAAACACTTGGGGGTTCAAAGCTCTCAAAACACATCTAGATAAGTTCCTTAGGGGGTCTACTTTCCAAAATGGTGTCACTTGTAGGGAGTTTCAATGTTTAGGCACATCAGGGGCTCTCCAAACGCAACATGGCGTCCCATCTCAATTCCAGTCAATTTTGCATTGAAAAGTCAAATGGCGCTCCTTCCCTTCCAAGCTCTGCCATGCGCCCAAACAATGGTTTACACCCACATATGGGGTATCAGCGTACTCAGGACAAATTGCACAACATTTTTTGGGGTCCAATTTCTTCTCTTACCCTTGGGAAAATAAAAAATTGGGGGCGAAAAGATCATTTTTGTGAAAAAATATGATTTTTTATTTTTACGGCTCTGCATTATAAACTTCTGTGAAGCACTTGGTGGGTCAAAGTGCTCACCACACATCAAGATAAGTTCCTTAGGGGGTCTACTTTCCAAAATGGTGTCACTTGTAGGGGGTTTCAGTGTTTAGGCACATCAGGGGCTCTCCAAACGCAACATGGCGTCCCATCTCAATTCCAGTCAATTTTGCATTGAAAAGTCAAATGGCGCTCCTTCCCTTCCAAGCTCTGCCATGCGCCCAAACAATGGTTTACACCCACATATGGGGTATCAGCGTACTCAGGACAAATTGCACAACATTTTTTGGGGTCCAATTTCTTCTCTTACCCTTGGGAAAATAAAAAATTGGGGGCAAAAAGATCATTTTTGTGAAAAAATATGATTTTTTATTTTTACGGCTCTGCATTATAAACTTCTGTGAAGCACTTGGTGGGTCAAAGTGCTCACCACACATCTAGATAAGTTCCTTAGGGGGTCTACTTTCCAAAATGGTGTCACTTGTAGGGAGTTTCAATGTTTAGGCACATCAGGGGCTCTCCAAACGCAACATGGCGTCCCATCTCAATTCCAGTCAATTTTGCATTGAAAAGTCAAATGGCGCTCCTTCCCTTCCAAGCTCTGCCATGCGCCCAAACAATGGTTTACACCCACATATGGGGTATCAGCGTACTCAGGACAAATTGCACAACATTTTTTGGGGTCCAATTTCTTCTCTTACCCTTGGGAAAATAAAAAATTGGGGGCGAAAAGATCATTTTTGTGAAAAAATATGATTTTTTATTTTTACGGCTCTGCATTATAAACTTCTGTGAAGCACTTGGTGGGTCAAAGTGCTCACCACACATCAAGATAAGTTCCTTAGGGGGTCTACTTTCCAAAATGGTGTCACTTGTAGGGGGTTTCAGTGTTTAGGCACATCAGGGGCTCTCCAAACGCAACATGGCGTCCCATCTCAATTCCAGTCAATTTTGCATTGAAAAGTCAAATGGCGCTCCTTCCCTTCCAAGCTCTGCCATGCGCCCAAACAATGGTTTACACCCACATATGGGGTATCAGCGTACTCAGGACAAATTGCACAACATTTTTTGGGGTCCAATTTCTTCTCTTACCCTTGGGAAAATAAAAAATTGGGGGCAAAAAGATCATTTTTGTGAAAAAATATGATTTTTTATTTTTACGGCTCTGCATTATAAACTTCTGTGAAGCACTTGGTGGGTCAAAGTGCTCACCACACATCTAGATAAGTTCCTTAGGGGGTCTACTTTCCAAAATGGTGTCACTTGTAGGGAGTTTCAATGTTTAGGCACATCAGGGGCTCTCCAAACGCAACATGGCGTCCCATCTCAATTCCAGTCAATTTTGCATTGAAAAGTCAAATGGCGCTCCTTCCCTTCCAAGCTCTGCCATGCGCCCAAACAATGGTTTACACCCACATATGGGGTATCATCGTACTCAGGACAAATTGCACAACATTTTTTGGGGTCCAATTTCTTCTCTTACCCTTGGGAAAATAAAAAATTGGGGGCAAAAAGATCATTTTTGTGAAAAAATATGATTTTTTATTTTTACGGCTCTGCATTATAAACTTCTGTGAAGCACTTGGTGGGTCAAAGTGCTCACCACACATCAAGATAAGTTCCTTAGGGGGTCTACTTTCCAAAATGGTGTCACTTGTAGGGGGTTTCAGTGTTTAGGCACATCAGGGGCTCTCCAAACGCAACATGGCGTCCCATCTCAATTCCAGTCAATTTTGCATTGAAAAGTCAAATGGCGCTCCTTTCCTTCCGAGCTCTGCCATACGCCCAAACAGTGGTTTACCCTCACATATGGGGTATCAGCGTACTCAGGACAAATTGTACAACAACTTTGGGGGTCCATTTTCTTCTGTTACCCTTGGTAAAATAAAACAAATTGGAGCTGAAATAAATTGTGTGTGAAAAAAAGTTAAATGCTCATTTTTATTTAAACATTCAAAAAATTCCTGTGAAACACCTGAAGGGTTAATAAACTTCTTGAATGTGGTTTTGAGCACCTTGAGGGGTGCAGTTTTTAGAATGGTGTCACACTTGAGTATTTTCTATCATATAGACCCCTCAAAATGACTTCAAATGAGATGTGGTCCCTAAAAAAAAATGGTGTTGTAAAAATGAGAAATTGCTGGTTAACTTTTAACCCTTATAACTCCGTCACAAAAAAAAATTTTGGTTCCAAAATTGTACTGATGTAAAGTAGACATGTGGGAAATGTTACTTATTAAGTATTTGCGTGACATATGTCTGTGATTTAAGGGCATAAAAATTCAAAGTTGGAAAATTGCGAAATTTTCAAAATTTTCGCCAAATATTCGTTTTTTTCACAAATAAATGCAAGTTATATCGAATAAATTTTACCACTAACATGAAGTACAATATGTCACGAGAAAACAATGTCAGAATCGCCAAGATCCGTCAAAGCGTTCCAGAGTTATAGCCTCATAAAGGGACAGTGGTCAGAATTGTAAAAATTGGCCCGGTCATTAACGTGCAAACCACCCTTGGGGGTGAAGGGGTTAAGATTGGCATTTCTGCTACAGTGCCATCCCTGTGTGTGCCATCTCTCACTGAGTGGGCCATAGAAAGCCTATTTATTTTTTCCGTGATTTGTGTTCTAAAATCTACCTCAACACAAAAACACTACATCAATCAGTGGGAGAAAAATATTGGCCTCAGTCAGGGCTTGTGTGCCACTGCTGTGTGTGCTATCTCTCATTCAGTGGGCTATAGCAAGCCTATTTTTTTTTTTTTTTTTTTTATATTATTTGGTTTCTAAAGTCTCCCTGAAAAAAAAAAAAAACCTAAAAAAACAGTGGGAGAGTAATATTGCCCTTTCAGCTTGTGTGCCAGTCTTGACTCCTGGGTGTGCCACCTCTCTCCCTCTCATTCAGTGGGCCATAGAAAGCCTATTTATTTATTTTTTTAAATATTATTGGGTTTCTAAAGTCTCCCTGAAAAAACAAAAAATACATAAAAAAACAGTGGGAGAGTAATATTGCCCTTTCAGCTTGTGTGCCAGTCTTGACTCCTGGGTGTGCCACCTCTCTCCCTTTCATTCAGTGGGCCATAGAAAGCCTATTTATTTTTTCCGTGATTTGTGTTCTAAATTCTACCTCAACACAAAAACACTACATCAATCAGTGGGAGAAAAATATTGGCCTCAGTCAGGGCTTGTGTGCCACTGCTGTGTGTGCTATCTCTCATTCAGTGGGCTATAGCAAGCCTATTTTTTTTTTTTTTTTTTTTAATATTATTTGGTTTCTAAAGTCTCCCTGAAAAAAAAAAAAAAAACCTAAAAAAACAGTGGGAGAGTAATATTGCCCTTTCAGCTTGTGTGCCAGTCTTGACTCCTGGGTGTGCCACCTCTCTCCCTCTCATTCAGTGGGCCATAGAAAGCCTATTTATTTTTTTTTTAAATATTATTGGGTTTCTAAAGTCTCCCTGAAAAAAACAAAAAATACATAAAAAAACAGTGGGAGAGTAATATTGCCCTTTCAGCTTGTGTGCCAGTCTTGACTCCTGGGTGTGCCACCTCTCTCCCTTTCATTCAGTGGGCCATAGAAAGCCTATTTATTTTTTCCGTGATTTGTGTTCTAAATTCTACCTCAACACAAAAACACTACATCAATCAGTGGGAGAAAAATATTGGCCTCAGTCAGGGCTTGTGTGCCACTGCTGTGTGTGCTATCTCTCATTCAGTGGGCTATAGCAAGCCTATTTTTTTATTTTTTTTTTAATATTATTTGGTTTCTAAAGTCTCCCTGAAAAAAAAAAAAAAACCTAAAAAAACAGTGGGAGAGTAATATTGCCCTTTCAGCTTGTGTGCCAGTCTTGACTCCTGGGTGTGCCACCTCTCTCCCTCTCATTCAGTGGGCCATAGAAAGCCTATTTATTTTTTTTAAAAATATTATTGGGTTTCTAAAGTCTCCCTGAAAAAACAAAAAATACATAAAAAAACAGTGGGAGAGTAATATTGCCCTTTCAGCTTGTGTGCCAGTCTTGACTCCTGGGTGTGCCACCTCTCTCCCTTTCATTCAGTGGGCCATAGAAAGCCTATTTATTTTTTCCGTGATTTGTGTTCTAAATTCTACCTCAACACAAAAACACTACATCAATCAGTGGGAGAAAAATATTGGCCTCAGTCAGGGCTTGTGTGCCACTGCTGTGTGTGCTATCTCTCATTCAGTGGGCTATAGCAAGCCTATTTTTTTATTTTTTTTTTTAATATTATTTGGTTTCTAAAGTCTCCCTGAAAAAAAAAAAAAAACCTAAAAAAACAGTGGGAGAGTAATATTGCCCTTTCAGCTTGTGTGCCAGTCTTGACTCCTGGGTGTGCCACCTCTCTCCCTCTCATTCAGTGGGCCATAGAAAGCCTATTTATTTATTTTTTTAAATATTATTGGGTTTCTAAAGTCTCCCTGAAAAAACAAAAAATACATAAAAAAACAGTGGGAGAGTAATATTGCCCTTTCAGCTTGTGTGCCAGTCTTGACTCCTGGGTGTGCCACCTCTCTCCCTTTCATTCAGTGGGCCATAGAAAGCCTATTTATTTTTTCCGTGATTTGTGTTCTAAAATCTACCTCAACACAAAAACACTACATCAATCAGTGGGAGAAAAATATTGGCCTCAGTCAGGGCTTGTGTGCCACTGCTGTGTGTGCTATCTCTCATTCAGTGGGCTATAGCAAGCCTATTTTTTTTTTTTTTTTTTTTTTTTTTATATTATTTGGTTTCTAAAGTCTCCCTGAAAAAAAAAAAAAACCTAAAAAAACAGTGGGAGAGTAATATTGCCCTTTCAGCTTGTGTGCCAGTCTTGACTCCTGGGTGTGCCACCTCTCTCCCTCTCATTCAGTGGGCCATAGAAAGCCTATTTATTTATTTTTTTAAATATTATTGGGTTTCTAAAGTCTCCCTGAAAAAACAAAAAATACATAAAAAAACAGTGGGAGAGTAATATTGCCCTTTCAGCTTGTGTGCCAGTCTTGACTCCTGGGTGTGCCACCTCTCTCCCTTTCATTCAGTGGGCCATAGAAAGCCTATTTATTTTTTCCGTGATTTGTGTTCTAAATTCTACCTCAACACAAAAACACTACATCAATCAGTGGGAGAAAAATATTGGCCTCAGTCAGGGCTTGTGTGCCACTGCTGTGTGTGCTATCTCTCATTCAGTGGGCTATAGCAAGCCTATTTTTTTTTTTTTTTTTTTTAATATTATTTGGTTTCTAAAGTCTCCCTGAAAAAAAAAAAAAAAACTAAAAAAACAGTGGGAGAGTAATATTGCCCTTTCAGCTTGTGTGCCAGTCTTGACTCCTGGGTGTGCCACCTCTCTCCCTCTCATTCAGTGGGCCATAGAAAGCCTATTTATTTTTTTTTAAAATATTATTGGGTTTCTAAAGTCTCCCTGAAAAAACAAAAAATACATAAAAAAACAGTGGGAGAGTAATATTGCCCTTTCAGCTTGTGTGCCAGTCTTGACTCCTGGGTGTGCCACCTCTCTCCCTTTCATTCAGTGGGCCATAGAAAGCCTATTTATTTTTTCCGTGATTTGTGTTCTAAATTCTACCTCAACACAAAAACACTACATCAATCAGTGGGAGAAAAATATTGGCCTCAGTCAGGGCTTGTGTGCCACTGCTGTGTGTGCTATCTCTCATTCAGTGGGCTATAGCAAGCCTATTTTTTTATTTTTTTTTTTAATATTATTTGGTTTCTAAAGTCTCCCTGAAAAAAAAAAAAAAACCTAAAAAAACAGTGGGAGAGTAATATTGCCCTTTCAGCTTGTGTGCCAGTCTTGACTCCTGGGTGTGCCACCTCTCTCCCTCTCATTCAGTGGGCCATAGAAAGCCTATTTATTTATTTTTTTAAATATTATTGGGTTTCTAAAGTCTCCCTGAAAAAACAAAAAATACATAAAAAAACAGTGGGAGAGTAATATTGCCCTTTCAGCTTGTGTGCCAGTCTTGACTCCTGGGTGTGCCACCTCTCTCCCTTTCATTCAGTGGGCCATAGAAAGCCTATTTATTTTTTCCGTGATTTGTGTTCTAAATTCTACCTCAACACAAAAACACTACATCAATCAGTGGGAGAAAAATATTGGCCTCAGTCAGGGCTTGTGTGCCACTGCTGTGTGTGCTATCTCTCATTCAGTGGGCTATAGCAAGCCTATTTTTTTATTTTTTTTTTTAATATTATTTGGTTTCTAAAGTCTCCCTGAAAAAAAAAAAAAACCTAAAAAAACAGTGGGAGAGTAATATTGCCCTTTCAGCTTGTGTGCCAGTCTTGACTCCTGGGTGTGCCACCTCTCTCCCTCTCATTCAGTGGGCCATAGAAAGCCTATTTATTTTTTTTTTTAAATATTATTGGGTTTCTAAAGTCTCCCTGAAAAAACAAAAAATACATAAAAAAACAGTGGGAGAGTAATATTGCCCTTTCAGCTTGTGTGCCAGTCTTGACTCCTGGGTGTGCCACCTCTCTCCCTTTCATTCAGTGGGCCATAGAAAGCCTATTTATTTTTTCCGTGATTTGTGTTCTAAATTCTACCTCAACACAAAAACACTACATCAATCAGTGGGAGAAAAATATTGGCCTCAGTCAGGGCTTGTGTGCCACTGCTGTGTGTGCTATCTCTCATTCAGTGGGCTATAGCAAGCCTATTTTTTTATTTTTTTTTTTAATATTATTTGGTTTCTAAAGTCTCCCTGAAAAAAAAAAAAAAACCTAAAAAAACAGTGGGAGAGTAATATTGCCCTTTCAGCTTGTGTGCCAGTCTTGACTCCTGGGTGTGCCACCTCTCTCCCTCTCATTCAGTGGGCCATAGAAAGCCTATTTATTTTTTTTTTTAAATATTATTGGGTTTCTAAAGTCTCCCTGAAAAAACAAAAAATACATAAAAAAACAGTGGGAGAGTAATATTGCCCTTTCAGCTTGTGTGCCAGTCTTGACTCCTGGGTGTGCCACCTCTCTCCCTTTCATTCAGTGGGCCATAGAAAGCCTATTTATTTTTTCCGTGATTTGTGTTCTAAATTCTACCTCAACACAAAAACACTACATCAATCAGTGGGAGAAAAATATTGGCCTCAGTCAGGGCTTGTGTGCCACTGCTGTGTGTGCTATCTCTCATTCAGTGGGCTATAGCAAGCCTATTTTTTTTTTTTTTTTTTTTTAATATTATTTGGTTTCTAAAGTCTCCCTGAAAAAAAAAAAAAAACCTAAAAAAACAGTGGGAGAGTAATATTGCCCTTTCAGCTTGTGTGCCAGTCTTGACTCCTGGGTGTGCCACCTCTCTCCCTCTCATTCAGTGGGCCATAGAAAGCCTATTTATTTATTTTTTTAAATATTATTGGGTTTCTAAAGTCTCCCTTAAAAAAAAAAAAAACCTAAAAAAACAGTGGGAGAGTAATATTGCCCTTTCAGCTTGTGTGCCAGTCTTGACTCCTGGGTGTGCCACCTCTCTCCCTCTCATTCAGTGGGCCATAGAAAGCCTATTTATTTTTATTTTTAAATATTATTGGGTTTCTAAAGTCTCCCTTAAAAAACAAAAAATACATAAAAAAACAGTGGGAGAGTAATATTGCCCTTTCAGCTTGTGTGCCAGTCTTGACTCCTGGGTGTGCCACCTCTCTCTCTCTAATTGTGGGCCATAGAAAGCCTTTTTTTTTTTTTTTTTTTTTTTTTTTAATATTATTTGGTTTCTAAAGTCTCCCTGAAAAAAAAAAAAACATAAATTAGGTGGGAGATTAATATTGACATTAGTGCTTGAGTGACAGTCCTGCGTGTGTGTCATCTCTGTGATTTTGTGCCACAGAAAACAGAGTGTGTAACATTGTGCCTGATTTTCCTTGTGGTCTCACCAACCTGTTAAGGGATATTGAAATCATACTGAAGTTATAGCTCACCGTGTAAGTTGTTTGACAGCAACAAATAAAGTTACTTTGGTTAAGATTTTAAAACAATGAGGAAGTCTGGTGCAAGAGGTCGTCGTGGGCGTTCATTGTCAGCTGGTAATGATGGTAGTGGTAGTGGAGCATCAGGTGGTCGTGGGGATAAAAATATTCCACCTAAGTCTGGAGCTGTGGAGCCAGTTTCGTCGTCAGGCTACACAAGGCCTCGAACGCTCTCTTTTCTGGGAGTAGGAAAACCGCTTTTAAAGGCGGAGCAGCAACAGCAAGTTTTGGCTTACATTGCAGACTCAGCCTCTAGCTCTTTTGCCTCCTCTTCCGAAACTGGTAAATGTAAAAGCAGCGCGTCGCTTGTGGATGTTCACAGTCAGGGACAAGTCGCTTCCTTGTCCTCCTCAGCAAAAACTACAACAAGAGAGAAGGATGCAGCAGGCGACACAACGGGTCACTCCATGGAGCTCTTTACACATACCGTCCCTGGCTTAGAAAGTGAAACATTTAACAGGCCATGCCCATTACAAGTATATTCTGACATGGAGTGCACTGATGCACAGCCACAGCCAGAGTACTATGCTGCTCCTTTGACTCAGACCACCACATTGCCCTCTCAGGGTACAGATCCACAATCAGACCCTGATGAGACTATGTTGCCCCGCCACGAACGCTATACCACCGACCGACACAGTGACACAGACGAAGTTGCACACGAGCTCGAAGAGGAGGTAATAGATGACCCAGTTATTGACCCCGATTGGCAGCCATTGGGGGAACAGGGTGCAGGCGGCAGTAGTTCAGAAGCGGAGGTGGAGGAGGGGCCGCAGCAGGCATCAACATCGCAACAGGTTCCATCTGCCGGGCCCGTATCTGGCCCAAAACGCGTGTCAAAGCCAAAACCTGTTGGAGCACAGCGTTGCCATCCGGTTAAAGCTCAGTCTGCAATCCCTGAAAAGGGATCCGAGTCTAGGAAGAGTGCAGTCTGGCATTTTTTTAAACAACATCCAACTGATCAGCGCAAAGTCATCTGTCAAAAATGTTCAACTAGCTTAAGCAGAGGTCAGAATCTGAAAAGTCTAAATACTAGTTGCATGCATAGACGCTTAACCACCATGCATTTTCAAGCCTGGACTAACTACCAAACGTCCCTCAAGGTTGTAGCACCCTCGGCCAATGAAGCTAGTCAGCAACGCAACATCCCTTCCGTCACTGTAAGGCCACCATTTTCCGCACCACCGGCAGTATCTGTGCAGGTTTCTTTGCCAGCCAAAAGCAGTCAGGGTCAGGGAATCACCAGTTTTGTAGGAGGAAATATTGCATCTAGGGCACCGGCGGAAACAATACCGTCTCCAACCGTCTCTCAGTCTGCCATGTACACCGGCACACCCGAAAGTTCCACGATCTCCAGCTCTCCAGTCCAGCTCACCCTACATGAGACTCTGGTTAGAAAAAGGAAGTACTTATCCTCGCATCCGCGTACACAGGGTTTTAACGCCCACATAGCTAGACTAATCTCGTTAGAGATGATGCCCTACCGGTTAGTTGAAAGCGAAGCTTTCAAAGCCCTGATGGAGTACGCTGAACCACGATACGAGCTACCCAGTCGACACTTTTTTTCCAGAAAAGCCATCCCAGCCCTGCACCAGCATGTTAAACAGCGCATCGTCCATGCACTCAGGCAATCTGTGAGTACAAAGGTGCACCTGACTACAGATGCATGGACCAGTAGGCATGGCCAGGGACGTTATGTGTCCATCACGGCACACTGGGTGAATGTGGTGGATGCAGGGTCCACAGGCGACATCAATTTAGGGACAGTTGTGCCTAGCCCACGGTCTAGGAAACAGTTGGCTGTAGGCGTTCGCACCCCCTCCTCCTCCTCCTCCTCGTCCTCCTGCAGAAGCTACAGCTCTTCCACAGAACGCAGTCTGCCAACCACTCCATCGGCAGATGACACTGTTGCACACCAGTTGTCCCATTATGGGCCAGCTACTGCCAAGCGTCAGCAGGCTGTATTGGCTATGAAGTGCTTGGGCGACAACAGACACACCGCGGAAGTTCTGTCCGAGTTCTTGCAACAAGAAACGCAGTCGTGGCTGGGCACAGTAGATCTTGAGGCAGGCAAGGTAGTGAGTGATAACGGAAGGAATTTCATGGCTGCCATCTCCCTTTCCCAACTGAAACACATTCCTTGCCTGGCTCACACCTTAAACCTGGTGGTGCAGTGCTTATT
Source organism: Ranitomeya variabilis (assembly GCF_051348905.1). Classification (NCBI taxonomy): domain Eukaryota; kingdom Metazoa; phylum Chordata; class Amphibia; order Anura; family Dendrobatidae; genus Ranitomeya; species Ranitomeya variabilis. Next base: position 560,646,534 of record NC_135233.1, on the reverse strand, counting down.
GAAAACTTATCCTGGGTTCTCCGACCTGCTCCTCAAAGTGCGTGCACTTTGCTCACATATCCGACGTTCGCCTGTACACGCCAGCCGTATGCAGACCTATCAGCGGTCTTTGAACCTTCCCCAGCATCGCCTAATCATAGACGTTGCAACAAGGTGGAACTCAACACTGCACATGCTTCAGAGACTGTGCGAACAGAGGCGTGCTGTTATTTATTTGTGGGAGGATACACGGGCAGGCAGTAGGATGGCAGACATGGAGTTGTCAGGTGTGCAGTGGTCTAAGATACAAGACATGTGTCAAGTCCTTCAGTGTTTTGAGGAATGCACACGGCTGGTTAGTGCAGACAACGCCGTAATAAGCATGAGCATCCCCCTAATGCGTCTGCTGATGCAAAGTTTGACGCACATAAAGGAGCAGGCGTCTGCACCAGAGGAAGAGGAAAGCCTTGATGACAGTCAGCCATTGTCTGGTCAGGGCAGTGTACAGGACGAGGTAGCGGGCGAAGAGGAGGTGGAGGACGAGGAGGATGATGGGGATGAGTATATTTTTAATGCCGAACCTTTCCCGGGGGCACAGGAAATTGGTTGCGTGTCACGGCCGGGTTCTGGTTTTTTGAGGGACACAAGTGACGTAGATTTGCCTGCAACTGCCCCTCAACCAATCACAACCGGAGATTTGACAACTGGAACTTTGGCCCACATGGCGGATTATGCCTTACGTATCCTAAAAAGGGACACACGCATTACGAAAATGATGAACGATGACGATTACTGGTTGGCCTGCCTCCTTGATCCACGCTATAAAGGCAAATTGCAAAATATTATGCCACATGAGAACTTGGAACTAATATTAGCAACCAAACAATCAACTCTTGTTGACCGTTTGCTTCAGGCATTCCCAGCACACAGCGCACGTGATCGTTCTCACACGAGCTCCAGGGGGCAGCAGACTAGGAGTGTTAGGGGTGCACACATCAGAAGTGGCGTTGGACAGAGGGGTTTTCTGACCAGGTTGTGGAGTGATTTTGCTATGACCGCAGACAGGACAGGTACTTCTGCATCAATTGAAAGTGACAGGAGACAACATTTGTCCAGTATGGTTACTAACTATTTTTCATCCCTTATCGATGTTCTCCCTCAACCGTCATTCCCATTTGATTACTGGGCCTCCAATTTAGACACCTGGCCAGAATTGGCAGAATATGCATTGCAGGAGCTTGCTTGCCCGGCAGCAAGTGTCCTATCAGAAAGAGTATTCAGTGCTGCAGGTTCAATATTAACCGAAAAAAGGACTCGTCTGGCTACCCAAAATGTTGACGATCTAACATTCATTAAAATGAACCACAACTGGATTTCGAAATCTTTTGCCCCACCTTGCCCGGCCGACACCTAGCTTTCCTATGAAAAGCTCTTGCCTGTGAATTACTTTTCTAATGTCTAATTTGCTGCAGCTGATTGTACAGCATACGACATGTTTACACCTCCCTAAATGGCAAAACTCCCCACACGGGGCCGTGGTATCGCGAATTGGCGCAAGCACCCGTGAGACTGCTGTTTGTCTGAAGAGGTGGGTGTGCTCGCTTTTGGTTGACGGCATTGCTACTGGGTCCCTCATAGTACAATGTAGTGTCTCTGGCGGTGGTGGTGCGCACCCAACGTCAGACACACCGTTGTAACATGAGGGGCCCTGGGGCGGTCCCGCCGGCCTCAAGAGAGTTCCCCCTACCCCAGCTCAAAATGTGCTCTACCACGTGCAAAATTATGTCGCACAGCTCCACCAATCTTTAGTCTATTCGCTGACATCATTCAATGTCTGGCACTGACAATACAAATTTGTAGACATCTATGATGCAACTTAAAGTAGTCTGTGTCTGTGTCCTATATTGACACCATTAAATAGTTACTGCCAAATTACTATGTCAGAAACTCAGTAGATGAGCCCACCCCTGTACCTAAGTATGCCACCTTTTTTTTTGTTTTGGTTGTTTTGCGAGACATTAACATCTATTTATATTTTGGGAGTACTGGGACAGACACTCCTTGCACTACTCCTCCACTCACCACCAAGCTGCCTGTGTATCCATGTAACCGCTGTAAAGCTGCCATGAGCCTATTGTTTGTTATTTTAGGCCTTTGATAGCCTGTCTGCGGTCCCTACTTTAAATACTCCTCCACTCACCACCAAGCTGCCTGTGTATCCATGTAACCGCTGTAAAGCTGCCATGAGCCTATTGTTTGTTATTTTAGGCCTTTGATAGCCTGTCTGCGGTCCCTACTTTAAATACTCCTCCACTCACCACCAAGCTGCCTGTGTATCCATGTAACCGCTGTAAAGCTGCCATGAGCCTATTGTTTGTTATTTTAGGCCTTTGATAGCCTGTCTGCGGTCCCTACTTTAAATACTCCTCCACTCACCACCAAGCTGCCTGTGTATCCATGTAACCGCTGTAAAGCTGCCATGAGCCTATTGTTTGTTATTTTAGGCCTTTGATAGCCTGTCTGCGGTCCCTACTTTAAATACTCCTCCACTGACCAGACCACTGCTGCCCGTGTACCCCTGGAACCAATTATAAAGTGCCTACAGCCAGCCCATTTTCTTATGTTAGGCCTTTGAAGCCTGTCTGCGGTCCCTACTTTAAATACTCCTCCACTCACCACCACCAAGCTGCCTGCCCGTGTATCCATGTAACCGCTGTAAAACTGCCATAAGCCTATTGTTTGTTATTTTAGGCCTTTGATAGCCTGTCTGCGGTCCCTACTTTAAATACTCCTCCACTCACCACCAAGCTGCCTGTGTATCCATGTAACCGCTGTAAAGCTGCCATGAGCCTATTGTTTGTTATTTTAGGCCTTTGATAGCCTGTCTGCGGTCCCTACTTTAAATACTCCTCCACTCACCACCAAGCTGCCTGTGTATCCATGTAACCGCTGTAAAGCTGCCATGAGCCTATTGTTTGTTATTTTAGGCCTTTGATAGCCTGTCTGCGGTCCCTACTTTAAATACTCCTCCACTCACCACCAAGCTGCCTGTGTATCCATGTAACCGCTGTAAAGCTGCCATGAGCCTATTGTTTGTTATTTTAGGCCTTTGATAGCCTGTCTGCGGTCCCTACTTTAAATACTCCTCCACTGACCAGACCACTGCTGCCCGTGTACCCCTGGAACCAATTATAAAGTGCCTACAGCCAGCCCATTTTCTTATGTTAGGCCTTTGAAGCCTGTCTGCGGTCCCTACTTTAAATACTCCTCCACTCACCACCACCAAGCTGCCTGCCCGTGTATCCATGTAACCGCTGTAAAACTGCCATAAGCCTATTGTTTGTTATTTTAGGCCTTTGATAGCCTGTCTGCGGTCCCTACTTTAAATACTCCTCCACTCACCACCACCAAGCTGCCTGCCCGTGTATCCATGTAACCGCTGTAAAACTGCCATAAGCCTATTGTTTGTTATTTTAGGCCTTTGATAGCCTGTCTGCGGTCCCTACTTTAAATACTCCTCCACTCACCACCACCAAGCTGCCTGCCCGTGTATCCATGTAACCGCTGTAAAACTGCCATAAGCCTATTGTTTGTTATGTTAGGCCTTTGATAGCCTGTCTGCGGTCCCTACTTTAAATACTCCTCCACTGACCACCAAGCTGCCTGCCCGTGTATCCATGTAACCGCTGTAAAACTGCCATAAGCCTATTGTTTGTTATTTTAGGCCTTTGATAGCCTGTCTGCGGTCCCTACTTTAAATACTCCTCCACTCACCACCAAGCTGCCTGTGTATCCATGTAACCGCTGTAAAGCTGCCATGAGCCTATTGTTTGTTATTTTAGGCCTTTGATAGCCTGTCTGCGGTCCCTACTTTAAATACTCCTCCACTCACCACCAAGCTGCCTGTGTATCCATGTAACCGCTGTAAAGCTGCCATGAGCCTATTGTTTGTTATTTTAGGCCTTTGATAGCCTGTCTGCAGTCCCTACTTTAAATACTCCTCCACTGACCAGACCACTGCTGCCCGTGTACCCCTGGAACCAATTATAAAGTGCCTACAGCCAGCCCATTTTCTTATGTTAGGCCTTTGAAGCCTGTCTGCGGTCCCTACTTTAAATACTCCTCCACTCACCACCACCAAGCTGCCTGCCCGTGTATCCATGTAACCGCTGTAAAACTGCCATAAGCCTATTGTTTGTTATTTTAGGCCTTTGATAGCCTGTCTGCGGTCCCTACTTTAAATACTCCTCCACTCACCACCACCAAGCTGCCTGCCCGTGTATCCATGTAACCGCTGTAAAACTGCCATAAGCCTATTGTTTGTTATTTTAGGCCTTTGATAGCCTGTCTGCGGTCCCTACTTTAAATACTCCTCCACTCACCACCAAGCTGCCTGTGTATCCATGTAACCGCTGTAAAGCTGCCATGAGCCTATTGTTTGTTATTTTAGGCCTTTGATAGCCTGTCTGCGGTCCCTACTTTAAATACTCCTCCACTCACCACCAAGCTGCCTGTGTATCCATGTAACCGCTGTAAAGCTGCCATGAGCCTATTGTTTGTTATTTTAGGCCTTTGATAGCCTGTCTGCAGTCCCTACTTTAAATACTCCTCCACTGACCAGACCACTGCTGCCCGTGTACCCCTGGAACCAATTATAAAGTGCCTACAGCCAGCCCATTTTCTTATGTTAGGCCTTTGAAGCCTGTCTGCGGTCCCTACTTTAAATACTCCTCCACTCACCACCACCAAGCTGCCTGCCCGTGTATCCATGTAACCGCTGTAAAACTGCCATAAGCCTATTGTTTGTTATTTTAGGCCTTTGATAGCCTGTCTGCGGTCCCTACTTTAAATACTCCTCCACTCACCACCACCAAGCTGCCTGCCCGTGTATCCATGTAACCGCTGTAAAACTGCCATAAGCCTATTGTTTGTTATTTTAGGCCTTTGATAGCCTGTCTGCGGTCCCTACTTTAAATACTCCTCCACTCACCACCACCAAGTTGCCTGCCCGTGTATCCATGTAACCGCTGTAAAACTGCCATGAGCCTATTGTTTGTTATTTTAGGCCTTTGATAGCCTGTCTGCGGCCCCTACTTGCAATACTCCTCCACTGACCACAATGCTGCCTGGAGTGCCTGCCTGTGTATCCATGTAACCGATGTAAAACTGCCATGACTGCCTACTGTTTGTTATTTTAGGCCTTTGATAGCCTGTCTGCAGCCCCTACTTGCAATACTCCTCCACTGACCACACCAATGCTGCCCGTGTACCCCTGGAACCTATTTAAAAGTTCATAGAGCCTAGTTATATATTTTATTTACTATTAATAAGGCCATGATGGACTACGCTGTACCACGCTACAAGCTAACCAGTCGACACTTCTTTTGCGAGAAAAGCCATCCCAACCCTCCACCAGCATGTAGAAGACCGCATTGTCCATGCACTCTGGCAATCTGTGAGTACAAAGGTGCACCTGACAACAGACGCATGGACCTGTAGGCATGGCCACGGAAGATTACGTGTCCATTACGGCGCAATGGGTTAATGTGGTGGATGCATGGTCCACAGGGGACAGCCTACTAAGTCTGTCTGCAGTCCCTAATTCAAATTGTCCTCCACTGTCTAAATCGGAACTTCCACCTTCTGGCTTTCGGCCTATAGTATCAGAAATTAAACTGCATTTGGCCTTCAACTTTGGTTAGGGCCTACTAACGGCTTCTGCCCCTCCCTGGTGTTGCCCTCAACTAAATAAAGCTGAGCTTCAACCTTCTGCTCCAAATTACCATTTTGAAAAATGCAATAGGCTTTTCCGGCCTACTAAAGGTGTCTGTCTGTGTGCCCCTGCCTGGTGTTGTCCTCAACTAAATAAAGCTGAGCTTCAACCTTCCGGCTCTCATTAAGTGGTTTTAAAAAAAAAAAATGGTGGTTAGGGCCTACTAACGGCTTCTGCCCCTCCCTGGTGTTGCCCTCAACTAAATAAAGCTGAGCTTCAACCTTCTGCTCCAAATTACCATTTTGAAAAATGCAATAGGCTTTTCCGGCCTACTAAAGGTGTCTGTCTGTGTGCCCCTCCCTGGTGTTGTCCTCAACTAAATAAAGCTGAGCTTCAACCTTCCGGCTCTCATTATGTGGTTTTAAAAAAAAAATGGTGGTTAGGGCCTACTAACGGCTTCTGCCCCTCCCTGGTGTTGTCCTCAACTAAATAAAGCTGAGCTTCAACCTTCCGGCTCTCATTAAGTGGTTTTAAAAAAAAAAAAATGGTGGTTAGGGCCTACTAACGGCTTCTGCCCCTCCCTGGTGTTGTCCTCAACTAAATAAAGCTGAGCTTCAACCTTCCGGCTCTCATTATGTGGTTTTAAAAAAAAAAATGGTGGTTAGGGCCTACTAACGGCTTCTGCCCCTCCCTGGTGTTGTCCTCAACTAAATAAAGCTGAGCTTCAACCTTCCGGCTCTCATTAAGTGGTTTTAAAAAAAAAAATGGTGGTTAGGGCCTACTAACGGCTTCTGCCCCTCCCTGGTGTTGCCCTCAACTAAATAAAGCTGAGCTTCAACCTTCTGCTCCAAATTACCATTTTGAAAAATGCAATAGGCTTTTCCGGCCTACTAAAGGTGTCTGTCTGTGTGCCCCTCCCTGGTGTTGTCCTCAACTAAATAAAGCTGAGCTTCAACCTTCCGGCTCTCATTAAGTGGTTTTAAAAAAAAAAATGGTGGTTAGGGCCTACTAACGGCTTCTGCCCCTCCCTGGTGTTGTCCTCAACTAAATAAAGCTGAGCTTCAACCTTCCGGCTCTCATTAAGTGGTTTTAAAAAAAAAAATGGTGGTTAGGGCCTACTAACGGCTTCTGCCCCTCCCTGGTGTTGTCCTCAACTAAATAAAGCTGAGCTTCAACCTTCCGGCTCTCATTAAGTGGTTTTAAAAAAAAAAAGGGTGGTTAGGGCCTACTAACGGCTTCTGCCCCTCCCTGGTGTTGCCCTCAACTAAATAAAGCTGAGCTTCAACCTTCTGCTCCAAATTACCATTTTGAAAAATGCAATAGGCTTTTCCGGCCTACTAAAGGTGTCTGTCTGTGTGCCCCTGCCTGGTGTTGCCCTCAACTAAATAAAGCTGAGCTTCAACCTTCTGCTCCAAATTACCATTTTAAAAAATGCAATAGGCTTTTCCGGCCTACTAAAGGTGTCTGCCCCTCCCTGGTGTTGTCCTCAACTGAACAAAGCTGAGCTTCCACATTCTGGCTTTCGCCCTATACTATCAGATATTAAACTGCATTTGGCCTACTAGTGTGGTTAGGCCCTTGAAACAGTGTCTGCTGCTCTTGGGTTTGCTACTCCACTGAACAAAGCAATGCCGCCTGTTTAGTCCTGTTACCAATTTTGAACTGCATGTAGCCTACTTTATTCTTTGGCCCTATATCTGTTTCCTCCTCATCCTGCCCATTGCCCAGCCACTGCTAAATGAGTCTGCTGGTACATTGACCTAGACCACTACATTCCCCTTGTACTCTACACAGCCAGAATCTGTCCCTGCTGAAAGTAAGGTTCCCCTTCCCGCATGTTATACCACCTTACACAGGGACAAAGAGGAAGGTGCAGATGAAAGTGCAGGTTCCTTCATCAGGTGGGGGGGCATACTCGTTGGCGACGTCACTGGCACAGGGCCCCTCAGAGTACGCAAAAGTGTCGCTGCTGGTGGGAGGCGCCCCCGCCATGCAAACACACCGCCGTACTTTGAGGGGCAATGCGAACGAGTGGGCCCCCCCCCCTGCTTGCTCAGGATCACAGCACTTGCAACTTTTAAATACTTACCTTTCCCTGCAACACCGCCGTGACGTAGTCCGCATTTCCTGGGCCCACGAAAAACTTGAGCCAGCCCTACTCCCCCCACAACTTTCCCCCAATTCCCTATGCCCAACTATTATTATACAGTTAATTAAGATTGGCAAGCTTCAGAAACAAGAATGGATGTTTTTGGCATTAAAATGGGCACTGTAGGTGTTTTCCTGGCCTCCACTCACTGCCGACTATGCTTCCCCATTGACTTGCATTGGGTTTCGTGTTTCGGTCGATCCCCGACTTTTAGCGATAATCGGCCGACTGCACTCGACTCGACTCTGGACAAAATCGGGTTTCCCAAAACCCTACTCGATCTTAAAAAAATGAAAGTCGCTCAACCCTAGTGACCACACCTGACCGGCAAGAGGTATAGACCCGGACTGGGCACAGGGGACTTTCAGGTAAGATGATAACATTTTCTTACCTTACTTATGGAGCTGTGCAGTCTCCGTCCCGTGAACCAAGGACGTGACCAACACCTCCGTCTCTCCGGTCAGCAGGGTCCCGTGTGTTTCATCCATGCCTCGCTGAGCACCATTTGATATGGAAATTTGGATTGGATAAATCTATCCCTGTGTGTGCTGTGGCCATTCCCAATAAGACTGAGTATTTTGAGCGCTCAAGGAATGAGACTGCACACCATTGTGTCAGAAAAGCATACCATCAATACTGATATTTTATTGTACATACATAGTTTTATAATTGCATATAGAAAGGAGTGGTTAGGGGTTGTTAGGGGTGGATAGTTAATTACTAGTGTTGAGCGATACCTTCCGATATCGGAAAGTATCGGTTTCGGAAAGTATCGGCCGATACCGTCAAAGTATCGGATCTAATCCGATACCGCTACCCGATCCCAATGCAAGTCAATGGGACGAAAATATCGGAATTAAAATAAACCCTTTCTTTCCTTGTAGGTTCATTCTACATGAAGGAAAACAACTAAGAATAATGTAGGATGTATTGGGGGAGGTGGCGGAGACATTAAAGGCACAGAGGTTTAGCCCAAACAAATAGAATAGCAGGTTTTTTTGTTTTTTTTTATGAAGTTCGGCGTTAGAAAGATTTTGACTATGTTATTTTTTTTTTTTTCAGATATTGATGTTTCACTACTTCCACGTCCTTCACCTTCTTTTTTACTTCTCCCACACTTTCTTCTTCATTATCCTCATCATCAGCTTCTTTGACATCAACTATCTTCACCTTATTCATCTTCTTCTTCTGCTACCTATATTTTTTTTTTTTACATTGTTCATATTCTTTTTATTTAACTATTATCTTTTTCATATTCAACTTCTTCATCATATTCTTATTTGTGACAGGCATTCCCGTAGTTGTTATCTATAAAAGTTTGAAGATTACACCTTCCGTTCTGCCTGTCACAAAAGAGTTACATTTGTCCGCGTTCAGTTTGGCCTGCAGCATCAGGCTTTATCCAGGGGCACCACGAGGAGGAACGGACTCACCCCCATACACTGCTTAGTCTTCTTCTGCTTATAATTTAGATAATATCTTTTGCTCTGATATTTAGTCTTATGCTTAATGTTCTTCTGCTCTTTGTTCTGCAGCCTCTTGTTCTTCTGCTTCTCGGTCTCCCATGTCGTCGTCGTCTCCAGGGTCGTCGTCTCGGGGGTCGTCGTCATCGGGGTGGTCTTCAGGGTCATCGCCTCCAGGGTCGTCGTCATCTCAATGGTCGTCGTCTCTGGTGTCGTCGTCATCTTAGGGGTGGTCTTCAGGGTCGTCGTCTTTAGGGTCTTGAACTTGGAAATGTAGCAGAAGGTACAAGAAGGCTGAGAAAATGCCGAGAAACAGCTGATGGAACTGGAACTCGGATGGCTACCCGAAGGTCCAAGAGCCAATGGAACTACCGAGGACCAGCTGACGTTACTGGAACCCGGTTACTAAGCAGGAGGTACCCGTGCCTGAAAGCACTACCAAGGACCACCTGACATTGGTGGAACTGGGATACCCAGAGGGAGGCACCTAAGCCAAAGGCTCTGCCCGGAACCAGCTGACGGTACTGGAACCAGGATGGGGAGCAGAAGGTACAAGAGCAAAAGACACTGCCGAGAACCAGCTGACGGTACTGGAACCCGGATGGGTAGCCGAAGGTCCAAGAGCCAATGGAACTACCGAGGACCAGCTGACGTTACTGGAACCCGGTTACTAAGCAGGAGGTACCCGTGCCTGAAAGCACTACCAAGGACCACCTGACGTTGGTGGAACTCAGATACCCAGAGGGAGGCACCTAAGCCAAAGGCTCTGCCCGGAACCAGCTGATGGTACTGGAACCAGGATGGGGAGCAGAAGGTACAAGAGCAAAAGACACTGCCGAGAACTAGCTGACGATACTGGAACCCGGATGGGTAGCCGAAGGTCCAAGAGCCAATGGAACTACCGAGGACCAGCTGACGTTACTGGAACCCGGTTACTAAGCAGGAGGTACCCGTGCCTGAAAGCACTACCAAGGACCACCTGACGTTGGTGGAACTCGGATACCCAGAGGGAGGCACCTAAGCCAAAGGCTCTGCCCGGAACCAGCTGATGGTGCTGGAACCAGGATGGGGACCTATTCAAGCTTGTCTTCCTAGAGCCCCAACTAGCGGTGTTGGAGCAAAGGGTCAGCAGGGGGAGAAGAGTGTAGGCCGAAGCCTGCACTGGAGGCATTTGTAGGTCTGTTGTGTCTGCGTGGCTGTTGCAGGACACGTTGCCGGCTACACAGCAGGGGAACAGCTGGCGGTGCTGAACCCCACTGACACATTGGCTGGTGTTTATCTCTGTGCAGCTAGCAGTAGCGGGCCCCAACTGGCGGTGTTAGAGCCCAGGGTCAGCAGGAGGAGGAGAGGGAGCAGAGTGTAGGCCGAAGCCTGCACTGGCGGCAGCTTTGTGTCTGCGTGGCTGTTGCAGGACACGTTGCCGGCTACACAGCAGGGGAACAGCTGGCGGTGCTGAACCCCACTGACACATTGGCTGGTGTTTTTCTCTGTGCAGCTAGCAGTACCGGGCCCCAACTGGCGGTGTTAGAGCCCAGGCTCTGCAGGGTGAGCAGAGTGTAGGCCGAAGCCTAATTGAACCAATTTTAAAGGTAACCTTTAACCCCCCCTCAGGGGTTACAAACTAGAAGAGCCACACCTTATGCAGCAGTAGTGCTGCACAAGTCAAAGGTTGCTCTTTTAATTTTTCTCCTTGCACACGCTGAATGAAACACGTATAACATTTAGCCCTTTATACAGTCAAACTGTGTTGGAGGCGAGAGTTCCCTTCGTAATGAGATGCAGCACAGATGTCAAAAATCCCACCTTGGTGCTTGGCGCGGCCTCCTGAGCATCGCATTTTGCTGTACAGGAGTCTGTGTTGTTGCGTTATCCCTTGGCCATGCGCTGCCCGTCTTCTGACATCATTTCATGTCGGGTGGTGCTGTTCGCGATGCCCATGAATCCCAGCCCCGCAGTGTCTTTACAGTGTTTCACACTGCGGGGCTGGGATTCATGGCCTGGCGCAGTACATATGTTCGCCTCTCGCTCGTGTCCTTACACCTGCTACAGACTGTGCGGCGTCAGCTGATCCCTTATCGCATGCCGCGGCCATGAAGCCGCACCGTCTGAAGAAGGCGGAAGGAGATGAGTGACAGCCTGGCGAAGATATGCACTGCTCATGCCCATCAATCACACCCTCGCAGTCAAAATAAATAAGACACCGAGGGGCGTTGTGTCGGGCAGGGCGGCCGCAGAGGCGCAGCCAGCCAAACAATGATGTCAGAATAAGGGCTGTGCTACCAAGGGGGTTGGTGCGTGTCATTACAAAGTAAAGTAACACCTCAGGGACGTTTTAATGGTCTCAGGGGACACATTGTAGACATGTTCTGTTCCACGTGTGCAAGGAGAATAAGTTTATGAGCCACCTTGCACACATGCAGCATTACCGTTTTACAAGGTGGCTGTAAAACATACAAACGCCTGGGGGAGGGGGGACAGGTTCCCTTCAATTTCAGTTCTTGTGTCTGCGTGGCTGTTGCAGGACACGTTGCCGGCTGCACAGCAGGGGAACAGCTGGCGGTGCTGAACCCCACTGACACATTGGCTGGTGTTTTTCTCTGTGCAGCTAGCAGTACCGGGCACCAACTGGCGGTGTTAGAGCCCAGGGTCAGCAGGAGGAGGAAAGGGAGCAGAGTGTAGGCCGAAGCCTGCACTGGTGGCAGCTTTGTGTCTGCGTGGCTGTTGCAGGACACGATGCCGGCTACACAGCAGGGGAACAGCTGGCGGTGCTGAACCCCACTGACATATTGGCTGGTGTTTTGCTCTGTGCAGCCAGCACTTCGGGGCACCAACTGGCGGTGTTAGAGCCCAGGATCTGCAGGGGGAGCAGAGTGTAAGCCGAAGCCTAATTGAACCAATTTTAAAGGTAACCTTTAACCCCCCCTCAGGTGTTACAAAGTAGAAGAGCCACGCCTTATGCAGCAGTAGTGCTGCACAAGTCAAAGGTTGCTCTTTTAATTTTGTTCCTTGCACAAGCTGAATGAAACACGTACAACATTTTGGCCCTTATACAGTCAATCTGTCTTGGAGGCGGGAGTTCCCTTCATAATGAGACGCAGCACAGCTGGCAAAAACACCACCTTGGTGCGTGGTACGGCCTCCTGAGCATCGCATTTTGCTGTACAGGAGTCTGCGTTGTTGCGTTATCCCTTGGCCATGCGCTGCCCATCTTCTGACATCATTTCATGTCGGCTGGTGTGGTTCGCGATGCCCATGAATGCCAGCCCCGCAGTGTCTTTACATAGTTAAAACACTGCGGGGCTGGGATTCATGGCCTGGCGCAGTACATAGGTTCGCCTCTCGCTCGTGTCCTTACACCTGCTACAGACTGTGCGGCGTCAGCTGATCCCTTATCGCATGCCACGGCCATGAACCCGCACAGTCTGAAGAAGGCGGAAGGAGATGAGGGACAGGCGAACATATGCACTGCTCATGCCCATCAATCACACCCTCGCAGTCAAAATAAATAAGACACCAAGGGGCGTTGTGTGGGTCAGGGCGGCCGCAGAGGCGCAGCCAGCCAAACAATGATGCCAGAAGATGGGCAGCGCTACCAAGGGGGTTGCAGCGTGTCATTACAAAGGAAAGTCACACCTCCGGGACGGTTAAATGGTCACAGAGGACACATTTTTGACGTGTTCAGTTCCACATGTGCAAGGAGAATAAGTTTATGAGCCACCTTGCACACATGCAGCATTACCGCTGTACAAGGTGGCTGTAAAACATACAAACACCTGGGGGTGGGGCGACAGGATCCCTTCAATTTCAGTTCTTGTGTCTGCGTGGCTTTTGCAGGACACGATGCCGGCTACACAGCAGGGGAACAGCTGGCGGTGCTGAACCCCACTGACACATTGGCTGGTGTTTTTCTCTGTGCAGCTAGCAGTACCGGGCACCAACTGGCGGTGTTAGAGCCCAGGGTCAGCAGGAGGAGGAGAGGGAGCAGAGTGTAGGCCGAAGCCTGCACTGGTGGCAGCTTTGTGTCTGCGTGGCTGTTGCAGGACTCGATGCCGGCTACACAGCAGGGGAACAGCTGGCGGTGCTGAACCCCACTGACTCATTGGCTGGTGTTTTTGTCTGTGCAGCTAGCAGTACCGGGCCCCAACTGGCGGTGTTAGAGCCCAGGCTCTGCAGGGTGAGCAGAGTGTAGGCCGAAGCCTAATTGAACCAATTTTAAAGGTAACCTTTAACCCCCCCTCAGGGGTTACAAACTAGAAGAGCCACACCTTATGCAGCAGTAGTGCTGCACAAGTCAAAGGTTGCTCTTTTAATTTTTCTCCTTGCACACGCAGAATGAAACACGTATAACATTTAGCCCTTTATACAGTCAAACTGTGTTGGAGGCGAGAGTTCCCTTCGTTATGAGACGCAGCACAGATGTCAAAAATCCCACCTTGTTGCTGGGTGCAGCCTCCTGAGCGTTGATATTTGCTGTACAGGAGTCTGCGCTGTCGTGTTATCCCTTGGCCTTGCGCTGTTAGCGCTGCCCATCTCCTGACATCATTTAATGTCGGCCGGTGCGGTTCGCGATGACCATGAATCCCAGCCCCGCAGTGCCTTTACAGTGTTTCACACTGCGGGGCTGGGATTCATGGCCTGGCGCAGTACATATGTTCGCCTCTCGCTCGGGTCCTTACACCTGCTACAGACTGTGCGGCGTCAGCTGATCCCTTATCGCATGCCATGGCCATGAAGCCGCACAGTCTGAAGAAGACGGATGGAGATGAGTGACAACAGGCGAAGATATGCACTGCTCATGCCCGTAAATCACACCCTCGCAGTCAAAATAAATAAGACACCGAGTGGCGTTGTGTCGGGCAGGGCGGCCGCAGAGGCGCAGCCAGCCAAACAATGATGTCAGAAGACGGGCAGCGCTACCAAGGGGGTTGCAGCGTGTCATTGCAAAGGAAAGTCACACCTCAGGGACGGTTTAATGGTCTCAGGGGACACATTGTAGATGTGTTACGTTCGGCGTGTGCAAGGAGAATAAGTTTATAAGCCACCTTGCACACATGCAGCATTACCGCTGTACAAGGTGGCTGTAAAACATACAAACGCCTGGGGGAGGGGGGACAGGTTCCCTTCAATTTCAGTTCTTGTGTCTGCGTGGCTGTTGCAGGACACGTTGCCGGCTGCACAGCAGGGGAACAGCTGGCGGTGCTGAACCCCACTGACACATTTGCTGGTGTTTTTCTCTGTGCAGCTAGCAGTACCGGGCTCCAACTGGCGGTGTTAGAGCCCAGGGTCAGCAGGAGGAGGAGAGGGAGCAGAGTGTAGGCCGAAGCCTGCACTGGTGGCAGCTTTGTGTCTGCGTGGCTGTTGCAGGACACGATGCCGGCTACACAGCAGGGGAACAGCTGGCGGTGCTGAACCCCACTGACACATTGACTGGTGTTTTGCTCTGTGCAGCTAGCAGTACCGGGCACCAACTGGCGGTGTTAGAGCCCAGGATCAGCAGGAGGAGGAGAGGGATCGGAGTGTAGGCCGAAGCCTAATTGAACCAATTTCAAAGGTAACCTTTAACCCTCCCTCAGGTGTTACAAACTAGAATAGCCACAGCTTATGCAGCAGTAATGCTGCACAAGTCAAAGGTTGCTCTTTTAATTTTGCTCCTTGCACACGCTGAAAGGAACACGTATAACATTTAGGCCCTTACACAGTCAAACTGATTTTGAGGCGTGAGTTCCCTTCGTAAAGAGACGCAGTACAGCTGGCAAAAATGCCACCTTGGTGCTTTGCGCGGCCTCCTGAGCATCGTTATTTGTTGCACAGGAGTCTGCGCTTTCGTGTAATCCCTTGGCCTTGCGCTGTTAGCGCTGCCCATCCTCTGACATCATGTAATGTCGGCCGTTGCGGTTTGCGATGACCATGAATCCCAGCCCCGCAGTGTCTTAACATTGTTAAAACACTGCGGGGCTGGGATTCATGGCCTGGCGCAGTAAATATGTTCGCCTCTCGCTTGGGTTCTTACACCCGCTTCAGACTATGCGGCGTCAGCTGATCCCTTATCGCATGCCACGGCCATGAAGACGCACAGTCCGAAGAAGGCGGAAGGAGATGAGGGACAGGCGAAGAAATGCACCGTTCATGCCCATCAATCACACCCTCGCACTCCAAATAAATAAGACACCGAGGGGCGTTGTGTGGGGCAAGGCGGCCGCAGAGGCGCAGGCAGCCAAACAATGATGCCAGAAGACGGGCAGCGCTACCAAGGAGCTTGTTGCGTGTCAATACAAAGGAAAATCACACCTGAGGGACGTTTTAATGGTCGCAGAGGACTCATTTTAGACGTGTTCAGTTCAACATGGGCAAGGAGAATAAGTTTCTGAGCCACCTTGCACACATGCAGCATTACTGTCGTACAAGGTGGCTGTAAAACGTAGAAACGCCTGGAGGAGGGGGGACAGGTTTCCTTCAATTTCAGTTCTTGTGTCTGCGTGGCTGTTGCAGGACACGTTGCCGGCTACACAGCAGGGGAACAGCTGGCGGTGCTGAACCCCACTGACACATTGGCTGGTGTTTGGCTCTGTGCAGCTAGCACATCTGGGCCCCAACTGGTGGTGTTAGAGCCCAGGGTCAGCAGGAGGAGGAGAGGGAGCAGAGTGTAGGCCGAAGCCTGCACTGGAGCAAGTTGAAAGGGAAACTTTAACCCCCCCCCAGGCGTTTGTAGCTGAAAGAGCCATCGTGTACAGCACTAATGCTGGAAAAGGTAAACTTAGCTCTTTTAATTATGGTCCTTGCACATGCTGAACCTAACACTTATGAAAAGTGTCCCCTCCTACCGTGATACCGTCCGGTTGGTGGAACTTTCCTTTGTGATGTGACGCAGCACAGCCGTCATTCTTACCCCCTTGGCGCCGTGCGCCGCCTCCTCAGCGTTGTTTGAATCAGTCCCGGAGCCTGCGCTGTTAGGTTAGCCCTTGGCCATGCACACATTTTGCGCTGCCCGTCTTCTGACATCATTTGGTGTCAGACTGGCTGCGCCTGTGCGGCTGCGCTGGCCGAGATCCCGCCTCGCAGTGTCGTCTAATGTAATCCCACCGCGGGCCTGGGATCCGTGGCCATGCGCAGTGCATATCCTCACCTCTCACTCCCCTCCCTACGGCTTCTTCAGACTGTGCGGTGTCACGGCCGTGGCATGCTATTAGGGATCAGCTGACACCGCACAGTCTGAAGAAGCCGTAGGGAGGGAGATGAGTGAGAGGTGGAGGTTCAGATATGCACTGCGCATGTCCATGGATCTCAGGCCCCCAGTGGGATTAAATCAGAAGACACTACGAGGCGGGATCTCGTCCAGCGCGGCCGCACAGGCGCAGCCAGCCTGACACCAAATGATGTCAGAAGACGGGCAGCGCAAAATGTGTGCATGGCCAAGGGCTAACCTAACAGCGCAGGCTCCGGGACTGATTCAAACAACGCTGAGGAGGCGGCGCACGGCGCCAAGGGGGTAAGAATGACGGCTGTGCTGCGTCACATCACAAAGGAAAGTTCCACCTACCGGACGGTATCACGGTAGGAGGGGACACACTTCATAAGTGTTAGGTTCAGCATGTGCAAGGAGCACCACGAAAAGAGGCACTTTTTCCCTTTGCATCATTAACGCCTGGGGGGGGGGGACAGGTTCCCTTAAATTTAACTTGTTGTGCCTGCGTGGCGGTCGCAGTACACGTTGCCGTATACACAGCAGGGGAACAGCTGGCGGTGCTGAACCCCACTAACACATTGGCGAGGTGTTTGGCTCTGTGCGGACAGCACTTCTGGACAGCAACTAGCGGTGTTGGAGCCCAGGGACAAGAGGAGGAGGAGGAGGTGGAGGAGATAGGAGGGATTGCCACACACACAACTGGGGCACAGCTGACGTTACTGAACCCCAATAACAGAGGAGGGACTGTTGGGACTGTGCGGGCAGCACTTCTGGACGGCAACTAGCGGTGTTGGAGCCCAGGGCCTGGAGGAGGAGGAGGTGGAGGAGATTGGAGGGATTGCCACACACACAGCAGGGGAACAGCTGACGTTACTGAACCCCAATAACAGAGGAGGGACTGTTGACTGTGCGTACAGCACTACCAGGCAACAACTAGCTGTGTTGGAGCCCAGGGACAGGAGGAGGAGGAGGAGGTGGTGGAGGAGATAGGAGGGATTGCCACACACACAGCAGGGGAACAGCTGACGTTACTGAACCCCAATAACAGAGGAGGGACAGTTGGGACTGTGCATACAGCACTACTAGGCAACAACTAGCGGTGTTGGAGCCCAGGGACAGGAGGAGGAGGAGGAGGTGGTGGAGGAGATAGGAGGGATTGCCACACACACAGCTGGGGAACAGCTGACGTTACTGAACCCCAATAACAGAGGAGGGACTGTTGGGACTGTGCGTACAGCACTACCAGGCAACAACTAGCGGTGTTGGAGCCCAGGGACAGGAGGAGGAGGAGGTGGTGGAGGAGATAGGAGGGATTGCCACACACACAGCTGGGGCACAGCTGACGTTACTGAACCCCAATAACAGAGGAGGGACTGTTGGGACTGTGCGGGCAGCACTTCTGGACGGCAACTAGCGGTGTTGGAGCCCAGGGCCTGGAGGAGGAGGAGGTGGAGGAGATTGGAGGGATTGCCACACACACAGCTGGGGAACAGCTGACGTTACTGAACCCCAATAACAGAGGAGGGACTGTTGGGACTGTGCGTACAGCACTACCAGGCAACAACTAGCTGTGTTGGAGCCCAGGGACAGGAGGAGGAGGAGGAGGTGGAGGAGATAGGAGGGATTGCCACACACACAGCTGGGGAACAGCTGACGTTACTGAACCCCAATAACAGAGGTGGGACTGTTGGGACTGTGCGTACAGCACTACCAGGCAACAACTAGCGGTGTTGGAGCCCAGGGACAGGAGGAGGAGGAGGAGGTGGAGGAGATAGGAGGGATTGCCACACACACAGCAGGGGAACAGCTGACGTTACTGAACCCCAATAACAGAGGAGGGACTGTTGGGACTGTGCGTACAGCACTACCAGGCAACAACTAGCGTTGTTGGAGCCCAGTTACAGGAGGAGGAGGAGGAGGTGGAGGAGATAGGAGGGATTGCCACACACACAGCTGGGGCACAGCTGACGTTACTGAACCCCAATAACAGAGGAGGGACTGTTGGGACTGTGCGGGCAGCACTTCTGGACAGCAACTAGCGGTGTTGGAGCCCAGGGCCTGGAGGAGGAGGAGGTGGAGGAGATTGGAGGGATTGCCACACACACAGCTGGGGCACAGCTGACGTTACTGAACCCCAATAACAGAGGAGGGACTGTTGGGACTGTGCGGGCAGCACTTCTGGACGGCAACTAGCGGTGTTGGAGCCCAGGGCCTGGAGGAGGAGGAGGTGGAGGAGATTGGAGGGATTGCCACACACACAGCTGGGGAACAGCTGACGTTACTGAACCCCAATAACAGAGGAGGGACTGTTGGGACTGTGCGTACAGCACTACCAGGCAACAACTAGCTGTGTTGGAGCCCAGGGACAGGAGGAGGAGGAGGAGGTGGAGGAGATAGGAGGGATTGCCACACACACAGCAGGGGAACAGCTGACGTTACTGAACCCCAATAACAGAGGAGGGACTGTTGGGACTGTGCGTACAGCACTACCAGGCAACAACTAGCGGTGTTGGAGCCCAGGGACAGGAGGAGGAGGAGGAGGTGGAGGAGATAGTAGGGATTGCCACACACACAGCAGGGGAACAGCTGACGTTACTGAACCCCAATAACAGAGGAGGGACTGTTGGGACTGTGCGTACAGCACTACCAGGCAACAACTAGCATTGTTGGAGCCCAGTTACAGGAGGAGGAGGAGGAGGTGGAGGAGATAGGAGGGATTGCCACACACACAGCTGGGGCACAGCTGACGTTACTGAACCCCAATAACAGAGGAGGGACTGTTGGGACTGTGCGGGCAGCACTTCTGGACGGCAACTAGCGGTGTTGGAGCCCAGGGCCTGGAGGAGGAGGAGGTGGAGGAGATTGGAGGGATTGCCACACACACAGCTGGGGAACAGCTGACGTTACTGAACCCCAATAACAGAGGAGCGACTGTTGACTGTGCGTACAGCACTACCAGGCAACAACTAGCGGTGTTGGAGCCCAGGGACAGGTGGAGGAGGAGGAGGTGGAGGAGATAGGAGGGATTGCCACACACACAGCAGGGGAACAGCTGACGTTACTGAACCCCAATAACAGAGGAGCGACTGTTGACTGTGCGTACAGCACTACCAGGCAACAACTAACGGTGTTGGAGCCCAGGGACAGGAGGAGGAGGAGAGGAACACAGTGTAGGCCGAAGCCTGATTGGAGAAAGTCTAAAGGGAACCTTTAACCCCCCCCCAAGGCGTTTGTAGCTGAAAGAGCCAGCTTGTGCAGCACAAAGGATGCAAAAGGAAAAGGTGGCTCTTTTCATTATGCTCCTTGCAAACACAGAACTGAACACTTATAAAATGTGTCCCCTGATACCGTGAGACCGTCCCGGAGGTGGGACTTTCCTTCGTAATATGACGCAGCACAGCCGTCATTCCTACCCCCTTGGCGCCGTGCCCCGGCTCCTCAGCGTTGTTTGATTCCTTCCCGGAGCCTGCGCTGTTATGTTATCCCTTGGCCAGGCACACTTAGCGCTGCCCATCTTCTGGCATCATTTGGTGTCAGGCTGGCTGCGCCTGTGCGGACGTGCTGGCCGAGAGCCCGCCTCGCAGTGTCGTCTAATGTAATCCCACCGCGGGCCTGGGATCCATGGACATGCGCAGTGCATATCATCGCCTCTCACTCCCCTCCCTACGGCTTCTTCAGACTGTGCGGTGTCACGGCCGTGGCATGCTATTAGGGACCAGCTGACACCGCACAGTCTGAAGAAGCCATAGGAAGATGAGTGAGAGGTGGAGGTTCAGATATGCACTGCGCATGTTCATGGATCTCAGGCCCCCAGTGGGATTAAATCAGAAGACACTGCGAGGCGGGCTCTCGGCCAGCGCGGCCACACAGGCGCAGCCAGCCTGACACAAATGATGTCAGAAGATGGACAGCGCTAAGTGTGCCTGGCCAAGGGATAACATAACAGCGCAGGCTCTGGGACGGAATCAAACAACGCTGAGCAGCCGGCGCACCGCGCCGGGGGGTAAGAATGACGGCTGTGCTGCGTCACATTACGAAGGAAAGTCCCACCTCCGGGACGGTTTTACGGTATCAGTGGACACATTTTATAAGTGTTAAGTTCTGCGTGTGCAAGGAGCTAAACAAAAATAGCTACCTTTTCCTTGTGCAGCATTACTGCTGCACAAGGTGGCTCCTTCAGTAACAAACGCCTTGGGGCGGGGGACAGGTTCCCTTACATTTCAGTTGTTGTGTCAGCGTGGCGGTCGCAGGACACATTGCCGGCTACACAGCTGGGGATCAGCTGACGTTACTGAAACCCAATAACATGGGTCGTATGTTTTGACTGTGCAGACGGCACTTCTGAGCCTCAACTGGTGGTGTTGGAGCCCAGGAATTTTAGTTCAGGTGGTAGAAAGATGAACACAACAGGAGACCTGGATAACGTAGACAGTCACCTAATTATTTAATCAGGAAGAGGAGTGGCAAATTCCGGCAAGATCCAGGCCTTGTTCATTTTCAGGAAAGTAAGCCGGTCAACGTTATCGGAGGATAGTCGCATGCGACGTTCAGTTAGTACACCACCTGCAGCACTAAAGACGCGTTCCGATAATACACTAGCCGCAGGGCAAGCCAGCACCTCCAATGCATACTGGCTTAGCTCTGGCCATGTATCCAGCTTTGAGACCCAAAACTTGAAAGGTGAAGAGCCGTCTGGGAGTACAGCAAGAGGGCAAGACATGTAGTCTGTCACCATCTGACGGAACCGTTGCCTCCTGCTGACTGGAGCCGTCTGTGATGGTGTTGACTTTTGTGGCGGGCACAGAAAACTGTGCCACAGTTGGGCCATACTGCTCTTGCCTTGGGCAGAGGCACTGCTTCTGCTCCCTCTTTGTGCAGAGCCTCCACCACTGCCTGGACGCACTGAGCTGCTTTGTAATGCACTAGCAGCACTTCTCTCAGTTGGAATGGAGAAGATGATGGAATTCACCAGTGTGTCTTGGTACTCCCGCATTTTTAGCTCCCGGTTCAACGGTGTGATGAGGCTTTCTACGTTGTCCCGGTAGCGAGGATCGAGGAGGGTGAACACCCAATATTTAGACATGTTGAGAATGTGGGCGATGCGGCGGTCGTTTCTCAGGCACTGCAGCATGTAATCCACCATGTGCTGCAGACTGCCAACTGCCCAAGAAATGCTGTCCCCTGCTGGAGGCGTGATCTCTGCCCGCTCATCATCACCCCACCCTCGCTGTACACACTGAGTACTGGACAATTGTGTAACTCCCTCCTCTGGACGGATGTCTTCCTCCTCCATTGACTCCTCCTCATCCTCCTCACAAACTGTCCCCTGCCTACGCGTTTGTGAGGAACCACGTGGCGCTGACTGTCCAGAAGATGATGGAAATGTTGAATCCTCATCCTCCACCTCTTCCACAACATCATCCCTTAGCGCTTGCAGTGATTTTTCAAGCAGGCAGATAAGGGGGACAGTCATGCTGACTAGTGCATCATCTGCACTCGCCATCCGCGTGGAATAATCGAAGGGACGCAAAACCTGACAGACGTCATTCATAGTGGCCCACTCTGTGATTGTGAAGTCTGAACGGCGCAGAGTGCGACTTCTTTGCGCCTGATGCAGCTGGTACTCCATTACAGCTTGCTGCTGCTCACACAACCACTCCAACATATGTAACGTGGAATTCCACCTGGTAGGTAGGTCACATATGATGCGATGTTCCGGCAGGTGGTGTCAGCGCTGCAGAGCCGCAATGTGCGCTTTTGCCGTGCTGGAACGCCGCAAGTGAGCACACTCTAGGCGGACCTTGTGCAGCAGTGCATCAAGATCCGGATAGTCCCTCAAAAAACTCTGCACGACCAAATTGAGCACATGTGCCAGACATGGGATGTGAGTGAGGTTGCCGAGGCCCAGAGCTGCCACCAGATTTCGGCCATTATCACACACTACCATGCCTGGCTGGAGATTCGCTGGCACAAACCACACATCGCTCTCCTGCTTGATGGCATTCCAGAGCTCCTGCGCTGTGTGGCTTCGATTCCCCAAAGAAATTAATTTCAAGACGGCCTGTTGACGTTTGGCCACGGCTGTGCTCATGTCGGTCGTAACAGGTAAACGTTCATCACGGGTCCATGTGGAGGTGGACTGTGACGGCTCCTGCAGCGATGATTCTGAGGAACTGGTGTAAGTGGAGGAGTCAATGCGTAGAGAATGGATTCCTGCAATCCTTGGAGTGGGCAGGACACGTCCTGCGCCACTCGCACGATCTGTACCCGGCTCAACAACATTAACCCAATGGGCAGTGATGGAAAGGTATCGCCCCTGTCCATGTTGACTGGTCCATGCATCGGTGGTGAGGTGGACCTTGCTACTGACGGCATTCAGTAGCGCGTGTTTTATGTGTCCCTCCACATGCTTGTGCATGGCAGAGACGGCTTGCCTGCTGAAGTAAAAGCGGCTGGGCACATTGTACTGTGGGACTGCCAATGACATCAAGTCACGGAAGCTGTCAGTCTCCACCAGCCTGAATGACAGCATTTCCAGTGACAGAAGTTTGGCAATGCCTGCAGTCAGAGCCTGTGCTCATGGGTGGTTTGACGAGAAAGGCCGCCTTTTCTCCCATGCCTGTACTACCGATGGCTGTACACTGGGCTGGGAGTGTGTGGATGACTGGGAACGTGGTGCTGCGGGTGGAATTACAGCGGGTCTCTGGACAACAGGACCAGAGGTTCTTCCATGGCGATCCTGGGAGGAAGCCGAACCAGCTGCGTGTGAGCTGGAGGAAGAGGCAACACGAGCTGAAGAGGTGGTAGCTGCCGCTGTTGTTTGGCCTAGCTCTTCAGTGTGTTTTTGTAACTCCGCCGCGTGCCTGTTGCGCACATGTTTCCACATGTTGGAGGTATTGAGGTTGCTGACATTTCGACCTCTTTTTACTTTGTGATGACACACCTTGCATTTGACATAGCAAATGTCATCTGCAACTGTGTCAAAAAAGGACCAGGCACTGCAAGTCTTGGGAGCGCCCTTTTTGGCTTTTGGAAGAGACATGCTCCTAACGGGTGCCAAAGCGGAGGCTGCAGGATCTGCAGTCTTCCCCCTCCCTCTCCCTCTTTGGGCCGTACGGGGAATCTCTTCCTCAGAGCTGCTCCCACCACCTTCCTGTCCCTCACGCCAAGATGGGTCAAGGACCTCATCATCTACACTACCCTCTGCCCCCAACTGCTCCTCCTGGGTAGTCTCAGCAGCAGAGCACGCACCAGAAAGTGGCACCTGAGTGTCATCATCAGCGGATGCGGCCTGCGATGTGGTGACCGGCAGCACTGGCCCACCCGCCTCTTCAGAGGAAGAGAGAAAAAGCTGTTGGGCATCACTGCACCCTGCCTCTTCTTCCATTTCTCCAATGCTGCTTGGCTGGCCCCCTGTTTCCAAGCCAAGAGATTCAGAGAACAGAAGTAGAGACGGCTCCTGTCCTGGGCAATTTGGCAGGTGGTGAAGAGACAGATGGCTGCTCTCCAGTGCTCTGTGTCTGAGAGGATGTGGCACTAATTGAAGTTGATGCATTAGCTGCCATCCATCCGACAACGGCTTCAATTTGTTCTTCACGCAGCAGCGGTGTACGGCGCTCTGCGACAAAGCTGCGCATGAAGGACTGTTCCCTGGTGAAAGTGGGTGCTGATGAGTCACCGGTGCCCGCAGCAGGCACAGAATCCCCACGTCCTCTCCCTGCTCCGCGCCCACGCCCACGTGCCTTACTCACTGCCTTCTTCATCTTGGTTGACTGATAAAGATAAGCAGAAAAGTACTAAAGGCTTTGTGTGCTTATTCCTGAACAACTCCTAACAGGTATAAGAAACACTAATTTTCTAAAGTGTGGACTAGACTTTAATATGAGCTAATGTGGCCTACACAAATGTTAAGTGGTGTCACTGGTGTGTTTGGTGAACTTTATTATTTATTTATTTTTTGGGGACTGAACTGACAACAGAGAGAGCTGCAGTCACACGGAGACCGTGCAGACAGCCGTAAACGGCGCTGCAAGGCCCAAAAACCCTCCTCTACGTTATCCTATGTAGTGTTTTTCCACAAGTTAGCTGGAGACGGGTGGAAAGACACTAATAGGAATTTTTTAAAAAAATGAGCAGCAGACTACACTACTTGAAAAAAAAAAAAAAAAAAAACAGTATGAGGCAATGAACCACCCTCCCTGAACTGAATACAACCAGCTATGGATGGCCTATGGCTGCACTCAAACTAGAGAGTGGGCTGCACTCACACACACACACAGACCTTGCAGATCGCTGTGAAAACAGCGCTACAAGGCAAAAGCAAGGTGAATAGTAGGTGAACACATCGTTTGCTAAATTAGCCTTTGAAAAGCACAAAGAAGCAAATCGCTATCTCTAAACTGGCCCTCAGTCAGCAAACAGCGTCCTATCACTAACTGAATTCACAGCAGAGTGAGCGCAAAATGGCGCCAGCGACTTTTAAACTGCATCATGACATCATTTTAGCAGCCAATCACAGCCATGCCAGTAGTTTCATGCCCTCCATGCTGAACAGGATGTGCCCACACTTGGAATCATTCTCATTGGCTGAATTTGTGCAGTTTGAATCTGGGAACTTCCGATTCCGGTATCCAATATGCGGCAAGTATCCGAATCCCGGTATCGGAATTCCGATACCGCAAGTATCGGCCGATACCCGATACTTGCGGTATCGGAATGCTCAACACTATTAATTACCATTTTGTCTAGCTCCTCTGTCATTGGTTATCTAAACATATATGGAATATTATGATTAATGCACATATGGATGCTGATTAAGCAACTAAAATGTAGCTCTGCATCTAGGACAAAGTTGAGACATCTGATCAGCACTTAATACATCTGGCGTTGTTCCGCTTTTGATATGGAAAACCTCATACAATCTGTCTGGCTTATATCAGTTTATATCAGCCATTTGAAGCCATTGATTATAATGTATATATTAGCTGTGAGTATATGAGTATATATGATTATAGAGCAGTATACATGCAAGTGAGATCTACATGATATATATATTTCTATCACACCAACAGATCTTTACTCTCTCCCCAAGCACTATTGGGACGTGTTCTCCAAGAGGACTGCGGAGACCCTTCCACCTCACAGCCCCTATGACTGATCTATTGATCTCTTGCCTGGGGCAGAGCTTTCCCGGGGTCGGGTCTACCCCCTGTCTCTCCCAGAGATGGAGGGAATGACTCAATACATTCAGGAGAATTTGGCAAGGGGGTTCATTAGGAAGTCAGTGTCACTTGCAGGGGCGGGGTTCTTCTTTGTGCAGAAGAAGAATGGAGAACTACATCTATGCATAGACTGCAGGGGTCTTAACACCATCACCGTTAAGAATAAGTACCCTCTGCCCCTGATATCTGAGCTCTTCGATAGGCTACAGGGAGCAAGGGTATTTACTAAACTAGATCTGCGGGGAGCTTACAACGTGTTTCGCATCCGTGAGGGGGACGAATGGAAGACGGCTTTTAACACCAGGGATGGGCACTATGAATACCTGGTGATGCCCTTTGGGCTCTGTAATGCCCCAGCCATTTTCCAAGACTTTGTGAACGACATCTTCCGGGATATGCTCACCACCTTGGTCGTAGTCTATCTGGATGATATTCTCATCTACTCTCCAGATATTGACTCCCATCGGAGAGATGTTTGCGAAGTCTTCGACCTCTTATGGGCAAACTCCCTCTATGCCAAGTTGAAGAAGTGTGTGTTTGAGCAGGAGTTCGTATCTTTCCCGGGCTATATCATCTCTGCCCAGGGATTGGCTATGGATCCTGCCAAACTACAGGCTGTGATGGACTGGCAGGAACCCCATTCTCTTAAAGCGGTGCAGCACTTTATGGGGTTCATTAACTATTATTGCCAGTTAATTCCTCACTTCTTAACTCTGGTAGCTCCCTTGGTAGCCTTCACCAAGAAGGGAGCAAATCCCAAATTGTGGTCAGGCGAGGTCTCCAAGGCCTTTCTCTTGATTAAGTCACACTTCGCTAGCGCTCCCATCCTACATCGCCCCGATGTAGATAAGCCATTTATTATGGAGGTGGTTGCTTCATCCGTTGGTGCTGGAGCAATCCTCTTTCAAAAGGATGCTCAAGGTCGGAATCATCCTTGCTTCTTTTTCTCCAAGAACTTCACACCAGAGGAGAGGAATTACTCCATCGGGGACAGGAAGTTGCTAGCTTTGAAGCTGGCCTTCTCGGTGTGGAGACACCTTTTGGAGGGGGCTCGTTTTCCCTTCCAAGTATATATCGACCACAAACATTTGGTTTATTTGCAGACTGCCCAGCGGCTAGATGGTCCTTGCTCTTCTCCCGTTTCCACTTCACCCTCCATTATCTTTCCGGGGAGAAGAACATCTGTGCCGTCGTTCTCTCCCACTCCGTAGTGTAATCAGTAGAGGAGGAGCCTCGGCTAATTGTCCATTCGGAGAGCCTGAGGACCGTGGCCCCATTTTCACTAGAGTCTGTGGCCCCCGGGCAAGACTTTTGTGCCAACTAATTTGCCACCGTAGGTTCTCTCTTTGGCTCACTCGTGCAGGGTGGGTGGACATTTTGGGACCAAGAGGACATCTGAGCTTCTGGCGAGGACGTACTGGTGGCTGCATATGGCCCATGACATCAGAGACTATATTCAGGCGTGTGTCTCCAGCGCCAAGAATAAGTCTCCTCGACAGCGACCTTCTGGGTTAATTTATCCCCTGCCCATGGCAGACAGGCCCTGGGAAATGGTCGGGATGGACTTCATGGTGGGCTTACCCAAGTCCCGTAGCTGCACCATTATTTGGGTAGTCACCGACCATTAATCCAAAATGGTGCACTTGGTGCTACCTTCTAAGGGCCTTGGCGGCGTTGTTTATTAAGCATGTTTTCTGCCTACACGGTATGCCAGGCAAAATTGTCAGTGACCATAGTCCCCAGCTTGCATCTCAGTTCTGGAGAGAGCTTTGTCATCCACTCAGCATCGAGATGAATCTCTCTTCAGCATACCATCCCGAGACGAATGGGTTGGTAGAGAGGGCCAACCAGACCTTGGTCACATACCTGCGACAATTTGTTTCAGCCTTGCAGGATGACTGGGCAACCTTGCTACCGTGGGCGGAGTTTGCGCTAAACAACACCATAGCCAACTCCACTGGGCAGACGCCATTCCTCCTTAACTACGGCCAGCATCTTGCGGGTTCCTGTGCCCATGCCCATGTCTTCAGCCGACTCCAGGGTGGCAGATTGGGCTGTGGAGGCACATGACATTTGTGACTACACACAGGATGCAATCCGGGCCTCCAAGGAGAGAATGAGGGTCTCGGCCGATGTACATTGGCACCCCACTCCAACCTTTGCTCCTGGCGATTTAGTGTGGCTCTCCGCCCATAATATCAGGCTGTTAGTTGAGTCCACTAAGTTTGCGCCTTTCCACTTAGGCCCCTTCAAGGTCCTGGAACAGGTTAACCCTGTGTCTACAATCTGGCTCTTCAGCCACTCCTAGGTATCACCGACACCTTTCATGTGTCCCTCCTAAAGCCCGTTTACATGTCCCGGTTTCCCGAGTCATCTGCCGGGACATCGGATTCATCCACAGACGTTTACGAGGTGAACGCTATCATGGGATGTAAGGTGGTATGTGGCATTAAATTCTATCTGATGGATTGGAAGGGTTATGGCCCAGAGGACAGGCCCTGGGAGCCTGCTGAGCACATTTGAGCTCTGCAGCTCATTGCTGTCTTCGAACATAGCGAGGTCCAAGGGGGCCCCTAGGAGGGGGAGTAATGTTAGGTGTCGAGTTCCCACCACTGCACAAGGGGAATCTCATACCACCTCCGCTGTGGTCTCCCATTCTCCTCCAGCCGCAGTGGAGCCTGTGCAGCAGAGACATCGGTCCCAGTGCCTGGCTCAGGCAGATACTGTGTGTTTGGTTACTGCTGCCCTTCCAGACTCAGTCATTGTAACCAGAACTGATCAGCGGCGAGCAGGCGCTCCTGAGACTAAGTCCTGCTTTTCTTCTTCTGAGCATGCTCAATGGACGACCTCTCATTGGTGGTTGGGGGTCACATGCTCAGGTCCTGTGGCAGCTCCTATTGGACCACTAGGAAGGTCCTGGAGAGCTTCAGCTATTAAAAGGTTTGCATGGCTGTGCGGCCATGCGCTAGTATAAACCTGTTATCGTGTGTGTGTGAATGTATGCCTGTTCTGGTGATTGCTCCTTAATCATTCCCATTCCTAGTGTTGTTGAATGCTCGCAAATGTTGGAGCTACCTAGCGCCTAACAGTGCTATCCTAAACACAAGAGCACAATCCTTACTGCGTCAAACCATCAGCGACCGCTAGTGCGGTGCCGTACGCAATTAGAGCTCTTTCCTAGCCCTAGTTAGGGTGCTTAGTGGCGTCAGCCAGAGCGGCGTTGAACGCACTCTCTGCAGTAATCTTTAATTAGTCCTGACAACCGGTCAGTGTAGGGTGGGAACTCCTGCTTAATCTCAGTATCTGACTCAGGGCTTCCTCAGGCACGGGCTCAAAAGCCACCGAGGGTCAGAGCGAGATCAGTCACCAGCATAGTGGGGGTGAATTTCAGGGATCCCACTAGTGTCCATCTGCTGCACTCTGTGACTGTTAACAGGGCACAGCGTTTCCTTTGTTTCCCTGCAGTTCTGTGAAGCAACAGAGTTTGCATCAGTTCATACCGGGTGAAGGAACCCGTGTTTATTCTGGCGTAGTACTGCCATATAGTGCTGCCATTACCTAGCAGCATGTTCCATCTCTGCACGATGGACGCCAGGCTGCGAACGCACCTTTTACTATCTTTATATTTATTCATTGCGTTCCGCCAGCCCTAACACTGATATTTCTAATATTCCTGCAGTGGTGAACACGGACAGAAAAGGGCCTCTGTGCAAGAACAGTATACGGGCTCTTTGTGGTACAATAGTTCTGTCTATGAGAAAAGCTGATTTGGAGGTGGCAGTGAGCCCCCTTACCTCTTTGCCCATTCGGCTGCACAGGATCCACCCCTGTATTGATGCATTTTCGATAAATTTCAAATGAACTGTATGTTCTCACACTGTACCATGGACTGTGTTCTTCTGTCACCACCCATAGAGTATTGTGTCTGATATTTAAAGGATGGGGATATCTAATAATGTTGATTAAACAGACTATCTTCGATACAAGGACTGTGATTTTCCATCAGGAAAGAATATCCTACTTGCCTTTAGTTACAAAGAAATGTAGTGTATTGCACAGTTACATTGCAATCTCTGTCTTATAGGCAGGGGCAGAGGACTGACACTGCTAAAATCTCCAGCGGGGCAGAGAGACAATTTCTCCCTGCTCTACCACTGACTCATGCAGGAGTCAGGTTACCTCTGTTCTGGAGCCTGTTGGAGGCCGGTGCCACACAGAGAATGTCGACTGACTTGATAATGTCACTTTATCGCACTGCCCACGGCCACTTTGAGACAAGCTGGAAGAAGAGACGCACCAGCAGAATAAATGGAGTCTAGATTTGGTGAGTATTCATATTATCATGCAGTGGGCTGTGGTGACATCACATGGGAGTTTGTACTGTGGGACCATAAGACCATACATAGGAGACTATGAGGCCTTTATATAGTGTATGGACATCACACTAAATATAGGGAGCTGTGAGGGCCATCATGCTACTTATGGGGAGCTTTGGATACATCATACTATGGAGATCAGCTGTAGGGACATTATACTATATATAGGTGAGCTGTTTGTGCCATCATACTGTATACAGGAGGCTACGGGGACATCATACTCTATATACAGTGGGGGAAATAAATATTTGATCCCTTGCTAATTTTGTAAGTTTGCCAACTGTCAAAGACATGTACAGTCTATAATTTTAAGGGTAGGTTAATTTTAATATTGACAGATAGAATAGCAAAAATAAAATCCAGAAAATAATATTGTATAAATTATATAAACTTATTTGCATTTTGCAAAGAGAAATAAGTATTTTATCGCTCTGGCAAACAAGACTTAATACTTGGTGGCAAAACCCTTGTTGGCAAGCACAGCAGTCAGACGTTTTTTGTAGTTAATGATCAGGTTTGCACACATGTCAGAAGGAATTTTTGTCCACTCCTCTTTGTAGATCATCTCTAAATCATTAAGATTTTGAGGCTGTCACTTGGCATCTTGGATCATTAGCTCCCTCCATAAGGTTTCTATGAGATTAAAGTCTGGAGACTGGGTAGGCCACTTCATGATCTTAATGCTAGCACTGTGGTTGAAAACTATTAATCTTCCAGACATGGATTATGGTTGTTTTTTTATTCTAGTTTTATTACAGGAGAAGGATGGATTCGGTGGAATTCGGCGTTAGGTGAGTATAACTGTGTTTTTTTTAATAAAATGAAAATCTGTGTTTAGTCTTATTTAAAATAAAGGACTTTATTCTGGCTGTGTCTTTATTTTCCATACAACTATAGGATTAGCAATAGGTGACTTATAGACGCCTCTCCATTAGTAATCCATGGGCTTGATGTCACCTGACAATATAAATCACATCAAATTGATGTGCCTTTTCTGGTCAGCAGCAGGCTGCTATGTTCAGGCTTGGTGGGGGCCAATATCCATGGCCCCATACCAGCCTGGGAATACCAGCCCCCAGCTGTCTGCTTTAGCAAGGCTGAATGTCAAAAATGAGGGGATCCCACTTAATTTTTTTAAATTATATATTTAAATAATTAAAAAATACGGCATGGGGACCCCTCTATTCTTGATAACCAGCCTTGCTGAATCTGACAGCTGAGGGTTGCAGCCCCCAGATGTGAGTTTTACCTGGCTGGTTTATCACAAATACAGGAAAACCCACTCAGGTTTTTTTTAATTATTTATTAGCAGCAAGCAGTTGGAGTTGAAGAGATTCCAGAGTATAATTATGAAAACACAATTGGCAATTGGCAGAAAATAACTTTACTGTGAATTGAATTTCCTGTTCAAATCCCGGACATTTGGTAAATTTTAATCTTGCCAGACCACATCATCTCTAGTGCTGGGCATTTTTTTTTCCAATTCTCAGAAATTGAATTGCAAGGCATTTGAATTTGTGGTGACCTGCAAATTTGAAGAAATTCAGCTTGAACTTGATCCACAGCAATTCAACTCACTCATCTTGTAACCACATATTTGATGATTTATCCTCAACCTTTTAAATTAATTTTTTTAGTTGGACATCATTGTGCACAAAAATCTGTAACTCTTCTAACTGCTTATCTTGAAAAAAAGGTGAATGGATTATGGATAGCTGATTCACCATCTGCTTTTATTTTTGTGCAATTGATACAGAAGCTTAAAATAAATTTTCCTACTCAAACACAGTAAAAAAGATTAGTGTTTAGTTAATTATTATTGAGATTACAATATGGGGAAATCAATGTATTACAGAGCTGCGTTGGTGATGATGACAAATGAAACAGACTTTACTCTCTATACACAGGGAAATTTTATTTTTTGTATATGCCGCTGAGTAAAACTCTCTGAAGTTGGGCTTCCTTAAGGCATTTTTAATTGCATGTTATCTACTTTATTTTTTGGGGAGTGGGGGTACATTGAAACTGCATATTAAAGATTGCCAAGCTTGGTGATGTAATTTTTAACTGTAGTTTTTAGAGGTCAAACACATTCCAAATTCATACGGCTTTGACGTGTGTTTTCCATAAACATAATAAAAATGGCAAAAAAAAGACACTTAACATGACCTAGAAATGTTTTCACATGTGAAGAAACACATATGATTTTGGTGTGAATTGTAATTCAAGTTACTTTTCTTTAATTTAATTTGTTATGCATAGTTGAAATTTAGAATCAATAAAGTAACCTTGTAATATTGAAACAATAACCCTAAAACATCATAGTATCAAATACACAGTGCAAATGCAATTATAAACAAATGTCAAATATATTCATCAATTTTGTACGCATTTTTCAAAACCAACATCTATATGTGTTTTTAAGACACCACAAAACTGCACATGTAAAAGTACTTACTAGTTAAAGTATGTTTCCACATTTCTTTTTTTTTGTTTAGTTTTTGAAGCACTTTGGGTATTTTAACTCCAAATTTACAGATATAGAATGCTACAATAGTAAAAAGTATTTGTTTTATTAATTCAGGTTAAAAAATAACATAATGATTGGTAATAGATGATATAATCATGGCAAAAATATGCCAAAGAAGCGCAAAAAATGTGGACACTGTCCTAAAGGTAATAATGCAAAGGAAAAAAAAACAATCAAACTACTATGAATACCCTAAGTATAAGATAGGAAAATTATACAATAAAAATATATAATTAATTAGTAAATTCCAAATTATATAAAAGTCATGAGTAACATAGTGCGCAAAAAAATAAGATCAAGCAGTAGAGGAACAATTCCTTTTGCCAGGACAATCTTTTTAACCAATTCCCAACATATTATGTACTGGTACATCATAAGTCGGATCCCCTTCTTTGTTGTGAGCTCAAGAGCTGAATTCGCGGTTTTCCTGGTAGATGGTGATTATGTTATTCAGGCATCATCAGCCTGGGTGGAATACAGTTCTAACTGCCCATTGCCACAGCTCGTGTTATGACTCAATCGTGATGCGTGGATGGATTGCCATGTCATCCAGGTATCTGCTGAAAACCCCTGTGCCTTTCATGACAGTTCCCCTATGAAAGTCAGTCCATAGCTGACATTCAGAGGAGACTGATTTTTAATATTTACAGCGATAGTGTGGTATTGCTGTGATTAGAACAAGTGATTGGCTAATCACAGTTTCAAGTCCTCTAAGGGACAACAAAATACAAAATATATACATACACCACAGGCAGAATAAGTATTAAACATGTCACCAATTTTGTAAGTATATTTTCAAAGGTGCTATTAGAATTGACATGAAATTAGTAACAACCCATCGCATCCACACAAGCAAAGAAATTGAACCATTGATGTTCATAAATTAAGTTATGTGTAATATTGAGAGATGACACAGCAAAAAGGTATTGAACATGCTTACTGAAATTTAATATTTTATACAAATGCCTTTGTTGGTGATGACAGCTTCAAGATGCCTACTATATGGAAAAACTTTCCTTGGATGTGTGTCGGGGATCATTGTCTTGCTGAAATGTCCACCCTCATTTCTTCTTCATGATCCTGGTAAATGGTAGCAGATTTTTATCAAGAATGTATTGGCACACTTGTCCATTCATCCTTCCTTCAATCATATGAAGTTTGCTAGTACCATATGCTGAAAAACAACCCCACACCATGATGTACCCAAATCTAAACTTCACTGTTTGTATAGTGTTTTTTGGGTGATATGCAGTGCCATTTGGCCTCCAAAAATAATGTGAATTATGGCATTGAAAGAGTTTAATTTTGGTCTGATCTGACCAGATTCTATTCTTCCAGTATTTCACTGACTTGACTAAATGTTATTGATTAAACTTTGTTCAGTACTGGAGACTTGCATAGTGCGTGTACATACTAGCCATGGAGGTTGAGTACATTACTTATAGTTTTCTTTAAAACAATTGTACCTGCTGATTCCAAGTTCTTCTGCAGCTCTCCACACATGGTCCCTGGGTCTTGGACAACTCATCTGATAATTCTTTTCACTCCTCAGTCTGAAATGTTGTGGCAAACACTTGATCGTGACCAGTTTATGATGAAATTATGTTATTTCCACTTCCGGATTATGACCCCACAAGTGCTCGCTGTAATCTTCAGTAGTTTAGAAATTCTGCCGTAACTAATGCCATCAGTATGTTTTGCAGCGATAAGATTGTGAAGGTCTTAAGACATTTCACTGGGTTTACCCATTATGAGATGTTTCTTGTGTGGCACCTTGGTAATGAAGCATCTTATATAGGCCATCAGTTGAACCAGCTGATATTATTTTACGATGAGTGGCAGGATTACTTTCTAATTACTGATAGATTTCAGCTGGTGTCATCATTTTGCATGGCTTTTTGTACCTCTTCTTCTTGTTTTCAATAGTTTTTCCCGATGCCATTTCTCATTATTACATATAGAATAATTTATGGATTTCTATGGTTTGAATTTTTTGCCTGTATGGATTGTATGGGTTGTTACCGACATCTGGTGATAATTTCATGTCAATTGCACCTTTAGAACATAATTACTTAGAAAATTGGTGACAAGTTGACCTCATTTCACCCTCCCCCCAAAATATTTATGATGGCCTTGAGAACAATTGTGAGTATAAAAAGAGACCTCTATCCTGGCACCAGGCACCATGGCTCCAACTGGAGGAATTCAGATTTGATCAATTGTCCATCACTAAGCCCATGGAGACATTTAGAGCACGCAGGGTTGGAACAATTAGGTCACCTGGCCACATACCTCAATAAAATGACAGATTCCTAAGATTGTCACTATCTTCTTACTGTGGGTGCCCACCAAAAGCTATGTGTTAATGGTTGGGGTGGTTGGCCCTGGAAGCCCTGAAGTTGCAGCTGCTCTAATCCTGGCAGGCCAGATGAAGGGTGAGACTATGTAATTTACACAAACTTGGGTATTTTCTGGGAGTATGCTATATGTTATTGCCTGTTGGTGGTTTAATGAAGTATTGCCACACTATTTTACCCTCACCCTGTGTTGTCTGAGTAGTATTATATCCATGACAAAGGAGTATGGACACTCAGTCGGATGAGCCGTGGTCCATGTGGTCTTTTTAAAGATAGCGAGGTAAGAAGACGAGAGCACCCACTGATTCTCATGTCTTTGGTGGCAGCAGTGGGATACTACTCAGCCCGGCGGGGAGCTGCAGGGGACCTGTGTCCATAGACACTGTCCAAGGGCTCCACAACCAGGGAGGTATATAGAAGTCCCACAGACCATAGGTGAAACATAAACAGCAAATTTTACACGCCACCATGTCCAACTCCACCTGCTTGGCATTGAGAGGAGAACCGGAGGGGATATACAGCCGCAACAAGAAACGGTGACTACAGGAACTGTGCTAGCTGCGATGGATCAAATACCAAACAACCGACATGCAGTCAGATTTGATTCAGAAATTAGTCCATTGTGTTGCCCAGAACATTGTGGAGGACGATGAAAACTCTAGAGGTGCATGGCACAGTGGTTCCATCACTATACCTGTGATTGCTCAGGCCATGGAATCCGCTGGCTCTCAAACTTCCTCTATCTCTGACTTGCACCAGGAGGTATCTCGCCAGAGAGAACAGCAGGACAACATCTTCTATCTGTGGACATGAACAACCGCTTGGATATGCTGACATCTGTGGCTGCATCCACCTCTGTTCAGTCTACCAAACCTCAGCAGTAACTCACCAGCCTACCAGATTTGTTCCTGGTTGTAAATCCCATCTGTCGGCTTCACTGCATTATAACAATGATCCTACTCTGTGCCATGATTTGTTGGTAAATGCACTCTGCATTTTGACTTCTTGTCACATAAGTTCACTTCACATCAGGCCAAAGTGGTATTCATCATGTCTAGTGTTGAGCATTCCGATACCGCAAGTATCGGGTATCGGCCGATATTTGCTGTATCGGAATTCCGATACCGAGATCCGATACTTTTGTGGTATCGGGTATCGGAATCGAAACAACATTAATGTGTAAAATAAAGAATTAAAATAAAAAATATTGCTATACTCACCTCTCCGACGCAGCCTGCACCTTACCGAGGGAACCGGCATCGTTGTTTGCTTAAAATTCGCGCTTTAACTTCCTTATGCGAAGTCCCAGCTTGTGATTGGTCGCGCGCCGCCCATGTGGCCGGGACGCAACCAATCACAGCAAGCCGTGACGTAATTTCAGGTCATTCAAGATTTTAAAATTACGTTCCGGCGTTGTGATTGGTTGCGTCGCGGTCACATGGGCGACGCAACCAATCACAAGCCGTGACGTCACGGGAGGCTGGACACGCGCGCATTTTAAAATGCGCGCGTCTCCTGCCTCCCGTGACGTCACGGCTTGTGTTTGGTTGCGTCGCCCATGTGACCGCGACGCAACCAATCACAGCAAGCCGTGACGTAATTTCAGGTCCTTCAGGATTTTAAAATTACGTTCCGGCGTTGTGATTGGTTGCGTCGCGGTCACATGGGCGACGCAACCAATCACAAGCCGTGACGTCACGGGAGGCTGGAGACGCGCGCATTTTAAAATGCGCGTGTGTCCAGCCTCCCGTGACGTCACGGCTTGTGATTGGTTGCGTCGCCCATGTGACCGCGACGCAACCAATCACAACGCCGGAACGTAATTTTAAAATCCTGAAGGACCTGAAATTATGTCACGGCTTGCTGTGATTGGTTGCGTCCCGGCCACATGGGCGGCGCGCGACCAATCACAAGCCGGGACTTCGCGTAAGGAAGTTAAAGCGCGAATTTTAAGCAAACAACGCTGCCGGTTCCCTCGGTAAGGTGCAGGCTGCGTCGGAGAGGTGAGTATAGCAATATTTTTTATTTTAATTCTTTATTTTACACATTAATATGGTTCCCAGGGCCTGAAGGAGAGTTTCCTCTCCTTCAGACCCTGGGAACCATCAGGGATACCGTCCGATACATGAGTCCCATTGACTTGTATTGGTATCGGGTATCGGTATCGGATTAGATCCGATACTTTGCCGGTATCGGCCGATACTTTCCGATACCGATACTTTCAAGTATCGGACGGTATCGCTCAACACTAATCATGTCCCATCTTGCTGGTGAAGCTCTGAAGCAGCTCAATCCCCAGTGTGAGTGAGGGGATCCTCTTGTCTAAAATCTCCAGATGTTTCTTGAGGCCTTCCATAAAGTATTTGATGAGCCTGGCCACATTTTCTCTACAGCATCCTCCCTCCTCAGATTGCACAGGGAGACCTCACAGTAGGCCAGTACACTGTCCGATTTCGTACCCTGTTTTCTGAAATCTCCTGGAACAATGAGGTACTGTTGTCTGCCTTATGGGAACACCTTCCCAGGACAAATAAAGAGAAACAGACTGTTCATGAAATTTTCATCTTGCTGGACAAACTGATGTCCTTGGCTACTTGGTACGTCATCAGGTTTCAGGAGCGCTTTAAGTATGTGTCCCGTGAAATACAATCTCTGTGCTTGGCTCCTACCTTTCAAAGGCTGATTATTCCACTTATCTCAGCTTTGACACTTTCCTCTGAATCCATGCAAATCAACCAGGTGATTCTGGCCAGGCGTCGTAGGAAGTCCGTTGTGCCAAGGGGTGGTACTTTTTTGCGGCAATCCCGAATATTAAATTTGGCCCTGCTCTGAAAAAATGGGAAATTGCAAAGCTTAGGCTCTGTGGGAAAGGCAGCCTTGGGCGAGGACTACTCCACTCCTCCACTAACTCTGTCAGTTTCCATTTCCTGTGGTAACAGAAATCATCATATCTGTACTCTGGTTCCACTGGAAATGTTATTCAACAGGCCATTATGGAGCAATGTCAGATCCCCAACCAACATTCTACAGAATCCTTTGGAGGCATAATCCTTGGATAGGAAATCTGTATCCAAGGACGTTCTTTTAGTTTCCAATCTTGAGGTATTTTGGGTAGGACTACTGCATGCAGAAAAGATCCCTCTTTATGTACTATCAGGTCTGTCTCTTCCCCTGCTCCTTGGCCTTATATGGCTATGAAAACATGAGCCTTTCTTGCATTGGAGATCTGGAGAAGAACTCAATTGGGGCCAGGTTTGTCACGAGAGATGTCTCGTCATATCCATTTGTCCTGCTCAACCACCAGCTATGCCATCAAATTTACCTGACTTGACTCACACTTTTTGGACTTACGTGAATATCTTCGATAAAAAGGAGGCAGAGATGCTACTACCACACAAACAGTATGGTTGCCCTATTGATCTACTTCCTGGCACTTCTCCTCCATGAGGCTGTATCTACCCTGTGTTGTAGGCTGAGACTCGAGCCATGTCCGAATATATCAAAGGGAGTCAGGAGATTTATATATATGTAGAAGCAGCACCAACACAGTCTAAGGGTACAAATATGTTATCACAGGCATCATCTCATAAACAGTGGCTAATTAATATTGCCTTTTGAACACACAGCATGTAATCTTCAGGCATCTATTTTTCAGTTGTTCAAGAACCACAGTCTGTCATATGAGCCTTAAAAGTTGATTCTTAATATTTTTGAATGTCTGCTATTTGCCTCTTAAATCAGCTCCTACAGCTTATTGTCTGTTATCTTTTGCAAGGAAAAGAGTAACAGCCGCACTCAAAAAGGTTCTTTGCTTTTGCAAAATAGTGCCCAAATTTATTTACAGTACACCACAGAAAAGGATAAGTAACACAAGAACCGCATTCTCATGTTACATATCCTTTTTTGCGGTGTACTGTAAATAAATTTGAGCACTATTTTGCAAAAGCAAAGAACCTTTTTGAGTGCAGCTGTTACTCTTTTCCCATCATATTATCTGGTCTCTGTCCAGGTTCAGCCTGCACCAAATATCCCAATAGAGTGCACGTCATACATTTTTTCAATGCTTTCTTTTGCAAGACAGGCCCATGAGATCATTGAATAATCGATGTTTATAATATGTTGATTGACCATTATATGGACCATGCGGCTTGTAGACTTGAAATACGGAGGAGAAAAAAACTATGCAAACTGATTAAATACACAAACAATGAGCGTTAAACTCAACCCACCTCCCTCTAACCTGTGGATGATGACATGAAACACAGATGTGGGTATAAAAAAGGATTTATATCATTCTCCAAGGAGAAACATAGACTCTTTACAATATCACAGCCAGGAACACTCTACAGGACAGTAGCCAGGACATCATGGCTCCATCACGAGGGATACAGATTTGACATTCTTCCGAATTCCAGATTAGGGGACAATGGCACTGGCTGGAAGAATACAGATCTGTTCCATTGACCATCACTGAACCCATGGATATATTTGGGGAAGTCAGGATTTGCACCCACTGGTCACCTGAGCCCCATGGCTACGTTTGGGTAAGCCAGGATTGGAATCCACTGGTCTCCTGACTCCATAAAGATGTTCAGAGAAGCCAGGTTGAGATCCTCTCATCACCTGGCCATGTGCCTCAATTAATTGTCAGCTTCCTAAGCTTGTTGTAACCTCCTCTCTGTGAGTGTCACAGGTGGAGGTAGTCGGCCATGGAAGCCCCAGAGTCGCAGCTGCTCTAATCCTGGCAAGTCAGCAAAAGGGTGAGACACTGCAACATTGCACAATCTTGGGTATTTTGCTATGACTGTTCTATATGTTATTGTCTGTTTTGTGGTTCAATAAAGTATTGCCACACTGTTTCACCCTTACTCTGTATTGTCTGAGCAGTATACCACCCACAATTAAAGGAGAGCTGATGTTCAGTGGGTTGTGCCCTGGTCCATGCGATCTCAGGCAAGCGGAAGAGAGCACACACTGTCTCCACACCTTTAATAAAGAATAAAGTACACAGTGCACATTCCATAAAGAAGTAATGTAATAGAGAAATTGATAATAAAGCATTTTTTATGTACAGTACATATATTTTTTTCAAATCAATATAATGAATTATAAAAAATATACAAGTATGAATTGAATAATTAACAATAGGTGTGTGCATACACTATAATCATTGTTGTGGAACTCTCCCCATGGAAAATCCATCCTTCCCTAACACAGTAAAAAAAAGTCTATCACATGATTGGAAATCTTTTCCTTATCCCTATTAGTTAAGTCCATTAAAACATAGTTGCTGCAAATCAGTAGCATAACTAGAGTCCAATGGGCACCCGAGCAAAATATAGTCCTGGGTCCTGCCTGCATGTTGGTCAGATGTATAGGCCCTAGTAGTGTTCTAGATCCTGTAAAAACACATGTGTTCACCCCCCATATAATTATGTCTCACATCCTGGTGCCTTCCTGTAACAATGTCCCCCTTCCGAGGCCTCTTCCTGGTACAATGTCCTTTATCTTGGGTCCCTTCCTGGTATAGTGTCTCTCTTCCTGGGCCCCTTTCTGGTGTAACGTATCCCATCCTGATGCCTTTTTATAATAATGTCACCCATCCTGAGCCCTTTCCAGTAATAATATTCCCTGTTCCATTCCACCACATAAAAAAATAAACAATTCTTCTTATCTCCCTCCGCTACCA
Source organism: Ranitomeya variabilis (assembly GCF_051348905.1). Lineage (NCBI taxonomy): Eukaryota > Metazoa > Chordata > Amphibia > Anura > Dendrobatidae > Ranitomeya > Ranitomeya variabilis. Next base: position 560,605,874 of record NC_135233.1, on the reverse strand, counting down.
AGATATGATGTGATGATGTTTTCTTCTATAGACGGCGTAGGTGCTGGCAGTTGACTTCGGCAAAGTCACTGCCACTCCACTCATTATGCACATCAATTGCTGGCCTTTGATTGGCAAAAGTGTGTATTAAAGTGCAGAGAGACAGTGGGTCTGTGCGACGCAACATATTTCAGCTGAATGAGTGACCCCGGACACACAGCCAGCTGAATTACGTGCTGGTGTCGGTAGCCTCCCTGTATAGACCTCCTCATGTAGTACAGGACAAGACGTGCACTCTCGCTAGTGTTGGTGCAGACTGAACTTGGAGGGATACTCCAGAATATAGTCCTATGTAACAACAGTCGCACTCAATAAGGAGAGTTCTTCTGAATTTTGTTAGTCAAAAAACGTGGTTTCTTTATTGTGAACAAACACCAAAATAAAGGTATCACCGCAGTGTTTCAAGGTAACGTTTCGACCCACAGGGTCTTTCTCAAACCTTACTGAAACAGAAAACAAAGTATACAAGGTATCACAAAACATGAACAAGTAACATATAGTATTTACAAAATTAATATATAGTATTTACAAAATTAATATGTACAAATACAAGGTCCCTATCTATTTGAAATATGTGTTATGTCGCCATGAAGGTCGACAGGAAGACAGCATTGCAGGACCCAACAAGATACTTGAGGAGATACATTGGTGAGAAACATCAGGGTAGTCCTTGGACGTAGTCATGGAAATGAGGAAACAATGGAATATCTGTGCGGCACAAGCTGCAGAAGCGGGGCGTGCTGCAGGAATAATATCATACAGAAACCAAGACTATGGTAAAATCAACCAGTATTCTAGATAAACAATAGAATATGAGTATAATGGTCAGGCAGGCAGAAATAGTATCGGACAAACATAATGCCATAATGCAATGATATAGGTGAGGGTATGAGATACCCAGGTGGTGGATGCTGGTAGGGGCAAGAGAATGACAGAGGCAGGAAACTGAGGCAGGAAACTGACCTTATAATAGTAGATACCGAGCAGAGGGCACATATCCCTGGAGAGGTGCAGGAGTCCCGTTAGGGGCTATGGGAAAGAATGCCACAGTGGTGAATATGATGATGGAGGCTATGAGTACAAAGCAGGGGAAAGGAGAGAACAGCGGATATAATTACCTGTAGCTAGAGAGTGACTGGCGTCTGCGGTGGTGGTGTGTGTGGGACCCGGAAAAGAGGCGCCTTTTGTGCCGGGCGGCAGGAAGTGCGGGGCATGGGGTGCGCAGGCGCACTGTGCAGTGCGCAGAGAGAGGTCTGGAACGCTTGGAAACGATGAGCCAAGTTGCGCATGCGCGGTGTGCACAAAGGGCGAGGGGCGGGGATCACAGTGGTAATCATCTGCGCAGGAGCGCAGAGTAGCGGTGAGACATGGATTGTAAATGAGAGTGATGTGTAAGAGGACACAGAGTGCCATACTCCCCATGAAGAGATAGCTTGGTATGATGAGGAGAAACGATAGGTCTCAGGCATAATGTGCTGGGAGCGCTGGTGGTACATAGTAACGAAACAGGAAAAGAGCCTGCTGGGGGCTGGTTGTATGTGACCTAGTGTGCAGGACTTGAAACATTGGGCAAGAACTATACGTAGAGGAAACTATAACCTTGTATACAACGGGGAGAATGTGTGTAAAAAATGGATGAATTGGAAAATTAGATGAAGTGAAAAAATAAGATGAAATGAAAAAATAATAATCAAATAATGAAGCTAGAGGGAGCTGAAACAATGGGAAAACAATGCAACAACATACTGCTGAAAATAAAAATGCAGTAGAAAATGATGAACATTATGAAAAATAAAAATAATGATAAAATAAGGATGATCAAAAAGTAATGAAATAATAAAATAAATTAGAAATAAATAAAAATAGAAATCTAAAAATAAAAATAAAAATAAAAATAAAAATACAAATAATAATGATAATAGAAATAATAAAAAAAAAAAATAAATAAAATAAAAATAAAAATAAAAATAAAAATAAAAATAATAATAAAATTAAAAATAAGAAATAAATGTAAAATAAAAATGAAAATAAATTGGAAAAAAATTGGAAAAATTTGGAAAAAATGAACCATACTCACCCTACGGGGAAGGCAGAGGACTAGTGTGTCTGGAAAAATAAAGTAAAGTTTAGTTGAAAGGAAAAAAAGATCGTTTATCCACCACCTGTATGGGTATAAAAGTCAAAATTCAATGACAGTAATCAAAATTCCATTACAGTAATACAAGTATGGTTACTTGAATGTGAGGTCCAGTTCTCGGTTAAGGCCTCTTGGAGCCAGTGTTTGAAGGGTATAAATCCAGTAGGCCTCTCTTTCCTTCAATCGTTTGATGTGATCTCCCCCTCTTCGAGGCCTCTCAACGTGCTCAATCACTTGCACTCTCAGTTGCGAGACACTGTGGTTCGCACTGATGAAGTGGTGGGGAACTGGTAACCAGGTTTTTTTGCAGCGTATGGTGGACTTGTGACTAGAAATTCTGTCACGTAGATGCTGGGTGGTCTCACCCACATAAAGTAAACGGGCACTTTATGAGATAAACAACATAGTTGGTATCACATGTGTAGAATCCTTTGATGTTGTAGTATCTACCGGTGTGGGGGTGGGTGATTCTTTCCCCTTTGATGATGTTGGAGCAACATGCACAGTTGAGGCACGGGAATGTACCACGACGTTCTTTGCCCAGAAAAGTCTGTTTAGGGACCCTAGAGAAACTCCCTATGTCCGCTCTAACTAGGCTATCTCTGATGTTCTGTGGGCGTCGTTTACACATGAGTGCAGGGGTCTGGAAGGCTTCAACACTGGGGTAGGATTTGGTCAAGATAGACCAATGTTTATGGATGATGGTGTAGATTTTTGGCATTATAGGATGATGTGTATGAACGAATGTAACCCTTTCTTTGGTAGGGGCAGTAGGTGATATTGATTGAGGTACCGTGGCTCTAGCCTTCTCTTTAGTAAGGAGTTCCTGAGGATATTGTCTGTTTCTAAATTTATTGGCCATCTCATCTAGGCGGGTAGAAATGAGATTAGTGTCGGATACTATCCTCTTGATTCGTGCGAACTGAGAGCGAGGTAAACTGTTTTTAGTTGAGGAGGGGTGACAACTGGTATAGTGGAGTAAGTTGTTGGTGTCAGTGGGTTTTGTGAAAATATCGGTGGAAAGGGTACCCATGTCATTTTTAATCACCAAGGTGTCCAGAAATGAAATCTGTGTCACATGCCAATTTAGAGTAAATTGTAATTCCGGCCTTATGGAATTGAGTACCTCAGTGAAAGATAAAAGGTCCTCAGAAGACCCCACCCATAGGCAAAAAATGTCATCTATGAAGCGTAGCCAACATTTGCTGTTTTGTTGGAAAAGGGTATTGGTGTAGACATATGATTGCTCAAAGTTATCCATATAAATATTGGCGTAAGCGGGCGCCACGTTGGCGCCCATGGCGGTCCCGCGTGTTTGTAGGTAAAACTGATCCCCGAATAGGAAATAGTTCTCCCTCAAAACAATGGATAAAAGGTCAAGGCATAGTTGGGTGGAGTTATTGCTGAGGTTGGATGATTGGAGGAGATCTGCGACAGCGGTGATACCCAAGTTGTGGTCTATAGAGGTGTATAAACTCTTGACATCGAACGTTGCCAGAATACAATCAGAGGGTATGTTGGTAATCTGGCTAATGGAATGGAGAAAATGGCCCGTGTCCAAAATAAAAGATTGAGTTTTCTTAGTTAGTGGTGTAAGTATCTTTTCCAGAAAGATAGAAATTGGAGCTAGAATGGAATCCGTCGAGGCCACTATTGGGCGGCCGGGGGGATTTACTAAGGACTTGTGGACTTTGGGCAGAGTGTAAAAGACTGGGGTAACCGGATTTTGATTTACCAAGAAGGTGGCAGTTTTAGAGTCAATAGTGTTCAAAGCTACGTATTTAGATAAGATCTGTTGTATTCTAGACCTAATTGTAAGTACCGGATCATGAGGGATGGGTAAATACGTGGTAGTGTCAGACAGTTGGCGACGGATTTCTTTAACGTAATCAGTGTGGTTCTGGATGACAATAGCACCGCCCTTGTCGGCGGGTTTTACAACAATATGTTTATTTTCCTGAAGGGACTTAATTGCTTGTTTCTCAATGGGTGAGATGTTGTTGCTTGTAGGCAAAAGGCCCTTTTGGTGTTGGTCTAGAACCCTATTAATGTCCCTGTGCACTAAATCAATAAAGGCTTCTGTGGCATTAAATGAGCGTGGGGGACAGAAATTGCTTGGGTTCCGTAGACCCAGGTCAGTAATGGATAGCTCGGGAGCAGGGTTCCCTCCAGGTGGAAGGACTCTGTTCCCTCTGGTCTCTTGTTCATGCCCAAAATGCGTCTTCAGACGAATGTTTCTGTAGAAATGTTCGAGGTCTTGGGATAATTGAAATTTATCCCATGGGGGGGTTGGGCAAAATGAAAGCCCCCGTTGGAGGATAGCTAGTTCAGACGGGCTGAGTGTGTATGTGGAAATGTTGAGAATGGAGGTGGAGGGTTTACCTGTGATCTGGTCGTCATCCGATCTGCGGTGTTTACGGGCGGCCCTCCTTGTGCGTCTCCTCCTGTATGTCGGCCACGTGCTCTGGTTGGTGGTCGTTTCTGAAAAAAACGGTTCTGAGAAAAAGTGCCTGTTGAGCTGTCGCTGTCTGTACTGTGTGAGCCGGTAAATCTTGGGTTGTAGCTGTAGTTTCGTCGCCAGGAGCCCATATTGGTGGAATCTTTCCATCTATATACCCGGTCTTGTGTATAGTCGTCAGAGTCTCTCTGGAATTTAAGTCTTTTCTTGCCTTGTAAAGCTTTACGGTGGTCCTCAATGGTTTTGTCTGTTCTGGTTTTCAGGTTTTGCCACTCAGTGCTGGACAGGGTTGAGCCAAGTTGTTCCTCAATGGAGGTAATTTTCTGTACTGATTCAGTGATGGCAGTCTGTAGGGTCTCTATGGTGAGTAGTATGATATCCAAGGAGCACTTATTAAGTATTGATTGGAACTTCTCGCAGAATTCGGGTTTATCTGAGAATAAGGTGGGTCTCAGGTGGCACCGCAGGCCTCGTGGTATTCTGCTGAGTTTGTGATATTCAGCCAGGGTGGTGGCGTGTAGATCATATGAAGTCAAACGTTTCCGTTCTCTTTCATAGTCTCGAGTCCGTATTTCATGAGCAGGAGTTTTGAGAAAATCACCTGATGTAGTTATTCTTGATAGTATCCTGGATGCTGTCGTCTCGTCAAAAGCGAAGGTGTTGGTCGTCATCGAGGGAGCGGGTGCAATCGTCAACTAAAGATATCGTAGTACAGGACAAGACGTGCACTCTCGCTAGTGTTGGTGCAGACTGAACTTGGAGGGATACTCCAGAATATAGTCCTATGTAACAACAGTCGCACTCAATAAGGAGAGTTCTTCTGAATTTTGTTAGTCAAAAAACGTGGTTTCTTTATTGTGAACAAACACCAAAATAAAGGTATCACCGCAGTGTTTCAAGGTAACGTTTCGACCCACAGGGTCTTTCTCAAACCTTACTGAAACAGAAAACAAAGTATACAAGGTATCACAAAACATGAACAAGTAACATATAGTATTTACAAAATTAATATATAGTATTTACAAAATTAATATGTACAAATACAAGGTCCCTATCTATTTGAAATATGTGTTATGTCGCCATGAAGGTCGACAGGAAGACAGCATTGCAGGACCCAACAAGATACTTGAGGAGATACATTGGTGAGAAACATCAGGGTAGTCCTTGGACATAGTCATGGAAATGAGGAAACAATGGAATATCTGTGCGGCACAAGCTGCAGAAGCGGGGCGTGCTGCAGGAATAATATCATACAGAAACCAAGACTATGGTAAAATCAACCAGTATTCTAGATAAACAATAGAATATGAGTATAATGGTCAGGCAGGCAGAAATAGTATCGGACAAACATAATGCCATAATGCAATGATATAGGTGAGGGTATGAGATACCCAGGTGGTGGATGCTGGTAGGGGCAAGAGAATGACAGAGGCAGGAAACTGAGGCAGGAAACTGACCTTATAATAGTAGATACCGAGCAGAGGGCACATATCCCTGGAGAGGTGCAGGAGTCCCGTTAGGGGCTATGGGAAAGAATGCCACAGTGGTGAATATGATGATGGAGGCTATGAGTACAAAGCAGGGGAAAGGAGAGAACAGCGGATATAATTACCTGTAGCTAGAGAGTGACTGGCGTCTGCGGTGGTGGTGTGTGTGGGACCCGGAAAAGAGGCGCCTTTTGTGCCGGGCGGCAGGAAGTGCGGGGCATGGGGTGCGCAGGCGCACTGTGCAGTGCGCAGAGAGAGGTCTGGAACGCTTGGAAACGATGAGCCAAGTTGCGCATGCGCGGTGTGCACAAAGGGCGAGGGGCGGGGATCACAGTGGTAATCATCTGCGCAGGAGCGCAGAGTAGCGGTGAGACATGGATTGTAAATGAGAGTGATGTGTAAGAGGACACAGAGTGCCATACTCCCCATGAAGAGATAGCTTGGTATGATGAGGAGAAACGATAGGTCTCAGGCAGCTTGTGCCGCACAGATATTCCATTGTTTCCTCATTTCCATGACTACGTCCAAGGACTACCCTGATGTTTCTCACCAATGTATCTCCTCAAGTATCTTGTTGGGTCCTGCAATGCTGTCTTCCTGTCGACCTTCATGGCGACATAACACATATTTCAAATAGATAGGGACCTTGTATTTGTACATATTAATTTTGTAAATACTATATATTAATTTTGTAAATACTATATGTTACTTGTTCATGTTTTGTGATACCTTGTATACTTTGTTTTCTGTTTCAGTAAGGTTTGAGAAAGACCCTGTGGGTCGAAACGTTACCTTGAAACACTGCGGTGATACCTTTATTTTGGTGTTTGTTCACAATAAAGAAACCACGTTTTTTGACTAACAAAATTCAGAAGAACTCTCCTTATTGAGTGCGACTGTTGTTACATAGGACTAGACCTCCTCATGGGTGCACCCTATGGGTATATTTATGCTTTTATATACATATATATATATATATATATATATATATATATATATATATACTTTTTTGGCTTCCATATTCTACATGTAATCTTAATTTGTTTGCAGGAGTTTTGTTAAAGGAACACAAAACACATGGGGATTTTGTGATAAAATTGAAACAAAATGATGTAATGAAACAGATATCACAAAAAGGTCTTGAAGAAAGCTTAGTTTATGGCACATGTTAACTACAGATAAAAGCTGACAATTCCATTTGGCCACAAGATATATTCGCTTAAAATTGAACAGTACTTTGTATGTACCTTGGAGGCCCACTCATACAATTCTCTTTCATAATTTTGGTGTATTTTGAGAAATAATAGTTAGGATGCAGTCAGCCATATGTAATACACATGTCCATAATAAACCTTAGAGAATCAGGCTGGAATTTAATAGTTATAATTAATCAAGAAGACGCTCTATAAATATCTTCCTGAATTTCATCTCTTGCGGATACAATGTTGCAACTATTTGTTTTATCATATTCAAAGTTGACAGTTGATTATTAAGGACATGAGTTGCTTGGGGCATTTTATAGCTATTTGCTTATATGCACGACAACTTTTTTTTTTTAAATACAGTTTTCCATATGTAATGTTTCATCCACACCTAATTGTAGTCATGATGAGGTCTTCTGTCTTTGTCAAGTGCATTGTATGCTAGTATTCAGTAAAATGAAATAAGTGTTTGTCCCTCTCTCCAATGACCCATTAGCATTTGTATGTTACATTTCTTTACAAACATGACCCCTTCACAATTGCAGAACTTCCTGAGTACAAAATGATTTTTTTGCTCTTATGTAAATATTATATTTAGGCAACTGGACATTGATATTGGAAAAGAAGTAATTAGATGTATAGTTTACTCTAGACATGTAATATACAACCCTAATTCTACATTTGGTAACCTTGGCAATGTAACAAAATGAGCTTGTTTACTGAATCGCTCAACCAGCACCCAAATAACAATTTTCCGATCAGACAGCGGCAAATCTGTGATGAAGTCTTTCCAGAACTGGCACTGGAAATAATTCCCAGGTCGTCCAGTTATGAAAAACTTTGGCACGTTCGTAGATTTCACAAGCAGAGACAAAATCTTTAATATCATTACTCATATACCACCACCAATTAGTCTGGAAATATCTTTTACATAGCTGTGACCCCAGGAAGACCATTCAAGATGGAATCATGAAACTCCTATAACTGGTGCAATCTTACGTATATAGTGTGAGGAAGTAACTGGTGCTACATGTGAAGGTCACTGTTTGTTCCCCCCAGGATTCGTACAGAGGCATATTGAGGCCATGGGAGTGCATTGCAGTCTCAGGCGTAGCTGGGATTGCAATGCTGAATAAAAGTGTTAGTCTTGGGCAAACTATTTGTCCAAGGCAGATTTAAGAAAACCTGCTGGGCTATTATTTTTGAAACGGACTACAGGATGGTAGTGGGCAGTCCGTTTCCTTCCTGGCCGGGTTTTTCATGTGGCCCATGGCCACAGATTCCAGTTAAAAACCCTGCAGTAGAGGGATTGGGTGTGTCAGGGTCAGTGTCAGTCTGGTGTATGAAAGTGTACAGAGCAGAAGGTTCTGCAGAGCTCCACCAGTGTAAGGCAACACTGGCAAGTGGAGCCAAACAGCCAAGGGAGCTGAGAGGCCTGGCACACACAGCATACCTGTCGGTGCAGTGGCCCACAGCAACCCGTCTCAGAGGTGAACTGGTGTGTTTATTGGCTGCAATCTGATGGACTATCTTATTTCCTGGCTGCAATCTTGTTTTCTACTTTGTGAGTACGCTGAAAAAGAGACTTTTGTTTTTGAATTTTCTGTGGTCACTGCCTGTCTATCACACTGCATCAACCCCGCTGCACTACACTAGGTACTTGGACCCTGGAGTGGTGGATTGGGCCAACAACTGAGTTTTACGGATTTCCTTTTCCAACTCTGAGGATACCACAGAAACTACAATGTACTTAGGAAGAATGGAGGTTCTGGAGGCAAAACTGAATTAAGATTGCGTGACGATGCATCACCATTCACATTCTAGGGCCCGAATGTGATAGACAACTTGAATCTAGAGAAAAATATGGACCTGCTTTGCACCAAAAGAAAAAAGAGCATGAACCGCACCTCCAAAAATCATTCGTTGATCTAAAGCCGCTAGGCAAAAATTTATAAAACTGAACATGAGGTTCTTAGTTTAAAATTCTGATCAGACTGTATGAAGCCCACTGCCATGTCACAGTAAACCTCGTAGTCGGTCCAACCGCCATAATGGAGCAGAGCCATCCAGTGACCACCACCACAGCGGCACTGCACCAGCAGGGCAGACGGTCTGGTGCCCCACAGCACCCATGCTGCAAGACTGAGTCCCCATGACTCCAGACTGCACCTCCCCACCAACACAAACTGCAGCAACAACGGCTGCCCCACAGCACCCACAACAAATCAGATCATTAAAAGGTAAATTTTATTCCGCTATCACATTTATCTATACCCCTACAAAAAAATGCCTGCATTCCTGAAAGTCTAATTTAAAAACGAGTAACTCATGATTCCCAAAATCATAATTTTTTCAACAATCAAAAATGTATTTGAAAAAAAATACAAGACCCCACATCAGACAGAGTTTGAGGCCCTTGAGATAAAACAACCCTTACTCCGACCTCCAAAGTATCCACCTCCACAATGAATGGTTCCAGAATATCAGAATGGACTAGAACAGGAGCAGACATAAAACACTTTTTCAATTTTTCAAAAGCCCCAATAGCATCCAGTGGCCAAAACATTGAGGTTTGCCCCCCTTACTTGTGATGTCAATTTAACATTCGGAGAAAACCTCTTAATGAATTTCTTAAAATAATTATTGAACCCTAGAAAATGTTGGAATGCATTTAGGTCACTAGGTTGAACCCAATCTATTATAGCTTGCACATTCCAAGCATCCATTTTAAAGTCATTAGCTGATAAAATATATCTCAGAAATGAAACCTCCTGAACAAATAAAATGCATTTCTCAATTTTCGCAAAAAAATGAATTTTCAGTCAATCTTTGTACTATGACATGGACATATTCCTGATGAGAGACAAAATCAGGCAAAAAAAATAAAACATCATTAAAGTAAATAACAACAAATCTCTTATTGCAATCAGAAAAGAAACTATTCATAAAGTTTGAAACATTTCTAGTGCATTAGTTAACCCAAAAGGCATGACAAGATTGTTAAAGAAAGCCTCCGACGTTAAAAACGCTGTTTTCCACATATCACCATTCTTGATAAGTATCAGATTGTAAGCCTTCTAAGGTCATGTTTAGAAAACAGTTTAGCCCAGAAAGCTGCTTATAAAGGTCTAGGTTGAGTGGAAGTAGGTATGCAGCCACAGTGGAGGAGGAAGAATAAATATGACCCTTCCGTAAACTTTCGTTCACTTAATTTTTCATGTTGGTACGTTCAGGCCCAGATAAATTGACCAGGCGAGCTTTAGTTAATTTGGCATCAGGGACCAGATCAATTGCACAGTCATAAGGTCAATGGGGAAATAATGTCTCTGCCTCTTTTTCTGAGAACACATCTCTGAAGTCTTTCAGGTACCCCAGGAGACCCTCCAGACTTGCAGAGCATACTTCTACAGAACTTATACATTTCGCATGTCCGGTCACATGGCCATAAAAGGTCCTGCTCTTCCTAGTATCCTTACTACCCTTGTTAAAGCGGTGCTCCTGCGCGTCGGGGTCTGCCTACACCTGGCCCAGGGTCCTCTTGGTCTGCCCTTAGTAAGCTCTGCCTCTCTGATGTTTTCTTCTTCCTATTATTACAAAAAACTTGCTTGAAATGGCAATCTTACCACTGTAATGAGGTTATATGCACTGACACTTTACCTAAAGATTTCCTGTCTTTACCCATATGGGCATGTGCAATGATGGACTTTCTGAGTATTTCTGCTTCTATCCTGTAATTGTATCGTATGTAATATTTTGGTGTTACTTTTGTTTATATATTTGTTACGGCTACTAATAAAAATACTTGTTTTTACTATTGATACCTAATTGCTCCATTTTCTCCTCTTCTCATGACTTTTTGGAGTGGGTAATTGCTTTTCTGTGTGGGGAGGCTCTTTTCTATCCCCATTTTCATGACATTTAATATGTCTCTGAGGTTTTTTCATTTAGCAAAGTGTAAAGTGCTAAGTTATCTTATGTCATCGTGGCCATGCAATATCTAAGGATAATAATGGATATTTACATGTCAAAATCTACATTTATATATTTTAACCCCTTCCTACGAAAGCCAGTTTTCAATTCCTGATCAGGCCAAATTTTTAAAGTGTGACATGTAACTTTATATGATAATGCCAAAAGAAATTTCCCATCATTCTGAGATTTTTTTTTGTGACACCTTGTACTTTGTGTTAGTGATAAATTTAGGATAATATAATTTGCCTTTTCTTATAAAAATATCTGAAGTTTAATAAAAATTTTGAAAATGTTAACACTTTCAAACTTTGTCAGTATCATTTTTAAAATGTAATTTATTGTTAGAATCTTAAAAGGTGTAAAAGTACACAGGAACATATATTTGTTTTTGAGCAAAATTTGCAAAATCTTTTTTCTCTGGAACCACTCCACTTTCGAAGTTATTTTGAGGAGTCTATTTATCAGAAAATCTCATGCCATGGACAGTAGATGTCATAAATAGTGCAATTTCTTCTGAATATCTTGCTATTTCATATGTGAAACTGCTGTATGGGCGCATGGCAATCTCAGAGTAGTGCTACCTAATGTTAGGGCTAGCGGAACGCACCGAGTAAATATAAATGTTTTATTGAAACAGATGCATTCGCAGCCCGGGGTCTACTGTGCAGGAGAACCTGCTGCTAGGAAACGGCGGCACTATAAGGCGGTATGAACCAGCTCTGTTAGCTTCACAGAGCAGCCGAGAAAGCAAAGCTCTGTGCCCTGTTAACTTTCACAGAGGCACAGGCTAACTACCCAAATTAGAGCAGTCAGTGGTCATGCATGCATACAAAACTCCTCGCCGGAGGTGGCAGCATTCTAGGGGCTTATTTCAGCCGGGTCCCTGAATACATTCAAACACAATCTCCTTGCCGGAGGTGCCAGCATTCTAGGGGCTTATTTCAGCCGGGTCCCTGAACACATACAACCACATGACCACACTGGCGCAAAGCACATAACTTGAAAAGACACTAGCGCATGGCCGTGCGGCCATGCGAGCCTTAAATAGTTGCAGCACGTACAGGACCTTCCTAGAAGGACCAATGAGAGGCTGCTACAGAGTCTGCGCACCTACTCGACCTTCCTAGAAGGACCAATAGAATTGACAGCAGTATCTGAATATGTGACCCTTGATCTCCACTGAGAGATCTTACTCTGGGTATGCTCAGAACGAGGAAAGCAGGACTTAGTCCCAGCAGCATCTGCTCACCACTGCCCAACACTGGCCTCAATGGTAGAAGCAGGAAAGGCAGCAGCAACTCTTTGCACAGAGTCAGCATGAGCGAGACGCTGGGACCGACGTCTCCGCTGAGCAGGCTCCACTGCGGCAGGGGAAGAATGGGAGACCGCAGCGGAGATGGCCCGAGATTCCCCCTGTGCAGAGGTGGGAACTCAACCCCTAACATTACCCCCCCTCCTAGGGCCCCCCCTCCTTGGACCTCGCTACGCTCAAATGCAACAATGAGCTGCAGAGCCCGAATGTGCTCAGCAGGCTCCCAGGACCTGTTCTCAGGACCATAACCCTTCCAGTCCACCAAATAAAATTTTTTGCCACGTACCACCTTGTACCCCAAAATAGCATTCACCTTGTAATTGTCCGTAGAAGAACCCGATGTCCCAGCAGATGACTCGGAAAACCGGGACATGTATACGGGCTTCAAGAGGGACACATGAAAGGTGTTGGTGATACCCAGGCGTGGCGGAAGGGCTAAACGATAGACCACAGGGTTAACCTGCTCGAGGACCTTGAAAGGACCCAAGTAGCGAGGTGCAAACTTAGTGGACTCAACTCGCAGCTTGATGTTACGGCAGAGAGCCACACCAAGTCACCAGGAGCAAAGGTCGGAGCGGGGCGCCGATGTGCATCGGCGGAGGACATTCTCTCCTTGGAAGCCCGAATGGCATCCTGAGTGCGGTCCCAAATATCCTGAGCCTCCACAGCCCAGTCTACCACCCTGGAGTCAGTGGAAGACACGGGCATAGGCACAGGCACCCGCGGATGCTGACCATAATTGAGGAGGAATGGGGTTTGTCCAGTGGAGTTGGCTGCGGCATTGTTCAGCGCAAATTCTGCCCATGATAGCAAGGATGCCCAGTCATCCTGCCTGACTGAGACAAAATGTTGCAAATATGTGACCAAGGTCTGGTTGGCTCTCTCTACCAACCCATTTGTCTCGGGATGATATGCGGAGGAGAGATTTAACTCAATGCTGAGAAGATGACAAAGCTTTCTCCAAAACCGAGACGCAAACTGGGGACCCCGATCACTGACAATTTTGTCCGGCATACCGTGTAGGCGGAAGACGTGTTTTATGAACAATCCCGCCAAGGCCCGTGCAGAAGGTAACCGTGGTAGTGGCACCAAATGCAACATTTTCGAGAAATGATCAGTGATGACCCAAATGATGGTGCAGCCGCGAGACTTGGGCAAACCCACTACAAAATCCATCCCGACCATCTCCCAGGGCCTGTCTGCCACCAGCAAGGGATAGAGTAACCCAGCTGGCATTTGTCAAGGAGACTAATTTTTGGCGCAGGAGACACACACCTGAATATAATCTGTGACATCTCAAACCATATGTGGCCACAGTACATCCTCGCCAGCAGTTCAGATGTCCTCTTTGTCCCAAAGTGTCCACCCACCTTGGACGAATGAGCCCAAGAGAGAACCTCCGGTCCCAAATTAATGGGCACAAAAGTCTTGCCCGGAGGCACAGACTCTAGCGAAACTGGAGCTATGGTTCTCAGGCTCTCAGAAGGGACAATAAGCCGAGGCTCTCCTTCCTCCTCCTCAGATGACACAACAGAGCGAGAGAGGGCATCAGCACGAATGTTCTTCTCCCCAGCGAGATAATGGAGGGTAAAGTGGAACCGGGAGAAGAACAAGGACCATCTGGTCTGGTGAGAATTTAGACGCTGGGCTGTTTGTAAATATAACAAGTTTTTGTGGTCCGTGAAGACTTGAAAGGGAAAACGAGCCCCCTCCAAGAGATGTCCCCACTCAGAGAAAGCCAACTTAATCGCCAGCAACTCCCTGTCCCCGATGGAATAATTCCTCTCCGCAGGTGTGAAGGTCTTGGAAAAGAAGAAGCATGGATGCTTCCAACCTTGAGCATCCTTTTGAAAGAGGACTGCTCCTGCACCAACAGAAGAGGCATCCACCTCCATTATGAAGAGTGTATCAACATCGGGACGATGTAGGATGGGAGTGCAAGCAAAATGAGAATTAATAGCAGAAAAGGCCCTGGAGACCTCTTGAGACCACAATTTGGGATTTGCTCCCTTCTTGGTGAGGGCTACCAAGGGAGCTACCAAAGTTGAGAAGTGGGGAATAAAATGGCGATAGTAATTTATGAACCCCATAAAGTGCTGCGCTGCTTTAAGAGAATGGAGTTCTTGCCAGTCCATCACAGCCTGTAGTTTGGCAGGATCCATAGCCAATCCCTGGGCTGAGATGATATAGCCCAGGAAAGGTAAAGACTCCTGCTCAAACATACACTTCTCCAACTTTGCATAAAGAGAATTTGCCCGTAAGAGGTTGAAGACTCTGCCAACATCTCTCCGGTGGGAGTCAATATCTGGAGAGAAGATGAGAATATCATCCAGATAGACCATGACCGAGGTGGAGAGCATATCCCGGAAGATGTCGTTGACAAAGTCTTGTAAGATGGCTGGGGCATTACAGAGCCCGAAGGGCATCAACAGATACTCATAGTGCCCATCTCTGGTGTTAAATGCCGTCTTCCATTCATCCCCCTCACGGATGCGAATCAGGTTATAAGCACCCCGCAGATCTAATTTGGCAAATACCCTTGCTCCCCGAAGCCTATCAAAAAGCTCAGAAATCAGGGGCAGCGGGTACTTATTTTTAATGGTGATGGCATTAAGACCCCTGTAATCTATGCAAGGATGTAACTCTTCATTCTTCTTCTGCACGAAGAAGAACCCCGCCCCTGCTGGTGACACTGACTTCCTAATGAACCCTCTTGCCAAATTCTCCTGGATGTACTGGGACATAGCCTCCGTCTCCGGGAGAGAGGGGATATAAACATCCCCGAGGAGGTTCTGCTCCAGGCAAGAGTTCTATAAGGCAGTCATAGGGATGGTGAGGCGGAAGGGTCTCCGCAGCTTTTTTGGAGAAGACGTCAGCATAGGACCAATAGCATTTGGGAAGAGAAGAGAGATCTGCGTGTATCTCAGTGGTGGAAACCTGAATGCACGCTTTCACACATCTGCCCTTACAAGCATCACTCCAACCCAATATCCTCCCAGAGGTCCACTCAATATGTGGGGAGTGGAAACGGAGCCAGGGTATCCCCAACAGAATCTCATCCATTCCCTCGGGAAGGACAAGAAGGGAAATAATCTGCTGGTGGGATGGGGACATGGCTAAGGTGAAAGGGACAGTCTGATGTGTGATCTGTAATGGAAGTGTTGACCCATTCACCACTCTAACAGTTACTGGTTTGGGTAGCATTACCAGAGGTATTGTGTGGCACAAAGCAAAAGCAGAGGACATGAAATTCCCCTCTGCTCCTGAATCCACACAAAGCTCAACTGTATGAGTGGATGAGCCTAAGAGGATTGTCCCTTTAAAGGACAACTTGGAGGAAATTGCCGCTGAGTCTAATGAACCCCCTCCTATGGTCACTAGACGCGATCGTTTCCCTGACCGCCTTGGACATTGATTTGCATAATGTCCCAGTTGTTGGCAATTTTTACACACCACGGGTATTCGAGCGGACTGAGACCTAGGTCCCGCTCGAGGAACATCTATGGCCTCATGGGAGTCGGATGCCTGAACAGAAGACTCTAGAGGTTTGGTAAAGGTGGGAGCCAGCCGAAACCTCTGCCTACACTGGGTCCGCTCCAACCTCCGCTTGTTAAAATAGAGATCGATGCAGGTAGAAATGGAAATGAGCTCCTCCAGTGTGGCAGGAATCTCCCTGGTGGCAAAGGCGTCCTTTACATGATCTGCCAGTCCTTTCCAGAACACAGGAATAGGAACTTTATCTGGCCATTCTAGCTCAGAGGCAAGAGTCCAGTATTGGATGGCAAAACTGGCTGACCATGGACGAACCCTGATTAATTGCCAACAATTGGAGCGCGGTATCGTGGGTAACACGTGGTCCCAAAAAGACCTGCCTCAGAGTATCCAAGAAGAGAGGAGCACTCTGTACCACATGATCATCACGCTTCCAAAGCGGCATTGCCCACTCCAACGCCCTGCCCGACAAAAGAGAAATAATGAATGCCACTTTCGCCCGTTCCGTAGGAAAACGTGTAGCCAGGAGCTTGAGGTGTATAGAGCACTGGCTCACGAATCCCCGACACAGTTTACTACACCAGCAAACTTGTCTGAAAGCGGGAGACGGTGTATAGTCGGAGCAGGGGTGGCAGCGGACAGACTGGCTGCAGCTACACTTGCAGCCTGAACAGCGACAGCGGTGATGTCCACAGCCGAGGTTGTATGCTCTAGAGCCACCAACCTACCCTTCAGCTGCTGGATGTACCACTGTAGACGCTGATCGTCCACCATTTTCTAGCCAGACCCTGGCGCTAGTGTGCTGTTAGGGCTAGCGGAACGCACCGAGTAAATATAAATGTTTTATTGAAACAGATGCGTTCGCAGCCTGGGGTCTACCGTGCAGGAGAACCTGCTGCTAGGAAACGGCGGCACTATATGGTGGTATGAACCAGCTCTGTTAGCTTCACAGAGCAGCCGAGAAAGCAAAGCTCTGTGCCCTGTTAACTTTCACAGAGGCACAGGCTAACTACCCAAATTAGAGCAGTCAGTGGTCATGCATGCATACAAAACTCCTCGCCGGAGGTGGCAGCATTCTAGGGGCTTATTTCAGCCAGGTCCCTGAATACATTCAAACACAATCTCCTTGCCGGAGGTGCCAGCATTCTAGGGGCTTATTTCAGCCGGGTCCCTGAACACATACAACCACATGACCACACTGGCGCAAAGCACATAATTTGAAAAGACACTAGCGCATGGCCGTGCGGCCATGAAAGCCTTAAATAGTTGCAGCACGTACAGGACCTTCCTAGAAGGACCAATGAGAGGCTGCTACAGAGCCTGCACACCTACAGGACCTTCCTAGAAGGACCAATAGAATTGACAGCAGTATCTGAACATGTGACCCTCGATCTCCACTGAGAGATCTTACTCTGGGTATGCTCAGAATGAGGAAAGCAGGACTTAGTCCCAACAGCGTCTGCTCGCCGCTGCCCAACACTGGCCTCAATGGCAGAAGCAGGAAAGGCAGCAACAACTCTTTGCACAGAGTCAGCATGAGCGAGACGCTGGAACCGACGTCTCCGCTGAGCAGGCTCCACTGCGGCAGGAGAAGAATGGGAGACCGCAGCGGAGATGGCCCGAGATTCCCCCTGTGCAGAGGCGGGAACTCAACCCCTAACACCTAACTTTTGATTTGAAGTACAAATTTGGGAGGAATAGATTGCAGATTCCATGTCCCATTTGGTACAAGTGGTGTTAAAACAACAGAAGCCCCCCACAAGTGACCCCATAATGGACATTTCACTTCTTATAAAAATCATTTAGGCATGTAGTGAGCATCTTTTGAGCCCATAGTTGCTTTACAGAATTTTACTAAATTAGGTCTCAAAAATGAAAAATTACCCTTTTTAGCACAAATTTAGCATTTAGTCCAAAATTTTGAAAGGTTTTTTCTAAAAATGCTGATTTCTCATATCTGCTTGGAAATTTTTTTTTTAGAGACATGGCAGGTCTTGGAAGGATAGAAATGCTACTTCACATTTGGATGGCAAATTTGGATTGAATGGCTTACAGACATCATATTGCATTTACAAAATCCGTGAGGTGCCAATACTACAAAATCTGTCAGTAGGAACTTCATTCTGGAAATGGTATACTTCAAGAAGTGTATATGGCAATGTAGTGAGCATTTTGAATTAACAGGTGCTTCACAGAATTTCAGAACATTGGTTTATAAACCCCAAAGTTCAACCCATTTTGGAAATTTTACCATTCTGTAAATTCATTTACAAATCAATTGTCTATTTAGATCCCACAGTCATTTTCCAGAAATATGAATGCAGTTTGTGTTGCAGAGTCAAAATTGTAAATATTCCAGCTTAAAGAAGCACTCCTTCCCTCAAAATTTTGATCCTCTTAATATATTGCAATCATCATATTATATAGCACTGTGTACTTACAATTGCTCATTTTGCCCTTTTAATCAGTTAATTCTTCCCTTTTCCATTAGGTCTATGACATCATATGATTAAAAAATGACCAGCTGAATTCTTCCAAGTTCTATGTAGAAACAGGAGGTATATTTTCCCTGTATAAGTCATAAGTCACTGCAAAAGTCCTGGGCAGGAGAGTCAGAAGTTGAAGACAAGGAGGTTAAATGCAAGGAAAAGAGACTTCCTGTTTCTACATAGAGCAGAGAAAAGAGAAGCATTAGCTGGGTAGAAAGGCGAAATGAGCAATTGTAAATACACAGTTCTATATAATATGATGACTGCAAATATTCTCAAAGAGGATAAAAACTTTTGATGGGAATGCTTCTTTAATGCACATAGATTATGCCCAGCTTGTGCTTCTGGAGACATGCACCCCATAAATTGATAAGTAGGCAATTCCAAAAAGCAGCAGTGGCGTATTTAGAGCACAGATGATGTATTTTTTTTGGAGGAGCCTATGTTCTAGAGACTTTGTGGTTCTCGTATTTTGGAAACCCACTGTTATCTATGATCAGATGACTGACCTGAGTGTTGGCTTGTTTTTATCAAGTTTTTATTGGCATCATTTTAGGAATATAATTAATGCTTGGTTCATTTATCCTGAGCATTTACACCAGGATTTCCATATACACTTCCATGACATGAGTCATACATAACCCCTGACAGAATCATTCACTCTAATGCTGTGACAGAGTCATTTTGGATCATGTATTGCTTCTATTTAGCCGTGTCTTTTTACATGTACATAGAGGTATGGTCAACAACACTTATGTTTTAATCCATCCTAGTGAAGGGTTCAGTCCAACCAAAATATATTTACAGTATATACATTCAGAGATATAAAGTTTTCTACTTACAACTTTACATGACCTCTCATTCTTCTGTTGATAAAGCAGTACAGCCAGAATCTGGCCTTTGGGCTTTCGCTGACTCCATTTCCTACAAGCCTAACAAGCTGGCACACCACTGGAAAGGAGGCCAGAAGGAGCTTAAAGATTGTCCATCTGCTTCATAGTGAATGGTTCCGTCAAGGGATTTATCTGAATTATGTTTTTCTGAAATTTAGATGGAATCTTCTACATAAGTGCTTAGCATACAGCTCAGGGTCAATTTGAACCAAGCATTCTTCTGATTTTTTAACTGCAGAATGAACAAATCAACAGCAGTTCAAAAACTGCTTTTATTTATTTGGATATTGTGATAAAAAGATGTTATATATTGGGTCAGTATGATTACAGTGACATCAGATTTATATAGGTAAATTTAGGTAAATTAAGGTTTTGCTACTGTTACACACTAAAAATGTTTTTTCTATTTTTTACAAAAATGTAATTTTTGCATCATCATAACTTGAGAGCAATCACTTTTCAATTGTTCGTCCAACAGAGCTGTGCTGGGCTTCTTTTTTGCAGGATGAGTTGACATTTTATAGGTACCATATTGTGGTACATAGCATTTTTCAATCACTTTCTATTATGTTTTTAGGCAGGTGAAAAGAACAATTAAAAGAGCAATTCAGCATTTAATTTTCTTAAATGCAGTTGACAGTACAGTAAAAGTGACATATATTCTTTGGGTCAGTATGATTACAGTGATACCAGATTAATTCAGGTTTATGCTTTGATTTTTTTGCATGATAAGTACAATTATGTAGGATAAAAAATTGTCTATGCATTGCTATAATCTCAGAGCTACAATATGCTTACTTTTCATTGTCTTTGCCTTTTTTTGTTTTGCTTTTTTGTTTTTTTAATTATGTTCTCTGTGGGGGTTAAATAGTGTGACAGTTGAATATCTCTGGTCATTCTGTAAGTAGAAATACCAAATATTTGTACTTTTCTTTTGTTTATTTTTATATTTAAAATAAAAATGTATGTACCATATATACCTGAGTATAAGCCGGCCCGAGTATAAGCCGAGACCCCTAATTTTGCCACAAAAAAATGGAAAATCTTACTGACTCGAGTATAAGCCTAGGGTGAGAAATGCAGCAGCAACTTGTAAATTTCAAAAATAAAAATAGATACCAATAAAAGCAAAATTAATTGAGACATCAGTAGGTTAAATGTTTTTGAATAATAAAATTAGCATAAAAAAGCAGCAAAAAAAAGCAAAAATGTCCAGTGTGAACTTACAATAACTCTGGTCCGAGTGCTATGCAATGTTTTCTCGCATAGCACTCCCCCATATTCTATGGTAGTGTGACGCCGGCCTTCATCAGCCGCTCAAGTGCTGTAAATAAATAATTGAAAAACAAACCTGCGTGTGTTCCCCTGTATTTTTAATAACCAGCCAGGTAAAACTCACAGCTGGGGGGCTGCAACCCTCAGCTGTCAGCTTCAGCAAGCAAGACTGGTTGACAAGAATAGAGGAGTCTGCATGCCATATTTTTAAATTTTAAAAAAGTAATTAAAAAAATGGCATCAGGCCCCTCATTTTTCCGAACCAGCCTTGCTAAAGCAGACAGCTGGGAGCTGGTATTCTCAGGCTGGTAAGGGGCCACATTGGGAAATGTTATTTATTAATGGTTTGCTGTGGTGTGACCATCTGGATTAAAGGGATAATCATTCAAAGTTTGAAAATTGCTTAAAACAGTACCACTGGCGCTCAACACTGCTGCCCACTGAACCTGTGGGACTAACCGGTATAATCACCCAGCTGCTGGTACTGTGATACTGAATGCAAATGTACAACTGCAAATGGTGGTGGACTCAGTGCCAGACTACCGAGCCACCTGGTGGCCTATAGGTATTTGCCAAATGTACTGAACACACAAAGAAGAAGTCCAAAGAATGCCCTGTTAACCATGAATGTCAGTGCACAGCGGACCCCGCATGAACCATATACATAAGTACTGAAAAGCCCTTACCATGTGCTGTAACTGGTTGATCATGTGGCTCTTCCTAGTAAAGGTCCGGGAGGATGTGCGGAGTACCGCAGGAAAATGTAACAGGTAAACTGCATAAGGTGTGCCTGCGGGTAATGGGCGACGGGTGGGCACACAGATGGTGGTCCTGCGTGACCTGTGTGGGGTATCGCTGGTAAGTGCAGAGCCAGAGAACGTCCCAGCCGGAGGCATTCCTGGTTGCACTTGGAAACAAAAATGGCCGACGCTGCCAGGCAGCGTGTGACGTCACAGGCCTAAGGAGCCCTGCTAGGACCAAAAAGCAAACCAACGCGTTTCGAAGGGTGAGCGCCCTTCTTCGTCAGGGTTGAAGCCTGCAGAGGAGCTTCTAATCAATATAAGCCTTCGCTACCCCTATGTGCCCGCCCCCTAAAACCACGTAACCGTCCCAGTCAGCTCAATAGACAGTGAGCTGTAAAAGCTGCCAATCACCATAGCATTCACCCCCCTATAATGCACGGATTGGCCCTAAGTGGGGAACATAGATCAATGTACCTACATGAAGATGGCAACCCTAAGTCGTATATAGAGAAAAAATTTTTAAAAAAATACAAATGCCCAAAAAACAAATAACATTGCCTTTTATTAATAAAACATACTAAAATATACTAATAAAGTTAAAATACACAAATGGAATAGAGTGCGGTGTGATTCTATGCCCTAAAAAGGCATGTATATGCCTATTAAAATAATTATAAATGCGCACGCTCATGTGTCCACTTAATATGTGTAAAATGCAAGGGGACTGTGCAATGGAACAGGGCAGAAATCATGCTCACACCTCCATCTGCCCGCAGTTGCTATGCTAAAAAATAAAAATAAAACCATATAACATTACCCTCATGCCATTAAAATGCGTATAGCTCAAACTCATGGTTAAGGCCTTTAGGGATGAGGCAATCTAACCTGAATATCCATTCTGACTCGACTTTGGACATTTGTTTCAGGAAATTACCCCCTCTCAAATTTTGGCGAACTTTCTGAATTCCGCAGAAATGCACATCCTTCACACTCCTATTGTGCACCTCTCTGAAGTGTCGGGATAGAGGGTGGCCTAGGAACCCCTTCTGGATGTTTCTCAGATGTTCCTTTATACGTATCATTAGTTTTCTCTTGGTCCTGCCCACATACAATTTTCCACAGGGGCATTGAATCAAATAGATGATACCTGTTGAAGAACATGTTATCTTGTCCCGGATATTGAATATCTCCGTACCGCTGGAATTCCTAAATATAGTTTGGCAGCTTCTCTTACTGCCTGTCTGGATGCAACAGTAGCACCCCCCACATGCCACGAAACCCCCGTTGAGGTTGGACTGCTGATTTCCTCAGAACCTGTGCCACTTCTGAAAATACCAAATAGATAAACTCAAAATGGTACCGCGCTTAGGTGATTCAGGGTATTCTCTCTCTAATGACCAGGATGGCATCCAAGTACCTGTGATACTGAATGCAAATGTACAACTGCAAATGGTGGTGGACTCAGTGCCAGACTACCGAGCCACCTGGTGGCCTATAGGTATTTGCCAAATGTACTGAACACACAAAGAAGAAGTCCAAAGAATGCCCTGTTAAGTGGCACAGGTTCTGAGGTACCAGCAGCTGGGTGATTATACCGGTTAGTCCCACAGGTTCAGTGGGCAGCAGTGTTGAGCGCCAGTGGTACTGTTTTCAGCTCTTGATTTAATTTTGTGCCCTTTTTCCACTTGGCAGCCACACCATGGCTATTTACGCGTTGCGTGAGGATAGGGAATATCGCTTCACAGCAATGAAGGAACGTTTTTCTTCTATCACTCCCGCTCTGTCGGAGTCGGGCGTTATAACCAGACTCCTCAAGGATTTGGAAAAGTTACTATTTATGGAGATGAGGGATATGTGGGAGGTAGCGTCCCTGGAAAGGTATTTACAAGCTGGAGTAATACCGAAAGGTTTGGTAATTCATAAAACGTTGGCAGGGGACTTTGGTGATCCCAATATTAAAACGGAATGGGATGACATGCTTAGAGGTTTCTCTTTGACAGCGTTACAATTCATTATAGACAAACGCCTGGCTAACCTTAAACGGACCAGCCTTCAGATCACGGAGATATTTGAGAAATTGCAAGCGTGCACGACCACAGAGGGCATAGAAGAACTAGCAGCCAACATCTTGCATAGACTAAAAAATAAAGAAAATGAGATCATTGATAAAAAAATTAGGAAATTCAAGAGGGATAATATACCCGAACATATATACAATATTTATCCCACACGGGACATCAGAGATTGCGAATCTATTCAGGATCAACAGCTGAACTCCAGCCAGCTGGTGGTCCTGGATGAGTACATCTCAGAGCAGCAATGTAATGGGACAGATAGTGTACCGTATTTTCCGGCGTACAAGATGTCTTTTTAACCCCTGAAAATCTTCTTAAAAGTCGGGGGTCGTCTTGTACGCCGGGAATCGCCTTGTACGCCGGGTGTATATGGTGGGTGGGGGGGGGAGTGGTCCTGATGACGACGAGGGGGTGTCTCACAGGAAAGTGAGTATCCCCCATTACCTTATCATAGCGCTGCAGCGTGGGGTCTCTGTGCTGGGAGCGGTGGCTGCTGTGCTGTGGTGCGGCAGCTCCTCTTCTGCAGTGTGGGGCCTCTGGTGCTGTGCCCCGGTGGCGGCGGCGGCATATCTTCATGCAGTCGGGGCTCCTCCGGCATCTCAAATCCTGGAAGCCCCGCTGGCAACTCCATCGGTACAATGCGGTGGCCTCCGGGAAAATGGCCGCTGCTTAGATTCAGATCTCGTGTCCCGAGATTTCGGGACGAGATCTGAATCTGAGCATGCGCAGCCCCCAGCGGCCGGGCCACCGCATCGCACCTATTGAGCTGCCTCTGGGAAAATGGCCGCTGCTTAGATTCAGATCTCGTGTCCCGAGATCTCGGGACGAGATCTGAATCTGAGCAGCGGCCATTTTCCCGGAGGCCACCGCATTGTACCGATGGAGTTGCCGGCGGGGCTTCCAGGATTTGAGATGCCGGAGGAGCCCCGACTGCATGAAGATACGCCGCCGCCACCGCCCCACAGCACCAGAGGCCCCACACTGCAGAAGAGGAGCCGCCGCACCACAGCACAGCAGCCACCGCTCCCAGCACAGAGACCCCACGCTGCAGCGCTATGATAAGGTAATGGGGGATACTCACTTTCCTGTGAGACGCCCCCTCGTCGTCATCAGGATCACTCCCCCCCCAAAAGGCACATATTCACCGGCCCTATAAGACGACATACGGTGTATAAGAAGACCCCCCGACTTTTAAGAAGATTTTATTTTTTAACTGGTAAAGTTGGGGGGTCGTCTTATACGCCCAGTCGTCTTATACGCCGGAAAATACGGTAATTAATTTATCATTGTATGCAGATTCTAACTCAACACAGTATACACCGGTCCGCAGTAGAGGCCATATCTCTGCACCTAGCCCCTCAGTTTGGGATGATAATTTATCTAGGTCACCTCCAGATTCCATTGATCCAAATAAAACCTTGGAATTCTCCATATATCCCAATACACCTTTGGGTATGGAAACTAGTCCCCTATTGGACCGTACTATTCAGACTATTGCCCCTGTACCGGTCTCTAATCGTTTTACCCCTCTGCTATCATATAGGGTAGAGGACCATGTCGCCGCATCCCCACCAGGTGAGGGTTGTTCTAGCACGGCACGGTCCGAGATAGCAAGTGGCGCAGAGGGGGGTCAGAGACCAGGGATAGTAACCAATCCCCCTTTCAAACCCACAATCACAAAACCTAAGATATGCACATTAAAAACTGTAACTAGCAAAGGTTTTAAGTCCAGCATAAAGGGAAAGGTTCCTGCCCCCATGCAGAAAGGATCTAAAGGGGCAGGTGGGCATACACCATTCAGTAAGGATTTTTTTTCGGGTAAGATCTTTAAAACCAAAAGAGGTAAGAGGGGAGGGAAACTCACCAAAAAGAAAATAGTGGGTTCAACCGGTAATTCCCAAAAAATATACAACTTAAGTGCATACCAGCTAACAGAGAGTGATGTCTCCCTCCTACAGAAGGGCCTAAAATTCGCCCCATCCACCTCGGCCAAACCCTTTAATTTGTATATTGGGATGAAAAAGTTTCTACGTAACCAGGCCCTAAAGAAATATTTTTTGAAAAAGGAACGGACAGGTACAACGAACAATATTCAAGAACTACCCAAATTTATTCATACTACACTATCCAACCCGTCCTCCTTTAACCCCATACAAGAATACTCCAATGCGTTCCATACATTCGATACATTGGTCACCGCGGACATTAGGAAATTACAAAGAGGCAAAAGGATGCATACATCCAGTAATTTAAATTTTCAGGAAAGAATGTCTCTAAAAAATCTGCAAACCAATAACGATATTATCGTCCGCCCGGCTGACAAGGGTGGGGGAATCGTCATCTTGGAGAGGACTAAATACCAGGAGGAAGCGGAACGACTCCTTGGTGATACAATCACCTATAGAAAATTATTGGGCGATCCCACCCCGCAGTATGTGCGAAAACTGAACCTTTTAGGTCAGAAGGGGAAATCATTGGGCATCCTTAACAAAAAAGAGTGGATGTTCATTATCAATTCTAATCCCAGTGTGGCTTTCTTTTACCATATACCCAAGATGCATAAAAACTTGATGAACCCTCCAGGGAGGCCCATTATCTCGGGCATTGGCAGCCTTACGGCAAATTTATCTAAATACGTTGACACCCACTTGCAAAAATGTATGGCCCTGATTCCGGCATACCTTAAGGATACGGGTCACACCTTGGAGATTCTGGAAACGATCGAGTGGAACCCTAAATACCTCCTAGTAACCTTGGATATTAAATCCTTGTATACTGTCATCAACCAGGAAATGGGTTGCCAGGCGTCGGGTAATTTCCTCCACAAATTAGGTACATATTCCACAACCCAGATCGAGTACATACAGGAGTGTATCATGTTTATTACCAAACACAATTACTTCATGTATGAGGGCCGTTTTTTCCTACAACAATGGGGCACGGCAATGGGGACGCGTTTCGCTCCCTCTTTTGCTAACATATATGTAGCCAAGTGGGAGGAGTCAGCCATCTATGATAGAGGCCAACTACGTACGGGGGTGGTGCTGTGGCGTCGGTTCATAGACGACGTCATCCTCATTTGGGATGGCTCCAGGGCCGACCTGGACTTATTCATTCACGGTTTGAATACTAATAACTTTGGCCTAGAGTTCACACCCACTGTGAGTGACAGCACCATCAACTTCCTTGATTTGACTATCTTCATGGAAGAGGGCCACTTACGCACAAAATGTTACCGGAAAGAGGTGGATTCGAATAGTTTTATTCATACCAGCAGTTGCCACCTTCCGGTGTGGCTCACAAACATCCCAAAGGGACAATTTACCAGGATCCGACGTAACTGCACTAACCTTGACGACTTTGATCAGGAGTCCGGGCATCTCACACAACAATTCCTGGAAAAGGGGTATCCTTTGCCACTGGTGGAACAGGCAGCAAATGAAGTAAGGGCCATACCCAGAAATACTTTGATACACAAACAGAGACCCGATCCCCAAGGAATAGTATCTATTTCTGAACAAATTAAACAACTGCCCATTATAACACAATTCCATGCAAGATATAGGCAGTTCCAGGGGATCATTCGGAAACATTGGGCAACCCTACAAAGGGATAGGATCATAGGGGAGTTTTTACCGCCATACCCCAGGTTTGTGTATAAAAAAGCTCAGACGCTAAACAATCTGTTGGCCCCTACGGCCAAATTGGCCTTCAACAAGCAGGGTCCGTTAGGAAATCAGCAGTCCAACCCCAACGGGGGTTTCGTGGCATGTGGGGGGTGCTACTGTTGCATCCAGACAGGCAGTAAGAGAAGCTGCCAAACTATATTTAGGAATTCCAGCGGTACAGAGATATTCAATATCCGGGACAAGATAACATGTTCTTCAACAGGTATCATCTATTTGATTCAATGCCCCTGTGGAAAATTGTATGTGGGCAGGACCAAGGGAAAACTAATGATACGTATAAAGGAACATCTGAGAAACATCCAGAAGGGGTTCCTAGGCCACCCTCTATCCCGACACTTCAGAGAGGTGCACAATAGGAGTGTGAAGGATGTGCATTTCTGCGGAATTCAGAAAGTTCGCCAAAATTTGAGAGGGGGTAATTTCCTGAAACAAATGTCCAAAGTCGAGTCAGAATGGATATTCAGGTTAGATTGCCTCACCCCTAAAGGCCTTAACCATGAGTTTGAGCTATACGCATTTTAATGGCATGAGGGTAATGTTATATGGTTTTTATTTTTATTTTTTAGCATAGCAACTGCGGGCAGACGGAGGTGTGAGCATGATTTCTGCCCTGTTCCATTGCACAGTCCCCTTGCATTTTACACATATTAAGTGGACACATGAGCGTGCGCATTTCTAATTATTTTAATAGGCATATACACGCCTTTTTAGGGCATAGAATCACACCGCACACTATTCCATTTGTGTATTTTAACTTTATTAGTATATTTTAGTATGTTTTATTCATAAAAGGCAATGTTATTCGTTTTTTGGGCATTTGTATTTAAAAAAAAAAATTTTTTCTCTATATACGTCTTAGGGTTGCCATCTTCATGTAGGTGCATTGATCTATGTTCCCCACTTAGGGGCAATCCGTGCATTATAGGGGGGTGAATGCTATGGTGATTGGCAGCTTTTACAGCTCACTGTCTATTGAGCTGACTGGGACGGTTACGTGGTTTTAGGGGGCGGGCACATAGGGGTAGCGAAGGCTTATATTGATTAGGAGCTCCTCTGCAGGCTTCAACCCTGACGAAGAAGGGCGCTCACCCTTCGAAACGCGTTGGTTTGCTTTTTGGTCCTAGCAGGGCTCCTTAGGCCTGTGACGTCACACGCTGCCTGGCAGCGTCGGCCATCTTTATTTCCAAGTGCAACCAGGAACGCCTCCGGCCGGGACGTTCTCTGGCTCTGCACTTACCAGCGATACCCCACACAGGTCACGCAGGACCACCATCTGTGTGCCCACCCGTCGCCCGTTACCCGCAGGCACACCTTATGCAGTTTACCTGTTACATTTTCCTGTGGTACTCCGCACATCCTCCCGGGCCTTTACTAGGAAGAGCCGCATGATCAACCAGTTACAGCACATGGTAAGGGCTTTTCAGTACTTATGTATATGGTTCATGCGGGGTCCGCTGTGCACTGACATTCATGGTTAACAGGGCATTCTTTGGACTTCTTCTTTGTGTGTTCAGTACATTTGGCAAATACCTATAGGCCACCAGGTGGCTCAGTAGTCTGGCACTGAGTCCACCACCATTTGCAGTTGTACATTTGCATTCAGTATCACAGGTACTTGGATGCCATCCTGGTCATTAGAGATAGAATACCCTGAATCACCTAAGCGCGGTACCATTTTGAGTTTATCTATAAAGTTTGAAAATTGCTAATTTTTTTACATTTTTCTCAAATTTCTGATTTTTTTTTTTATAAATAAACATAAAACATATGGACCTAAATTTACCATTATCATAAAGTATAATGTGTCATGAAAAAACAATCTCAAAATCACTGGGATTTATTGAAGCGTTCCAGAGTTATTACCACATAAAGTGACACTGGTCAGATTTAAAAAATTGGCTCCGTCACTAAGGGGTTAAACTCCACAGGAATACACAGTAACTGCTGAGCAGATAGCAGCTTGTGGTCACGCAGTCAAGGAGGCAAACATACAATCTCTCCACCGGAGGAGCCGGTATTCTAGGTGGCTTATTTCAGCTGGGGCCCTGAAACCACACACACAATCTCCTCACCGGAGGTGCCGGTATTCTAAGTGGCTTATTTCAGCCGGGTCCCTGAATCCACACAAGCGTGACCACATTGTCGCAAAACTCATAAAATGCATTGATACTAGCGCATGGCCGTGTGGCCATGCGAACCTTATATAGCTGCAGCAAGTACAAGACCTTCCTAGAAGGACCAATGAGAGGCTGCCACAGAGCCTGAGCACCTTCAGGACCTTCCTGGAGAACCAATGGGCTTTGCTGCAGTATCCAAGCATGTGACCCTCGATCTCGAATGAGAGATCCTACCGTGGGCATGCTCAGAAGGAGAAAAGTAGGACTTAGTCCCAAAAGCGTCTGCTCGCTGCTGCCGAGCACTGGCTTTAATGGCAGAAGCTGGAAAAGCAGCAGTAACCCTTTGCACAGAGTCAGGCTGAGTGAGACGCTGGGACCGACGTCTCCACTGAGCAGGCTCCACTGCGGCAGGAGAAGAATGGGAGACTGCAGCGGAGATGGCCCGAGATTCCCCCTGTGCAGAGGCGGGAACTCAACCCCTAACATTACCCCCCCTCCTAGGGCCCCCCTCCTTGGACCTCGCTACGCTCGAAGGCAGCAATGAGCTGCGGAGCCTGAATGTGCTCAGCAGGCTCCCAGGACCTCTCCTCAGGACCATAACCCTTCCAGTCTACCAAATAAATTTTTTTGCCACGCACCACCTTGCACCCCAAAATAGCGTTCACCTCGTAATCATCCGTAGACGAACCCGATGTCCCTGCAGATGACTCGGAAAACCGAGACATGTATACGGGTTTCAAGAGGGACACATGAAAGGTGTCGGTGATACCCAGGCGTGGTGGAAGGGCTAAATGGTAGACCACAGGATTAACCTGTTTGAAGACCTTGAAAGGGCCCAAGTAGCGAGGTGCAAACTTAGTGGACTCAACTCGCAGCCTGATGTTACGGGCGGAGAGCCACACCAAGTCGCCAGGAGCAAAGGTCGGAGCGGGGCGCCGATGTGCAATAGCGGAGGACCTCATTCTCTCCTTGGAGGCCCGAATGGCATCCTGAGTGCAGTCCAAAATATCCCGTGCCTCCACTGCCCAGTCTGCCACCCTGGAGTCAGCGGAAGACATGGGCATAGGCACAGGTACCCACGGATGCTGACCATATTTAGGGAGAAATGGGGTTTGTCCAGTGGAGTCGGCTAAGGCGTTGTTCAGCGCAAACTCTGACCAAATTAGTAGGGAAGCCCAATCATCCTGCCTGGCTGAGACAATATGTTGCAGATATGTGACCAAGGTCTGGTTGGCCCTCTCTACCAACCCATTTGTCTAGGGATGATATGCGGAAGAGAAATTCAACTCAATGCTGAGAAGACGACAAAGCTCTCTCCAGAACCGAGATGCAAACTGGGGACCCCGGTCACTGACAATTTTGTCCGGCATACCGTGTAGGCGGAAGATTTGTTTTATGAACAACGCTGCCAAGGCCCGTGCAGAAGGTAGCCATGGAAGGGTCACCAAATGCACCATTTTAGAAAAATGATCGGTGATAACCCAAATGATGGTACAGCCACGAGACTTGGGCAAACCCACCACAAAGTCCATCCTGACCATCTCCCAGGGCCTGTCTGCC
Organism: Ranitomeya variabilis; assembly: GCF_051348905.1. NCBI lineage: Eukaryota > Metazoa > Chordata > Amphibia > Anura > Dendrobatidae > Ranitomeya > Ranitomeya variabilis. Next base: position 560,574,934 of record NC_135233.1, on the reverse strand, counting down.
ACTGGCAAGGGATAGAGTAACCCAGCTGGCTGTTGTCGAGGAAACTTATTGTTGGTGCAGGAAACACACGCCCAAATATAATCTCCGACGTCACGGACCATATGTGGCCACCAGTACGTCCTCGCCAGCAGCTCCGATGTCCTCTTTGTACCAAAGTGTCCACCCACCCTTGATGAATGAGCCCAAGAGAGAACCTCCGGTCACAAATTAATGGGTACAAAAGTCTTGCCCGGAGGCACAGACTCTAGCGAAACCGGAGCTATGGTTCTCAAGCTCTCAGAAGGGACAATAAGCCGAGGCTCCCCTTCCTCCTCCTCAGATGACACAACAGAGCGAGAGAGGGTGTCAGCACGAATGTTCTTCTCCCCAGCGAGATAATGAAGGGTGAAGTGGAACTGGGAGAAGAACAAGGACCATCTGGCCTGACGAGAATTTAGCCGCTGGGCTGTTTGTAAATAAACCAAATTTTTGTGGTCCATGAAGACCTGGAAGGGAAAGCGAGCCCCCTCCAAAAGATTTCTCCACTCCGAGAAGGCTAACTTCAGTGCTAGCAACTCCCTGTCCCCGAACACTAGCAAAATGAGATTTAATGGAAGAAAAAGCCTTGGAGACCTCTTCAGACTACAATTTGGGATTTGGTCCCTTATTGGTGAGGGCTACCAAGGGAGCTACCAAAGTTGAGAAGTGGGGAATGAACTGACGATAGTAATTTATGAACCCCATAAAGCGCTGCACCGCTTTAAGAGAATGGAGTTCTTGCCAGTACATCACAGCCTGTAGTTTGGCAGGATCCATAGCCAATCCCTGGGCGGAGATGATATAGCCCAGGAAAGGTAAAGACTCCTGCTCAAACATACACTTCTCCAACTTTGCATAGAGGGAGTGTTAGGAGTCGAGTTTCCTCTGCTGCACAGGGGGAGTCTCGATCTGTGTCTGCTGCAGTCTCCCATTCTCCATCGGCCGCAGTGGAGTCTGCTCAGTGGAGACGTCGGTAACAGCGTCTCACTGGGACTGATTCTGTGCAAAGGGTTACTGCTGCCTCTCTAGGCTCTGCTATTGTACCCTGCACTGATCTGCAGCGAGCAGGCTTTTCTGGGACTAAGTCCTGCTTTGCACACACTGAGCATGCCCTGGGTAAGAGCTGTCAGTGGAGATCAAGGGTCACATGCTCAGGTACTGCAGCCAAATCTATTGGTCCTTCTAGGAACGTCCTGTAGGTACGCAGTCTCTGTAGCAGTCTCTCATTGGTCCTTTTAGGAAGGTCCTGTACGTGCTGTAGCTATTGAAGGCTCGCATGGCCACACAGCCATGCGCTAGTATCTTCCAAAGTTTCGTGCTTTGCGCCACTGTGGTCATGTGTTTGAATGTGTTCAGGAACCCGGCTGAAATACATGATGCAGCTATTTAAGGCTCGCATGGCCGCACAGCCATGTGCTAGTATCTTCCAAAGTTACGTGTTATAAACTGGTGATTAAGGAGCGACATGCGACTAGCTCTGAGCAGGTGGTAACTATACCGACCGCAGTCCCTGATCTTAACACAGACACTAGCAGTAGCCGTGGGATGTTCCTGTCACTCCCTGGACACCTCGTCACAGCCGGAGATCTAGCTACCCCTAAAGGTAGAAGCAGGAAAGCTATCTAGCCTCAGAGAAAATCCCCAAAGGATAGGACAGCCCCCCACAAATAATGACTGTGAGAGGAGAAGGAAATGACATACGTAGTATGAAACAAGGTTTAGCAAAGGAGGCCACTACTAGCTAGAAAGAATTAGTACAGGACAGAACACTGTGCGGTCAGTAATGAAAACTAGAAAAAGTCCACCGCAGAGAAATGCAAAAATCTCCACACCTGACTAAAGGTGTGGAGGGCAAACTCTGCAGCCCAGAGCTTCCAGCTTAGCTGACTAGATACATACTGATAAGCTGGACAAATGAGCAAAACATAGAAAGTGCTAAACAACAAAGTCCACAACAAGTGAACTGCAAAAAGAAAAGCAAGGACTCAGCTTTGCTGAAATGGTCAGAGTGACAGGGAAATCCTCAGAGAGCCATGACTCCAAGCTCAACAATTGACAACTGGCATTCGATTAGGGAAAAGGCCAGACTAATATAGCAGAGCCAGAAAGACGATCAGTGAAAACAGCTGCTGATGCTAAATCCAAGAAGCAGCCATACCACTCAAAACCACAGGAGGGAGCCCAAGAGCAGAACTCACAAAAATGTTACTTATAACCACCGGAGGGAGCCCAATAGCGGAATTCACAACAGTTACGTGCTTTGCGCCACTGTGGTCATGTGTTTGAATGTGTTCAGGGACCCGGCTGAAATAAGCCCCTAGAATGCTGGCACCTTTGGCGAGGAGATTGTGTGCATGCATGACCACTGACTGCTCTCATCTGGGTAGTTAGCCTGTGCCTCTGTGAGTCTAACAGGGCACAGAGCTTTGCTTTCACGGCCGCTCTGTGAAGCTAACAGAGCTGGTTCATACCACCATATTGAGCCGCCATTCACTTAGCAGCAGGTTCTTTCCTGCACGGTGGATCCCGGGTTGCGAACGCACCAATCCCATCAATAAATATATTCGGTGCGTTCCGCAAACCCTAACAGTATACTAGCGCCAGGATCTGGCTAAGTAATGGCGGATGAACAGCGATTGCAGGGGTACATCCAGCTGCTAGAGGGTCGGTTGACGTCTCTTGAGCGTGCAACCTCGGCAGTGGATGTTACCACAATAGCTGTTCAGGCTGCTAGCGTGGCTGCAGTAGCTTTACCCACTGCCACCTCTGTTCCGACCATATCTCACCTCCCATTGCCTAAGAGATACTCTGGGGACAGTAAGTCCTGTAGGGGTTTCGTGAGCCAGTGTGGTATACATCTCGAGCTCCTGGCTGCACGTTTTCCCACAGAGCGGGCAAAGGTGGGATTCATAATCTCTCTCTTGTCGGACAGGGCGTTGGAGTGGGCTACGCCGCTGTGGGAGTGCAACGATCATGTGGTGCCGATTGTTCCTCGGTTTTTGGACACTCTGAAACAGGTCTTTGTAGGACCTCAAGTCACCCATGATACAGCGCTCCAGCTGCTGGCTTTGACTCAGGGTTCAGACACGGTCAGTCATTTTGCGGTTCACTTCCGGACGTTAGCGTCTGAGTTAGAGTGGCCAGATAAAACCCTCATTCCCATATTTTGGAGGGGGCTGGCTGACCATGTGAAGGACGCTTTGGCTACTAGGGAGATTCCCACCACACTGGAGGAGTTCATAGCTGTATCAACTCGCATAGACCTTCGTTTTCACGAGCGAAGGTTGGAGCGAGCCCAGTGTAGGCAGAGGTTTCGGCTGGCTCCCACCTTCGCCAGACCTCTGGAATCTCCAGTCCAGGTGTCCGAGTCACATGAGGCCATAGAGGTGACACGAGCGGGACCCACCTCCGAGTCCACTCGTGCACATAAGGTCTGTCATGTTTGCCGGCAGTTAGGACATCTTGCCTCCAAGTGTCCTCAGCAGTCGGGGAAACGTCAGCGTCTAGTGGCAGTAGGAGGAGGTAAACTAGACACGGCGACGTTAGCCTCAAAGTTGTCCTTCAAGGGGACAATTACCTTTGGCCCATCTACTCTTATGGTAGAGCTATGCGTGGACTCTGGGGCCGAGGGTAATTTTAAGTCATCCGCTTTCGCCCAGCATCACGCAATACCCCTGGTTATGCTCGCCAAACCAGTAACCGTTCCAGTGTTAAATGGGTCGACACTACCCTCTCAGATTACCCACCAAACCATTCCTATCACGCTTTCTGTGTCTCCATCACATCAGGAGATTATCTCCCTATTAGTCGCTCCTGAGGGAATTGATGAGGTCCTGTTGGGGATACCATGGCTATGCTACTATTCTCCTCATATAGAGTGGTCCTCAGGGAGAATTTTGGGATGGAGTAAATCCTGCAAGGGTAGATGTGAGAGGGAGTGCGTTCAGGTTGCTACAGCACAGGTTCCCGCAGATCTTTCCTCTCTCCCCAAACACTATTGGCCCTATGCAGACGTGTTCTCCAAAAGGGCTGCGGAGACCCTTCCGCCTCACCGTCCCTATGACTGTCCTATTGACCTCTTGCCTGGTGCTGAGCCTCGGGGTCGAGTTTACCTGTTATCTCTCCCGGAGACGGAGGCAATGTCTCAGTACATCCAAGAGAATGAGCTGGGGGGGTGAACTCTCTTGTGGCCGGCGGTACCGTCCCAGGGCCCCTCATGTTACAACAGTGTGTCTGATGTTGGGTGCGCACCACCACCTCCAGAGACACTTTATTGTACTATGAGGGACTCAGTGGCAGTGCCGTCGACCAAAAGCGGGCACACCCACCTCTTCAGACAAACGGCACTCTAACGGGTGCTTGTGCCAAGTGGGGAGACCACGGCCCCGTGGGGGGAGTTTTCCCATTGAGGGAGGTGTAAACATGTCGTATGCTGGACAAACAGCTGCTGCAAATTAAGAGATTGGAACACTCAGTAAGACCAGTCCACAAGCAAGACCTTTTTATAGGAAAGCTAGGTGTCAGCAGGGAAAGGTGGGGCAAAATAATTTGAAATCCAGGAGTGGTTCATTTTAATGAAGGTTAGATCATCCACATTTTGGGTAGCCAGACGAGTCCTTTTTTCGGTTAATATTGAACCAGCAGCACTGAATACTCTTTCTGATAGCACACTAGCTGCTGGGCAAGCAAGCTCCTGCAATGCATATTCTGACAATTCAGGCCAGGTGTCTAATTTGGATGCCCAGTAATCAAATGGGAATGACGGTTGAGGGAGAACATCGATAAGGGATGAAAAATAGTTAGTAACCATACTGGACAAATGTTGTCTCCTGTCACTTTGAATAGATGCTGCAGTACCTGTCCTGTCTGCGGTCATTGCGAAATCACTCCACAACCTGGTCAGAAAACCCCTCTGTCCAACGCCACTTCTCATTTGTGCACCTCTAACACCTCTGCCCTGTAGCCCCCTGCAGCTCGTGTGAGAACCATCACCGGCGCTGTGTGCTGGGAATGCCTGAATCAAATGGTCTACAAGAGTTGCTTGTTTGGTTGCTAATATTTGTTTGAGGTTCTCATGTGGCATAATATTTTGCAATTTGCCTTTATAGCGAGGGTCAAGGATGCAGGCCAACCAGTAATCGTCATCGGTCATCATTTTAATAATGCGTGGGTCCCTTTTGAGGATACGTAATGCATACTCCGCCATGTGGGCCAAAGTTCCAGTTGTCAAATCTGCGCTTGTGCTGGTTTGAGGGGCAGTTACAGGCAAATCTACGTCACTTGTCTCCCTTAAAAAACCAGAACCCGGCCTTGCAACGCCACTAATTTCTGTTGGCCCAGGAGAAGCTTCCTCATTAAAAAAGTACTCATCCCCATCATCCTCCTCATCCTCCTCATCCTCTTCGCCCGCTACCGCGTCCTCTACACGGCCCTGACCAGACAATGGCTGACTGTCATCAAGGCTTTCCTCTTCCTCGGCTGCAGACGCCTGCTCCTTTATGTGCGTCAAACTTTGCATCAGCAGATGCATTAGGGGGATGCTCATGCTTATTATGGCATTGTCTGCACTAACCAGCCGAGTGCATTCCTCAAAACACTGAAGGACTTGACACAGGTCTTGTAGCTTCGACCACTGCACACCTGACAACTCCATGTCTGCCATCCAACTGCCTGCACGTGTATCCTCCCACAACTACATAACAGCACGCCTCTGTTCGCACAGTCTCTGAAGCATGTGCAGTGTGGAGTTCCACCTTGTTGCAACGTCGATGATTAGGCGATGCTGGGGAAGGTTCAAAGACCGCTGATAGTTCTGCATACGGCTGGAGTGTACGGGTGAATGGCGGATATGCGAGCAAAGTCTGCGCACTTTGAGGAGCACGTCGGGTAACCCCGGATAACTTTTCAGGAAGCACTGCACCACCAGGTTTAAGGTGTGAGCCAGGCAAGGAATGTGTTTCAGTTGGGAAAGGGCTATGGCAGCCATGAAATTCCTTCCGTTATCACTCACTACCTTGCCTGCCTCAAGATGTACAGTGCCCAGCCATGACTGAGTTTCTTTCTGCAAGAACTCGGACAGAACTTCCGTGGTGTGTCTGTTGTCGCCCAAACACTTCATTGCCAATACAGCCTGCTGACGCTTGCCACTAGCTGTCCCATAATGGCACACCTGGTGGCCTACAGCCAACTCTTTCCTTGACCGTGGGCTAGGCAGAACTGTCCCAATATTGCTGTCCCCTGTGGACCCTGCATCCACCACATTCACCCAGTGTGCCGTGATGGACACGTAACGTCCCTGGCCATGCCTACTGGTCCATGCATCTGTTGTCAGGTGCACCTTTGTAGTCACAGACTGCTTGAGTGCATGGACGATGCGGTCTTTAACATGCTGTTGGAGGGCTGGGATGGCTTTTCTAGAAAAGAAGTGTCGACTGGATAGCTCGTAGCGTGGTACAGCGTAATCCATCAGCGCTTTGAAAGCTTCGCTTTCAACTAACCGGTAGGGCATCATCTCTAATGAGATTAGTCTAGCAATGTGGGCGTTCAAACCCTGTGTACGCGGATGCGAGGATGAGTACTTCCTTTTCCTAACAAGAGTCTCATGTAGGGTGAGATGGACTGGAGAGCTGGAGATCGTGGGACTAGCGGTGGTGCCGGTGGACATGGCAGACTGAGAGAGGGTTGGAGATGGTATTCTTGCCGGTGCCCTACATGCAGTGTTTCCTACTACGAACCTGGTGATTCCCTGACTGCTTTGGCCTGGAGACAAAAGCTGCACAGATACTGCAGGTGTTGCGGTAAATGGTGGGCTTACAGTGAGGGAAGGGATGTAGCGTTGCTGACTAGCTTCATTGGCCGAGGGTGCTGCAACCTTTAGGCACGTTTGGTAGTTAGTCCAATAGTGAAGTATATCGTGGCACAGCTGTGTCGGTGCTCAAGATAGGTTGCCCACACCAGTAAACATATAGAAAGTAAATAACTTGGCACTCAACTTGTGTATAGTGATGATTTTAGAAATGTATTACTTGGATAGCAGTCCAGCATAAACGTTTCGGTCAAAATAATGAGACCTTCCTCAGTAGACTGCATTATAAAAGTATAACAAAACAATGATAAGTACATAAACACAAAATATAATCTAACAAAGAGATCAAAAAAAGAAAAATCTCACAACAATATTGTGATATGTGTCAGGTTGGAGGGCAGGAGAGATAGGGGAAGGGTAGAATAGTATTTTTACATACCCGACTGCTTGTCTGATGTAACGGATAAAGTCTAGGTCCTATGTATTGGAATGGAATGGACCTCTAGAAAAAGGCGATTTCCCTAAGGTAAAAATAGTAATTGTGTGATAAAGTGTGTAATATATAGGTGAGGTACATATATGGTGTACTGACCAGGTAAGTAGGGTGTGAACGTATAGTTCTCCAATATTGTGGTAAGAATGGAAGCTGAAATACAACATATAGTCATGTGGGAGGAGCTAATCATAATAGGGAGAATTAGCCTGTAACAAAGGAGCTAACAGGAAGAGAAGAGACTGGAGATTCTCACCTAAGGTAGCCACAATAGGTAATTGCACCGTAGTATTAAAGAATGGGATAATCTCCAATATGTTAGCTGTAACAAAAATATGTATACGGTTGTAAACATAACCATAGGGATAAATGATAAAATTGTGGATGAACTAAATATCTTACCCTGTAGCAGTGTGTTCCTCACCATAACAGATATACGTGTTGTATATATTGGCAGATGGTTGTTAGTGCAATGGCACAGAATCTAAGGGAGATGTATAAATAGTGTCATATTCATCTAAGTGGTGTTGGATTAACACATGGCACTATACAGGAGGTATATATCAAGAGAAGAAGTATCTACTCAAAATGGCTCACCTATTACTTAAGGTCTCCTTGTGAGTCCTGTCAAAATAGGTGCCACTGTGGCCCCGGCTCCTGCAATATAGCAGAATATAAGCAATAATCGATGTCAGTAGCAGGGAAGTGAGGCAGAACTTACCAGTATGTTATGGGTAGATGGCGTGCATCAACGCGGTGTCCGCCGCTGGTTGAGTGCACAAGGGCCAGTGTGTCAGATTTAAATAGTGACAGGGCGGGAGCATCGATACCGCCGAACCGGAAATGACATATCCAGTTAGTAAGGTGAAGGGTACGCCCTGTGGTAGTGGAATCCCGCAGTCCGGACGGTCACATGACCGCTGCTGGTGAAGGATTATGGGAATTGTAGTGTGGGGATACATCGTAACCGGAAGTGCGTCACTGGACCTGACGCGAACTTCCTGTTTGTGTGTAATGAGTATTGTAGTCATGGTGATCGGCTTAGGAGAGCGATCACATGATACAATAGCTAAAGCGATGTATTGGGATGAGGATATGTGTTATATTACGAAAGACAATCTTAGCCCACATGATGAATAATTATGACAACATACTATACAGATATGGGGAAATCAATATGCAGTCGGGTAAGCAACAGAGGATGGGAGAGTCCAAAGGAGAGGAGGGATCAGGAGGTGACTTGCATGATGAAAAATCAATACAGACGACTCTGTGAAGAGAGACAGGTATATTAGTATACAACATCAAATCTATGACCATAAATAACAGAGTACAAGTTACAGAACCCTAAATAGCATTTTGGATAGCTATAACAATACCACTATGTAAAGGCTAAGGGATCATAGTCCCTGTTTAAGCCCCTTGGGGCCAGGGTCTGCAACTCGTGGATCCAGAACGCCTCCCTTTTCTTCAGGAGGTGGATCCTATCGCCCCCCCCGTCTAGGTACTGGAATATGTTCCAGGACCTGGAACCTAAGTTGTGATATAGTATGACCTTTAGAGATAAAATGGTTTGGGAGTGGCAATAGTAAGTTCCGACAGCGGATGGTCAATTTGTGTTTAGAAATACGGGACTTAATTGGCTGTGTTGTCTCCCCGATGTATAAAAGACCGCACGGGCATTTGATGGCATACACTACAAAGGACGAGTCACAGGTAGAGTAGCACTTTATCTTATACCTTTTACCAGAGTGAGGATGACAGATATAGTCCCCCTGAATAACATTATTACACTGGTTGCATTGCAGGCACGGAAATGTGCCATTCTTGGGTTGACTGAGGAAGCGTTGTTTAGTGTCCCTCTTTACTCCAAAATCAGCTTTAACAAGAGAATCACGGATATTGGAGGGGCGTTTGTAACACGGTAAGAAATGCTCCTGAAATTCGGGAATGGAAGGAGGTGCAGTTCGTAGTATGTTCCAGTGTCGTCTAATGGTATGATGTAACACATGTACATACGGATGATAGACATGAACGAACGGAACCCTTTTGTTGGATACTGGACGTGCAGTAGTAGGGGGGTTCATGGCCTCAGTCAATAGGTCGGGTGGGTGGCCCCGTTCCCTAAATTTGGTATACATTTCATTAGTCCTAGTTTTAAGGAGACTTGTTTCGGTAACTATCCTCTGTACCCTTTTAAATTGTGATCGGGGGATCGATTTTTTCGTGGCAAAAGGATGTGAACTTTGGAAATGTAGGAGACTATTCTTGTCGGTAGGTTTGGTATAAAGATCCGTCACGAGAACCCCTAGTGTATCTTTTATGACTAGGGTGTCGAGAAAGCTGACTCTCTCTGTGCTGCTGGTCATAGTGAAGTTAAGTCCTGGCCAGGCCGTATTAAGAGTATTAAAGAAAAGATCCAAGGTTTGGGGTGTGCCAGTCCATAGACAAAAAACGTCATCTATGTAGCGTTTCCAAAAAGGGCAGTAGGCTTGGAATAGAGGATCAGGGTATACGATTTCCTCCTCAAATAGGGCCATGTAGCTGTTTGCGTATGGCGGGGCCACATTAGACCCCATAGCGGTGCCTTTCATCTGGAGGAAAAAACGATCTTCAAACATGAACAAATTTTTTGTCAGGACTATAGTCAGGAGGTCAATACAAAGATTAATGACGTCAGGATCAAGCTGTGAAGTAGTGAGTAGATGTTTAACACTAGAGATCCCTTGTGTTTTTCCTCCAAACGAAAGGCACCGCTATGGGGTCTAATGTGGCCCCGCCATACACAAACAGCTACATGGCCCTATTTGAGGAGGAAATCGTATACCCTGATCTTCTATTCCAAGCCTACTGCCCCTTTTGGAAACGCTACATAGATGACGTTTTTTGTCTATGGACTGGCACACCCCAAACCTTGGATCTTTTCTTTAATACTCTTAATACGGCCTGGCCAGGACTTAACTTCACTATGACCAGCAGCACAGAGAGAGTCAGCTTTCTCGACACCCTAGTCATAAAAGATACACTAGGGGTTCTCGTGACGGATCTTTATACCAAACCTACCGACAAGAATAGTCTCCTACATTTCCAAAGTTCACATCCTTTTGCCACGAAAAAATCGATCCCCCGATCACAATTTAAAAGGGTACAGAGGATAGTTACCGAAACAAGTCTCCTTAAAACTAGGACTGATGAAATGTATACCAAATTTAGGGAACGGGGCTACCCACCCGACCTATTGACTGAGGCCGTGAACCCCTCTACTACTGCACGTCCAGTATCCAACAAAAGGGTTCCGTTCGTTCATGTCTATCATCCGTATGTACATGTGTTACATCATACCATTAGACGACACTGGAACATACTACGAACTGCACCTCCTTCCATTCCCGAATTTCAGGAGCATTTCTTACCGTGTTACAAACGCCCCTCCAATATCCGTGATTCTCTTGTTAAAGCTGATTTTGGAGTAAAGAGGGACACTAAACAACGCTTCCTCAGTCAACCCAAGAATGGCACATTTCCGTGCCTGCAATGCAACCAGTGTAATAATGTTATTCGGTGGGACTATATCTGTCATCTTCACTCTGGTAAAAGGTATAAGATAAAGTGCTACTCTACCTGTGACTCGTCCTTTGTAGTGTATGCCATCAAATGCCCGTGCGGTCTTTTATACATCGGGGAGACTACACAGCCAATTAAGTCTCGTATTTCTAAACACAAATTGACCATCCGCTGTCGGAACTTACTATTGCCACTCCCAAACCATTTTATCTCTAAAGGTCATACTATATCACAACTTAGGTTCTAGGTCCTGGAACATATTCCAGTACCTAGACGGGGGGGCGATAGGATCCACCTCCTGAAGAAAAGGGAGGCGTTCTGGATCCACGAGTTGCAGACCCTGGCCCCAAGGGGCTTAAACAGGGACTATGATCCCTTAGCCTTTACATAGTGGTATTGTTATAGCTATCCAAAATGCTATTTAGGGTTCTGTAACTTGTACTCTGTTATTTATGGTCATAGATTTGATGTTGTATACTAATATACCTGTCTCTCTTCACAGAGTCGTCTGTATTGATTTTTCATCATGCAAGTCACCTCCTGATCCCTCCTCTCCTTTGGACTCTCCCATCCTCTGTTCCTTACCCGACTGCATATTGATTTCCCCATATCTGTATAGTATGTTGTCATAATTATTCATCATGTGGGCTAAGATTGTCTTTCTCCGTAATATAACACATATCCTCATCCCAATACATCGCTTTAGCTATTGTATCATGTGATCGCTCTCCTAAGCCGATCACCATGACTACAATACTCATTACACACAAACAGGAAGTTCGCGTCAGGTCCAGTGACGCACTTCCGGTTACGATGTATCCCCACACTACAATTCCCATAATCCCTCACCAGCAGCGGTCATGTGACCATCCGGACTGCGGGATTCCACTACCACAGGGCGTACCCTTCACCTTACTAACTGGATATGTCATTTCCGGTTCGGCGGTATCGATGCTCCCGCCCTGTCACTATTTAAATCTGACACACTGGCCCTTGTGCACTCAACCAGCGGCGGACACCGCGTTGATGCACGCCATCTACCCATAACATACTGGCAAGTTCTGCCTCACTTCCCTGCTACTGACATCGATTATTGCTTATATTCTGCTATATTGCAGGAGCCGGGGCCACAGTGGCACCTATTTTGACAGGACTCACAAGGAGACCTTAAGTAATAGGTGAGCCATTTTGAGTAGATACTTCTTCTCTTGATATATACCTCCTGTATAGTGCCATGTGTTAATCCAACACCACTTAGATGAATATGACACTATTTATACATCTCCCTTAGATTCTGTGCCATTGCACTAACAACCATCTGCCAATATATACAACACGTATATCTGTTATGGTGAGGAACACACTGCTACAGGGTAAGATATTTAGTTCATCCACAATTTTATCATTTATCCCTATGGTTATGTTTACAACCGTATACATATTTTTGTTACAGCTAACATATTGGAGATTATCCCATTCTTTAATACTACGGTGCAATTACCTATTGTGGCTACCTTAGGTGAGAATCTCCAGTCTCTTCTCTTCCTGTTAGCTCCTTTGTTACAGGCTAATTCTCCCTATTATGATTAGCTCCTCCCACATGACTATATGTTGTATTTCAGCTTCCATTCTTACCACAATATTGGAGAACTATACGTTCACACCCTACTTACCTGGTCAGTACACCATATATGTACCTCACCTATATATTACACACTTTATCACACAATTACTATTTTTACCTTAGGGAAATCGCCTTTTTCTAGAGGTCCATTCCATTCCAATACATAGGACCTAGACTTTATCCGTTACATCAGACAAGCAGTCGGGTATGTAAAAATACTATTCTACCCTTCCCCTATCTCTCCTGCCCTCCAACCTGACACATATCACAATATTGTTGTGAGATTTTTCTTTTTTTGATCTCTTTGTTAGATTATATTTTGTGTTTATGTACTTATTATTGTTTTGTTATACTTTTATAATGCAGTCTACTGAGGAAGGTCTCATTATTTTGACCGAAACATTTATGCTGGACTGCTATCCAAGTAATACATTTCTAAAATCATCACTTCTGGTAGTTAGTCCAGGCTTGAAAATGCATGGAGGATAAAAGTCTATGCATGCAACTTGTATTTAGACTTTTAAGATTCTGACCTCTGCTTAACCCCTTAGTGACAAAGCCAATTTGGTACTTAATGACAGAGCCAATTTTTACAATTCTGACCACTGTCACTTTATGAGGTTATAACTCTGGAACGCTTTAATGGATCCTGCTGATTCTGAGATTGTTTTTTCGTGACATGTTGTACTTCATGTTAGTGGTAAAATTTCTTCGATATTACTTGCGATTATTTATGAAAAAAATGGAAATATGGTGAAAATTTTTAAAATTTTGCAATTTTCAAATTTTGTATTTTTATGCCCTTAAATCAGAGAGATATGTCACACAAAATAGTTAATAAATAACATTTCCGACATGTCTACTTTACATCAGCACAATTTTGGAAACAAAATTTTTTTTGTTAGGGAGTTATAAGGGTTAAAATTTGACCAGCAATTTCTCATTTTTACAACACCATTTTTTTTTAGGGACCACATCACATTTGAAGTCATTTTGAGGGGTCTATATGATAGAAAATAACCAAGTGTGACACCATTCTAAAAACTGCACCCCTCAAGGTACTTAAAACCACATTCAAGAAGTTTATTAACCCTTTACGTGCTTCACAGGAACTCAAACAATGTGGAAGGAAAAAATGAACATTTTACTTTTTTTGCAAACACTTTAATTCAGAACCATATTTTTTTATTTTCACAAGTGTAAAAACAGAAATTTAACCATACATTTTGTTGCGCAATTTCTCCTGAATACGCTGATACCCCATATGTGGGGGTAAACCACTGTTTGGGCGCACCGCAGAGCTTGGAAGAGAAGGAGCGCCGTTTGACTTTTTCAATGCAGAATTGGCTGGAATTGAGATCGGATGCCATGTCACGTTTGGACAGCCCCTGATGTGCCTAAACAGTGGAAACGCTCCACAAGTGACACCATTTTGGAAACTAGACCCCTTAAGGAACTTAACTAGATGTGTGGTGAGCACTTTGAGCCCCAAGTGCTTCACAGAAGTTTATAACGTAGAGCCGTGAAAATAAAAAATCGCATTTGTTCACACAAAAATGATATTTTCACCCACAAATTCTTATTTTCACAAGAGTAAGAGGAGAAATTAGACCACTAAAGTTGTTGTGCAATTTCTCCTGAGTACGTTGATACCCCATATGTGGGGGTAAACCACTGTTTGGGCTCACTGCAGAGCTTGGAAGAGAAGGAGGGCCGTTTTACTTTTTCAATGTAGAATTAGCTGGAATTGAGATTGGATGCCATGTCGCGTTTGGAGAGCCCCTGATGTGCCTAAACAGTGGAAACCCCCCACAAATGACACCATTTTGGAAACTAGACCCCTTAATGAACTTATCTAGATGTGTGGTGAGCACTTTAAATCCCCAGGTGCTTCACGGAAGTTTATAACGTAGAGCCGTGAAAATAAAAAAGTCGCATTTTTTCTACAAAAATGATTTTTTGCCCCCAAATTTTTATTTTCACAAGGGTAACAGGAGAAATTAGACAACAAATGTTGTTGTGCAACCTCTCCTGAGTACGTCGATACCCCATATGTGGGGGTAAACCACTGTTTGGGCGCACTGCAGAGCTTGGAAGAGAATGAGTGCCATTTTACTTTTTCAATGTAGAATTGGCTGGAATTGAGATCGGATGCCATGTCGCGTTTGGAGAGCCCCTCATGTGCCTAAACAGTGGAAACCCCCCCCCCCCCCCACAAATGACACCTTTTGGAAACTAGACCCCGGAACTTATCTAGATGTGTGGTGAGCACTTTAAACCCCCAGGTGCTTCACGGAAGTTTATAACGTAGAGCCGTGAAAATAAAAAATCCTTTTTTTTCACTCAAAAATGATTTTTTTAGCCTGCAATTTTTTATTTTATCAAGGGTAACAGGAGACAGTGGACCACAAAATCTGTTGACCAGTTTGTCCTGAGTACGCTGATACCCCATATGTGGGGGGAGGGCACTGTTTGGGCACCCATCAGGGCTCGGAAGGGAAGGAGCGCCGCTTGGAATGCAGACTTTGATGGGATGGTCTGCAGGTGTCATGTTGCATTTGCAGAGATCCTGATGTACCTAAACAGTAGAAACCCCCCACAAGTGACTCCATTTTGGAAACTAGACCCCCCAAAGAGCTTATCTAGATGTGTGGTGAGCACTAGGAACCCCCAACTGCTTCACAGAAGTTTATAATGTAGAGCCATGAAAATAAAAAAAATCATATTTTTTCCACAAAAATTATCTTCTCACCCCCAAATTTTTACTTTCACAAGGGTAACAGGAGAAATTGTACCCCAAAATTTATTGTGCAATTTATGCTGAGTAGGCTGATACCCCATATGTGGGGGATAAACCACTGTTTGGGCGCATGGCAGAGCTTGGAAGGGAAGGAGCGCCGTTTTGGAATGCAGACTTTGATAGAATGGTCTGCAGGCAATATGTTGCGTTTGCAGAGCCCCCGATGTACCTAAACAGTAGAAACCCCCCACAAGTGACCTCATTTTGGAAACTAGACCCCCCAAGGAACTTATCTAGATGTGTTGTGAGAACTTTGAATGCCCAAGTGCTTCACAGAAGTTTATAATGCAGAGTCGTGAAAACAAAAAAAATATTTTTTTCACAAAGGTAACAAGAGAAATTGGACCCCAAAAGTTGTTGTCCAATTTGTCCTGAGTACACTGATACCCCATGTGTGGGGGGGACCACTGTTTAGGTGCATGGCTGAGCTCGGAAGGGAAGGAGTGCCGTTTTGGAATGCAGACTTTGATAGAATGGTCTGCGGGCGTTATGTTGCATTTGCAGAGCCCCAGATATACCTAAACAGTAGAGACCCCCCAGAAGTGACCCCATTTTGGAAACTAGACCCCCAAGGAACTTATCTACACTGTGTTCCAAATTATTATGCAAATTGGATTTCTGTGTCGTAAAGATTTAATTGTTTTGTTTTTCAAATAAACTCGTGGATGGTATTGTGTCTCAGGGCTCAATGGATCACTGAAAACAATCTGAAACACATGTGATAATTAGTTTTCCAGGTGATTCTAATTAAAGGAAAACTACTTAAAAATGATGTTCCACATTATTAAGCAGGTCACAGGTTTCAAGCAATATCGGAAATAAAAAGGATCTCTCTCTTCCTGAAAAGCATCAAATAGTGCAATGCCTTGGTCAAGGGATGAAAACAATAGATATTTCCCGAAAACTTAAGCGTGATCATCATACTGTGAAGAGATTTGTGGCTGAATCTGAGCACAGACGTGTTCGTGCTGATAAAGGCAGAATGAGGAAGGTTTTTGCCAGTCAAGTTAATCGGATTAAGAGAGCAGCTGTTAAAAAGCCATTACAAACCAGCAAACAGATATTTGAAGCTTCTGGTGCCTCTGGAGTCCCTCGAACTTCAAGGTGTAGGATCCTTCAAAGGCATGCTGTGGTGCATAAACCTACTATTCGGCCACCGCTAAACAGTTTTCTCAAGCAGAAACGGTTGTATTGGGCCCAGACATACATGAAGACTAAAATCAACAAACAGGTGCTGCGCTAGCAGGAGGAACTGTGACTAGGAATACATCTCAGTCACCTACCTCACTGTTATGAACTGATGTGTCCACTTGGGACAATGAGCTGCTGCAGACCGTCCTCTGCTATCTTGGAAGATCTGTGATTAGACAGTGCAGCCACGTAAACGATGCACTACCATCCGGGGAGCGTCCTCCCGTAGTGCTGAAAACCCCACCAGTCTCGCCGCTGTAGTGTCTGGCAGAAACGGTTGTATTGGGCCCAGACATACATGAAGACTAATTTTCCAACAGTCTTGTTTACTGATGAGTGTCGAGCAACTGTGGATGGTCCAGATGGATGGAGTAGTGGATGGCCACCATGCCCCAACAAGGCTGCGACGTCAGCAAGGAGTGGAGGAGTCATGTTTTGGGCCGGAATCATGGGGAAACAGCTGGTAGGGCCCTTTAAGGTTCCTAAAGGTGTGAAATTGACCTCTGCAAAGTACATAAAGTTTCTGACTGACAACTTTCTTCCATGGTATAAAAAAGGAGAAATGTGCCTTCAGGAGCAAAATCTTCTTCATGCATGACAACGCACCATCTGAAGCTGCAAAGAAAACCTCTGAGTCATTGACTGCTATGGGCATAAAAGGAGGTAAACTCATGGTGTGGCCACCATCTTCCCCTGACTTCAACCCTATAGAGAACCTTTGGAGTATCATCAAGCAAAAGATCTATGAGTGTGGGAGGCAGTTCACACCAAAACAGCAGCTCTGGGAGGCAGAATTGCCTTGACTTTGCCTTGACTTCATGCAAAGAAATACAAGCAGAAACTCTCCAAAAATTCACAAGTTTAATGGATCCAAGAATTGTGAAGGTGATATCAAAGAAGGTTTCCTATGTTAACATGTAACTTGGCCTGTTAGGATGTTTTGGAGTTAAATAGCTTTTTTGTTCAGTGAATGTGACCTCCTAATGCTGCAAATTCCACAATTGAGCATTTTCAGTTCTTTAAAACATATCAAATGTTTAGAAATTCTACTGTGCATAATAATTTGGAACAGTGCATTTTGAGTTTGTATTAATTTTGGAGATTATACTGTTATCATTGGGAGGTTTCTCAATAAAATTAAATGTATAATCTAACGGGTGATGACTTTTATTAGACTGACTGTCATTTGCCCCGACCTTTTATGAAAATCTGAGAAAAATGTAATTTGCATAATAATTTGGAACATAGTGTAGATGTGTGGTGAGAACTTTGAATGCCCAAGTGCTTCACAGAAGTTTATAATGCAGAGTCGTGAAAATAAAAAATTTTTTTTTTTCCACAAAAAAAGATTTTTTAGCCCCCAAGTTTTTATTTTCACAAGGGTATCAGGAGAAATTGGACCCCAAAAGTTGTTGTCCAATTTATCCCGAGTACGCTGATGCCCCATATGTGGGGGTAAACCACTGTTTGGGCGCACGGCAGAGCTCAGAAGGTAGGGAGCACCATTTTACTTTTTGAGCACAAAATTGGCTGTGGCGTTTAGAAACCCCCTGATGTACCTAAACAGTGGAAACCCCTCAATTCTAACTCCAACCCTAACCCCAACACACCCCTAACCCTAATCCCAACCCGATCCATAATCCTAATCACAACCCTAACCCCCAAAACACCCCTAACCCTAATCCCAAAGCTAACCATAACCCTAATCAAAACCCTAAACCCAACACCCCCCTAATCCTAATCTCAATCCTAACCTCAAAACCTAACCCTAATCCCAATACACCCCTATCCTTAATCCCAACCCTAGCCTTAACCCTAATCCCAAACCTAACCCTAATCCCAAATGTAACCCTAATGCCAACCCTAATCCAAATCCTAATCCCAACTCTAACCCTAACTTTAGCCCCAACCCTAGCCCTAACCCTAACTTTAGCCCAAACCCTAACTTTAGCCCTAAAACTAGCCCCAACCCTAACCCTAACTTTAGCCCCAACCCTAGCCCTAACCCTAGCTCTAACCCTAATCCTAGCTCTAACCCTAACCCAAGCCCTAACCCTAACCCTAAGGCTATGTGCACATGTTGCGGATTTTGCTGCGGATCCGCAGCGTTTCCACAGCTGTGGGTCCGTAGCAGTTTCCCATGAGTTTACAGTACAATGTAAACCTATGGGAAACATAAAACGCTGTGCCCATGCTGCGGAAAAAAACACACGGAAACGCAGCGGTTTACATTCCGCAGCATGTCAATTCTTTCTGCTGATTCCGCAGCGGTTTTACACCTGCTCCATAATAGAAAACCGCAGGTGTAAAACCGCAGTGGAATCCGCACAAAAACCGCGGTACATCCGCGATAAATCCGCAGGAAAAACAGTGTTTTGGTCCTGCGGATTTATCAAATCCGCTGCGGAAAAATCCGCAGAGAACCATTCTATGTGTGCACATATCCTAACCCTACCCCTAACCCTAACCCTACCCCTAACAATACCCCTAGACCTAACCCTAACCCTAACCCTACCCTTAACCCTACCCCTAACCCTAACCCTAACCCTACCCCTAACCCTAACCCTAACCCTACCCCTAACCCTAACCCTAACCCTATTTGGAAAATAGAAATTCGTACATTTTTTTTATTTTATTACTTTTTTCTTACTAAGGGGGTGATAAAGGGGGGGGGTTATTTACTATTTTTTTATTTTGATCACTGTGATAGGATCTCACAGTGACCAAAATAAAAAAAGAGGAAGAATTTTCTTCTGCCGGCCGGCAGATCATGGCGGGCGCACTGCGCATGCGCCCGCCATTTTCTTACCGAAGCAAGAAGCCGGCGGCCAGCAGAAGAAGCAGGAGGACCCAGGGACACCGGTAAGTATAACAGGGTCCCCGAATCCCCCTATTTCTCTGTCCTCGGATGTGCGATCACATCAGAGGACAGAGAAATGACATCGCTTTTTTTTTTTTTTTTTTCGGTCGCCGGTAAACAGTTAATTACCGGCGATCGCAAAACAGGGGTCGGTAATAACCGACCCCGATCATGTTCTTTGGGGTCTCGGCTACCCCCGGAAGAACATCCGGGTGCCGGGCGGCGGGTGCACTGCGCATGCGCCCGCCATTATTTCCCCGGAAAAAGATGGCGGCGCCCATCGGGAGCCACGAGGAGCTCCGGGGGAGGTAGGTGAGTATTGGGGGGCTATCTGGGGCTATCAGGGACCACATTTCTCTGTCCTCCGATGTGCGATCACATCGGAGGACAGAGAAATTAAATGACAAATCGCGTTTTTTTTTTTTTTTTTTGCGACCGCCGGTAAACGGTTAATTACCGGCGATCGCAACTCGGGGGTCAGTAAAAAAACCCCGAATCATGTTCTCTGGGGTCTCGGCTACCCCCGGCAACTGAGACCACAGAGAAAATCCGACTCTGGGGGGCGCTATTCACTTTTTCCACAGCGCCGTTAATTAACGGCGCTGTGGTTTAAGTACCCTTAGCAGCCGCCGTTAAAAGGCGTATCGGCGGTCGTTAAGGGGTTAAGGTAGTTGAACATTTTTGACAGATGACTTTGCGCTGATCATTTGGATGTTGTTTAAAAAAATGCCAGACTGCACTCTTTCTACTATCGGATACCTTTTCAGGCATTGCAGACTGAGCTTCTTTAACCGGATGGCCACGCTGTCCTCCAACTGGTTTTGGTTTTGCCACGCATTTTTGGCCAGATACGGGCCCGGCAGATGGAACCTGTTGTGATGTTGATGCCTGCTGTGGCTCCTCCTCCTCCTCCACTTCAGAACTACTGCCACCTGCACCCTGTTCCCCCAATGGCTGCCAATCGGGGTCAACAACTGGGTCATCTATGACCTCCTCTTCTATCTCGTGTGCAACTTCGTCTGTGTCACCGTGTAAGCCGGTGGTATAGCGTTCGTGACGGGGCACCATAGTTTCAGCTGGGTTTGATTCTGGCTCAGTACACTGCGAGGGCAATGTTCTGGTCTGAGTCAAAGGAACAGCATAGTAATCTGGCTGTGGCTGTGCATCAGTGCACTCCATGTCCGATTCAACTTCTAATGGGCATGGCCTGTTAACTGTTTCACTGTCTAACCCTGGAACGGTATGTGTAAAGAGCTCCATGGAGTAACCCGTTGTGTCTCCTGACGCATCCTTCTCTCTTGTTCTGGGTGAAGAAGACAAGGAAGTGACTTGTCCCTGACCGTGAACATCCACTAACGACGCGCTGCTTTTACATTTTGCACTTTCAGAAGAGGAGGCAAAAGAGCTTGAGGCTGAGTCAGCAAGGAAAGCCAAAAATTGTTATTGCTGCTCTGGCTTTAAAAGCGCTTTTCCTACTCCCAGAAAAGGGAGCGTTCGAGGCCTTGTGTAGCCAGACGACGAACCTGGCTCAACAACTCGAGACTTAGGTGCTGTACTGCTTTTACCACGACCACCTGATGCTCCACCACCACTACCATCATTACCAGCTGACAATGACCGCCCACGGCCACGACCTCTTCCACCTGACTTCCTCATTGTTTGCAAAACGTAACCAAAGTAATGGTATTTGTTACTGTAAAACAACTTATAAGGTGAACTCAAACTTCTGTAGGATTTATATACACCTTTATAGGTGGCTGACACTGAAAGGAAAACCAGGCCCAATGTTACACACTAGGTTTTCTGTGCCCCAATAATTTGAGACAGATGGCACACACACGACCGGCACTCAAGCAGAAATGCCAATCTTAATCTCCCATTATTTTTTTTTTTTCAGGGAGAAAAAAAAAAAAAAAATGGCCCAGTATTACACACTAGGTTTTCTGTGGCACACTATGAGAGACAGATGCCACACACAGCAATGGCACAGAGGCAGACTTGCCAATCTTTATCTCCCACTATTTATTTATTTTTTTCAGGGAGAATTTACAAAAAAAAAAAAATGGCCCAGTATTACACACTGTTTTTTTGTGGCACACAATGAGAGACAGATGCCACACACAGCAATGGCACAGAGGCAGACTTGCCAATCTTTATCTCCCACTATTTATTTTTTTTTCAGGTAGAATTTACAAAAAAAAAAATGGCCCAGTATTACACACTGGTTTTTTGTGGCACACAATGAGATACAGATGCCACACACAGCAATGGCACAGAGGCAGACTTGCCAATCTTTATCTCCCACTATTTATTTATTTTTTTCAGGGAGAATTTACAAAAAAAAAAATGGCCCAGTATTACACACTGGTTTTCTGTGGCACACAATGAGAGACAGATGCCACACACAGCAATGGCACAGAGGCAGACTTGCCAATCTTTATCTCCCACTATTTATTTTTTTTCAGGGAGAATTAAAAAAAAAAATGGCCCAGTATTACACACTGGTTTTCTGTGGCACACAATGAGAGACAGATGCCACACACAGCAATGGCACAGAGGCAGACTTGCCAATCTTTATCTCCCACTATTTATTTATTTTTCTTCAGGGAGAATTTACAAAAAAAAATGGCCCAGTATTACACACTGGTTTTCTGTGGCACACAATGAGAGACAGATGCCACACACAGCAATGGCACAGAGGCAGACTTGCCAATCTTTATCTCCCACTATTTTTTTTTTTTCAGGGAGAATTTACAAAAAAAAATGGCCCAGTATTACACACTGGTTTTCTGTGGCACACTATGAGAGACAGATGCCACACACAACAATGGCACAGAGGCAGACTTGCCAATCTTTATCTCTCACTATTTTTTTTTTTTTTTCAGGGAGAATTAAAAAAAAAAAAATGGCCCAGTATTACACACTGGTTTTCTGTGGCACACTATGAGAGACAGATGCCACACACAGCAATGGAACAGAGGCCGACTTGCCAATCTCTATCTCCCACTATTTATTTATTTTTTTTCAGGGAGAATTTACAAAAAAAAAGTAAAATGGCCCAGTATTACACACTGGTTTTCTGTGGCACACTATGAGAGACAGATGCCACACACAGCAATGGCACAGAGGCAGACTTGCCAATCTTTATCTCACACTATTTATTTATTTATTTTTTTTCAGGGAGAATTTACAAAAAAACATAATGGCCCAGTATTACACACTGGTTTTCTGTGGCACACAATGAGAGACAGATGCCACACACAGCAATGGCACAGAGGCAGACTTGCCAATCTTTATCTCCCTGCAGTAATCTCAGAAAAGTATGGCAGGCAGCTATAAAAAGGACTGCTGCACACAAAAGTGTGGACAAACAAACATGATAGCTGTGCAGAAAGGAAGGAACAACAGGATTTGTGCTTTGAAAAATGCAGTTGGTTTGCACAGCGGCATACACACACAGCAACGCTGCTATCAGGGAGCCTTCTAGGGCAGCCCAATGAGC
This sequence comes from Ranitomeya variabilis, assembly GCF_051348905.1. Taxonomy (NCBI): domain Eukaryota; kingdom Metazoa; phylum Chordata; class Amphibia; order Anura; family Dendrobatidae; genus Ranitomeya; species Ranitomeya variabilis. The sequence goes on along the minus strand of NC_135233.1, from coordinate 560,552,077 downwards.
TACAGCGCTGAGGAAAAAAAAATGTAGCTTCCACTGTCCCTGCAAACAAAAGGTGGTGTTGGACAGAGGTAATCGCTACAGCACAAGCGGTTTAGGGGTGAATGTACCCTGCCTAACACTATCCCTGCTTCTGACGAAGCAGCCAGTAACCTCTCCCTACGCTAAGATCAGCAGCAGTAAGATGGCGGTCGGCGGGAACGCCCCTTTATAGCCCCTGTGACGCCGCAGAAAGCAAGCCAATCACTGCAATGCCCTTCTCTAAGATGGTGTGGACTGAGATCTATGTCATCACGATGCCCACACTCTGCGTCCACCTTCATTGGCTGAGAAATGGCGCTTTTAGCGTCATTGAAACGCGACTTTGGCGCGAAAGTCGCGTACCGCATGGCCGACCCCACACAGGGATCGGATCGGGTTCCATGAGACGCCGACTTTGCCAAAAGTCGGCGACTTATGAAAATGAACGATTCGTTTCGCTCAACCCTACGGCTGGGGCATTACAGAGCCCGAAGGGCATCACCAGATACTCATAGTGCCCATCCCTGGTATTAAACGCCGTCTTCCATTCGTCCCCCTCACGGATGCGAATCAAGTTATAAGAACCCCACAGATCTAATTTGGTAAATACGCTTGCTCCCCGTAGCCTATCAAAGAGCTCATAAATCAGGGGCAACAGGTATTTATTCTTAACGGTGATGGCGTTAAGACCCCTGTAATCTATGTAAGGACATAATTCTCCGTTTTTCTTCTGCACGAAGAAGGACCCCGCCCCTGCAGGTGACACTGACTTCCTAATGAACCCTCTTGCCAAATTCTCCTGGATGTATTGGGACATAGCCTCCGTTTCCGGGAGACAGAGGGGATAGACCCATCCCCGAGGAGGTTCTGCTCCAGGCAAGAGATCAATAGGACAGTCATGGGGACGGTGAGGCGGAAGGGTCTCCGCAGCCTTTTTGGAGAAGACGTCTGCATAGGACCAATAGCACTTGGGAAGGGAAGAGAGATCTGCGGGTATCTCAGTAGAGGAAACCTGAACGCACTCCCTCACACATCTCCCCTTACATGAATCACTCCAACCCAATATCCTCCCAGAGGTCCACTCAATATGTGGGGAGTGGAAACAGTGCCAGGGTATTCCCAGCAGAATCTTGTCCATTCCCTCGGGAAGAACAAGAAGGGAAATAATCTCCTGGTGGGAAGGAGACATAGATAACATGAAAGGGACAGTCTGGTGTGTGATTTGTGAGGGAAGTGTCGCCCCATTCACAACTCTAACAGTCACCGGTTTGGCGAGCATCACCAGAGGTATTGCATGGCACAGAGCAAAAGCAGAGGACATAAAATTCCCCTCTGCTCCAGAGTCCACACAAAGCTCGACTGTTAGAGAGGATGAGCCTAACATGGTTGTCCCTTTGAAGGACAGCTTGGAGGAAAACGCCGCTGTGTCTAGTGAACCTCCTCCAATGGTTACTAGACGCGATAGTTTACCCGACCGCCGTGGACATTTATTTGCATAATGTCCTTGTTGGCAATTTCTACAAACCACAAGTACTCGAGCGGTCCGAGACTTAGGTCCCGCTCGAGATAACCTCCATGGCCTCATGGGAGTCGGATGCCTAAATGGAAGATTCTAGAGATCTGGCGAAGGTGGAAGCCAGCCGAAACCTCTGCCTACACTGGGTCCGCTCTAACCTCCGCTCGTTAAAACGGAGGTTGATGTGGGTAGATATAGTAATGAGCTCCTCCAGTGTGGCGGGAATCTCCCTGGTGGCCAAGGCATCCTTCACATGGTCTGCCAGTCCTTTCCAGAACACCAGAATAAGGACTTTATCCAGCCACTCCAGCTCAGAGACCAGAGTCCGGAATTGGATGGCGACCTGGCTGACCATGGACGAACCCTGTGCAATTGCCAACAATTGGAGTGCGGTATCATGGGTGACACGAGGTCCCAAAAATAAATGTTTCAGAGCGTCCAAGAAGAGAGGGGCACTCTGCACCACACGATCATTACGCTCCCATAGCGGCGTTGCCCACTCCAACGCCCTGCCCAACAAAAGGGATAAAATAAATCCCACTTTTGCACGTTCCGTAGGAAAACATGCAGCCAGGAGCTCAAGATGTATGGAGAACTGACTCACGAATCCCCGACATAGCTTAATGTCACCAGCAAACTTGTCTGGAAGCGGGAGACGGGATAAAGTCGGAGCAGGGGTGGCAGAGGACAAACTGGCTGCAGCTACACTGGCAGCCTGAGCAGCGACTGCGCTAACATCCAAAGCTGAGGTTGTGCACTCAAGATCCGCCAACCTACCCTCCAGCTGCTGGATGTACCATTGTAGACGCTGATCATCCGCCATTTACCAGCCAGACCCTGGTGCTAGTATACTGTTAGGGCTGGCGGAATGCACCGAGTAAATATAGAGATGTTATTTGGTGCGTTCCCAGGCCGGGGTCCACCGTGCAGGAAAAGAACCTGCTGCTGGCAAACAGCAGCACTATATGGCGGTAGAAGCGATCTCTGTTGCTTCACATAGTGGCTATAAAGAAAGGACTGTGTCCTGTTAAACTCCACAGGAATACTCAGTAACTGCTGAGCAGATAGCAACTTGTGGTCACGCAGTCAAGGAGGCAAACATACAATCTCCTCACCGGAGGAACTGATATTCTAGGTGGCTTATTTCAGCCGAGGCCCTGAAACCATACACACAATCTCCTCACCGGAGGTGCCGGTATTCTAAGTGGCTTATTTCAGCCGGGTCCCTGAATCCACACATGCGTGACCACATTGTCGCAAAACTCATAAAATGCATTGATACTAGCGCATGGCCGTGTGGCCATGCGAACCTTATATAGCTGCAGCAAGTACAAGACCTTCCTAGAAGGACCAATGAGAGGCTGCCACAGAGCCTGAGCACCTTCAGGACCTTCCTGGAGAACCAATGGGCTTTGCTGCAGTATCCAAGCATGTGAGCCTCGATCTCCAATGAGAGATCTAACCCTGGGCATGCTCAGAAGGAGAAAAGCAGGACTTAGTCCCAAAAGCATCTGCTCGCTGCTGCCCAGCACTGGCTTCAATGACAGAAGCTGGAAAAGCAGCAGTAACCCTTTGCACAGAGTCAGACTGAGCGAGACGCTGGGACCGACGTCTCCACCAAGCAGGCTCCACTGCGGCAGGAGAAGAATGGGAGATCGCAGCGGAGATGGCCCGAGATTCCCCCTGTGCAGAGGCGGGAAATCGACCCCTAACACACGGCACATGAATTACCGTTTTTTATTCTATCTTTTGCTGAATGTTACCGACTTTTTCTGATTTTAAGAAAAATGCTTGTGTTACCAAAAACGAATCCGAATGTAACATATTCGTGTCAAATTTATGTTTGGCGATTGTTTTCCGAACATATTCACTCATCTCTAGTTATGAATAGCATATGGTGGATGGCAACTGTGTACATGAAGAATTGAACTACTACAAGGGAGTTTCCTATGTAAAGTTGTATCAATTTCACCATTAGTAGCATTACCCCTCAGTATAAAATCCATAAGAAATGGTGCAACATCAGTATGAATGTCGACTTTAAAGTGTATGTTCAAATTGCTATAGTTAAGATATTTTTCAAATGATATTAGGGCATCCATATAGTTCATTCAGATATTTATGCAGTATATTTGGGAGGTCATCTATATACCCATCATACCATCTGATAGGTGATAAAAATGGAGTAGTAATAGTATGCAGGTGACCTTTCTTTCACCATGACATGTAAAAGTCTTGTTCAGAAAGGTGAAAACCTACCAACTTTTGGACATCCACATTTCTTGGGGAACAAATAAATGATGAAAGGAAAATAAATTATTTTCCAATAAAAATTTGGTGACTATTAGAATGAATTGAGATAAATTTAATACATAATTACTATACTCATACCTGGAGGGAAGTTATATTTTGTGAATAGTTGAAGATAAAGTGATGATATATTGCGATTTAAACTGACCGTGTTCGTTATGTCCTAAAGATTTTCCAATATCCACATTTTTAATTTCTTCGAGGTTCTTCGAAACACGTTGTTGTATCTTCCCTGTCATAAGTACGGTTCAGGAGCTAAAAAAAATGTTTTTATCCTGTTGAATAAATTTTGAATTTTATTGAAGGAGCTGAAATATTGCAAGTTTATTCATTATCATGTTGCGACAGGATGGATTTCCATGCATCTAGAAGGGCTGTTGATGAGATGGCTATTTTCTTCTTTTTTTCCTTTTGTTATTATCAGATAGCTTAGACATAACCACCCGTCTGTATAACAATTTGTCAAGAACAACTAAAGAGCTCCATTTATCTGAAGGACATACAGGTCCTTCTCAAAAAATTAGCATATAGTGTTAAATTTCATTATTTACCATAATGTAATGATTACAATTAAACTTTCATATATTATAGATTCATTATCCACCAACTGAAATTTGTCAGGTCTTTTATTGTTTTAATACTGATGATTTTGGCATACAACTCCTGATAACCCAAAAAACCTGTCTCAATAAATTAGCATATCAAGAAAAGGTTCTCTAAACGACCTATTACCCTAATCTTCTGAATCAACTAATTAACTCTAAACACATGCAAAAGATACCTGAGGCTTTTAAAAACTCCCTGCCTGGTTCATTACTCAAAACCCCCATCATGGGTAAGACTAGCGACCTGACAGATGTCAAGAAGGCCATCATTGACACCCTCAAGCAAGAGGGTAAGACCCAGAAAGAAATTTCTCAACAAATAGGCTGTTCCCAGAGTGCTGTATCAAGGCACCTCAATGGTAAGTCTGTTGGAAGGAAGAAATGTGGCAGAAAACGCTGTACAACGAGAAGAGGTGACCGGACCCTGAGGAAGATTGTGGAGAAGGACCGATTCCAGACCTTGGGGAACCTGAGGAAGCAGTGGACTGAGTCTGGTGTGGAAACATCCAGAGCCACCGTGCACAGGCGTGTGCAGGAAATGGGCTACAGGTGCCGCATTCCCCAGGTAAAGCCACTTTTGAACCATAAACAGCGGCAGAAGCACCTGACCTGGGCTACAGAGAAGCAGCACTGAACTGTTGCTAAGTGGTCCCAAGTACTTTTTTCTGATGAAAGCAAATTTTGCATGTCATTTGGAAATCAAGGTGCCAGAGTCTTGAGGAAGACTGGGGAGAAGGAAATGCCAAAATGCCTGAAGTCCAGTGTCAAGTACCCACAGTCAGTGATGGTGTGGGGTGCCATGTCAGCTGCTGGTGTTGGTCCACTGTGTTTCATCAAGGGCAGGGTCAATGCAGCTAGCTATCAGGAGATTTTGGAGCACTTCATGCTTCCATCGGCTGAAATGCTTTATGGAGATGAAGATTTCATTTTTCAGCATGACCTGGCACCTGCTCACAGTGCCAAAACCACTGGTAAATGGTTTACTGACCATGGTATTACTGTGCTCAATTGGCCTGCCAACTCTCCTGACCTGAACCCCATAGAGAATCTGTGGGATATTGTGAAGAGAAAGTTGAGAGACGCAAGACCCAACACTCTGGATGAGCTTAAGGCCGCTATTGAAGCATCCTGGGCCTCCACAACATCTCAGCAGTGTCACAGGCTGATTACCTCCATGCCACGCCGCATTGAAGCAGTCATTTCTGCCAAAGGATTCCCGACCAAGTATTGAGTGCATAACTGTACATTATTATTTGATGTTTTTTTTGTTTGTTATTAAAAAACACTTTTATTTGATTGGACGGGTGAAATATGCTAATTTATTGAGACAGGTTTTTTGGGTTATCAGGAGTTGTATGCCAAAATCATCAGTATTAAAACAATAAAAGACCTGACAAATTTCAGTTGGTGGATAATGAATCTATAATATATGAAAGTTTAATTGTAATCATTACATTATGGTAAATAATGAAATTTAACACTATATGCTAATTTTTTGAGAAGGACCTGTATTACATCATATTATGATTATTAGTTGGCTCTTTGTGTGGTAATCTTTTTGTACAGTTCAAATTAAGAGCACCTCCTTGCTGTATTTCCAAAAGAAATTAAATTTCCCATTCCATAATATATTGTAATGTATCCATAATAGGAACTCTTGAAGACACAGAATGAAAATATGGGTTGGGTATATGGTCTGCATTAGTAGTATACATGTTTCTGTGTTTCTCATATCTAAGGTCTATTTTTTCCATATATTTTACACCATAATGACCATCGATATGCATTAAAATGGTGGCTGCTAGAGTTGAGCGACTTTCATTTTTTTAAGATCGAGTCGGGTTTTGTGAAACCCGATTTTGTCCAGAGTCGAGTCGAGTGCAGTCGGCCGATTATCGCTAAAAGTCGGGGATCGACCGAAACACGAAACCCAATGCAAGTCAATGGGGAAGCATAGTCGGCAGTGAGTGGAGGCCAGGAAAACACCTACAGTGCCCATTTTAATGCCAAAAACATCCATTCTTGTTTCTGAAGCTTGTCAATCTTAATTAACTTTATAATAATAGTTGGGCATAGGGAATTGGGGGTCATTTGGCAAAAGTTGTGGGGGGAGTAGGGCCGGCTCAAGTTTTTCGTGGGCCCAGGAAATGCGGACTACGTCACGGCGGTGTTGCAGGGAAAGGTAAGTATTTCAACGTTGCAAGTGCTGTGATCCTGAGCAAGCAGGGGGGGCCCACTCGTTCGCATTGGCACTGGCACAGGGCCCCTCAAAGTACAGCGATGTGTGTTTGCATGGCGGGGGCGCCTCCCACCAGCAGCGACACTTTTGCGTACTCTGAGGGGCCCTGTGCCAGTGACGTCGCCAACGAGTATGCCCCCCCACCTGATGAAGGAACCTGCACTTTCATCTGCACCTTCCTCTCTGTCCCTGTGTAAGGTGGTATAACATGCGGGAAGGGGAACGTTACTTTCAGCAGGGTCAGATTCTGGCTGTGTAGAGTATAAGGGGAATGTAGTGGTCTAGGTCAATGTACCAGCAGACTCATCTAGCAGTGGCTGGGCAATGGGCAGGATGAGGAGGAAACAGATATAGGGCCAAAGAATAAAGTAGGCTAAATGCAGTTCAAAATTGGTAACAGGACTAAACAGGCGGCATTGCTTTGTTCAGTGGAGTAGCAAACCCAAGAGCAGCAGACACAGTTTCAAGGGCATAACCACACTAGTAGGCCAAATGCAGTTTAATATCTGATAGTATAGGGCGAAAGCCAGAATGTGGAAGCTCAGCTTTGTTCAGTTGAGGACAACACCAGGCAGGGGCAGACAGACACCTTTAGTAGGCCGGAACAGCCAATTGCATTTTTAAAAATGGTAATTTGGAACTGAAGGTTGAAGCTCAGCTTTATTCAGTTGAGGACAACACCAGGCAGGGGCAGACAGACACCTTTAGTAGGCCGGAACAGCCAATTGCATTTTTAAAAATGGTAATTTGGAACTGAAGGTTGAAGCTCAGCTTTATTCAGTTGAGGACAACACAAGGCAGGGGCAGACATTCACCTTTAGTAGGCCGGAACAGCCAATTGCATTTTTAAAAATGGTAATTTGGAACAGAAGGTTGAAGCTCAGCTTTATTCAGTTGAGGACAACACCAGGCAGGGGCAGACAGACACCTTTAGTAGGCCGGAACAGCCAATTTTTTAAAAAAACAGCAGTTAGTAAGAGGCAGAAGGTAGAAGCTCAGCTTTATTCAGTTGAGGACAACACCAGGCAGGGGCAGACAGACACCTTTAGTAGGCCGGAACAGCCAATTGCATTTTTAAAAATGGTAATTTGGAACAGAAGGTTGAAGCTCAGCTTTATTCAGTTGAGGACAACACCAGGCAGGGGCAGACAGACACCTTTAGTAGGCCGGAACAGCCAATTTTTAAAAAAAACAGCAGTTAGTAAGAGGCAGAAGGTAGAAGCTCAGCTTTATTCAGTTGAGGACAACACCAGGCAGGGGCAGACAGACACCTTTAGTAGGCCGGAACAGCCAATGGCATTTTTAGAAATGGTAATTTGGAACAGAAGGTAGAAGCTCAGCTTTATTCAGTTGAGGACAACACCAGGCAGGGGCAGACATTCACCTTTAGTAGGCCGGAACAGCCAATGGCATTTTTAAAAATGGTAATTTGGAACTGAAGGTTGAAGCTCAGCTTTATTCAGTTGAGGACAACACCAGGCAGGGGCAGACAGACACCTTTAGTAGGCCGGAACAGCCAATGGCATTTTTAGAAATGGTAATTTGGAACAGAAGGTAGAAGCTCAGCTTTATTCAGTTGAGGACAACACCAGGCAGGGGCAGACATTCACCTTTAGTAGGCCGGAACAGCCAATTGCATTTTTAAAAATGGTAATTTGGAACAGAAGGTTGAAGCTCAGCTTTATTCAGTTGAGGACAACACCAGGCAGGGGCAGACAGACACCTTTAGTAGGCCGGAACAGCCAATTGCATTTTTAAAAATGGTAATTTGGAACTGAAGGTTGAAGCTCAGCTTTATTCAGTTAAGGACAACACCAGGCAGGGGCAGACATTCACCTTTAGTAGGCCGGAACAGCCAATTGCATTTTTAAAAATGGTAATTTGGAACAGAAGGTTGAAGCTCAGCTTTATTCAGTTGAGGACAACACCAGGCAGGGGCAGACAGACACCTTTAGTAGGCCGGAACAGCCAATTTTTTAAAAAAACAGCAGTTAGTAAGAGGCAGAAGGTAGAAGCTCAGCTTTATTCAGTTGAGGACAACACCAGGCAGGGGCAGACAGACACCTTTAGTAGGCCGGAACAGCCAATTGCATTTTTAAAAATGGTAATTTGGAACAGAAGGTTGAAGCTCAGCTTTATTCAGTTGAGGACAACACCAGGCAGGGGCAGACAGACACCTTTAGTAGGCCGGAACAGCCAATGGCATTTTTAAAAATGGTAATTTGGAACTGAAGGTTGAAGCTCAGCTTTATTCAGTTGAGGACAACACCAGGCAGGGGCAGACAGACACCTTTAGTAGGCCGGAACAGCCAATGGCATTTTTAGAAATGGTAATTTGGAACAGAAGGTAGAAGCTCAGCTTTATTCAGTTGAGGACAACACCAGGCAGGGGCAGACATTCACCTTTAGTAGGCCGGAACAGCCAATGGCATTTTTAAAAATGGTAATTTGGAACTGAAGGTTGAAGCTCAGCTTTATTCAGTTGAGGACAACACCAGGCAGGGGCAGACAGACACCTTTAGTAGGCCGGAACAGCCAATGGCATTTTTAGAAATGGTAATTTGGAACAGAAGGTAGAAGCTCAGCTTTATTCAGTTGAGGACAACACCAGGCAGGGGCAGACATTCACCTTTAGTAGGCCGGAACAGCCAATTGCATTTTTAAAAATGGTAATTTGGAACAGAAGGTTGAAACTCAGCTTTATTCAGTTGAGGACAACACCAGGCAGGGGCAGACAGACACCTTTAGTAGGCCGGAACAGCCAATTGCATTTTTAAAAATGGTAATTTGGAACTGAAGGTTGAAGCTCAGCTTTATTCAGTTGAGGACAACACAAGGCAGGGGCAGACATTCACCTTTAGTAGGCCGGAACAGCCAATTGCATTTTTAAAAATGGTAATTTGGAACAGAAGGTTGAAGCTCAGCTTTATTCAGTTGAGGACAACACCAGGCAGGGGCAGACAGACACCTTTAGTAGGCCGGAACAGCCAATTTTTTAAAAAAACAGCAGTTAGTAAGAGGCAGAAGGTAGAAGCTCAGCTTTATTCAGTTGAGGACAACACCAGGCAGGGGCAGACAGACACCTTTAGTAGGCCGGAACAGCCAATTGCATTTTTAAAAATGGTAATTTGGAACAGAAGGTTGAAGCTCAGCTTTATTCAGTTGAGGACAACACCAGGCAGGGGCAGACAGACACCTTTAGTAGGCCGGAACAGCCAATTTTTAAAAAAAACAGCAGTTAGTAAGAGGCAGAAGGTAGAAGCTCAGCTTTATTCAGTTGAGGACAACACCAGGCAGGGGCAGACAGACACCTTTAGTAGGCCGGAACAGCCAATGGCATTTTTAGAAATGGTAATTTGGAACAGAAGGTAGAAGCTCAGCTTTATTCAGTTGAGGACAACACCAGGCAGGGGCAGACATTCACCTTTAGTAGGCCGGAACAGCCAATGGCATTTTTAAAAATGGTAATTTGGAACTGAAGGTTGAAGCTCAGCTTTATTCAGTTGAGGACAACACCAGGCAGGGGCAGACAGACACCTTTAGTAGGCCGGAAAAGCCAATGGCATTTTTAGAAATGGTAATTTGGAACAGAAGGTAGAAGCTCAGCTTTATTCAGTTGAGGACAACACCAGGCAGGGGCAGACATTCACCTTTAGTAGGCCGGAACAGCCAATTGCATTTTTAAAAATGGTAATTTGGAACAGAAGGTTGAAGCTCAGCTTTATTCAGTTGAGGACAACACCAGGCAGGGGCAGACAGACACCTTTAGTAGGCCGGAACAGCCAATTGCATTTTTAAAAATGGTAATTTGGAACTGAAGGTTGAAGCTCAGCTTTATTCAGTTAAGGACAACACCAGGCAGGGGCAGACATTCACCTTTAGTAGGCCGGAACAGCCAATTGCATTTTTAAAAATGGTAATTTGGAACAGAAGGTTGAAGCTCAGCTTTATTCAGTTGAGGACAACACCAGGCAGGGGCAGACAGACACCTTTAGTAGGCCGGAACAGCCAATTTTTTAAAAAAACAGCAGTTAGTAAGAGGCAGAAGGTAGAAGCTCAGCTTTATTCAGTTGAGGACAACACCAGGCAGGGGCAGACAGACACCTTTAGTAGGCCGGAACAGCCAATTGCATTTTTAAAAATGGTAATTTGGAACAGAAGGTTGAAGCTCAGCTTTATTCAGTTGAGGACAACACCAGGCAGGGGCAGACAGACACCTTTAGTAGGCCGGAACAGCCAATGGCATTTTTAAAAATGGTAATTTGGAACTGAAGGTTGAAGCTCAGCTTTATTCAGTTGAGGACAACACCAGGCAGGGGCAGACAGACACCTTTAGTAGGCCGGAACAGCCAATGGCATTTTTAGAAATGGTAATTTGGAACAGAAGGTAGAAGCTCAGCTTTATTCAGTTGAGGACAACACCAGGCAGGGGCAGACATTCACCTTTAGTAGGCCGGAACAGCCAATGGCATTTTTAAAAATGGTAATTTGGAACTGAAGGTTGAAGCTCAGCTTTATTCAGTTGAGGACAACACCAGGCAGGGGCAGACAGACACCTTTAGTAGGCCGGAACAGCCAATGGCATTTTTAGAAATGGTAATTTGGAACAGAAGGTAGAAGCTCAGCTTTATTCAGTTGAGGACAACACCAGGCAGGGGCAGACATTCACCTTTAGTAGGCCGGAACAGCCAATTGCATTTTTAAAAATGGTAATTTGGAACAGAAGGTTGAAGCTCAGCTTTATTCAGTTGAGGACAACACCAGGCAGGGGCAGACAGACACCTTTAGTAGGCCGGAACAGCCAATTGCATTTTTAAAAATGGTAATTTGGAACTGAAGGTTGAAGCTCAGCTTTATTCAGTTAAGGACAACACCAGGCAGGGGCAGACATTCACCTTTAGTAGGCCGGAACAGCCAATTGCATTTTTAAAAATGGTAATTTGGAACAGAAGGTTGAAGCTCAGCTTTATTCAGTTGAGGACAACACCAGGCAGGGGCAGACAGACACCTTTAGTAGGCCAGAACAGCCAATTTTTTAAAAAAACAGCAGTTAGTAAGAGGCAGAAGGTAGAAGCTCAGCTTTATTCAGTTGAGGACAACACCAGGCAGGGGCAGACAGACACCTTTAGTAGGCCGGAACAGCCAATTGCATTTTTAAAAATGGTAATTTGGAACAGAAGGTTGAAGCTCAGCTTTATTCAGTTGAGGACAACACCAGGCAGGGGCAGACAGACACCTTTAGTAGGCCGGAACAGCCAATTTTTTAAAAAAACAGCAGTTAGTAAGAGGCAGAAGGTAGAAGCTCAGCTTTATTCAGTTGAGGACAACACCAGGCAGGGGCAGACAGACACCTTTAGTAGGCCGGAACAGCCAATTGCATTTTTAAAAATGGTAATTTGGAACAGAAGGTTGAAGCTCAGCTTTATTCAGTTGAGGACAACACCAGGCAGGGGCAGACAGACACCTTTAGTAGGCCGGAACAGCCAATGGCATTTTTAAAAATGGTAATTTGGAACTGAAGGTTGAAGCTCAGCTTTATTCAGTTGAGGACAACACCAGGCAGGGGCAGACAGACACCTTTAGTAGGCCGGAACAGCCAATGGCATTTTTAGAAATGGTAATTTGGAACAGAAGGTAGAAGCTCAGCTTTATTCAGTTGAGGACAACACCAGGCAGGGGCAGACATTCACCTTTAGTAGGCCGGAACAGCCAATTGCATTTTTAAAAATGGTAATTTGGAACAGAAGGTAGAAGCTCAGCTTTATTCAGTTGAGGACAACACCAGGCAGGGGCAGACAGACACCTTTAGTAGGCCGGAACAGCCAATTGCATTTTTAAAAATGGTAATTTGGAACAGAAGGTAGAAGCTCAGCTTTATTCAGTTGAGGACAACACCAGGCAGGGGCAGACAGACACCTTTAGTAGGCCGGAACAGCCAATTTTTAAAAAAAAACAGCAGTTAGTAAGAGGCAGAAGGTAGAAGCTCAGCTTTATTCAGTTGAGGACAACACCAGGCAGGGGCAGACATTCACCTTTAGTAGGCCGGAACAGCCAATTGCATTTTTAAAAATGGTAATTTGGAACAGAAGGTAGAAGCTCAGCTTTATTCAGTTGAGGACAACACCAGGCAGGGGCAGACAGACACCTTTAGTAGGCCGGAACAGCCAATTTTGTAAAAAAACAGCAGTTAGTAAGAGGCAGAAGGTAGAAGCTCAGCTTTATTCAGTTGAGGACAACACCAGGCAGGGGCAGACAGACACCTTTAGTAGGCCGGAACAGCCAATTGCTTTTTTAAAAATGGTAATTTGGAACAGAAGGTTGAAGCTCAGCTTTATTCAGTTGAGGACAACACCAGGCAGGGGCAGACAGACACCTTTAGTAGGCCGGAACAGCCAATTGCTTTTTTAAAAATGGTAATTTGGAACAGAAGGTTGAAGCTCAGCTTTATTCAGTTGAGGACAACACCAGGCAGGGGCAGACAGACACCTTTAGTAGGCCGGAACAGCCAATTGCTTTTTTAAAAATGGTAATTTGGAACAGAAGGTTGAAGCTCAGCTTTATTCAGTTGAGGACAACACCAGGCAGGGGCAGACAGACACCTTTAGTAGGCCGGAACAGCCAATTGCTTTTTTAAAAATGGTAATTTGGAACTGAAGGTTGAAGCTCAGCTTTATTCAGTTGCAGCTTCTTGGCAATAATATAAAGAAGACGAGACAGGACAACACTCGTTGGATGCCATATCTGTGTTTTCACTGGAAAAAAAACTGTCAGTTAACTACTTGTAGGAGAAAGTTTTTGTAGCTGGAGGCCACTTTTTGTATTGTACCAGTTTTCTGTTGTATGTTTGGAACTGAAGGTTGAAGCTCAGCTTTATTCAGTTGAGGACAACACCAGGCAGGGGCAGACACCTTTAGAAGGACGGAACAGCCAATTTTTTTAAAAACAGCAGTTAATCAGAGCCAGAAGGTAGAAGCTCAGCTTTATTCAGTTGAGGACAACTTGAATTAGGGACTGCAGACAGACTTTGCAGGCTGTCCCCTGTGTGGACCATGCATCCAATACATTAACCCATTTAGCCACAAAGGACACGTAACCTTCCGTGGCCAGGCCTACAGGTCCATGTGTCTGTTGTCAGGTATACCTTTGGACTGACAAATTGACAGAATGCAAGGACAATGCGGTCTTTAACATGCAGGTAGAGGGGTGGGATGGCTTTTCTCGCAAAAGAATTGTCAACTGGGTAGCTCATAGCGTGGTATATCGTAGTTCATCCTGGCTTTATTAATATTAAATTAAATAAAAAAATAGGCTCTAGGCACTTTATTATTGGTTCCAGGGGTACACGGGCAGCAGTGGTCAGGTGAGTGGAGGCCTAGTGGAAGGAGGGACCTTAGACAGGCTTCGAAGGCCTAACATAATAAAATGGGCTGGCGGTAGGCACTTTAAAATTGGTTCCAGGGGTACACGGGCAGCAGTGGTCTGGTCAGTGGAGGCCTAGTGGAAGGAGGGACCGCAGACAGGCTTCGAAGGCCTAAAATAACAAACAATAGGCTCATGGCAGTTTTACAGCGGTTACATGGATACACGGGCAGCTTGGTGGTGAGTGGAGGAGTATTTAAAGTAGGGACCGCAGACAGGCTATCAAAGGCCTAAAATAACAAACAATAGGCTCATGGCAGTTTTACAGCGGTTACATGGATACACGGGCAGCTTGGTGGTGAGTGGAGGAGTATTTAAAGTAGGGACCGCAGACAGGCTATCAAAGGCCTAAAATAACAAACAATAGGCTCATGGCAGCTTTACAGCGGTTACATGGATACACAGGCAGCTTGGTGGTGAGTGGAGGAGTATTTAAAGTAGGGACCGCAGACAGGCTATCAAAGGCCTAAAATAACAAACAATAGGCTCATGGCAGTTTTACAGCGGTTACATGGATACACGGGCAGGCAGCTTGGTGGTCAGTGGAGGAGTATTTAAAGTAGGGACCGCAGACAGGCTATCAAAGGCCTAAAATAACAAACAATAGGCTCATGGCAGCTTTACAGCGGTTACATGGATACACGGGCAGGCAGCTTGGTGGTCAGTGGAGGAGTATTTAAAGTAGGGACCGCAGACAGGCTATCAAAGGCCTAAAATAACAAACAATAGGCTTATGGCAGTTTTACAGCGGTTACATGGATACACGGGAAGCCAGATTGGTGGTCAGTGGAGGAGTATTTAAAGTAGGGACCGCAGACAGGCTATCAAAGGCCTAAAATAACAAACAATAGGCTCATGGCAGCTTTACAGCGGTTACATGGATACACAGGCAGCTTGGTGGTCAGTGGAGGAGTATTTAAAGTAGGGACCGCAGACAGGCTATCAAAGGCCTAAAATAACAAACAATAGGCTCATGGCAGCTTTACAGCGGTTACATGGATACACGGGCAGGCAGCTGGTGATGAGTGGAGGAGTATTTAAAGTAGGGACCGCAGACAGGCTATCAAAGGCCTAAAATAACAAACAATAGGCTCATGGCAGCTTTACAGCGGTTACATGGATACACAGGCAGCTTGGTGGTGAGTGGAGGAGTAGTGCAAGGAGTGTCTGTCCCAGTACTCCCAAAATATAAATAGATGTTAATGTCTCGCAAAACAACCAAAACAAAAAAAAAGGTGGCATACTTAGGTACAGGGGTGGGCTCATCTACTGAGTTTCTGACATAGTAATTTGGCAGTAACTATTTAATGGTGCCAATATAGGACACAGACACAGACTACTTTAAGTTGCATCATAGATGTCTACAAATTTGTATTGTCAGTGCCAGACATTGAATGATGTCAGCGAATAGACTAAAGATTGGTGGAGCTGTGCGACATAATTTTGCACGTGGTAGAGCACATTTTGAGCTGGGGTAGGGGGGAACTCTCTTGAGGCCGGCGGGACCGCCCCAGGGCCCCTCATGTTACAACGGTGTGTCTGACGTTGGGTGCGCACCACCACCGCCAGAGACACTACATTGTACTATGAGGGACCCAGTAGCAATGCCGTCAACCAAAAGCGAGCACACCCACCTCTTCAGACAAACAGCAGTCTCACGGGTGCTTGCGCCAAGTCGCGATACCACGGCCCCGTGTGGGGAGTTTTGCCATTTAGGGAGGTGTAAACATGTCGTATGCTGTACAATCAGCTGCAGCAAATTAGACATTAGAAAAGTAATTCACAGGCAAGAGCTTTTCATAGGAAAGCTAGGTGTCGGCCGGGCAAGGTGGGGCAAAAGATTTCGAAATCCAGTTGTGGTTCATTTTAATGAATGTTAGATCGTCAACATTTTGGGTAGCCAGACGAGTCCTTTTTTCGGTTAATATTGAACCTGCAGCACTGAATACTCTTTCTGATAGGACACTTGCTGCCGGGCAAGCAAGCTCCTGCAATGCATATTCTGCCAATTCTGGCCAGGTGTCTAATTTGGAGGCCCAGTAATCAAATGGGAATGACGGTTGAGGGAGAACATCGATAAGGGATGAAAAATAGTTAGTAACCATACTGGACAAATGTTGTCTCCTGTCACTTTCAAATTGATGCAGCAGTACCTGTCCTGTCTGCGGTCATAGCAAAATCACTCCACAACCTGGTCACAAAACCCCTCTGTCCAACGCCACTTCTGATATGTGCACCCCTAACACTCCTAGTCTGCTGCCCCCTGGAGCTCATGTGAGAACGATCACGTGCGCTGTGTGCTGGGAATGCCTGAAGCAAACGGTCAACAAGAGTTGATTGTTTGGTTGCTAATATTAGTTCCAAGTTCTCATGTGGCATAATATTTTGCAATTTGCCTTTATAGCGTGGATCAAGGAGGCAGGCCAACCAGTAATCGTCATCGTTCATCATTTTCGTAATGCGTGTGTCCCTTTTTAGGATACGTAAGGCATAATCCGCCATGTGGGCCACAGTTCCAGTTGTCAAATCTCCGGTTGTGATTGGTTGAGGGGCAGTTGCAGGCAAATCTACGTCACTTGTGTCCCTCAAAAAACCAGAACCCGGCCGTGACACGCAACCAATTTCCTGTGCCCCCGGGAAAGGTTCGGCATTAAAAATATACTCATCCCCATCATCCTCCTCGTCCTCCACCTCCTCTTCGCCCGCTACCTCGTCCTGTACACTGCCCTGACCAGACAATGGCTGACTGTCATCAAGGCTTTCCTCTTCCTCTGGTGCAGACGCCTGCTCCTTTATGTGCGTCAAACTTTGCATCAGCAGACGCATTAGGGGGATGCTCATGCTTATTACGGCGTTGTCTGCACTAACCAGCCGTGTGCATTCCTCAAAACACTGAAGGACTTGACACATGTCTTGTATCTTAGACCACTGCACACCTGACAACTCCATGTCTGCCATCCTACTGCCTGCCCGTGTATCCTCCCACAAATAAATAACAGCACGCCTCTGTTCGCACAGTCTCTGAAGCATGTGCAGTGTTGAGTTCCACCTTGTTGCAACGTCTATGATTAGGCGATGCTGGGGAAGGTTCAAAGACCGCTGATAGGTCTGCATACGGCTGGCGTGTACAGGCGAACGTCGGATATGTGAGCAAAGTGCACGCACTTTGAGGAGCAGGTCGGAGAACCCAGGATAAGTTTTCAATAAGCACTGCACCACCAGGTTTAAGGTGTGAGCCAGGCAAGGAATGTGTTTCAGTTGGGAAAGGGAGATGGCAGCCATGAAATTCCTTCCGTTATCACTCACTACCTTGCCTGCCTCAAGATCTACTGTGCCCAGCCACGACTGCGTTTCTTGTTGCAAGAACTCGGATAGAACTTCCGCGGTGTGTCTGTTGTCGCCCAAACACTTCATAGCCAATACAGCCTGCTGACGCTTGGCAGTAGCTGGCCCATAATGGGACAACTGGTGTGCAACAGTGTCATCTGCCGATGGAGTGGTTGGCAGACTGCGTTCTGTGGAAGAGCTGTAGCTTCTGCAGGAGGACGAGGAGGAGGAGGAGGAGGGGGTGCGAACGCCTACAGCCAACTGTTTCCTAGACCGTGGGCTAGGCACAACTGTCCCTAAATTGATGTCGCCTGTGGACCCTGCATCCACCACATTCACCCAGTGTGCCGTGATGGACACATAACGTCCCTGGCCATGCCTACTGGTCCATGCATCTGTAGTCAGGTGCACCTTTGTACTCACAGATTGCCTGAGTGCATGGACGATGCGCTGTTTAACATGCTGGTGCAGGGCTGGGATGGCTTTTCTGGAAAAAAAGTGTCGACTGGGTAGCTCGTATCGTGGTTCAGCGTACTCCATCAGGGCTTTGAAAGCTTCGCTTTCAACTAACCGGTAGGGCATCATCTCTAACGAGATTAGTCTAGCTATGTGGGCGTTAAAACCCTGTGTACGCGGATGCGAGGATAAGTACTTCCTTTTTCTAACCAGAGTCTCATGTAGGGTGAGCTGGACTGGAGAGCTGGAGATCGTGGAACTTTCGGGTGTGCCGGTGTACATGGCAGACTGAGAGACGGTTGGAGACGGTATTGTTTCCGCCGGTGCCCTAGATGCAATATTTCCTCCTACAAAACTGGTGGTTCCCTGACCCTGACTGCTTTTGGCTGGCAAAGAAACCTGCACAGATACTGCCGGTGGTGCGGAAAATGGTGGCCTTACAGTGACGGAAGGGATGTTGCGTTGCTGACTAGCTTCATTGGCCGAGGGTGCTACAACCTTAAGGGACGTTTGGTAGTTAGTCCAGGCGTGAAAATGCATGGTGGTTAAGTGTCTATGCATGCAACTAGTATTTAGACTTTTCAGATTCTGACCTCTGCTTAAGCTAGTTGAACATTTTTGACAGATGACTTTGCGCTGATCAGTTGGATGTTGTTTAAAAAAATGCCAGACTGCACTCTTCCTAGACTCGGATCCCTTTTCAGGGATTGCAGACTGAGCTTTAACCGGATGGCCACGCTGTCCTCCAACAGGTTTTGGCTTTGACACGCGTTTTGGGCCAGATACGGGCCCGGCAGATGGAACCTGTTGCGATGTTGATGCCTGCTGCGGCCCCTCCTCCACCTCCGCTTCTGAACTACTGCCGCCTGCACCCTGTTCCCCCAATGGCTGCCAATCGGGGTCAATAACTGGGTCATCTATTACCTCCTCTTCGAGCTCGTGTGCAACTTCGTCTGTGTCACTGTGTCGGTCGGTGGTATAGCGTTCGTGGCGGGGCAACATAGTCTCATCAGGGTCTGATTGTGGATCTGTACCCTGAGAGGGCAATGTGGTGGTCTGAGTCAAAGGAGCAGCATAGTACTCTGGCTGTGGCTGTGCATCAGTGCACTCCATGTCAGAATATACTTGTAATGGGCATGGCCTGTTAAATGTTTCACTTTCTAAGCCAGGGACGGTATGTGTAAAGAGCTCCATGGAGTGACCCGTTGTGTCGCCTGCTGCATCCTTCTCTCTTGTTGTAGTTTTTGCTGAGGAGGACAAGGAAGCGACTTGTCCCTGACCGTGAACATCCACAAGCGACGCGCTGCTTTTACATTTACCAGTTTCGGAAGAGGAGGCAAAAGAGCTAGAGGCTGAGTCTGCAATGTAAGCCAAAACTTGCTGTTGCTGCTCCGCCTTTAAAAGCGGTTTTCCTACTCCCAGAAAAGAGAGCGTTCGAGGCCTTGTGTAGCCTGACGACGAAACTGGCTCCACAGCTCCAGACTTAGGTGGAATATTTTTATCCCCACGACCACCTGATGCTCCACTACCACTACCATCATTACCAGCTGACAATGAACGCCCACGACGACCTCTTGCACCAGACTTCCTCATTGTTTTAAAATCTTAACCAAAGTAACTTTATTTGTTGCTGTCAAACAACTTACACGGTGAGCTATAACTTCAGTATGATTTCAATATCCCTTAACAGGTTGGTGAGACCACAAGGAAAATCAGGCACAATGTTACACACTCTGTTTTCTGTGGCACAAAATCACAGAGATGACACACACGCAGGACTGTCACTCAAGCACTAATGTCAATATTAATCTCCCACCTAATTTTTATTTTTTTTTTTTCAGGGAGACTTTAGAAACCAAATAATATTAAAAAAACCAAAAAAATAAATAGCCTTTCTATGGCCCACTGAATGAGAGAGAGAGGTGGCACACCCAGGAGTCAAGACTGGCACACAAGCTGAAAGGGCAATATTACTCTCCCACTGTTTTTTTAAGTTTTTTTTTTTTTATTTTCAGGGAGACTTTAGAAACCAAATAATATTAAAAAAACCAAAAAAATAAATAGGCTTTCTATGGCCCACTGAATGAGAGAGAGGTGGCACACCCAGGAGTCAAGACTGGCACACAAGCTGAAAGGGCAATATTACTCTCCCACTGTTTTTTTTTTTTTTTTTTTTTTCAGGGAGACTTTAGAAACCAAATAATAAGAAAAAAAATAAATAAATAAATAGGCTTTCTATAGCCCACTGAATGAGAGATAGCACACACAGCAGTGGCACACAAGCCCTGACTGAGGCCAATATTTTTCTCCCACTGATTGATGTAGTGTTTTTGTGTTGAGGTAGATTTTAGAACACAAATCAAGGAAAAAAAAAATGCTTTCTATGGCCCACTGAATGAGAGAGGTGGCACACCCAGGAGTCAAGACTGGCACACAAGCTGAAAGGGCAATATTACTCTCCCACTGTTTTTTTATGTATTTTTTGTTTTTTAAGGGAGACTTTAGAATCCCAATAATATTTAAAAAAAAAAATAAATAGACTTTATATGGCCCACTGAATGAGAGAGGTGGCACACCCAGGAGTCAAGACTGGCACACAAGCTGAAAGGGCAATATTACTCTCCCACTGTTTTTTTATGTATTTTTTGTTTTTTAAGGGAGACTTTAGAAACCCAATAATATTTAAAAAAATAAATAAATAGGCTTTCTATGGCCCACTGAATGAGAGAGGTGGCACACCCAGGAGTCAAGACTGGCACACAAGCTGAAAGGGCAATATTACTCTCCCACTGTTTTTTTAAGTTTTTTTTTTTTATTTTCAGGGAGACTTTAGAAACCAAATAATATTAAAAAAACCAAAAAAATAAATAGGCTTTCTATGGCCCACTGAATGAGAGAGAGGTGGCACACCCAGGAGTCAAGACTGGCACACAAGGTGAAAGGGCAATATTACTCTCCCACTGTTTTTTTTTTTTTTTTTTTTTTTTTTCAGTGAGACTTTAGAAACCAAATAATAAGAAAAAAAATAAATAAATAAATAGGCTTTCTATAGCCCACTGAATGAGAGATAGCACACACAGCAGTGGCACACAAGCCCTGACTGAGGCCAATATTTTTCTCCCACTGATTGATGTAGTGTTTTTGTGTTGAGGTAGATTTTAGAACACAAATCAAGGAAAAAAAAAATGCTTTCTATGGCCCACTGAATGAGAGAGGTGGCACACCCAGGAGTCAAGACTGGCACACAAGCTGAAAGGGCAATATTACTCTCCCACTGTTTTTTTATGTATTTTTTGTTTTTTAAGGGAGACTTTAGAATCCCAATAATATTTAAAAAAAAAAAATAAATAGACTTTCTATGGCCCACTGAATGAGAGAGGTGGCACACCCAGGAGTCAAGACTGGCACACAAGCTGAAAGGGCAATATTACTCTCCCACTGTTTTTTTATGTATTTTTTGTTTTTTAAGGGAGACTTTAGAAACCCAATAATATTTAAAAAAATAAATAAATAGGCTTTCTATGGCCCACTGAATGAGAGAGGTGGCACACCCAGGAGTCAAGACTGGCACACAAGCTGAAAGGGCAATATTACTCTCCCACTGTTTTTTTATTTATTTATTTTTTTTTCAGGGAGACTTTAGAAACCAAATAATAAGAAAAAAAATAAATAAATAAATAGGCTTTCTATAGCCCACTGAATGAGAGATAGCACACACAGCAGTGGCACACAAGCCCTGACTGAGGCCAATATTTTTCTACCACTGATTGATGTAGTGTTTTTGTGTTGAGGTAGAATTTAGAACACAAATCACGGAAAAAATAAATAGGCTTTCTATGGCCCACTCAGTGAGAGATGGCACACACAGGGATGGCACTGTAGCAGAAATGCCAATCTTAATCTCCCACAAAAAAAAAAAAAAAAAAAAAAAACAGGGACTGTCCTACAATTACTATCTCCCTGCAGTAATCTAAGCCAGGTATGGCAGGCAGCAATAGGAGTGGACTGATGCACAAATTAAATAAAAAGTGTGGACAAACAAAAAAGATAGCTGTGCAGAAAGGAACAAGAGGATATGTGCTTTGAAAAAAGCAGTTGGTTTCCACAGTGGCGTACACACAGCAATACAGCTATCACGGAGCCTTCTAGGGCAGCCCAATGAGCTACAGCGCTGAGGAAAAAAAAATAAAAAATAGCTTCCACTGTTCCTGCACACCGAAGGTGGTGTTGGACAGTGGAAATCGCTACAGCACAAGCGGTTTGGTGGTTAGTGGACCCTGCCTAACGCTCTCCCTGCTTCTGACGAAGCGGCAGCAACCTCTCCCTAAGCTCAGATCAGCAGCAGTAAGATGGCGGTCGGCGGGAACGCCCCTTTATAGCCCCTGTGACGCCGCAGACAGCAAGCCAATCACTGCAATGCCCTTCTCTAAGATGGTGGGGACCAGGATCTATGTCATCACGCTGCCCACACTCTGCGTTCACCTTCATTGGCTGAGAAATGGCGCTTTTCGCGTCATTGAAACGCGACTTTGGCGCGAAAGTCGCGTACCGCATGGCCGACAAGCACAGGGGTCGGATCGGGTTTCATGAGACGCCGACTTAGCCAAAAGTCGGCGACTTTTGAAAATGATCGACCCGTTTCGCTCAACCCTAGTGGCTGCTAAAGGGCCTTATTCCCTCAGTGCTGTTTTCAAATGGCAATTTGGAATAAGGCTGTAGTGCCCCAAGAGTCAGAAAATCTCTTGGGTCTAAGGTACCAGGGTAGCTGAAACCCTAAGAACATGATCAGGGCTGGATTTTCTGGTCCGCAATCATAAAAAAAAATGTTTCCACTGTTACAATAATTTCTCTCCCTTATGACATGATACACATGTCAGAGAACAGAGAAATAATGCCCCTCGAGCCTCCTCAATACCTCTGCCATCTCCATCCACTAGCCCTCCATATCTTCTTCCTAGGAAAAAAAGATCTGCTGGCTGGTACCTGACACCAATAAGGAATTGTTACTTTTAATTTATTTTGATCACTGTGATAGACCCTATCACACTGATCAAAAAAATGTAAGTCAAATCCCCCTTTGTCACCCCTTTAATTAGATAAAAATTATAAAATAAAAAAAATATATATATTTTTTTCAATTCTTTGCAGTTGAGGTAAGGGTTGTGGTTAGGGTTAGTGTTGTGCTAGGGTTGGGGTTAGGGTTGTGTTTGGGTAAGTTAGGGTTGTGTAAGGTTAGGTTTGTGTTTGAGTTGGGGTTAGAATTGGAGTTTTTCCAAAAGTAAATGAATGATGACGATATGATGGCTAGTGTTGAACACAAGTGCATTGGTTACTGTGGTATGCAGAGAGTACCACAGATCCCAGTATGGTTTTTTTTGGTGTCTAACAGCTGCGAAACATATGGGGTGGGGACTTGAGCATATCACTTGAGCATGTCATCAGAGTACCTGCAATACTCTGTGCATAGTCGAGCACCCAATGCAAACTGAAGTAGCGAGCACTTCCACTCAACACTAATGATGACGTATGCAATATGACAATCTAATGTTATCAAATTCTGTGTCATACCTGAGGGTTCAAATTGCTCACTGTAACCCTGGATAAAATCCTTGAGGGGCATGGTTTACAAAATGACATCACTTGAGGGGGATTTCCACTGTTTAGGCACATCAGGGGCTCTCTAAACGCAACAGGGCGTTCACTACTATTCCAGCAACTTTACATTTAAAAAGTCAAATGGCGCTCCTTCCCTTCCAAGCTCTGTGTAATAATTATAGGGGATAACAAGACAACTGTCACGCTCGCGCCCAGACTGGTTGGCGCGGGCTTGTGGGGGTGTGGCCTGTTGTGTATCCGCTTTTTGGGCTCCCCTGGTGGTTGCTGGTGGTACTGGTGACTTGTTTGCACTTTGCTTCTTCTGTTCACCTGCTTCCATCAGTGTTTGGGAGTTTCCTATTTAGCCTTGCTCTCCAGTCATTTCCTTGCCGGTCATCATTGTAACCAGAGCCTTCGGTTGCATGTTCCTGCTACTAGTCTGCTGATCAGCTAAGTGGACTTTGTCCTTTTGTTTTGTACCTTTTGTCCAGTTTGCAGTTTTTGTAATTCTCTGTAGCTGGAAGCTCTTGCGGGCTGAAATTGCCACTCCTGTGTCATGAGTTGACACAGGAGTCTTAAAGTAATTTCAGGATGGTTTTTGAAAGGGTTTTCAGTTGACCGTGAAGTCCTCTTTTGTATCCTTCTGCTATCTAGTAAGTGGACCTCTCTTTGCTAAATCTACTTTCATACTGTGTATGTCTTTTCCTCTTAATTCACCGTTATTACATGTGGGGGGCTGCTATCATCTTTTGGGGTATTTCCCTAGAGGTAAGCCAGGTCTGTTTCTTCCTCTACCAGGCGTAGTTAGTCCTCCGGCTGGCGCGTGGCATATAGGAAGCCGTAGGTATGCTCCCTGGCTACTGTTAGTTGTGTGGTAGATTTAGCTCACGGTCAACTCGAGTTTCCATCACCCGAGAGCTCGTTCGTTTATTTATATGTTTCTTACGTTCCCTTGCCATTGGGAACCATGACAGTATGACCGGCCTGTGTTAAACTTATTGGCAGAAGAAAGGAGAGAAAAAAGAAGTCTGTACATTTTTTTTTTTCCCTTTTTCCTCTATGCTTGCTCCATAGTTGGATCTGTTGTATTTCAGCTTTAATTACAGCCTTTGCCTTTCTCTCCTTATAATCCTTGAATGGCTCTGAGCTCACCTGTTTAAAGATGGACCCTCAGAGTTTGGCTGCAGGTTTAAATAATCTTGCTACGAAGGTTCAAAATTTACAAGATTTTGTTATACATGCTCCTATTTCTGAACCTAAAATCCCTACACCAGAGGTGTTTTCCGGAGATAGATCTCGGTTTTTGAATTTCAAATATAATTGTAAATTATTCCTTTCTCTCAGACCTCACTCCTCAGGAGATCCTGTCCAGCAGGTTAAGATTGTAATCTCTTTGCTGCGAGGTGACCCTCAAAATTGGGCATTTTCATTGGCACCAGGGGATCCTGCGTTGCTCAATGTGGATGCGTTTTTCCTGGCGTTAGGGTTGCTTTATGAGGAACCTAATTTGGAGATTCAAGCTGAAAAAGCTTTGATAGCCCTATCTCAAGGGCAAGATGAAGCGGAGATATACTGCCAAAAATTTCGTAGGTGGTCTGTGCTTACTCAGTGGAATGAGTGCGCCTTAGCGGCAAATTTCAGAGAGGGCCTTTCTGATGCCGTTAAAGATGTTATGGTCGGGTTCCCTGCGCCTACAGGTCTGAATGAGTCCATGACAATGGCAATTCAGATTGATCGGCGTTTGCGGGAGTGCAAACCCGTGCACCATTTGGCGGTATCTTCTGAAGAGACGCCAGAGAAAATGCCATGTGACAGAGTTATGTCCAGAAGCGAGCGGCAGAATTATAGGCATAAAAATGGGTTATGCTTCTATTGTGGTGATTCTGCTCATGTTATATCGGCATGCTCTAAGCGTACTAGGAAGGTTGACAAGTCCATTTCAATTGGCACTTTACAGTCCAAATTTATTTTGTCTGTAACCTTGATTTGTTCATTATCAGTTATTACCGTGGATGCCTATGTGGACTCTGGCGCCGCTCTGAGTCTTATGGACTGGTCCTTTGCCAGGCGCTGTGGGTTTGATTTAGAGCCTCTGGAAGTCCCTATACCTCTGAAGGGTATTGATTCTACACCTTTGGCTTGTAATAAACCACAGTTCTGGACGCAAGTGACTATGCGTATGACTCCAGACCATCAGGAGGTGATTCGCTTCCTTGTGTTGTACAATTTACATGATGTTTTGGTGCTTGGATTACCATGGTTACAGTCTCATAACCCAGTCCTTGACTGGAAGGCTATGTCTGTGTTAAGCTGGGGATGTCGGGGGGCTCATGGGGACACTCCTATGGTGTCCATTTCATCATCTATTCCATCTGAGATTCCGGCATTTTTGTCTGATTATCGTGATATTTTTGAAGAGCCTAAGATTGGTTCACTCCCTCCTCACAGGGATTGTGATTGCGCCATAGATCTGATTCCTGGCAGTAAATTTCCAAAGGGTCGTTTGTTTAACCTATCTGTACCTGAACATGCTGCTATGCGCGAGTATATTAAGGATTCCCTGGAAAAGGGACATATTCGTCCTTCTTCATCACCTTTAGGAGCCGGTTTTTTCTTTGTCTCTAAAAAGGATGGCTCTCTGAGGCCTTGTATTGATTATCGTCTCCTGAATAAAATTACAGTCAAATATCAGTATCCGTTGCCTTTGCTGACTGATTTGTTTGCTCTCATAAGGGGGGCTAAGTGGTTCTCTAAGATTGATCTTCGTGGGGCGTATAATTTGGTGCGAATTAAGCAGGGGGATGAGTGGAAGACCGCATTTAATACGCCTGAGGGCCATTTTGAGTATTTGGTAATGCCTTTCGGCCTTTCTAATGCACCTTCTGTCTTTCAGTCCTTAATGCATGATATGTTCCGTGAATATTTGGATAAATTTATGATTGTGTACTTGGATGATATTTTGATTTTTTCTGATGACTGGGAGTCTCATGTTCAGCAGGTCAGGAGGGTTTTTCAGGTTTTGCGGGAGAATTCTTTGTGTGTAAAGGGTTCAAAGTGTGTTTTTGGGGTTCAAAAAATTTCATTTTTGGGGTATATTTTTTCCCCTTCTTCTATTGAGATGGACCCTGTCAAGGTTCGGGCTATTTACGACTGGACGCAGCCTACTTCTCTGAAGAGTCTCCAGAAATTCTTGGGCTTTGCTAATTTTTATCGTCGATTTATAGCTGTTTTTTCTGGCGTTGCTAAACCTCTGACGGATTTGACTAAAAAGGGTGCTGATGTTGCCAATTGGTCCCCTGCTGCCGTGGAGGCCTTTCGGGAGCTTAAGCGCCGCTTTTTGTCTGCCCCTGTGTTGCGCCAGCCTGATGTTTCTCTTCCCTTTCAGGTTGAGGTCGATGCTTCCGAGATCGGAGCGGGGGCGGTTTTGTCGCAGAAAAGTTCCGACTGCTCAGTGATGAGACCTTGTGCGTTCTTTTCGCGAAAATTTTCGGCCGCCGAGCGAAACTATGATGTTGGTAATCGGGAGCTTTTGGCCATGAAGTGGGCATTTGAGGAGTGGCGTCATTGGCTTGAGGGTGCCAGACATCAGGTGGTAGTTTTGACTGATCACAAGAATTTAATTTATTTGGAGTCTGCCAGGCGCCTGAATCCTAGACAGGCACGTTGGTCGTTGTTCTTTTCCCGGTTTAATTTTGTGGTCTCGTACTTACCGGGTTCTAGGAATGTGAAAGCAGATGCTCTTTCTAGGAGTTTTGAGCCTGACTCTCCTGGGAATTCTGAACCTGCTGGTGTCCTTAAGGATGGAGTGGTTTTGTCTGCTGTCTCTCCAGATTTGCGACGTGCTTTGCAAGAATTTCAGGCGGATAGACCTGATCGTTGTCCGTCTGGTAGACTGTTTGTTCCTGACGAGTGGACCACTAGAGTTATCTCGGAAGTTCATTCTTCTACTCTGGCAGGTCATCCGGGAATTTTTGGCACCAGAGATTTGGTGGCTAGATCCTTCTGGTGGCCTTCCCTGTCTCGAGATGTGCGTGTTTTTGTGCAGTCTTGCGATGTGTGTGCTCGGGCCAAGCCTTGTTGTTCTAGGGCTAGTGGGTTGTTGTTGCCCTTGCCTATTCCAAAGAGGCCTTGGACGCACATCTCTATGGACTTTATCTCGGATCTCCCTGTTTCTCAGAAGATGTCTGTCATCTGGGTGGTGTGTGACCGTTTTTCTAAAATGGTTCATTTGGTGCCATTGCCTAAGTTGCCTTCCTCATCTGAGTTGGTCCCTCTGTTTTTTCAAAATGTGGTTCGCTTGCATGGTATTCCGGAAAACATCGTTTCTGACAGGGGTACCCAGTTCGTGTCTAGATTTTGGCGGGCAGTCTGTGCCAGGTTGGGCATTGATTTGTCCTTTTCGTCTGCATTCCATCCTCAGACCAATGGCCAGATGGAGCGAACTAATCAAACTTTGGAGACTTATTTGAGGTGTTTTGTGTCTGCGGATCAGGATGATTGGGTTGCCTTTCTGCCGTTGGCGGAGTTTGCTCTTAATAATCGGGCTAGTTCTGCCACTTTGGTTTCTCCTTTCTTTTGCAATTCAGGGTTTCATCCGCGTTTTTCATCTGGTCAGGTTGAATCTTCGGATTGTCCTGGAGTGGATGCGGTGGTGGATCGGTTGCATCGGATTTGGGGACAAGTGGTGGATAATTTGGAATTGTCCCAGGAGAGGACTCAGCAGTTTGCTAACCGTCGTCGTCGTGTTGGTCCCCACCTTCGCGTTGGGGACTTGGTGTGGTTGTCTTCCCGTTTTGTCCCTATGAGGGTTTCTTCTCCCAAATTTAAGCCTTGGTTCATCGGTCCTTATAGGATTTTGGAGATTCTTAACCCTGTTTCCTTTCGTTTGGACCTCCCGGCATCTTTCGCTATCCATAATGTGTTCCATCGGTCGTGGTTGCGGAGATATGAGGTACCGGTGGTTCCTTCTACTGAACCTCCTGCTCCTGTGCTGGTGGAGGGTGAATTGGAGTACGTCGTAGAGAAGATCTTGGACTCCCGTATTTCCAGACGGAGACTTCAATATCTGGTTAAATGGAAAGGCTATGGTCAGGAAGATAATTCTTGGGTAACTGCCTCTGATGTTCATGCCTCGGATTTGGTTCGTGCCTTTCATAGGGCTCATCCAGATCGCCCTGGCGGTTCTTGTGAGGGTTCGGTGCCCCCTCCTTAAGGGGAGGGTACTGTTGTGTATCCGCTTTTTGGGCTCCCCTGGTGATTGCTGGTGGTACTGGTGACTTGTTTGCACTTTGCTTCTTCTGTTCACCTGCTTCCATCAGTGTTTGGGAGTTTCCTATTTAGCCTTGCTCTCCAGTCATTTCCTTGCCGGTCATCATTGTAACCAGAGCCTTCGGTTGCATGTTCCTGCTACTAGTCTGCTGATCAGCTAAGTGGACTTTGTCCTTTTGTTTTGTACCTTTTGTCCAGTTTGCAGTTTTTGTAATTCTCTGTAGCTGGAAGCTCTTGCGGGCTGAAATTGCCACTCCTGTGTCATGAGTTGACACAGGAGTCTTAAAGTAATTTCAGGATGGTTTTTGAAAGGGTTTTCAATTGACCGTGAAGTCCTCTTTTGTATCCTTCTGCTATCTAGTAAGTGGACCTCTCTTTGCTAAATCTACTTTCATACTGTGTATGTCTTTTCCTCTTAATTCACCGTTATTACATGTGGGGGGCTGCTATCATCTTTTGGGGTATTTCCCTAGAGGTAAGCCAGGTCTGTTTCTTCCTCTACCAGGCGTAGTTAGTCCTCCGGCTGGCGCGTGGCATATAGGAAGCCGTAGGTATGCTCCCTGGCTACTGTTAGTTGTGTGGTAGATTTAGCTCACGGTCAACTCGAGTTTCCATCACCCGAGAGCTCGTTCGTTTATTTATATGTTTCTTACGTTCCCTTGCCATTGGGAACCATGACAGTGGCCCTACTGGACCACAGACCAAACTTCCCTGGAAGGGGCGTAACTAAGTAGCTTCCTAGGTGTTCGCTGGAGCCTCTGATGGTGAGGTCAGACTTGTGCAATAGGAAGCTATCAGGTACCACTCCAGGGTGGTGTCTGGCTGTGGCTGCTGATCCCACCGGGGAACGGAACATAGGCAGGCGAGCGGGCACGGCTGGCACTCAGGCAGACAGGTGGGCACGGCTGGGACACAGGCAGGCAGACGGGTACAACAGAGACACTGGCAGGCAGGTGGGCACGGCTGGCTCTCTGGTAGGCAGGCAGGTATGGCTGGCTCTCTGGCAGGACAGGCAGATAAGACTGGAACACTGGAAGAACCGGTAGGGACCGGTCTGCAGGCAGGCATGTATAACAGGTAAGAACCTGTTTAGACAGGAGTACTTAAGAATAGGCAGATAAAGACCACAAGAGCGGATGCAGAGAGAAAGCACAGGAGCTAGAGCCAAGAACAGAAATGCAGGAGGCGGAGCCAAGAGCTGGAGGTGGAGCCAAGTGCAGAAATGCAGGAGGCGGAGCCAAGAGCAGGAGAAGTAGAACCGCAAGGAGCGGAGCCAGGTAGAACCGCAAGGAGTGGAGCCAGGTAGAACCGCAAGGAGCGGAGCCAGGTAGAACTGCAAGGTGCGGAGCCGCAGAGCGAGAGCTGAGCGGAGCCACAGGGCAGGGCCACAGAGTGCAGAGCAAAGTCAGAGTACAGAGCAAAGTGCAGAGTAAAGCTACAGAGAGCAGAGCTGAGAGCAAAGCCACAGAGTGCGGAGCTGAGAGCAGAGCAAAGTCAGAGTGCAGAGCAAGACTCAGAGTGCAGAGCTGAGAGAAAAACCACAGAGTGCAGAGCAAGATCACAGAATGCAGAGCAAGGAGCAAAGCAAGGTTGCAGAGAGCGGAGCCGAAAGCAGAGTAAAGCAAGACACAGAGGGCAGAGCAGGGCAAAGCAAGACACAGAGTACGCACAGCAGGGAAAGGAAACCAAGGCAGGGAAATAAACAGACATAGGAGCAAGACTAGGCTAAGACAAAGTCAGGAACCAGACAAGACAAAAAGACATGGTCACAAGCCAGGGTACGATGCCCCTCTGGGTGGCAGATATAGGTCAGGGTACAAAGCCCCGCTGGGTGGCTACACAAGGACATAGACCAGGGTACTAAGCCCCTCTGGGTGGCTACAAAGGACACAGCGTAAGTGAGACAGGGCCTGGCACCTCAGCAGCTAAGAACTGACTGAGGGAGTAAGTTGCACAGGCCCCCACCAATGGGTGGGGATGTCTTAAATACAGGAAGCCTCATGGCGATTGGCCAGGGACACCTGTTATGATCCGGTGACCTTGGAGCCGCATGGGACTTTCTCAGGAGTAGGTGGAACCTGTACTGACCGCAAACCCTAAACTGACACTGCAACTAGAAGTAGCCGTGGGGTGTACCTAACACATCCTAGACACCTCGACACACCCGGAGGACTAAATACCCCTTTAGAAGGAAATGGGAATTCTATCTTGCCTCAGAGCAGAACCCCAAAGGATAGGCAGCCCCCCACAAATATTGACTGTGAGTATTAGAGGAAAAGACACACGCAGGCAGAAATCAGGATTTAGCAAAAGAGGCCATGGTAGCTAAATAGGAAAGGATAGGACAAAATACTAAGCGGTCAGTATTAAAACCCTAAAAATATCCACAGCAGATAATACAAAAATACCACATCTAACTAAAGACATGGAATGTATATCTGCTTCTCCTGAGAATCCAACTTGACTGAAAATATCCAAACACAGTCTAAGCAGGACAAGAAAAAAACATGAATAGCACTGAATTGTAAAGCACACAGCATGAGTGCTGTAGAAGCAAAAAACAGACACTTATCTTTGCTGATTTAGCAGCAGGGCAGGAGGAACCAGACAGAGATGCAAAACCTCCAAGAACAATGGACAACTGGCAAGGGCTAATGAATCCTGCACACCTAAATATCCCAGTCAGAGCTGCAATCAGCAGGGACACCTGCCCAGGATTGCAACCTAGGGACAACTGCATTACTATCAACAACCACCGGAGGGAACCCAAGAGCAGAATTCACAACAGACACCTTAGCAAGGTGCACACAGTCTCTATAAGAAACAGGAGTTGCCGGCGCCGCCCCCCTATGCACACAGACAGAGCATGCACAGAGCAGACAGCAGACATGAGGCACACAGCATGGAGCTGGCAGCAGAGAGAAGTCACAACAAGGCCCAGAGAAGTAAGTGAGTTTGAGTGTAATGCAGGTGGGGGATGGGCGGCCATGCAGTGATGCCAGCAGAGTTGTTACAACAACTACAGGACACAGTTTTATAAGTGATAAAGTCTATATTATCACACGGTGATTCAAACAGGTGCAGAGAGAAACTCAAGTCCACAACACTTGGTGTAAATATTAAACACAGCTTAGCCGTATATAGGAAACTTCAGAGGAAAACGCAATCAAGCAGAAAGTCTATGAAACACAGTTATTCTTGAGGATACTTGACACGAATCAATCCTTGTCTTAGTCCAAACACAGATAGATAAGCTTATAAGGCAGTTAAAATAATATCTTAGCTCAACCAGGGAGGCCTGGTTAATAGTCTCAGGTTTTTGCAGAGCAGCAAACGCTTACATGTCCAGCAAATGCAGATGGAGGTAAATAGAATAGCAGGATCACCACACAGGTTCACAGGAGCAGGTATATAGCCAGGGAGTAATCAGAGGTCAGGAGCTGGATGCAAGGCAGAATACTCTAGCACAGACTGAAGGCTGGGGTGGAGTTTTATAGCAGGAAGACACAGTGCACATGAGACCAAAGATGCCATCTTGGAAAAGGGCAGTAATGCACAAAAGGTAAAAAATGTTCAGAGTCTTTACATTACTCCCTCCTTAGAAGCGGCCTCAGGACTATCCTGGACCTGGTTTCTCAGGGAATCTCTGATGAAAAGGAGAAATCATCTGTTAAGCATTAATGTTTTACACAGGTTCACAAGAGTCTTCCTCAGGGGGATATCCCTGCCATCTTATCAGATATTGGAGCCGATTCCTGTAAATCCTGGAATCAACAATTTCCTCCACCACAAATTGTTCTTACCCATCAATCACCACAGGCTGCGGAGGTGGCACAATACATCCCTGGAAGGTATTAGGAGATACAGGCTTTAGTAAAGATACATGAAAAACTGGGTGTACCTTCATAGTCCTAGGCAGCTTCAGCCGGCAGGCCACAGAGCTCACAATACCGTTAATCTTGAAGGGCCAATGAATTTCTGTCCAAGTTTTTGTGAAGGAACGTTTAACTTCAGATTCTTAGTTGCTAACCACACGGAATCTCCTACCTTGAACATGAGTGCAGGTTTACGGAATCTATCAGCCGATCTCTTATAATGTTCTTAGAGCTTAGAGCTGTGGTCAGGGATTCCTTCAGAACCGCCTAAGGGTATACGTTACCAAAAGGAATAGCTGCCCCAGGAAGCAACTCAATGGGACAGTCATAATGCCTGTGTGAAGGAAGCTGATCTGCATTCTTCTTGTCACAGATGTCAGAGAACTCTTTATATGCTGGAGGTAAAGAAAATACCTGTACATGTGGTTCCATAGCCGTGGGCTCAGGGACAGCTTCTGTTAACGCTGAGTTGCTCCTTGTTGGAAAGATAATCTCCTTGGTCTCCCAGTTGATAATTGGGTTCTGA
Organism: Ranitomeya variabilis; assembly: GCF_051348905.1. NCBI lineage: Eukaryota > Metazoa > Chordata > Amphibia > Anura > Dendrobatidae > Ranitomeya > Ranitomeya variabilis. Next base: position 560,518,923 of record NC_135233.1, on the reverse strand, counting down.
GAACGCAACCAAGGAATACCTAAAATCTCAGGAAAATGGAGAGAAGAAATTAGCAAGAAAGAAAGTTGCTCCTGATGATTAGGCTCCAAAAAAATTTCAAGGGGTACGGTCTCCTGATCCACAGGCCCAGAGATTAAAGGTGACCCATCCACTGTTTCCATGGTAATTGGAGAGGCTCTTTGCTGAATTTCAATACCATGTTCCTTGGCAAATGCGATATCCATGAAATTGCCACCTGCACCAGAGTCAATCATAGCTGCACTGGAAATCCACTGTCCTGAACACAGGATCTTAATAGGGAGAGAACAGTGAGAATTCTTTTCTTTAAGCTCCTTGGGGGGTGAAGTCATAGAAAGTGAATGGAATACAGCGTTTAAAGGCAGGCTACATTCAGAGATGTCAGATTCATCATAACAGTTGTCATACTCCCCTACTGCTGCTAGCACCTTGTTAGGCCGTCTAGGACACTTAGGACAATTGATCAAGAAGTGGTCAGACTGGCCGCAGTAGAAACATAGACTTTCACGAAGGCGATGCTCCCGGCACTCATTGATCTCGCGCCTCTGAAAGGAATCAATTTGCATGGGCACCTCCTCCACCTCCCGAGAGGTTTTACCTGCAGGTTCTTTGGAAGGAAGGGAAAAGTTAGAAATACGGTTATATGCAGCAAACTTCTCCTGCCTACGCTCAGTAAGGCAAATGTCAATGCGCACACAATGCTGTATAAATGTCTCTAGCTCTTGTGGTGACTCAGAGCGAGCTAGTTCATCTTTTACAATACTAGACAGACCCCTTTTAAAAATAGGCAATTGTGCATAACTTTCCCAATTTGTATCTACCGCTAATCTCCTGAATTCAGTAGCATACTCAATAACAGCCTGGCGTAAAGACAATAAAGCAGATTCAGTGGTTGCACGGCGATTAGCATCATCAAACATTAATGCCATAGCGGCCAAGAAATCATCCAAGTTATTTAACCGTGGGTCACGAGACTCAATCATCAGATTCGCCCAGGCGAGCGCTCGTGCGGTCAGCAGCATTATTACACACAATACTTTGGATCTATCATTAGGAAAAAAGTCAGCATGCACATCAAAATATAGCATACATTGATTCACAAAGCCACAAAATTTGTCGCGATCACCATTAAATCTGAATGGGGGCAACTTAGGTGGGCTAGCTGGTGGCAGTTGCCCAGAGGGAAAAGTGTCTTGTGCAGCTATTTGCGTGCTTATGTCCTGAAAAGCCCGTCCATACTGGGACTCTATGCCAGCAAGTTTGTTTTCCTGGGCTGCCATGGGGGTGCTTAAGTCCTGCAAAGTCTGTCCAAACACTTGTTGATTGTGTTCAAAGCTTCCAAACTTCTTTTGCAGACCTTCCACATCTTTCTGCAGTGATCTAATTATGGAAAACACCTGCTCTAGTCTGCTTTCTGCAGTCATTGTTCCAGCCATCACCTTCATTTTTTTTAGGCTAGAGTATCCTGTAATAATTATAGGGGATAACAGGAGTAGTGTTGAGCGATACCGTCCGATACTTGAATGTATCGGTATCAGAAAGTATCGGCCGATACCGGCAAAGTATCGGATCTGATCCGATACCGATAGCCGATACCAATACAAGTGAATGGGACTCAAGTATCGGAAGGTATCCCTGATGGTTCCCAGGGTCTGAAGGAGAGGAAACTCTCCTTCAGGCCCTGGGGTCCATATTAATGTGTAAAATAAAGAATTAAAATAAAAAATATTGATATACTCACCTCTCAGCCTGGACCTTACCGCCGTGAACCGGCAGCCTTCTTTGCTTAAAATGAGCGCGTTCAGCACCTTCCATGACGTCACGGCTTCTGATTGGTCGCGTGCCGCTCATGTGATCGCCACGCGACCAATCACAAGCCGTGACATCATGGAAGGTGCTGAACGCGCACATTTTAAGCAAAGAAGGCTGCCGGTTACTACCAGGGCGCGTCAGAGGGTGAGTATATCCCTATTTTTTATTTTAATTCTTTATTTTTTACATGGATATGGATCCCAGGGCCTGAAGGAGAGTTTTCTCTCCTTCAGACCCTGGGAACCATACACTGGGAACTTCCGATTCCGATTCCCGATACCACAAAAGTATCGGATCTTGGTATCAGAATTTCGATACAGCAAATATCGGCCGATACCCGATACTTGCGGTATCGGAATGCTCAACACTACTCAGGAGACACTTTGCATGGAACAACTACAGGACACAGTTTTATAAGTGGTAAAGTCTATATTATCATACGGTGATTCAAACAGGTGCAGAGAGAAACTCAAGTCCACAACACTTGGAGTAAATATTAAATGCAGCTTAGCAGTCTATAGGAAAATTCAGAGGAGAATGCAATCATGCAGAAAGTATATGAAGCACAATTATTCTTGAGGATACTTGACACGGATAAGTCCTCGCTTAGTCCAAAACACAGATAGATGTGCTTATAAGGCAGTTCAAATAATATCTTAGCTCAACAAGGGAGGCCTGGGTAATAGTCTCAGGTTCTTGCAGAGCAGCAACAGCTTACATGTCCAGCAAATGCAGATGGAAGTAAACATGAGCAGCAGATGAAGGAGGATTACTGGAACTGGTGTATGCAGCAGGAACTCAGAGCAGAGTAGCAGGATAACCCCACAGGTTCACAGGAGCAGGTATATAGCCAGGGAGTAACCAGTGGTCAGGAGCTGGATGCAAGACAGAATACTCTAGCACAGACTGAAGGCTGGGGTGGAGTTTTATAGCAGAAAGACACAGTGCACATGAGACCTAAGACGCCATCTTGGAAAAGGGCAGTAATGCATAAAAGGTAATAAAAAATCCTACATCGCCCCGATGTAGAAAAGCCATTTATAGTGGAGGTGGATGCCTCATCCGTTTGTGCTGAAGCAGTCCTCTTCCAAAAGGATGCTCAAGGTCGGAAGCATCCTTGCTTCTTCTTTTCCAAGACCTTCTCACCAGCGGAGAGGAATTATTACATCGGGGACAGGGAGTTGCTTGCTATGAAGTTGGCTTTCTCAGAGTGGAGACACCTCCTGGAGGGGGCTCACTTTCCCTACCAGGTTTTTACAGAGCACAAAAATTTGGTGTACTTACAGACAGCCCAGCGGCTAAATTGTCACCAGGCCAGATGGTCCCTGTTCTTCTCCTGGTTTCATTTCACACTCCGATGCTCTCTCCCGCTCCGTGTTGTCATCAGAGGAGGAGGTGGAGGAGCCTCGGCTTACTGTCCCTTCTGAGAGCCTGAGAACCGTGACTCTGGTTTCACTAGAGTCTGGACCCCCAGGAAAGACTTTTGTACCATCAAATTTGCGACCGGAGGTTCTCTCTTGGGCTCATTTGTCCAGGGTGGGTGGACATTTCGAGACCAAGAGGACATTTGAGCTTCTGGCGAGGACATACTGGTTGCCGCATAGGGCTCGTGATGTCGGGGATTATATTCAGGCGTGTGTCTCCTGCGCCAAAAATCAGTCTACTCGGCAATGGCCTGCTGGGCTACTTTACCCCTGCTGGTGGCAGACAGGCCCTGGGAAATGGTCGGGATGGACTTCGTGGTGGGCTTACCTAAGTCTCATAGCTGCACCACTATCTGGGTAGTCACCGATCATTTTTCTAAAATGGTGCACTTCGTGCCGTTTCCACGGTTACCTTCTGCACGGACCTTGGTGGCGTTGTTCATTAAACATATTTTCCGTCTACATGGCATGCCTGCAAAATTGTCAGTGACCGGGGTCCCCAATTCACATCTCGGTTTTGGAGAGAGCTCTGTCATTTACTCAGCATTGAGCTCAATATCTCTTCTGCATACCATCCCGAGATGAATGGGTTGGTAGAGAGGGCCAACCAGACTCTGGTGACATACCTGCAACATTTTATCTCTGCTAGGCAGGATGACTGGGCATCTTTGCTTCCTTGGGCGAAATTTGCTTTGAACAACGCCGTAGCCGACTCCACTGGGCAGACTCCATTACTCCTTAATTACGGCCAGCATCCGCTTGTCCCTGTTCCCATGCCCGTGTCATCCACTGATTCCAGGATGGCAGACTGGGCAATGGAGGCTCGTTACATTTGGGACTGCACACAGGATGCCATTCGGGCCTCCAAGGACAGAATGAGGGTTTCTGCCGATGCACACCGGTGCCCCGCTCCGACCTTCGCTCCTGGCAACTTAGTGTGGCTCTCCGCCCATAACATCAGGCTGCGAGTGGAGTCCACTAAGTTTGCGCCTCGCTACATTGGTCCTTTCAAGTTCTGGAACAGGCTAACCCTGTGGTCTACCGTTTGGCTATTCCTCTGTGCCTTGGTATCACCGTCACCTTTCATGTTTCCCTCTGAAAGCCCTTCTATATGTCCTGCTTTTCCGAGTCATCTGCCGGGACATCGGGTTCATCCATGGATGAGTACGAGGTGAACTCTATCTTGGGGTGCAAGGTGGTACGTGGCATGAAGTACTATATGGTGGACTGGAAGGGGCACGGCCCAGAGGACAGAACCTGTGAACCTGTGGAGCACATTTGGGCTCTGCTACTCATTGCAGCCTTGGAGCGTAGCGAGGCTCAAGGAGGAGGGGGCCCTAGGAGGGGGGTAATGTTAGGTGTTGAGTTCCCGCTGCTGCACAGGGGGAATCTTGAACCATGTCTGCTGTGGTCTCCCATTCTCCTCCAGCCGCAGTGGAACCTGCTCAGCGGAGACGTCGGTCCCAGCGTCTGGCTCAGCCTGATACTGTTCAAATGGTTACTGTTGCCTTTCCAGGCTCTGCCCTTGTAGCCAGCACTGGTCAGCGGCGAGCAGGCTTCTCTGGTACTAAGTCCTGCTTTTCATGCACTGAGCATGCCCACGGGAGGCCCTCTCATTGGAGGTCTGGGGTCACATGCTCAGGCCCTGTTGCAGCTCCTATTGGTCCACCAGGAAGGTCCTGTAGAGCTGCAACTATAAAAAGTTTGCATGGCCATGCACTAGTATCAAATGTGTTTGGCTTATTCCAGTGGATACTATACCACTCTATGCATATATGGTGTGAGGCTGTAGCTTTGGACTGTACACTCAGGCAGGCAGCTAGCGTCAGTGGGGGCAATTAGCTTTGGCTTAACATCTGGTTCCTTCATGTGTGCGGTTAGCACAGAAGAGTTCCAGAGCAAGCACAACCCTTAGTTAGGGTAATAGTTTTGTGTACAGCGTGATTCTGTGAGTTAACAGAGATTGCTTCCAGTTCACACGGGGTGAAGCTTAACCCACGTGTGAGCTCAGAGGTTATCTGCTGTTACTTTGCAGCAGATATCTCTGCACGGTGGATGCCAGGCTGTGAATGCACCTTGTAGCTACCTATCTATACTTGGTGCGTTCCGCTAGCCCTAACAGGGAGAGCCTGAACAGGGGGACCCGAGGAGTGAGCAGGGTCAAGACCATATGGACTGTGAATGCTCCTGAACTGTCGGAGCTGTGGTGAATTGACCAATGGGCTTGGAATGTTGTAAGTGAGCAACATGTGTGTACAGGTCCCAGGAGCAAGGGGACCAGGGTCAGTCAGACCCATGTTTAAGGGAAAAAGGAACTTGGACACTCTGTGTCGCTGTCTCGAGGAAACAGGACCAGTAATGGTGAACGGACAACCCGAGGGTCATGCCAGGTTAATATAGCGACTTGAACTCTATATTCTATGGTTCCAACCGAGTGGAACCGGAGTCACAGTTGATTGATAAGAAACGTTGATGAAGAGTGTATTAATTTTGTGTGTATATGCTAAATGTTTTATGCAAAAATTGGTGTCTTACTGGTGTCATTATGGTCGAGTATGACCATATTTTAGCAGGGAGGAGTGTAAGCGAGTGACAGAAGCATCTCTCCATAGTGTCCATATGTGTAAGGTTGAATTGAAGTAATGTGAACGATGCTTACATGTATCTTAATAATAGTATTGTGTATGTGATATTGCCTAAGAGTTTTACACCTAGTGTTCGATTGTGTTACAAGATTAGGGGAAGATGTGAAGGACAAGGTAAGAGGGTAGCTGTAGAATAGGATAGTATTGGGTAAAGTTTAGTGGGGCACAATAGAGGTAGGGAATTAGAGTGCTAGAATAAGAATAGCTAAAATAAGCCAGGTTGGGAGGAGGTAGAGATGGGTGTAGTGCAGTGCAGTGAGATATAGTGGAGAGGCTTCCTGGTTAAGAGCAGAGCGAGGGACATAGCAACAGGAGACGGAAGGCAGAAGGGCTGTGGGGCTGGAGACAGCCGAGGCAGTGCAGGACCCCAGGATGGGCAGTGTGCGAGCGTACAGTGCAGTAATCATTTGGACAGGAGTCAGGGCCTATCGCTGGGACTAGGCAGAACTGAGTGCGCCTTTCACCTTTTCCAAAAAAAACGGATGGGAAATTATAGAAGATGGTGGACCTAAGGGCTCGAGAGCTGAGGGAGGGAAAGGATCGTCTTCGGGGTGAGAGTTGCTAGAGAATGCTGGGAGAGAGCAGGAAATGCAAATGAAGGTGAATTGTGCTGCATCTGGTTAAAACCCCTGTCTTCAAGTAAAGTTGAACTGTTAAGCATGAATACTGAGTCTGAAACTGTTTGTGTTCATTCGGAAGCTGGAACTAGGAATACAGAACCAGAAGGAACCCCGTAGTCTAATGTGAATGTTCTACTTTGCACTTATTGCACACAGCTGATGGGACATTATGTTTCCTTTGTGGGTTACCAAGGTGTGGGAACACAGCAGCTCGTCGCCAAGACTGCCACCCTGGCCACCTCACACTTGCATACACTGTATTCAGAATTTAATGCTTCTGTGTCTGGTAGAATCCAATTTACTAATATTGATCATCTCACTCAACTTCTGTATTATATTCACCTTATAGCGGCTTCACACGCTATGACAGTGGCTCCATTGGGATTTGCTGGCCAAAATGAGCTGTGGAGCTCAAAAAACTCAGGTTTCACGTCACCTGCTGGCCCTCTGAAAATGTGAAGTGAGGGACGCATAATGACATGGCGGTGGACATGGTGGTGATGGTGGGAGATGCCCAAAATTCAAATGGGCATGTTTGAAATGGCATTGCAAAGATATGGGGAATATGTATTTCACTATTTTGCTAATTATTTGGCATAAGGGAGGGACCTCCCAAATGTAGGATTGAGAGCTCTGCCAAATGTATGATACAGGGCCACCTGAGGGCCCTTACCAAACTCAGGTTTCATGGCACCTGCTGGCACTCTGGAAATTGTCAGCGAGGGCCGCATAATGGCATGGCGGTGTACATGGTGTTGATGGTGTGCGATGCCCAAAATTCAAATGGGCATGTTTGAGATGACATTGTAAAGGGATGGGTAATATGTATTCCACTATTTTTCTAACTATTTGGCATGAGGGAGGGTCCTCTCAAATGTAGGAGTGAGAGCCCTCACAAATGTTAAAGTAAAAAATAAAGCCAAAGCGCTCAATGTGAACATATGCTAAAAGGGAGGTATATATATATTTTTTCAAAAATTATTTTGCATTATATACATGTAACTATGAAGGAAATAATGTTTCTTACCATTTTTTCCTTTTAAAAAAAGTTAGTTTGGTTTTGTAGGTCTTTTTAAAAATCCGCAAAACTGGCGCAATAGTCTGACAACATTATTCCCGGATAACATATGTGAGTCAGAAAGGTATGCAGGCATCTTCTCCATGCTGTTTTCATTTAGTTTTAGCTTTTTCCCATTCATTTCAGCTTTTTTCTCATGCCCCCTAGACCTGTTTGCTGGGTCCAGCCGAAAAATATTCGACTTTTCTATTGACATGCATTGGATTCGTTATTCAGTACGCATACACAGATATTAGAAATTATTTGTGCTGATTTTACGGAATCCAAATAATTCACTATTCGGTCATCACTAGCAATCATGCTATATACCCCTGCTAATTTTTTTGTAGCACTCTGATCTATTTGTGCACATGTAGTATTTAATAAAGAATAAATATGGTTTAATATACTCTTTGTCATCTTGGGCTTATTTTGGCCTGGTATTTAGAGTTGATAATTATGTAGTTGAGTTTCTTGACTGCCCTAATATAGGGAAAGTGTTATATCTAATACCATAAAGACAACCAGAGGATGATTCAGGTTCATGACCAGGATCAAATTGAAGGATGTGGACAATGCAAAATTTCAGGTCACAATCATGATTTCTATAGGGCGAGCCAAGGGCAAAATATGGCCAAGGTTAGGATCCAGGTATAGATCAGCAGGTATCAGCAGACAAATCCATGTCACAAGTATTAAGCAGAGTCTAGGAACAGAGTTCAGTTATACACAGGCTATTGAACAGGAATTTGGCTAGACACACTGAACTGACACTCAGGCACCTCACCATTGTGCTGACTGTGCTAAATAGCAACGTTTAATGACATTATTATAGAATCACTGTAATGTAATTCTGTAGTGCAAAAGAACATAGCATGAGGGGTTTAACAGATACTTGATCAATTAGGCTGGCATTACTATAAACCCGGGGAACAAAGTGAAGTATGACAGTATCTTAAAAATCCTACAGCAGTACTGTGATGCTAGTGAACATCACAAGGAAGTAAAAGAGCAGTCAGAACAGTTCTGTCTTCTTCCTGTCCCAATCATTAAAAGTGCAAATAAAGGCTCTAATGCTGGTAGGAACATAAAAGACTTAGGCTGCCTTCACACTAGCAGTATTTGGTCAGTTTTTTACATCAGTATTTGTAAGCCAAAACCAGGAGTGGGTAATAAATGCAGAAGTGGTGCATATGTTTCTGTTATACTTTTCCTCTATTTGTTCCACTCCTGGTTTTGGCTTGCAAATACTGATGTAAAATACTGACCAAATACTGCTAGTGTGTCGGCAGCCTTAGTCTTTTATCAAAAGTCCACTAGAAAGATGCACCAAATACTTTACAAGGTGCTTTTAGACGTAGTCTCTGCTAATCGAAGACAGATTTAGATAAAGTAGGGAAAAAATATTAAAGTGGGGGCCTAAATGCTAATATATTGTACCATCATACAGAAATAATTAGGTCGCATTTATATGAGTTCAGACTGTTTAAGGTACGCTATCAACATTATTCAAGTTGTTTTTTTTTCCTTGACTCTTTTCAAAGGTTGACAAGGAAAGATGGAGACAGAACAATCACAAACAGATAGACGGATACAGGAGAACAGTTACAAAAAGATCGGATTTGGGTCCCAGAACAGCACCAGGATCCAAAACCAAACACCAACCCAAGTCACTTATGGGGGGCCCGAACATCCAGTGTTTGTCACACTATCATGTGCATAACAGCAAGGCAAACATTGCTTTTGATCAGTGATAAATTTATCACCTCCAGTCAGACAGTCACTGTTCCCATGCTGTCAAATGACAGCATGAGCGCGAAGCTGTGATCGGAGGTATAAAGTTTAACTCCGGTCAGTGGTGTCAGCTGATAGGATTACTGTTGATGGGAGTAATTTATGCTCTAAATAAATAATAATAAGAAAAAACAGCTTGGGTTCCCCTGTATTTTTGATAACCAACCAGGCAAAACTCACAGCTGGGGACTTGTGGCTGCAACCCTCAGCTGTCAGCAACGCTGGTTATCAAGAATAGAGGGGTCCCTATGCCGTATTTTTTAAATATTTATTTAAATAATTTTAAAAAATGGCATGGGGTCTCCCAATTTTTGACACCCAGCCAAACTAAAGCAGACAGCTGGGGGGCTAGTATTCTCAGGCTCGTAAGGGGCAATGGATATTGACCCCCTCAGCCTAAAAATAGCAGCCATCAGCTGCCCAGAAAAGGCACATCTATTATATGCACCAATTCTGGTGCTTTGCCTGGCTTTTCCCACTTGTCCTGTAATTGTGGCAAATAGGGTAATATTTGTGGGGTAGATGTTACCTTTGTAATGTCAGGTGACATCAAGCCCATGGATTACTAGTAGAGAGGTGTCTATAAGACACCAATCCATTACTAATCCTATAGTTATATGGTAAATAAACACACAGCCATTATAAAGTCTATATTTCAAATATAGACTTTATAATGGCTGTGTGTTTATTTACCATATAACTATAGGATTAGTATATTTGAAATAAAACAAAACACTTTTACTTTTTTTATTTCAAAATAATAAACACAGTCATATTCATCTGAAGCCCAATTCCACTGAATCTCTCACCTCCTGTAATAAAACAAAAATAAAAACAACAATATTCCTCACCTGTCTATTGCTCTGTCCTACATGTTAATTCATTCCTAAGGATAAACAGTTTTACTACCTATGCAAAGTTTTCCAGGACATTTGCTACCTGTTTCTTGTCTCCCAAGACCTCTGCTACCTATCCATGGTCTCCCGTACCTCTGCCAATTCCGGTGTGCCCCTTCTGCATGCTGCACCAACGACCATAGCCCATGTGCCCACAGGACCTTGGACTTTGAGAATGCACCTATCTTAGTGAACCTGATGCCTCTACTTTTATGACCTCACCCATCACACTAGGCGTAAGTAAATACGGTCCGTTTTTACGGCCGTAATACGCAGTAATTGTCCCAAAACACTGTTCCGTATTCAATGCGAGGATGCAATTTTTATGCACAAATTTATTCGTGTGGCATCCGTATGGCTTCCGTACGGCGATTTTTTCTCGCAAGCTTGCAAAATGGACATATCATGGATCCATCAGCTCACATATTCTTAAAAACATATATACAATCTATATATAGTCACTGGCTTTCCCACTCTGGTGGAGAAAATTGTGAGGGAGCCCACGCCAATTTTTTCCGGGATTTAACCCTTTAATTTAATAGCTAGAGCCTCCAAATTTGACACAAAGATACTTCTTACATTAGTAAAAAGGAATATGTAATAAAAGAAGGGATGTGAGATGGTTTACTGTATGTAAACCATGTCTCATATCCAGTCGGGTTTGTGAAGGAAATAGGAAAAGCCGGCAATTGAATTACCGGCTTTTCTGCTATCTAGTGATGAATTAAATATAAGTATATATATGTGTCTCACTGATATATATATATATATATATATATATATATATATATATATATATACATATATATATATTCTATGTGTACACATTTATTCTACCTATTCTATTCTATTCTGTCAGTGTGATTTTACCGTACACCGCACTGAATTACCGGCTTTTATATAGAACACCGGTGGGTATTTCTCGCAAGTGGTGGTCATGTTTTAATTGGTTTTATATATACTGTATGTTTGTGTTTTTTGGTATTTATACAATAAAGTTTTGATCTTATCTTCAGCATTAAGCAGGTGTGCACATGTTTATGTAGTGGCTTTCTTCTCATTTTTTGGTTTATGCAACTTTCCTTGCATTATATAGCACCCTGATTCAACATTGTCATATATCTCATTTTGTCCATAGTAGTGCTCCTGACATTCTATACATTACTAGTTGTTTTATCACCCCACTTTCATGGGGGTGTTTTCCCTTTGCTCAGGTAGCACACAGTCTATTGCTGACCCAAAGACATTGTGTGGTGAGGGTTATTAGATGCCCCATTACATTAATTTATATATTTTTCTGTCTACTATTCATTTGTTGATTTGTTGTGTATTGGTGTTTGTTTAGATTCCTGCTGGCATGGACTGGGAGACTAGGGAGGCCGCTTGGCGGACTCAATCATCTAACCTGTTTTCTAATACTAGTCCTATAGTGAATGATTCTGATTTCACCAAACTTTCTTTTGATCTAAACTCAGCTAATAAATCGGCTGTGAGGCTGTGGTGGAACATTCGAACCTTGGAGGAATACCTTAGGGTGGATATTGCACCACGGGGTCTGCGGGTTCAAATTTTCCCTGCATGGGAACCATTTTCTTCCTTCCAACACTTGTGGGAAAAGGGACTATTGCAATGCTCAAATATCATCATAAATATGTTATTGGAACATGATAGACAACTTCTTGTGTCTACCAAACAAAATATTAAGGAGTTGGAAAGTAAATTGGCTGCTTTTGATACAGATGGTCTTACCCTTTAAATCTAAATTAAAGGAGACACTTGACAAATTTGAAAAATAGATAATTGATTGCAAGCAGAAGAAATTTCAGAGAGACCGCTTTGATTTTTGATAATCTAAGGGCCTTCCGATGGAGACATTCAGGCAATTCTCGTCCAAATCTCATCTTACTTCTACCATTTCGGAGACAGTGGCAGGTGCCACTAGTTTGAGTGATTTTTTATCCTCCGGAGGCAGCGACCTCGACACAAGACAAGACGGGGTCGCAACTGTCAGAAACCTAAGAAAACGTCAAACCAGCCGGAGGGGTCCCATCTCACCGTATCGACGCAGTCACAGGAGCAAACGCCGATGACTGCCTCTCCTAGCCTTTCCTCCATAATGGCACCTACACAGGTACAATCTTCTGTTTTACAGGTGATCAATTTATCAGACTATGTCCTGTCACCAGCTGAAAGTTCAGTAATGCAAAGAGGGTTATCCTTTTCTCCCACCCAGACTACAGATAAATTTGACCTCATTAAAGATCTTTATTTATTTTGTAGAAAATTGGTGTTACAAGTGATCCATCAACGACCAGAAGCCATCCAAACTTCTTCCATTGATGATCAACGAGTACTTCTGGACCTTTCAGACCTTCTTAAAGACAATGCCACACCATCAGGTAGGAAACAATTTCCATACAAAAATAAGTCCTCTACTGCTCCATCTTTTTCTTTAGTCCCTGCGGTCAAATTTTTCTTTGAATCTACCAATAGAGACATCTTACAACTACATCCGACTATTGGTAACGTGCATAATCTTTCCCCACAAGAAAGGAAGGCTATTGGCTCCTTAAAAAACAATGACTCCTTTATCATCAGGGAAGCGGATAAAGGTGGGAATGTGGTGCTCTGGCCCACCCACCTTTATCTTGAAGAAGCCAGCAGACAACTCTATAATCCCAGATTTTATGTAAAATTACCTTCAGACCCTACAGAAGTATTTTCAGAGAGGCTACATAATCTAATTAATCAATCAGCGGCCATGGGAACTATTTCCACAAATGAAAAGAAATTTATGTGGGTTGAAAATCCTGTCATTCCCACTTTTTACCTTCTGCCGAAGGTGCACAAAAATGCCTGCAAGCCACCTGGCAGACCCATCGTGTCTAGTATTGGCAGCATATGTGAACGAGTGTGCACGTATATTGATTTTTTTATACAACCAATAGCATCATCATTACCATCCTTCATTAAGGACACGTCGGACTTTATTCGTATTTGCCGCAACATCACCCTCACGGGCCATGAGATACTGGTCACCCTCGATGTGGAATCGTTGTATTCAAACATCAATCATTCCTATGGCATTAATGCATTATCCTTTTTTCTCAATCAGCTTAGTGGGGCCAACCGCCTCCATGATTCCTTCATTTTAGATCTTCTGAGTTTTGTCCTGCATCATAACTATTTTTTATTTAACAGTACATATTATAAGCAAGTGTCAGGCGTGGCCATGGGCGCACGTTGTGCGCTGGCCTACGCTAATATTTTTCTTGGATGGTGGGAAAAGACGATTGCTTTCCATTCTCAGGGATTTTGTGATCATGTCAAATATTGGCAATGCTATGTAGACGATGTCTTCTTCATTTGGATGGGCACGGAAACTGCTTGTGTACAATTTCTAAAGGAACTTAATGATAATTCATTAAACATCTTTCTAACTCATTCTTATTCCTCAGACTCAGCAGTTTTCTTGGATCTCCGTGTCCTGACTGATGGGAATAGACTGGTTACGGATTTATTTCGCAAACCGACAGCGACGAATAGCCTTTTACAATATCAGAGCTTCCATCCGTCGCATACTCATTTGGGAATTCCAACGGGACAGTTCCTCCGGGTCTGCTGCAATTGTACTACAGATGAATGCTTCCGACAACAATCTAGGGATCTAACCATGAGGTTCCAACAACGGGGATACCCTCGGAGGACAATCTCCAAAGCCTTTCAGCGAGCTAAAACTTTCAACCAAGCTTCTCTTTTGACATCGCAGCCTCGACCACAAGACTCTACAGTGAGATTCATCACGGAATACAGCACAAACTGGAACCAGGTGAGGCACATTCTTACTAAAAATTGGGACATTCTGATTTCAGATGCCCAAACCTTGACCTGTGTAAGTCCCAGACCCATGATGACTGCTAGAAGGGCACAAAACTTACGTGACATACTTACCAGAAGTCACTTCACCCTACCTGTCACCAGACTGAACAGAGGTATCCGCCTCAGGGGCTCATTTCCCTGTGGCGATTGCACAATTTGTTCTTACATGCCGCCTACGAGAGACTATTTTAATAACCCTTCGTACAATTTGGACCATCCACTTCACCACTATATTAATTGCAAGACAAGTTTTGTGATTTACGCTATTATTTGTCCATGTAAAAAGATATACGTAGGTCAAACATCGCAGGAATTAAGAAGATGTGCACAAAAACATCTGTCAACAATCAATCTGGCTCATTCTGACCTTAAGAAGGGTAAGGTTTTAACCCCTATTGCAGCCCATTATCTCAAAGCACATGGTGGCAAACTCACTAATACTCAGTTTTTTGGTCTACAGAGGATTCTATGTAACGAAAGGGATGGTGACCGGCACAAACTGTTATTGCAATTTGAAGCCCGTTGGATTTTCCGTTTGAAATCTACTTTGCCTATTGGCTTGAATGAAGAGCTACTATACACAGGCTTCTTGGGTTAATCCTTTTTCCAAATAATTGTCATCATATACATACCTTCAGCCTTTGGTCTTTCTCCCTTCTTTTTTTCCCCCCTGGCATTTTGCAGAACTTCTGGACAGCTTCTCCGCTCTCTTTCGTGGTTGAGAAACATCTTAGAATGGACTACTATCATTATTATTTTTTGATATATTTATTTACATGACTTCTTGCTGTCCCTGAGGATGGATATTGCTTGGGAATCAACAAGGAATGTGCTGTGTTCAACAACGGATCAATATGGACTCCTTTGGAATTGGCATGTACAGTATCGGATGTACATTGGTATACAGTGGCACCAGTATTGGAGAATTGGACTATATTAACATCATTAGGGCAATGCATACTTTATATTTTTATTTATCTTCAGTTTCATTTGTATCTTTATTTCATTTTATTTTATTTTCCTTTTTTCAATATCCTTAATATTGATGTCTTTAACCCCTTTCTGTCATTAGACGTACTATTCCGTCCATGTGGGGTGGGCCCTACTTCCCAAGGACGGAATAGTACGTCATACGCGATCGGCCGCGCTCACGGGGGGAGCGCGGCCGATCGCGGCCGGGTGTCAGCTGACTATCGCAGCTGACATCCGGCACTATGTGCCAGGAGCGGTCACGGACCGCCCCCGGCACATTAACCCCCGGCACACCACGATCAAACATGATCGCGGTGTGCCGGCGGTATAGGGAAGCATCGCGCAGGGAGGGGGCTCCCTGCGTGCTTCCCTGAGACCCCCGGAGCAACGCGATGTGATCGCGTTGCTCCGAGGGTCTCCTACCTCCCTCCTCGCCGCAGGTCCCGGATCCAAGATGGCTGCGGCATCCGGGTCCTGCAGGGAGGGAGGTGGCTTACCGAGTGCCTGCTCAGAGCAGGCACTGGTAAGCCTGCACCGATGTAAGTGAGATCGGTGATCTGACAGAGTGCTGTGCACACTATCAGATCATCGATCTGTAATGTCCCCCCCTGGGACAAAGTAAAAAAGTTAAAAAAAATGTCCACATGTGTAAAAAAAAAAATAAAAAAAAAATTCCTAAATAAATAAATTAAAAAAAAAAAATATTCCCATAAATACATTTCTTTATCTAAATAAAAAAAAAATCAAACAATAAGAGTACACATATTTAGGATCGCGTCCGTAACGACCCCACCTATAAAACTATATCACTATTTAACCCCTTCAGTGAACACCGTAAAAAAAAAAAAAAAAAACCGAGGCAAAAAACAACGCTTTATTCTCATACCGCCAAACAAAAAGTGGAATAACACGCGATCAAAAAGACGGATATAAATAACCATGGTACCGCTGAAAACGTTATCTTGTCCCGCAAAAAACGAGCTGCCATACACCATCATGAGCGAAAAAATAAAAAAGTTATAGTCCTCAGAATAAAGAGATGCCAAAATAATTATTTTTTCTATAAAATAGCTTTTATCGTATAAAAGCGCCAAAACAAAAAAAATGATATAAATGAGGTATCGCAGTAATCGTACTGACCCGAAGAATAAAACTGCTTTATCAATTTTACCAAACGCGGAATGGTATAAACGCCTCCCCCAAAAGAAATTCATGAATAGCTGGTTTTTGGTCATTCTGCCTCACAAAAATTGGAATAAAAAGCGATCAAAAAAATATCCCGTGCCCGAACATGTTACCAATAAAAACGTCAACTCGTCCCACAAAAAACAAGACCTCACATGACTCTGTGGTCTCAAATATGGAAAAATTATAGCTCTCAAAATGTGGTAACGCAAAAAATATTTTTTGCAATAAAAAGCGTCTTTCAGTGTGTGATGGCTGCCAATCATAAAAATCCGCTAAATAACCCGCTATAAAAGTAAATCAAACCCCCCTTCATCACCCGCTTAGTTAGGGAAAAATTAAAAAAATGTAAAAAATGTATTTATTTCCATTTTCCCAATAGGGTTAGGGCTAGGGTTAGGGCTAGAGTTGGGGCTAAAGTTAGGGTTAGGGTTTGGATTACATTTACTGTTGGGAATAGGGTTGGGATTAGGGTTAGGGGTGTGTCTGGGTTAGAGGTGTGGTTAGGGTTACCGTTGGGATTAGGGTTAGAGGTGTGTTTGGATTAGGGTTTCAGTTATAATTGGGGGGTTTCCACTGTTTAGGCACATCAGGGGCACTCCAAACGTGACATGGCGTCCGATTTCAATTCCAGCCAATTCTGCGTTGAAAAAGTAAAACAGTGCTTCTTCCCTTCCAAGCTCTCCCGTGCGCCCAAACAGGGGTTTACCCCAACATATGGGGTATCAGCGTACTCGGAACACATTGGAGAACAACTTTTGGGGTCCAATTTCTCCTGTTACCCTTGGGAAAATACAAAACTAGGGGCTAAAAAATAATTTTTGTGGAAAATTTTTTTTTTTTATTTGCATGGATCTGCGTTATAAACTGTAGTGAAACACTTGGGGGTTCAAAGCTCTCACAACACATCTAGATGAGTTCCTTAGGGGCTCTACTTTCCAAAATGGTGTCACTTGTGGGGGGTTTCTACTGTTTAGGTACATTAGGGGCTCTGCAAACGCAATGTGATGCCTGCAGACCATTCCATCTAAGTCTGCATTCCAAATGGCGCTCCTTCCTTTCCGAGCCCTTCCATGCGCCCAAACGGTGGTTCCCCCCCACATATGGGGTATCAGCGTACTCAAGACAAATTGGACAACAACTTTTGGGGTCCAATTTCTCCTGTTACCATTGGGAAAATACAAAACTGGGGGCTAAAAAATATTTTTTTGGGGAAATTTTTTATTTTTTTATCTTCACGGCTCTGCGTTATAAACTGTAGTGAAACACTTGGGGGTTCAAAGTTCTCACAACACAACTAGATAAGTTCCTTGGGGGGTCTAGTTTCCAATATTGGGTCACTTGTGGGGGGTTTCTACTGTTTAGGTACATTAGGGGCTCTGCAAACGCAATGTGACGCCTGTAGACCAATCCATCTAAGTCTGCATTGCAAATGATGATCCTTCCCTTCCGAGCTCTGCCATGCGCTCAAACGGTGGTTCCCCCCAGATATCAGGTATCAGCGTACTCAGGACAAATTGGACAACAATATATAGGGTCCAATTTCTCCTGTTACCCTTGGAAAAATACCAAACTGGGGGCTAAAAAATAATTTTTGTGGAAAAAAAATATTTTTTATTTGCACGGCTCTGCGTTATAAACTGTAGTGAAACACTTGGGGGTTCAAAGCTCTCACAACACATCTAGATGAGTTCCTTAGGGGGTCTACTTTCCAAAATGGTGTCACTTGTGTGGGGGTTTTACTGTTTAGGAACATTAGGGGCTCTGCAAACGCAATGTGATGCCTGCAGACCATTCCATCTAAGTCTGCATTCCAAATGGCGCTCCATCCCTTACGAGCCCTCCCATGTGCCCAAACGGTGGTTCCCCCCCACATATGGGGTATCAGCGTACTCAGGAAAAATTGGACAACAAATATTGGGGTCCAATTTCTCCTGTTACCCTCGGAAAAATACAAAACTGGGGGCTAAAAAATAATTTTTGTGGGAAAAAAATTTTGTTTTATTTTTACGGATCTGCATTATAAACTTCTGTGAAGCACTTGGTGGGTCAAAGTGCTCACCACACATCTAGATAAGTTCCTTAGGGGGTCTACTTTCCAAAATGGTGTCACTTGTGGGGGGTTTCAATGTTTAGGCACATCAGTGGCTCTCCAAACGCAACATGGCGTCCCATCTCAATTCCTGTCAATTTTGCAGTGAAAAGTCAAACAGCGCTCCTTCCCTTCCGAGCTCTCCCATGCACCCAAACAGTGGTTTACCCCCACATATGGGGTATCAGCGTACTCAGGACAAATTGTACAACAACTTTTGGGGTCCAATTTCTTCTCTTACCCTTGGGAAAATAAAAAATTGGGGGCGAAAAGATCATTTTTGTGAAAAAATATGATTTTTTATTTTTACGGTTCTGCATTATAAACTTCTGTGAAGCACTTGGTGGGTCAAAGTGCTCACCACACATCTAGTTAAGTTCCTTAGGGGGTCTACTTTCCAAAATGGTGTCACTTGTGGGGGGTTTCAATGTTTAGGCACATCAGTGGCTCTCCAAACGCAACATGGCATCCCATCTCAATTCCTGTCAATTTTGCAGTGAAAAGTCAAACGGCGCACCTTCCCTTCCGAGCTCTCCCATGCGCCCAAACAGTGGTTTACCCCCACATATGGGGTATCAGAGTACTCATGACAAATTGTACAACAACTTTTGCGGTCCAATTTCTTCTCTTACCCTTGGGAAAATAAAAAATTGGGGGCAAAAAATCATTTTTGTGAAAAAATATGATTTTTTATTTTTACGGTTCTGCATTATAAACTTCTGTGAAGCACTTGGTGGGTCAAAGTGCTCACCACACATCTAGATAAGTTCCTTAGGGGGTCTACTTTCCAAAATGGTGTCACTTGTGGGGGGTTTCAATGTTTAGGCACATCAGTGGCTCTCCAAACGCAACATGGCGTCCCATCTCAATTCCAGTCAATTTTGCAGTGAAAAGTCAAATGGCGCTCCTTCGCTTCCGAGCTCTGTCATGCGCCCAAACAGTGGTTTACCCTTACATATGGAGTATCGGCATACTCAGGACAAATTGTGTAACATCTTTTGGGGTCCATTTTTTCCTGTTACCCTTGGTAAAATAAAACAAATTGGAGCTGAAGTAAATCTTGTGTGAAAAAAAGTTAAATGTTCATTTTTATTTAAACATTCCAAAAATTCCTGTGAAACACCTGAAGGGTTAATAAACTTTTTGAATGTGGTTTTGAGCACCTTGAGGGGTGCAGTTTTTAGAATGGTGTCACACTTGGGTATTTTCTATCATATAGACCCCTCAAAATGACTTCAAATGAGATGTGGTCCCTAAAAAAAAATGGTGTTGTAAAAATGAGAAATTGCTGGTCAACTTTTAACCCTTATAACTCCCTAACAAAAAAAAACTTTGGTTCCAAAATGGTGCTGATGTAAAGTAGACATGTGGGAAATGTTACTTATTAAGTATTTTGTGTGACATATCACTGTGATTTAATTGCATAAAAATTCAAATTTGGAAAATACTGTTGGTATTTATATGTAATGTGAACTTTCAATAAATTTTTGTCTTTTATCTTCTCATACCCAAAAGGACTCTTTTTTCTCTTCATGAAAATGTTGCTTTGAGTGGGTATATCCCTTCCTTGTATGGGCTAAACGGTAGCCTATCAGGTGGTTGCAAGTATGTTTAAGAGGTTTTTCTGGCTGCATTATGTACATGTATCCTTTTCCTTTTTTGCAGCTCATTCTCCATGCTAGTATTGGCCACTTCTCTCTTTTCCCTTCCTCCACTCTATCTCCAAGTTCCTTCCATATTATCCTCCCATCCTTGCCATCGTATGTCCCCGCCCCTTGCTCCTGGCAACCCCTCCTTCTCTCCTCTCTCCTCATACAGAGGTTGTATGTGCGGCCGAACAGCACGCCTGCTACAGTTCTTTCCATCCTGTGCATGCACTACATCTTCAGGTCCCATCATGTTTCTGCGCTTGCGCTCCCTGCTGTTCTCCTCCACTTCCGGTCCGCCGGCAGGACTCTCAAACACCGGTAACAATTTTGATCATTATCGTCGTTATATATAGCGTATACCTTCTACTGGGGAGTCACCTTCCCTGACGAAGCTGCCCAGCGGCAGCGATACGCGTGGGATCCTCCCACACCCTTTCCATTTATCTTTGATAGACCTGCCAACATGGGAAACCTGCTAAGCATGCATTGCAGCTTTTGCCAAGCACTTTTACTGGCTCCAACCATCTTTGGGTCTGAACTTTTCAGTGCTAAACCACGCTTGCAGCAGGCCTCTTATGAGATTGTGCTTTGCACAACATCTATTCTTTGGTATTTCACCAGGTATTTTTTCACATGAGGCTATTGCAATTATTTCCTTGGTTGCTGCATACATTTGTGCTTATTCCAATAGGGCTTCCTCTCTATTTGGGCATTATATTCTATATTATAAAGCTCTGTGCTCCATTGGCAGATGACATATTTGGGGACGCCCTTATATTGTCAGTCTTTACTGAATTAATATCTGGAAACTTATTTTAGGTACATGCATACTGTTATGTGGTATTTCGAGTCACTTTATATACAAGTGCATTTGTGATTGTCTTCATCATTAGCTTGCTGTGTCCAGATTAACCATACTTTTTGGGTAAGGGTGTTTTGTGGTTATGTTTTAATTGGTTTTATATATATGTTTGTGTTTTTTGGTATTTATACAATAAAGTTTTGATCTTATCTTCAGCATTAAGCTGGTGTGCACATGTTTATGTAGTGGCTTTCTTCTCATTTTTTGGTTTCTCGCAAGTCACACGCATGGTCCGTGTGTAATCCATAATTTTCTCGACCCCATAGACTTTCATTGGCGTATTTTTTGCGCAATACGCTGACAAACGCAGTATGCTGAGATTTTCTACGCCCGTAACATACCGTATATTACGGAAAAGTAATATACGGCAGATAGGAGCTGCCCCATAGAGAATCATTGGGCCCTGTGCAATGCGTATTTTCTGGACGTATTTTCTGCGCTCATACATCCGTAAAACTCGCTAGTGTGACGCCGGCCTAAGAGTCTATTAAGAATTCCTTTTTAGGAACCTAAAATCTTTTTTTGAACCTTAAACCTTAAAGTATAAAAGATTTCCGTGAGTGTTCTAACAGTGTAAAATCTGAAAGGGGCAGAAGAAAAACAAGAAACAGGGTCTTATCCAATTAACATTCAGAAATAAGAATATCAGATTATGCTAACCTGATACATAGAATTGTGCATTTCAAAATGTTGTTCAGCTGCTGCGGAACCACAGGTTGTCAAACCACTTGCAATGGAAACCCAGAAGGATTTGTTCGCACTGCTGTTTATTAAAGACACCAGTTTCCCAGTTATGGTTTATCCTGAGGAAGAAATGTGTTATACTTTGAAACATGTTGAATAAAACCATATGTCTAATTAATGATTAATTAATTTTCTGAAATTGGTGTCTTTAATAAACAAATAAACAGCAGCACAAACAAGTCCACAAATCCTTCCTGTCTTCTATTGCAAGTGTAGAATCTGGTAATTTCATATTATATATTAGTATCTGTGTCAGAATCAGTGCTGTAATCGATAGTATAACAGAATTTATTAAAAACAAGAGTTATCATGAATCAATTCACAGGACCTGATTAAAGGGACTCTGTCACCTGAATTTGGAGGGAACAATTTTCAGTCATATGGGCGGGGTTTTCGGGTGTTTGATTCACCCTTTCCTTACCCACTGGCTGCATGCTGGCTGCAATATTGGATTGAAGTTCATTCTCTGTCCTCCATAGTACACGCCTGCGTAAGGCAAGATTACCTTGTGCAGGCATGTACTATGGAGGACAGAGAATGAACTTCAATCCAATATTGCAGCCAGCATGCAGCCAGCTGGTAAGGAAAGGGTGAATCAAACACCCGAAAACCCCACCCATATGACTGAAAATTGTTCCCTCCAAATTCAGGTGACAGAGTCCCTTTAATGTCAGTAATCTGTGGTCACTTGATGGAAGCTGTGAGAACCACCACTTATTTGACAACATCCAAGGCACTTCTTTAATTAGTTGGCCTGGTGGGACATAACATGTGTCATATCGCCACAATGACATAGTGTTAGGCCAGCTAAATAAACTAAAAACCATAGATTCTATCAAGAAAAAGGTGGTTCTCAGGGTTCCCATCCGTCAGTCAAACGAGGGCGTCTATCCACCTATGATAATTTCTTCCATCCAATTTGCATGGGTTTCTGTTTGGCCTTTCAGGGAGGAGAGTTTAAAAATGTGCTATTATTTGAAGCTGAAAATCTTGAATCAACTCCCAATACCTCTCTTTAAAACAAAAAAATAAAGTCTACTAAAGTGGCAAGGGAAATCAAATGATCAAAAGATCAAATGATCAAATGATCTCCTCCCACAAGTCTCCACCAGCAAGTTCGCCCTTTATCCAGCTGAGCAGCTGTACAGATGGGCCATTGCAAGAAGGTCGGTAATTACTGGACAGATTGCAAGAAGAGCTTCATTATTCCAAGCCAATTCAGCTGACAAGTTTCAGAACTTGATGGCATAACATCTTAAATAGATAAATACTTGTTTAAACCAGAGTATAGAGTCAGAAGGTAAGTGGTCATGACTAGGGATGAATGAACCCGAACTGTAAAGTTTGGGGTTTGTACCAGACAGCTAATGTCTGGTACGAACCACAAACAATGACTTTTTTCCAGAAGTCTGGTTTACTGTTCGAGTTCGGATGCCTAATAAAGTTTGTTAAAAACTGCAGCACAGTCAGTCATTCAACAAGCTTTTAGGCTGTGGGCACTTTGAAAGCCATCACAGCCATGGCAAGTATTGTCATGGCAGTGATTGGCTGATGAACCATGTGACCTGATATAAATGATGGATCACAGGTGTCACATCCATTTTGCTCTGATTAGCATAGGGACAGGAAGCAGCTGAAGTGAGGGGCAGTATCAGAGTTTGTATGTGCGCCCTCTGCAAAAAACCTATGTGTGTGTACTCTGCATCCCTGTCTGTAGTAGTACTGTGCCAAAAAGCCTCTTTATGTACTCTGCACCCTTGGCTGCAGGAGTACTGTGCCAAAAATCATATTTGTGTACTCTGCACCCCTGTCTGTGGGAGTACTGTACGAAAAAGCCTTTATGTACACTGCAGACGTGTTTGCATGAGTAGTGTACCTAAAAAATAATTATACTTGGCAGCTATGGCAGTGTGAGTACTGAGCCTAAAAAAAATATTGTATTCTGCCGCTGTGTCTGTACGAGCAAGGGGCCTAAATAAGTATTATACCCTACCACTCTGTCTGTATGCGTAGTGGGTCTAAAAAAATAATTATACTCTTCTGTTGTGTCTATGCAAGAAGTGAGCCTAAAAAACACTTAAAAAATGAGTAGACCATCAATTAATGGATGAGAATGTGGCCATGGTGGTGCTGATGTATCTGCTGCTGACAGCGGTGCTGATGTAGCTGCTGAAGGGAGAAAACGTGGTCATTCTTTTCCTGATACATTTCCAAATGAAACACCTACCTCTGCTACATGCAGGCCACTGGACATTCTGTGCTATTTTGTAGGGGAAAATACAGATACATGAATGGTGAGCCCAGATCAGAGATTGTCAGTTCTGGTCCATTCTGTGCTATGTGGATCAGGGGTCTTCTCTCTCCTCAGTATCAATAAGGTGGCTCTGAGCCAGCAGCTTGGAGATGCTAAGTTGAAGGAGATGGGGATATCGTTGGTCAAAATGAAAAAAAAGGAAAACACATGAATTTCAGAGCACTATAGAAAAATGAAGCCAGAACATGTTGAGGCGGTATTAGATTGGATGGATGAGAGTGCCTCTAGTACCTTCGCACTATATTCTACCCAAAAAGTTGCACAGTTGGTCCTGTGGACCATGGTTATCTGGCTTCCACCTCACCCCCTAGCAAATCAGCCAAGCAGTCTGAGCCCCAAAGTCATACAGAAATTTCTTCTGCCTTTTGATGAGTCCGCTGGATAGAGTTCCTTGGCCCATTCACTTGACTGTTGTGAACTCTGTTTTTAGGCTCCCTCTTGTGGTCACAAGTGGTACTGTGTGAGTGCTGGCTTTGGGCTCCCTCTGGTGGCTCTTTGTGTCATTCTGCAGGTCTGAGGCTGGATCAGCTGTCTCGTTATCTGTTAGCTGGTTTCCTATTTAGCTCACCTGGACTATTAGTTGTTGCCTGCTGTCGATGTATTCAGTGCTCTTTTGATCTCTCCTGAATTCCCTCGCTATCAGTCTCGCCAAGAGAAGCTAAGTTTCTGTTTGGTTATTTTTTTCTCATCAGAGTTCAATATGTTTCTTGGTTATTTATTTGTCCTTGTCCAGCTTGCTAATATGTGATTTCCTTGCTTGCTGGTAGCTCTAGGGGGCTGAGTTTCTCCCCTCACACCGTTAGTTGGTGTGGGGGTTCTTGTATTCTCAGCATGGATATTTTGTATAGGGTTTTTACTGACCGCACAGTTCCCTGTCTGTCTTCTGCTGTCTAGTATTGGTAGGCCTCATTTGCTGAGTCTGTTTTCATTTCTGCATTTGTATTTTCCCCTTACCTCGCCGTTGTTATTTGTTGGGGGCTTCCTATATCTTTGGGGTCATTTCTCTGAGGCAAGTGAGGTCTTACTTTCTCTATGGGGGTGGCAAGTTTCTCGGGCTGCGTCGAGACGTCCGGGAATTTGGGCGCGTTCACCGGCTGCCTTTAGTGTGTTTGGTTGGGATTGGGTTTTGCGGTCAGTCCAGTTGCCACCTCCCTAGAGCTTGTTCTATGTTCAGTAACTTAGCTAGTCCAATCTGTGATCCTCAGCCACTAAGGATCATAACACTTGACCCTACCCCAGAAGTGGAAGAGACTGAGTGCACTTATGCCCAACCACTTGTTAGGTGTTTAGGATGAGTATGTGGGAAGGCAAATGAACCCGGTCAGTGGACCATGGCAGCACATCTAACAGGATGACAAAACACAGTTGCTAACTGCAGCATCTTTCTGCAGTGTGCAGACTGGCAAGGAGGTCAGGGTTGAGGATTGGTTGGGAAATGATGTAGGGGAGGATGAAGTCCTAGACCTCACATGGAGCGAAGGCCATCCTAGTGATGTGCGTATTTCAGAGGAAGAGTAGTTGGTCATGCTGCTCCTGCAGCACTGCAAAAGAGGCAGCAGGATGCCAAAGGACAGCGGGCAATGCTTAGCTAGTACTTTGACTGCTACCGCCAACTGTATTGTTGAAATGAGCACACCGAAGCAAGTGCAAAAGAGCATCCTGGTGTGACATTTCTTCAGGCAATATGCTGATGACAAGCAAAGGGTGGTTTAGACGCTGTGCAGTCAGAGCCTGAAGCGAGGCATAAATGTTCTGAACCTGAGCACCGCCTGAATAAAGAGGCATCTGAATTCCAAGCATGAGGTACAGTGGGCTCCACACCTTAAAAAGAAAGACAGATCTGAGCCTCCTCCTCATCTTCTGCTGCCATCTTGGCCTTGCCCTCCGGGCTCACAATCAACTGGGGCACCTGTTTCCCGCAAAAAGAGGATGTGACGGCTCCACCACCAGTGTCATCGAGTACCTCCACATCCATCGTCCCATGGCAGAATTCAGCTCTCCATCCTCCAAACCCTCGAGAGAAAGAGGAAATACTCACTGACCTACCCACCCACAAGCCATTGTCTTGAATAACATTATTTCAAAATTCTTGGCCTTTGCAATGTTGCCATTACGGCTGGTGAAGACAGTTTTAGAAAAACTGATGGCGGTGGCAGTCCAGAAGTGCATTGCTCCCAGACACCACTACTTTTCCACGTGGCCATCCCTGCCCTGCACATACATGTTGCAGATCAAATCAAATGTGCACTATGCAAAACCATCAGTGGCAAGGTCCACATGACCACCAATACACGGACCAGTAAGCATGGCCAGGGATGTTACATCTCCCTAACTGCCCACTGGATAAATGTAGTGGCAGCTGGGACAGAGGCGGAAGATTTTCCAGCAAATGTCCTACCAAAACCAAGGATTGCTGGAAGTTTCTCTGTCCAGATTTCCTCCTTCTTCTATTCTGATATAGTCCGTACTAGCAGGACACAGTGTTACAAAAGCATGGTGGAAGACTATCTGTTCACATGTCTCCGCATACTAAGTGATAGGTCTTCACTTAACTTCGGGATTCCAAACTGAACACATGGCCTGAGCTTGCCCTTTATTCCACAGAGGTGATGGCTTGCCCTGCCGCAAGTGTACTGTTGGAATGTGTGTTTAGCACGAGGGGGTGTGATCGCAGTCAAGTGCATCTGCCTGCCCACAATCAACATGGGGAAGCTAACATGCATTAAAATGAACCAAGTGTGAATCCCACAGGACTTACCCATACTTTTGTTTGAATAGATAGCTATGCCAGCTGCACCCAGCCAGTGTTCAGCTGTGTTTGCCATTCATTTCATTTGTGTGCCTCCTCAAATAAAAAAAAAAATTAAAAAAAGTTGGCTAGCTCCTCCTCCACCTTCTCTTCCACCTACACTGCCAAGTCCACCTCCACCTCCTTCTCCTCCCGTTGGACTTTCGCCCTATGGTTCTGTAAGGCTGGTTTCACATTTGCGGTTGTGTCCGCAGCATTTCTTCCGCAAATATCCGCATGCGTTGTGTATTCCTATATTTAACATTAGGGACGCATGCGTTTTTGGTTGTTCGCGTTTTGCCGCGTTTGACGACGCATGCGTCGTTTCGTCGTTTGCGGCTTGGCGCGGAAATGCAACATGTAGTAATTTTTAGAGGCGTCAATTTGCCGCCTGGAAACGCATGTGGTCGATTGCGCAAGGATTGCGGCAAAAAAACACATTGCTGTCTATATAAACGCATGCATTCACAAGCACATGCGTTTGCTTGCATTCGTGAACGCATGCGTTTCAAAAGGGAAAAACATGTCTAGACACTGATAAGACTCCTCCCACATACAAGGTGATAAAGGGGGGGAGTGGACATTTGCAGGTCACTACTCAGCAGTAGTGTTGAGCGATACCTTCCGATATCGGAAAGTATCGGTATCGGAAAGTATCGGCCGATACCGTCAAAGTATCGGATCTAATCCGATACCGATACCCGATCCCAATGCAAGTCAATGGGACGAAAATATCGGAATTAAAATAAACCCTTTCTTTCCTTGTAGGTTAATTCTACATGAAGGAAAACAACTAAGAATAATGTAGGATGTATTGGGGGACGTGGCGGAGACATTAAAGGCACAGAGGTTTAGCCCAATCTAATAGAATAGCAGGATTTTGTTTTGTTTTTTATGACGTTCGGCGTTAGAAAGATTTTGACTATGTTAATTTTTTTTTTATTTTGTCAGATATTGATGTTTCACTACTTCCACGCCCTTCACCTTCTTTTTTACTTCTCCCACACTTTCTTCTTCATTATCTTCATCATCAGCTTCTTTGACATCAACTTCTTCACCTTATTCATCTTCTTCTTCATCTTCTACCTATTATTTTTTTGGTTACATTGTTCATATTCTTTTTATTTTACTATTATCTTCATCATATTCTACTTCTTCATCATATTCTTATTTGTGACAGGCATTCCCGTAGTTGTTATCTATAAAAGTTTGAAGATTACACCTTCCGTTCTGCCTGTCACAAAACAGTTACATTTGTCCGCGTTCAGTTTGGCCTGCAGCATCAGGCTTTATCCAGGGGCACCACGAGGAGGAACGGACTCACCCCCATACACTGCTTAGTCTTCTTCTGCTTATAATTTAGATAATATCTTTTGCTCTGATATTTAGTGTTATGCTTAATGTTCTTCTGCTCTTTGTTCTGCAGCCTCTTGTTCTTCTGCTTCTCGGTCTTCCAGGTCGTCGTCGTCTCCAGGGTCGTCGTCTCCGGGGTCGTCGTCATCGGGGTGGTCTTCAGGGTCGTCGTCTCCGGGGTCGTCGTCATCGGGGTGGTCTTCAGGGTCATCGTCTCCAGGGTCGTCGTCATCACGGTGGTTGTCGTCTCTGGTGTCGTCGTCATCTTAGGGGTGGTCTTCCGGGTCATCGTGTTTAGTCTCTTGAACTTGGAAATGTAGCAGAAGGTACAAGAAGGCTGAGAAAATGCCGAGAACCAGCTGATGGAACTGGAACTCGGATGGCTACCCGAAGGTCCAAGAGCCAATGGAACTACCGAGGACCAGCTGACGTTACTGGAACCCGGTTACTAAGCAGGAGGTACCCGTGCCTGAAAGCACTACCAAGGACCACCTGACGTTGGTGGAACTCAGATACCCAGAGGGAGGCACCTAAGCCAAAGGCTCTGCCCGGAACCAGCTGACGGTACTGGAACCAGGATGGGGAGCAGAAGGTACAAGAGCAAAAGACACTGCCGAGAACCAGCTGACGGTGCTGGAACCCGGATGGGTAGCCGAAGGTCCAAGAGCCAATGGAACTACCGAGGACCAGCTGACGTTACTGGAACCCGGTTACTAAAGACAAGGAATACAAAACAAGCAAAGTCCAGTAAAACCTCTCCTCATGATGACTAATTGTAATGTATATATATATATGAGAGGCAACTAGTACTTGTAGGATGTCAAAGGACACACCAAAAAATTGCTAAACCAAAAACTACCAAAAAAAATGGGTGCAAATACGTCCAAATTAAATAACAATCTTTATTGAATGAATAAATATTACTACAAGGCAAAAAGAAACAGTGGGTTAGGAACCAGATAATATGCACAGTACGCATGTAGACAGACCACGGCACCCCACACCGGCAGACAGGCAAGACACAGTGAAAAGATGTTCATAGCTCACTGGCAGCTCCATCATAGAGATCAATACCTCACGCCCCCTGAGGAAGGATACCGCCGAAACACGTGTCGGGGTGGGTCTGTAGCGGACGCTCTCCCCGCACTGGCAGTTGGTAAGATCTTTTTACAATGCATCTTAAATTGTTGCCTTTTTGGGCATTCACTGTTGCGTGCTCCTGAAGTACATATGTAACAAGGGTATTGATCTCTATGATGGAGCTGCCAGTGAGCTATGAACATCTTTTCACTGTGTCTTGCCTGTCTGCCGGTGTGGGGTGCCGTGGTCTGTCTACATGCGTACTGTGCATATTATCTGGTTCCTAACCCACTGTTTCTTTTTGCCTTGTAGTAATATTTAACCCGGTTACTAAGCAGGAGGTACCCGTGCCTGAAAGCACTACCAAGGACCACCTGACGTTGGTGGAACTCGGATACCCAGAGGGAGGCACCTAAGCCAAAGGCTCTGCCCGGAACCAGCTGACGGTACTGGAACCAGGATGGGGAGCAGAAGGTACAAGAGCAAGTGTCTGCGTGGCTTTTGCAGGACACGATGCCGGCTGCACAGCAGGGGAACAGCTGGCGGTGCTGAACCCCACTGACACATTGGCTGGTGTTTTTCTCTGTGCAGCTAGCAGTACCGGGCCCCAACTGGCGGTGTTAGAGCCCGGGGTCAGCAGGAGGAGGAGAGGGAGCAGAGTGTAGGCCGAAGCCTGCACTGGCGGCAGCTTTGGGTCTGTTGTGTCTGCGTGGCAGTTGCAGGACACGTTGCCGGCTGCACAGCAGGGGAACAGCTGGCGGTGCTGAACCCCACTGACACATTGGCTGGTGTTTTTCTCTGTGCAGCTAGCAGTACCGGGCCCCAACTGGCGGTGTTGGAGCCCGGGCTCTGCAGGGGGAGCAGAGTGTAGGCCGAAGCCTAATTGAACCAATTTCAAAGGTAACCTTTAACCCCCCCTCAGGTGTTACAAAGTAGAAGAGCCACAGCTTATGCAGCAGTAGTGCTGCACAAGTCAAAGGTTGCTCTTTTAATTTTGCTCCTTGCACACGCTGAATGAAACACGTATAACATTTAGCCCTTTATACAGTCAAACTGTGTTGGAGGCGCGAGTTCCCTTGTAATGAGACGCAGCACACATGTCAAGAATCCCACCTTGGTGCTGGGTGCAGCCTCCTGAGCGTTGTTATTTGCTGTACAGGAGTCTGCGCTGTCGTGTTATCCCCTGGCCTAGCGCTGTTAGCGCTGCCCATCTTCTGACATCATTTAATGTCGGCCGGTGCGGTTCGCGATGACCATGAATCCCAGCCCCGCAGTGTCTTAACATTGTTAAAACACTGCGGGGCTGGGATTCATGGCCTGGCGCAGCACATATGTTCGCCTCTCACACTCGGGTCCTTACACCCGCTTCAGACTGTGCGGCGTCAGCTGATCCCTTATCGCATGCCACGGCCATGAAGCCGCACAGTCTGAAGAAGGCGGAAGGAGATGAGGGACAGGCGAACTGATGCACTGCTCATGCCCATCAATCACACCCTCGCAGTCCCAATAAATAAGACACCGAGGGGCGTTGTGTGGGTCAGGGCGGCCGCAGAGGCGCAGGCAGCCAAACAATGATGCCTGAAGACGGGCAGCGCTACCAAGGGGGTTGCAGCGTGTCATTACAAAGGAAAGTCACACCTCCGGGAAGGTTAAATGGTCACACAGAGGACACATTTTAGACGTGTTTTCAGTTCCACATGTGCGAGGAGAATACGTTTATGAGCCACCTTGCACACATGCAGCATTACCGCTGTACAAGGTGGCTGTAAAACGTACAAACGCCTGGGGGAGGGAGGACAGGTTCCCTTCAATTTCAGTTCTTGTGTCTGCGTGGCTTTTGCAGGACACGATGCCGGCTGCACAGCAGGGGAACAGCTGGCGGTGCTGAACCCCACTGACACATTGGCTGGTGTTTTTCTCTGTGCAGCTAGCAGTACCGGGCCCCAACTGGCGGTGTTAGAGCCCGGGGTCAGCAGGAGGAGGAGAGGGAGCAGAGTGTAGGCCGAAGCCTGCACTGGCGGCAGCTTTGGGTCTGTTGTGTCTGTGGTGGCAGTTGCAGGACACGTTGCTGGCTGCACAGCAGGGGAACAGCTGGCGGTGCTGAACCCAACTGACACATTGGCTGGTGTTTTTCTCTGTGCAGCTAGCAGTACCGGGCCCCAACTGGCAGTGTTAGAGCCCAGAGTCAGCAGGAGGAGGAGAGGGAGCAGAGTGTAGGCCGAAGCCTGCACTGGCGGCAGCTTTGGGTCTGTTGTGCCTGCGTGGCTGTTGCAGGACACGTTGCCGGCTACACAGCAGGGGAACAGCTGGCGGTGCTGAACCCCACTGACACATTGGCTGGTGTTTTACTCTGTGCAGCTAGCAGTAGGAGGGCACCAACTGGCGGTGTTGGAGCCCGGGCTCTGCAGGGGGAGCAGAGTGTAGGCCGAAGCCTAATTGAACCAATTTCAAAGGTAACCTTTAACCCCCCCTCAGGTGTTACAAAGTAGAAGAGCCACAGCTTATGCAGCAGTAGTGCTGCACAAGTCAAAGGTTGCTCTTTTAATTTTTCTCCTTGCACACGCTGAAAGGAACACGTATAACATTTAGGCCCTTACACAGTCAAACTGATTTTGAGGCGTGATTTCCCTTCGTAAAGAGACGCAGTACAGCTGGCAAAAATGCCACCTTGGTGCTTTGCGCGGCCTCCTGAGCATCGTTATTTGTTGCACAGGAGTCTGCGCTTTTGTGTTATCCCTTGGCCTTGCGCTGTTAGCGCTGCCCATCCTCTGACATCATGTAATGTCGGCCGTTGCGGTTTGCGATGACCATGAATCCCAGCCCCGCAGTGTCTTAACATTGTTAAAACACTGCGGGGCTGGGATTCATGGCCTGGCGCAGTACATATGTTCGCCTATCGCTTGGGTTCTTACACCCGCTTCAGACTATGCGGCGTCAGCTGATCCCTTATCGCATGCCACGGCCATGAAGACGCACAGTCCGAAGAAGGCGGAAGGAGATGAGGGACAGGCGAAGAAATGCACCGTTCATGCTCATCAATCACACCCTCGCAGTCCAAATAAATAAGACACCGAGGGGCGTTGTGTGGGGCAAGGCGGCCGCAGAGGCGCAGGCAGCCAAACAATGATGCCAGAAGACGTGCAGCGCTACCAAGGAGCTTGTTGCGTGTCAATACAAAGGAAAATCACACCTGAGGGACGTTTTAATGGTCGCAGAGGGCTCAGTTTAGACGTGTTCAGTTCAACCTGGGCAAGGAGAATAAGTTTCTGAGCCACCTTGCACACATGCAGCATTACTGTCGTACAAGGTGGCTGTAAAATGTAGAAACGCCTGGGGGAGGGGGGACAGGTTTCCTTCAATTTCAGTTCTTGTGCATGCGTGGCTGTTGCAGGACACGTTTCCGGCTACACAGCAGGGGAACAGCTGGCGGTGCTGAACCCCACTGACACATTGGCTGGTGTTTGGCTCTGTGCAGCCAGCACATCTGGGCCCCAACTGGCGGTGTTAGAGCCCAGGGTCAGCAGGAGGAGGAGAGGGATTAGAGTGTAGGCCGAATCCTGCACTGGAGCAAGTTGAAAGGGAAACTTTAACCCCTCCCCCAAGCGTTTGTAGCTGAAAGAGCCATCGTGTACAGCACTAATGCTGGAAAAGGTAAACTTAGCTCTTTTAATTATGGTCCTTGCACATGCTGAACCTTACACTTATGAAAAGTGTCCCCTCCTACCGTGATACCGTCCGGTTGGTGGAACTTTCCTTTGTGATGTGACGCAGCACAGCCGTCATTCTTACCCCCTTGGCGCCGTGCGCCGCCTCCTCAGCGTTGTTTGAATCAGTCCCGGAGCCTGCGCTGTTAGGTTAGCCCTTGGCCATGCACACATTTTGCGCTGCCCGTCTTCTGACTTCATTTGGTGTTAGGCTGGCTGCGCCTGTGCGGACGCGCTGGCCGAGAGCCCGCCTCGCAGTTTCGTCTAATGTAATCCCACCGCGGGCCTGGGATCCGTGGCCATGCGCAGTGCATATCCTCACCTCTCACTCATCTCCCTACGGCTTCTTCAGACTGTGCGGTGTCACGGCCGTGGCATGCTATTAGGGACCAGCTGACACCGCACAGTCTGAAGAAGCCGTAGGGAGATGAGTGAGAGGTGGAGGTTCAGATATGCACTGCGCATGTCCATGGATCTCAGGCCCCCAGTGGGATTAAATCAGAAGACAGTATGAGGCGGGATCTCGTCCAGCGCGGCCGCACAGGCGCAGCCAGCCTGACACCAAATGATGTCAGAAGACGGGCAGCGCAAAATGTGTGCATGGCCAAGGGCTAACCTAACAGCGCAGGCTCCGGGACTGATTCAAACAACGCTGAGGAGGCGGCGCATGGCGCCAAGGGGGTAAGAATGACGGCTGTGCTGCGTCACATCACAAAGGAAAGTTCCACCAACCAGACGGTATCACGGTAGGAGGGGACACTTTTCATAAGTGTTAGGTTCAGCATGTGCAAGGAGCACCACGAAAAGGGGCACTTTTTCCCTTTGCATCATTACTGCTGCACAAGGTGGCTCCTTCAGTAACAAACGCCTGGGGGAGGGGTACAGGTTCCCTTTAATTTAACTTGTTGTGCCTGCGTGGCGGTCGCAGTACACGTTGCCGTATACACAGCAGGGGAACAGCTGGCGGTGCTGAACCCCACTAACACATTGGCGAGGTGTTTGGCTCTGTGCAGACAGCACTTCTGGACAACAACTAGCGGTGTTGGAGCCCAGGGACAGGTGGAGGAGGAGGAGGAGGTGGAGGAGGTAGGAGGAGGTAGGAGGGATTGCCACACACACAGCAGGGGAACAGCTGATGTTACTGAACCCCAATAACAAAGGAGGGACTGTTGGGACTGTGTGGACAGCACTTCTGGATGGCAACTAGCGGTGTTGGAGCCCAGGGACAGGAGGGGGAGGTGGAGGTGGAGGAGATAGGAGGGATTGCCACACACACAGCAGGGGAACAGCTGACGTTACTGAACCCCAATAACAGAGGAGCGACTGTTGGGACTGTGCGGACAGCACTTCTGGACGGCAACTAGCGGTGTTGGAGCCCAGGGACAGGTGGAGGAGGAGGAGGTGGAGGAGGTAGGAGGAGGTAGGAGGGATTTCCACACACACAGCAGGGGAACAGCTGACGTTACTGAACCCCAATAACAGAGGAGCGACTGTTGGGACTGTGCGGACAGCACTTCTGGACGGCAACTAGCGGTGTTGGAGCCCAGGGACAGGTGGAGGAGGAGGAGGTGGAGGAGGTAGGAGGAGGTAGGAGGGATTGCCACACACACAGCAGGGGAACAGCTGACGTTACTGAACCCCAATAACAGAGGAGGGACTGTTTGGACTGTGCGGACAGCACTTCTGGACGGCAACTAGCGGTGTTGGAGCCCAGGGACAGGAGGGGGAGGTGGAGGTGGAGGAGATAGGAGGGATTGCCACACACACAGCAGGGGAACAGCTGACGTTACTGAACCCCAATAACAGAGGAGGGACTGTTGGGACTGTGCGGACAGCACTTCTGGACGGCAACAAGCGGTGTTGGAGCCCAGGGACAGGAGGGGGAGGTGGAGGTGGAGGAGATAGGAGGGATTGCCACACACACAGCAGGGGAACAGCTGACGTTACTGAACCCCAATAACAGAGGAGCGACTGTTGGGACTGTGCGGACAGCACTTCTGGACGGCAACTAGCGGTGTTGGAGCCCAGGGACAGGTGGAGGAGGAGGAGGTGGAGGAGGTAGGAGGAGGTAGGAGGGATTGCCACACACACAGCAGGGGAACAGCTGACGTTACTGAACCCCAATAACAGAGGAGGGACTGTTGGGACTGTGCGGACAGCACTTCTGGACGGCAACTAGCGGTGTTGGAGCCCAGGGACAGGAGGGGGAGGTGGAGGTGGAGGAGATAGGAGGGATTGCCACACACACAGCAGGGGAACAGCTGACGTTACGGAACCCCAATAACAGAGGAGGGACTGTTGGGACTGTGCGGACAGCACTTCTGGACGGCAACTAGCGGTGTTGGAGCCCAGGGACAGGAGGGGGAGGTGGAGGAGATAGGAGGGATTGCCAAACACACAGCAGGGGAACAGCTGACGTTACTGAACCCCAATAACAGAGGAGGGACTGTTGGGACTGTGCGGACAGCACTTCTGGACGGCAACTAGCGGTGTTGGAGCCCAGGGACAGGAGGGGGAGGTGGAGGTGGAGGAGGTAGGAGGGATTGCCACACACACAGCAGGGGAACAGCTGACGTTACTGAACCCCAATAACAGAGGAGGGACTGTTGGGACTGTGCGGACAGCACTTCTGGACGGCAACTAGCGGTGTTGGAGCCCAGGGACAGGAGGGGGAGGTGGAGGTGGAGGAGATAGGAGGGATTGCCACACACACAGCAGGGGAACAGCTGACGTTACTGAACCCCAATAACAGAGGAGGGACTGTTGGGACTGTGCAGACAGCACTTCTGGACGGCAACTAGCGGTGTTGGAGCCCAGGGACAGGAGGGGGAGGTGGAGGTGGAGGAGGTAGGAGGAGGTAGGAGGGATTGCCACACACACAGCAGGGGAACAGCTGACGTTACTGAACCCCAATAACAGAGGAGGGACTGTTGGGACTGTGCGGACAGCACTTCTGGACGGCAACTAGCGGTGTTGGAGTCCAGGGACAGGAGGGGGAGGTGGAGGAGATAGGAGGGATTGCCACACACACAGCAGGGGAACAGCTGACGTTACTGAACCCCAATAACAGAGGAGGGACTGTTGGGACTGTGCGGACAGCACTTCTGGATGGCAACTAGCGGTGTTGGAGCCCAGGGACAGGTGGAGGAGGAGGAGGTGGAGGAGGTAGGAGGAGGTAGGAGGGATTGCCACACACACAGCAGGGGAACAGCTGACGTTACTGAACCCCAATAACAGAGGAGCGACTGTTGGGACTGTGCGGACAGCACTTCTGGACGGCAACTAGCGGTGTTGGAGCCCAGGGACAGGAGGGGGAGGTGGAGGTGGAGGAGGTAGGAGGAGGTAGGAGGGATTGCCACACACACAGCAGGGGAACAGCTGACGTTACTGAACCCCAATAACAGAGGAGCGACTGTTGGGACTGTGCGGACAGCACTTCTGGACGGCAACTAGCGGTGTTGGAGCCCAGGGACAGGTGGAAAAGCAGAGGAACACAATGTAGGCCGAAGCCTGAGAAAGTCGAAAGGGAACCTTTAACCCCCCCCAAGGCGTTTGTAGCTGAAAGAGCCAGCTTGTGCAGCACAAAAGATGCAAAAGGAAAAGGTGGCTCTTTTCATTATGCTCCTTGCAAACACAGAACTAAACACTTATAAAATGTGTCCCCTGAAACCGTGAGACCGTCCCGGAGGTGGGACTTTCCTTCGTAATATGACGCAGCACAGCCGTCATTCTTACCCCCCCGGCGCCGTGCCACGGCTCCTCAGCGTTGTTTGATTCCGTCCCGGAGCCTGCGCTGTTATGTTATCCCTTGGCCAGGCACACTTAGCGCTGCCCATCTTCTGACATCATTTGGTGTCAGGCTGGCTGCGCCTGTGCGGACGCGCTGGCCGAGAGCCCGCCTCGCAGTGTCGTCTAATGTAATCCCACCGCGGGCCTGGGATCCATGGCCATGCGCAGTGCATATCCTCTCACTCCCCTCCCTACGGCTTCTTAAGACTGTGCGGTGTCACGGCCGTGGCATACTATTAGGGACCAGCTGACACCGCACAGTCTGAAGAAGCCATAGGGAGATGAGTGAGAGGTGGAGGTTCAGATAGGCACTGCGCATGTCCATGGATCTCAGGCCCCCAGTGGGATTAAATCAGAAGACACTGCGAGGCGGGCTCTCGGCCAGCGCGGCCGCACAGGCGCAGCCATCCTGACACCAAATGATGTCAGAAGACGGGCAGCGCTAAGTGTGCCTGGCCACGGGATAACATAACAGCGCAGGCTCCGGGATGGAATCAAACAACGCTGAGGAGCCGGGGCACGGCGCCAAGGGGGTAGGAATGACGGCTGTGCTGCGTCATATTACGAAGGAAAGTCCCACCTCCGGGACGGTTTTACGGTATCAGTGGACACATTTTATAAGTGTTAAGTTCTGCGTGTGCAAGGAGCTAAACAAAAATAGCTACCTTTTCCTTGTGCAGCATTACTGCTGCACAAGGTGGCTCTTTCAGTAACAAACGCCTTGGGGGGGGGGGGACATATTCCCTTACATTTCAGTTGTTGTGTCAGCGTGGCGATCGCAGGACACATTGCCGGCTACACAGCTGGGGATCAGCTGACGTTACTGAAACCCAATAACACTGGGTCGTATGTTTTGACTGTGCAGACGGCACTTCTGAGCCTCAACTGGCGGTGTTGGAGCCCAGGAATTTAAGTTCAGGTGGTAGAAAGATGAACACAACAGGAGACCTGGATAACGTAGACAGGGACCTAACTATTTAATCAGGAAGAGGAGTGGCAAATTCCTGCGAGATCCAGGCCTTGTTCATTTTCAGGAAAGTAAGCCGGTCAACGTTATCGGAGGATAGTCGCATGCGACGGTCAGTTAGTACACCACCTGCAGCACTAAAGACACGTTCCGATAATACACTGGCCGCAGGGCAAGCCAGCACCTCCAATGCATACTGGCTTAGCTCTGGCCATGTATCCAGCTTTGAGACCCAAAACTTGAAAGGGGAAGAGCCGTCTGGGAGTACAGCAAGAGGGCAAGACATGTAGTCTGTCACCATCTGACGGAACCGTTGCCTCCTGCTGACTGGAGCCGTCTGTGATGGTGTAGACTTTTGTGGCGGGCACAGAAAACTGTGCCACAGTTGGGCCATACTGGTCTTGCCTTGGGCAGAGGCACTGCTTCTGCTCCCTCTTTGTGCGGAGCCTCCACCACTGCCTGGACGCACTGAGCTGCTTTGGAATGCACTAGCAGCACTTCTCTCAGTTGGAATGGAGAAGATGATGGAATTCACCAGTGTTTCTTGGTACTCCCGCATTTTTCGCTCCCGGTTCAACGGTGTGATGAGGCTTTCTACGTTGTCCCGGTAGCAAGGATCGAGGAGGGTGAACACCCAATAATCAGACATGTTGAGAATGTGGGCGATGCGGCGGTCGTTTCTCAGGCACTGCAGCATGTAATCCACCATGTGCTGCAGACTGCCAACTGCCCAAGAAACGCTGTCCCCTGCTGGAGGCGTGATCTCTGCCCGCTCGTCATCACCCCACCCTCGCTGTACACACTGAGTACTGGACAATTGTGTAACTCCCTCCTCTGGACGGATGTCTTCCTCCTCCATTGACTCCTCCTCATCCTCCTCACAAACTGTCCCCTGCCTACGCGTTTGTGAGGAACCACGTGGCGCTGACTGTCCAGAAGATGATGGAAATGGTGAATCCTCATCCTCCACCTCTTCCACAACATCATCCCTTAGCGCTTGCAGTGATTTTTCAAGCAGGCAGATAAGGGGGACAGTCATGCTGACTAGTGCATCATCTGCACTCGCCATCCGCGTGGAATAATCAAAGGGACGCAAAACCTGGCAGACGTCATTCATAGTGGCCCACTTTGTGGTTGTGAAGTCTGTACGGCGCTGAGTGCGACTTCTTTGCGCCTGAAGCAGCTGGTACTCCATTACAGCTTGCTGCTGCTCACACAACCGCTCCAACATATGTAACGTGGAATTCCACCTGGTAGGTAGGTCACATATGATGTGATGTTCCGGCAGGCGGTGTCGGCGCTGCAGAGCCGCAATGCGCGCTTTTGCCGTGCTGGAACGCCGCAAGTGAGCACACTCTAGGCGGACCTTGTGCAGCAGTGCATCAAGATCCGGATAGTCCCTCAAGAAACTCTGCACGACCAAATTGAGCACATGTGCCAGACATGGGATGTGAGTGAGGTTGCCGAGGCTCAGAGCTGCCACCAGATTTCGGCCATTATCACACACTACCATGCCTGGCTGGAGATTCGCTGGCACAAACCACACATCGCTCTCCTGCTTGATGGCATTCCCGAGCTCCTGCGCTGTGTGGCTTCGATTCCCCAAATAAATTAATTTCAAGACAGCCTGTTGACGTTTGGCCACGGCTGTGCTCATGTCGGTCGTAACGGTTACACGTTCATCATGGGTCCATGTGGAGGTGGACTGTGACGGCTCCTGCAGCGATGATTCTGAGGAACTGGTGTAAGAGGAGGAGTCAATGCGTACAGAATGGATTCCTGCAATCCTTGGAGTGGGCAGGACACGTCCTGCGCCACTCGCACGGTCTGTACCCGGCTCAACGACATTAACCCAATGGGCAGTGAGGGAAAGGTATCGCCCCTGTCCATGTTGACTGGTCCACGCATCGGTGGTGAGGTGGACCTTGCTACTGACGGCGTTCAGTAGCACGTGTTTTATGTGTCCCTCCACATGCTTGTGCAGGGCAGGGACGGCTTGCCTGCTGAAGTAAAAGCGGCTGGGCACATTGTACTGTGGGACTGCCAATGACATCAAGTCACGGAAGCTGTCAGTCTCCAACAGCCTGAATGACAGCATTTCCAGTGACAGAAGTTTGGCAATGCCTGCAGTCAGAGCCTGTGCTCGTGGGTGGTTTGACGAGAAAGGCCGCCTTTTCTCCCATGCCTGTACTACCGATGGCTGTAGACTGGGCTGGGAGTGTGTGGATGACTGGGAAAGTGGTGCTGCGGGTGGAATTACAGCGGGTCTCTGGACAACAGGGCCAGAGGTTCTTCCACGGCGATCCTGGGAGGAAGCCGAACCAGCTGCGTGTGAGCTGGAGGAAGAGGCAACACGAGCTGAAGAGGTGGTAGCTGCCGCTGTTGGTTGGCCTAGCTCTTCAGTGTGTTTTTCTAACTCCGCCGGGTGCCTGGTGCGCACATGTTTCCACATGTTGGAGGTATTGAGGTTGCTGACATTTTTCCCTCTTTTGACTTTGTGATGACACACCTTGCATTTGACATAGCAAATGTCATCTGCAACTGTGTCAAAAAAGGACCAGGCACTGCAAGTCTTTGGAGCGCCCTTTTTGGCTTTTGGAAGAGACATGCTCCTAACGGCTGCCAAAGCGGAGGCTGCAGGATCCGCAGTCTTCCCCCTCCCTCTCCCTCTTTGGGCCGTATGGGGAATCTCTTCCTCAGAGCTGCTCCCACCACCTTTCTGTCCCTCACGCCAAGATGGGTCAAGGACCTCATCATCTACACTACCCTCTGCCCCCAACTGCTCCTCCTGGGTAGTCTCAGCAGCAGAGCACGCACAAGTAAGTGGCACCTGAGTGTCATCATCAGCTGATGCGGCCTGCGATGTGGTGAACGGAGCCACTGGCCCACCCGCCTCTTCAGAGGAAGAGAGAAAAAGCTGTTGGGCATCACTGCACCCTGCCTCTTCTTCCATTTCTCCAATGCTGCTTGGCTGGCCCCCTGTTTCCAAGCCAAGAGATTCAGAGAACAGAAGTAGAGACGGCTCCTGTCCTGGGCTCTCTGTCTGCCTGGGCAATTTGGCAGGTGGTGAAGAGACAGATGGCTGCTCTCCAGTGCTCTGTGTCTGAGAGGATGTGGCACTAATTGAAGTTGATGCATTAGCTGCCATCCATCCGACAACGGCTTCAATTTGTTCTTCACGCAGCAGCGGTGTACGGCGCTCTGCGACAAAGCTGCGCATGAATGACTGTTCCCTTGTGAAAGTGGGTGCTGATGAGTCACCGGTGCCCGCAGCAGGCACAGAATCCCCACGTCCCCTCCCTGCTCCGCGCCCACGCCCACGCCCACCTGCCTTACTCACTGCCTTCTTCATCTTGGTTGACTGATAAAGATAAGCAGAAAAGTACTAACGGCTTTGTGTGCTTATTCCTGAACAACTCCTCCTAACAGGTATAAGAAACACTAATTTTCTAAAGTGTGGACTAGACTTTAATATGAGCTAATGTGGCCTACACAAATGTAAAGTGGTGTCACTGGTGTGTTTGGTGAACTTTATTATTTATTTATTTTTTGGGGGCTGAACTGACAACAGATAGAGCTGCAGTCAC
This sequence comes from Ranitomeya variabilis, assembly GCF_051348905.1. Classification (NCBI taxonomy): domain Eukaryota; kingdom Metazoa; phylum Chordata; class Amphibia; order Anura; family Dendrobatidae; genus Ranitomeya; species Ranitomeya variabilis. Next base: position 560,477,692 of record NC_135233.1, on the reverse strand, counting down.
ACGGAGACCATGCAGACAGCCGTAAACGGCGCTGCAAGGCCCAAAAACCCTCCTCTACGTTATCCTATGTAGTGTTTTTCCACAAGTTAGCTGGAGACGGGTGGAAAGACACTAATAGGAATTTTTTGAAAAAATGTGCAGCAGCCTACACTACTTAAAACAAAATGAAAATTGATTTTGCGGTATGATGCAGTGAAGAACCCTGAGCTGGAGACAACCAGGCTATGGCTGCTCACAGACTACAGGGCGAGCTGCAGTCACACGGAGACTGTGCAGACAGCCGTAAATGGCGCTGCAAGGCCCAAAAACCCTCCTCTACGTTATCCTATGTAGTGTTTTTCCACAAGTTAGCTGGAGACGGGTGGAAAGACACTAATAGGAATTTTTTGAAAAAATGTGCAGAGCCTGCACTACTTAAAACAAAATGAAAATTGATTTTGCGGTATGATGCAGTGAAGAACCCTGAGCTGGAGACAACCAGGCTATGGCTGCTCACAGACTACAGGGCGAGCTGCAGTCACACGGAGACCGTGCAGACAGCCGTAAACGGCGCTGCAAGGCCCAAAAACCCTCCTCTACGTTATCCTATGTAGTGTTTTTCCACAAATTAGCTGGAGACGGGTGGAAAGACACTAATAGGATTTTTTTGAATAAATTAGCAGCAGACTACACTACTTGGAAAAAAAAAAAATAAGGACAGTATGAGGCAATGAACCACCCTCCCTGAACTGAATACAACCAGCTATGGATGGCCTATGTGGCTGCACTCAGACTAGAGAGTGGGCTGCACTCACACACACACACACACAGACCTTGCAGATCGCTGTGAAAACAGCGCTACAAGGCAAAAGCAAGGTGAATAGTAGGTGAACACAGCGGTTGCTAAATTAGCCTTTGGAAAGCACAAAGAAGCAAATCGCTATCTCTAAACTGGCCCTCAGTCAGCAAACAGCGTCCTGTCACTAACTGAATTCACAGCAGAGTGATCGCAAAATGGCGCCAGCGACTTTTAAACTGCAGCATGACATCATTTCAGCAGCCAATCACAGCCAAGCCAGTAGTTTCATGCCCTCCATGCTGAACAGGATGTGCCCACACTTGAAATCATTCTCATTGGCTGAATTTGTGCATTTTGAATCTGGGAACTTCCGATTCCGGTATCCGATACGCGGCAAGTATCGGAATCCCGGTATCGGAATTCCGATACCGCAAGTATCGGCCGATACCCGATACTTGCGGTATCGGAATGCTCAACACTACTCAGCAGACACTGAAGCAGACGAGACACAGGCTACATCTTGGAGGAAAACAAGACACTGAACAATGTGAGTATATCCTAGCCAATGCTTTCATTTTCTATTTTCTGTCTCGACATGTCCCAATTTCTTGCTTTTCTTTCTTTCTACATGCATTCTACAGCTCTCCATGCTAAGATTCATCATGACACAGGATACAGGAGCAAAATCTGAAGATTACAGCTGTTCAGGGGTCTATATAAAGAAATCCCATAATACACGCCCTCTGTAGTCCCATTGGCGGTGTCTGGTTATCTTGATTTTTCTCTTGTGAAATTTCTCATCATGCGCACCAAAAACGCAAACGCAGGAAAAAATGCATATAAACGCGTACAAAAGCGGCATTTTTTTAACCACATGCATTACCGCATGCTTCTAAAAACGCCGCATTTGTATGCGTTTATATGCGTTTTTTCCACCACTTGCGGATGCGGATTAAACACTGCGGATTTAAACGCAAATGTGAAACTAGCCTAAGCTATTTTGGGGGGGCATTTATGCTATGAACTTTTAAGTAAATTCCATAAAAAAACCGAGAAACCCCCCAAAAACACTAAAACAGTTGTCGATTACTTCTCCCTTGCCTCTTCCACCTACACTGCACGTCCACCTCCTTCTCGACTTCGACCTACGCCTAATGATTATAGATTGTTATTTTTTATTTTGTTAATTCTAGATTGCTTTAAGTCAGTTCCATAAAAAAACACAAAAACAGTGTTGGATTACTCCTCCCTTGTCTCTTCCTCCACACCTCCATGTCCACCTGCTGCTCCACTTGGACCTGCGCATCGTGGTTCTCGACTGCTATATTTTGTTTTGCTAATTCAAGGTTGTTTTAAGTCAATTCCATAAAAAAATAAAAAAAACAACTATCAAAAATGAAAAGCAAAAAAAATAAACAAAAACAGTGTTGGATTACTCCTCCCTTGCCTCTTCCACCTCCACCTCCATATCAATTCCTTCTCCACTTGGACCTCTGTCTCCTTGTTTAAGATTATTTTTTATTCTATGTTATTTTAACTAATTTCTCCATCTATATTTGTCTGCAGGACAATTGTCCAGCTCTTAACCCTATTAACTTCCTTTTGCAGCCCCCTAGCCTTTACTATGACAATTTTATAGCCATTTTAAAGCATCAAAGTTTGGGTCCCCTTTGACTTCTATTAGGTTCAGGTTTGGGGTCAAGTTTGGATATCAAACCGAACTTTGAACTACAGTTCGGCCGCACCAGACACACGTGAACATCCACAGATCCGTTCATACCTAGTCATGACCTCATTTAACAAACAGTCAAAGGAACGCAATCAATATGGAAAGTAGAGACCGCATTATAGGATCATCTCATTGACATAAAGGTTAAGCCCAATTCAAGGCATTTCTGGACAAAGCAGAAAACACAATTAAAAAAGACAATTGTTAGTGATAAAGTTTAAAATGACTTAGAAAAGGGAGATTGTGGCAGATATTGAGAAGCCAGAGGGGAAACAATGGATTTTTGAGGCAGTGCATCCATACAGTCTGAGAGGTCATGCAAAGTCTGGACGATCCATCTATATTGGCTAACAGCAAGTTGCAAAACCAAATTAGATAAGACATCAGTATTCATCAAAAAAGATGTTGATTCTGCCTCACCTTTGGAATCCATAACTTGTCTCTTCTGTTATGGGCTCGAATGGTCAACCATTGCGCAAGTTGAACAGCATAATTGATGCAGAAAAGATGAACTTGCTAAATGTTATGTGGACCAGCAAGGACCAGTAGAGCTGGATATGCGGGATGGCCAGAGTTGAGAGTGAGGACAACACAATGAATAGCATAGACAGATTGATAATAAGATGCCTTGATTCAGCATAGTTGAGGGTCTGTAGTGCAGTAAGAATAACGTAAATAAGTTGGGTATTGGTACCTTGATTCAGCAGAGATGTGGGTGTGAGCAGCACCAGGACTGCCAGGACAGAGCAGGAGCAGAAACATATTTCTGGATAGCAGTCAGGAGCAGCTGAGAAAATGATCAGAGAGTCAAGTGGAAAGTGAGGTTTGACTCCTTGAAGGCATGTGGTATCAGAGTGCTCCACTATTTGAATATACAGGTCATGTCCAGCTGCCTGAACCAGCCCTAAAAAGGCCTTGCATGATGACATCAAAGATGCATGCCAGGTTACCTTGATAACCCAATGCATATTAGCACAGAGCTGGCCATAGGGAAAAAAGAAAAGCCTAGCACTGGAAGTGGCATAGGTGACTAACAAATTGATCCATTTGTAGCATTTGTATACATTTGGATATGTCAAGATATTTGCATGTATCTATAAATTAAAGGGGATGTCTGGAACTTTTAAATTAATGGCCTATTCTTTCAATAGATCATCAGTATCTGACCAGTGGAGGGGCAACACTTGGCAGCCCAGCCAATCAGCTGTTCGCGGTGTTGGCGACAGCTGAATGTGTTCAGTTACGGAGTTACACTGCACAGTTCCACTTACTGTATAGTGGAAACGGCTCTGTCTATGGTATAGTGTCATTCAAATCAACAGGACACAGATGAGCACTACCTGACTAAAGCCACTACGCATCTAACAGATCCATGTAGTTCCTCTCTGCAACTAAGCACAAGCAGCTGGCATCAGCAGCCCAAACAGCTGATCAGCGGGGAGGGGGGAACATTCAGATATTGATGACATACCCTTAAGGATAAGATATCAATTTAAAACTCCTAGACAAGCCCTGTAATATATTTCTGTAAAGAGTATATCACTTGGAGCTTTATGTACTAAATGGAATTATAGTGAAAATACATTTTACAATTAGAAACCAATCTCCTATTTAAGCTGGTGACCCACTTGCAACTTCAATGCAAGAAACTTGCACGAGTCTCTTGCCTCAATGCCTGGCACTGCCGCCGGCGGTTCAGACCAGAGCGTTCAGCTGCATAGAAATACATGCAGCTGCACACTCCGATCCTGAATGCCGGCGGCAGTGTCGGGTATTGAGACGAGAGACTCTCACGAGTTTCTCGAATTGCAGTTGCAAGTGGGACACCGGCCTTAGACAATTTTATTTGTTCACAAATTCCACTAAAAGTTTACTTCTGTTTCATATGAAGGCAATTTGTAGATGAGAGATTATGCTTTAGGTCCTCATCGACCTTACAATCATATCTTTATCACCTTACATCTGCATACCATTTGGAATAATTTTATGAGAATGTTAATGACAGGCTTAATCAATTTCCTGGCAGTTTCTTTATAACAAAATGCAGGTGCTAAATTAATTGAGCTGTTGATTTTATTACACACTAGAAATATACAAAACCCTAGGGCATGTAGAAAGAAGAAATCAATCAACATATTCAGCTAATTGTATTATTCTGTCCGCTATACATTTGAGTAAATCTGTATAGCATTAGACACGACTTTAATTGTAATTAATTGTTCGTTTTATTAATAGACGCATTAGAATACAAATATTAGCTGTACAAAAATTGATAATTAAAGACAAAAGCTGGTTATCAATAGAGGTGAGCAAATTTATGTGAGTAGAATTTAATTCCAGAAAAAAAATCTGTATTCCGCATAAAGTTAGCAAAATTGTGGCTGTTTTGATGAACCATAGAGGGATGGCAAAAAGCTAATGAAAAAATAATAATAATTTTTACCTCATTATCCTACTTTCCGGCTACCTCTTTTGCTCACTGTCTCTTGTGTGGTCCACAGCAACATTTCTTACCTCTGCGGCTCGATTGAAATCCTGGGTCTCTTCACACCAGGCAGGTAATGGTATGTCTCTGAAGGTCGCAACGTCATGAAGTCGCAGATTCCCAGGTTCCTGGTAGTTAGAAGAAGAGCTAAGGATCTTACCGGGGACAATGAGATGCAGGGATGGCCAGAGAAGTGAAGGGTTAGGTATTAGTTGTTTTTCTATTTCTACATCTTATATTTATTATGCTTTGGAGTCTTTCTAAACCCCAGATCATAATAATTGAAATTCCATTTATGGAGAAAAAATTAGCTGAGTATCAAATGTGTGAAATTTGAATTCAAATCTCTGATCCACTCATCGTTATTTCATAATTACGTAGCAGGGGACAAATCAGTTTATGTAACTCTTTATTAGCAGTCGTTTTAACAGATAAAATTGGTGTAATAATCTTTTGTATTATGCAGGGTTTAAGGTTGTTGTGATATAAAATTAGAAATTCAAATATGCATACATGTCTATAATAATAATAGTTTTTATATTGCACCAACATGTTCCATGGCTTTTTACAATTAAGCAGGGGACATGGACAAACAAAACAGACATCATAAAGCACAACATAGTTCACCAGTTACAAGAGCAGTGAGGGCCCCGCTCGCAGGCTTACAATCTATAAAACACAATGAAAAAGATTACAACACAGTAGCTAAAAAAATGTCTAATTCACAGCACAAATCGAATCATAAAATTCTAATTACACCCAAAGACTCAATTTCAGCAATTTATGTTGATTTTCAATGTAGACACCAAAAGCCAGTTTGCATATTTTTATGCAAAAACACAGCCCTTAAAGTTAGTCGATCATCAGAAAATGACTTACTGTTTAAATGGAATCTGTCACCACATTTCACTTATCTAAACTATTAATATTGGCATACAGGTTATAGAATGCTGAAAACATTCCTACCTGTGTATCTCATATCAGATGAGTTCTTGCTGAGAAACCATCTTTAATAACTTTATATAAGTGACTTCTTCCAGACTCCAGGGCAGATGGTGTCTGGAGATAACTCTGCCTCCAGAGCTTATTTTAAATAGAGGGGGAAGTTACCAGTGTGATGTGACATGGTTACCAGTGTGATGTGTAATGGCCGATCTCTGTTCTACTGATAGCTGACATATCTGCAGGTTCCTTTCAGCTTTAGCTTCCAGCTCACACATAGCCAATGTAGTAATATTGCTACAATGCAGCAGAGCTGAGAGAAAAGCAAAAATGTGTTTACAAGATGACAAAGTTCATTTCTTGTTCAGTGTTGGTTACTTGTCTCACACTGGGAGCGAGATAACAAAGTTAATTTCTCTTGTTCTGTGTTGGTTACTTGTCTCACACTGGGAATGCCTCCTTCATGTAAAATAAGCTCTGGAGGCAGAGTTGTCTCCAGGCACCATCCACCCCAGAGCCTGGAAGAGGCACTTATATAAAGTGACAAAAGATGATTTCTCAGCAACAACTCAGCTGATATGAATTTGCAGGAATTCTGGTCTTGGCTTATTGAGTTCATACAATTATTGGGACTACTACATTATCATGTATGAAAGATTTTTTTAGGCAAAACCATGATAATATTCTTTTTATTATAAAGGAAAATAGTCTCCTGTTGAAAAATTAAATTCCAACATGTTGTGGTAGTCTGAAAATGTCAGGGCATGCAAAAAGTTTTTTTTGCATCATACTCATACTGTCAGTTACTGGTGTAAACAGTGCACCCCTCAAGTTGCTCAAAACCACATTCAAGAAGTTTATTAACCCTTCAAATGTTTCACAGGAATATTTGGAATGTTTAAAAAAAATGAACATTTAACTTTTTCACAAAAAATTTATTTCAGCTCCAATTTGTTTTATTTGACCAAGGGTAACAGGAGAAAATAGGCCCCAAAAGTTGTTGTACAATTTGTCCTGAGTACGTTGATACCCCATATGTGGGGGTAAACCACTGTTTGGGCACATGGCAGAGCTCGGAAGGGAAGGAGCGCCATTTGACTTTTCAATGCAAACTTGACTGGAATTGAGAAGGGACGCCATGTTGTGTTTGGAGAGCCCCTGATGTGCCTAAACATTGAAACCCCCCACAAGTGACACCATTTTGGAATGTAGACCCCCTAGGGAACTTATGCAGATGTGTTGTGAGAGCTTTGAACCCCCAAGTGTTTCACTACAGTTTATAATGCAGAGCCGTGAAAATAAAAAAATCATTTTTTTTTCCACAAAAATTATATTTTAGACCCCAGTTTTGTATTTTCCCAAGAGTAACAGTAGAAATTGGCCCCTAAAAGTTGTTGTCCAATTTGTCCTGAGTACTGTGATACCCCATATGTGGGGGTGGAACTACTGTTTGGGCGCATGGCAGAGCTCAAAATGGAAGGAGCGCCATTTGGAATGCAGACTTAGATTGATTGGTCTGCAGGCATCATGTTGCATTTGCAGAACCCCTGATGTACCTAAACATTAGAAACCCCCCAGTGACCCCATATTGGAAACTAGACCCCCCAAGGAACTTATCTAGATTTGTTGTGAGAACTTTGAACCCCAAGTGTTTCACTACAGTTTATAACGCAGAGCTGTGAAAATAAAAAAATCATTTTTTCCCACAAAAATGGTTTTTAGCCCCCCAAATTTTTATTTTCCCAAGGGTAACAAGAGAAATTGGATGCCAAAAGTTGTTGTCCAATTTGTCCTGAGTACGCTGATACCCCATATGTTTGGGCGCATGGGAGAGCCCGGAAGGGAAGGAGCACTATTTTACTTTTTCAACACAGAATTGGCTGGAATTGAGATCGGACGCCATGTTGAGTTTGGAGAGCCCTGATGTGCCTAAACAGTGGAAACCCCAATTGTAAGTGAAACCCTAACCCAAACACATCCCTAACCCTAACCCCAACCACACCCTTAACCCCAACCACACCCCTAACCCCAACACACCCCTAACCACACCCCTAACTCCAATACACCCCTAACCCTAATCCCAACCATAATCCTAACCACACCCCTAACCCTGACACACCCCCAACCCTAATCCTAACCGTAAATGTAATCCAAACCCTAACCCTAACTTTAACCCCAACCCTAACTGTAGCCCTAACCCTAACTTTAGCCACAACCCTAACCCTAATTTTAACCCTAACCCTAACTTTAGCCCCAACCCTAACCCTCACTTTAGCCCCAGCTCTAACCCTAACTTTGGCCCCAACCCTAACCCTAACTTTAGTCCCAGCCCTAACCCTAACTTTAGCCCCAAACTTAACTGTAGCCCTAACCCTAGCCCCAACCCTAACCCTAGCCCCAACCCTAGCCCCAACCTTAACCCCAACCCTAACTCTAGCCCTAACCCTAGCCCTAACCCTAGCCCTAACCCTAATCCTAGCCCTAACCCTGGCCCAATCCTAGCCCTAACTCTAGCCCTAACCCTAGCCCTAACCCTAATAGTTACATAGTTACATAGTTATTGAGGTTGAAGGAAGACTTTAAGTCCATCTAGTTCAACCCATAGCCTAACCTAACATGCCCTAACATGTTGATCCAGAGGAAGGCAAAAAAAACCCATGTGGCAAAGAGTAACTCCACCATGGGGAAAAAAATTCCTTCCCGACTCCACATACGGCAATCAGACTAGTTCCCTGGATCAACGCCTTATCAAGGAATCTAGTGTATATACCCTGTAACATTATACTTTTCCAGAAAGGTATCCAGTCCCCTCTTAAATTTAATTAATGAATCACTCATTACAACATCATACGGCAGAGAGTTCCATAGTCTCACTGCTCTTACAGTAAAGAATCCGCGTCTGTTATTATGCTTAAACCTTCTTTCCTCCAGACGTAGAGGATGCCCCCTTGTCCCTGTCTCAGGTCTATGATTAAAAAGATCATCAGAAAGGTCTTTGTACTGTCCCCTCATATATTTATACATTAAAATAAGATCACCCCTTAGTCTTCGTTTTTCCAAACTAAATAGCCCCAAGTGTAATAACCTATCTTGGTATTGCAGACCCCCAAGTCCTCTAATAACCTTGGTCGCTCTTCTCTGCACCCGCTCTAGTTCAGCTATGTCTTTCTTATACACCGGAGACCAGAACTGTGCACAGTATTCTAAGTGTGGTCGAACTAGTGACTTGTATAGAGGTAAAATTATGTTCTCCTCATGAGCATCAATGCCTCTTTTAATACATCCCATTATTTTATTTGCCTTTGTAGCAGCTGCCTGACACTGGCCACTGAATATGAGTCTGTCATCCACCCATACACCCAGGTCTTTTTCATTGATGGTTTTGCCCAGAGTTTTAGAATTAAGCACATAGTTATACATCTTATTACTTCTACCCAAGTGCATGACCTTACATTTATCCCCATTAAAGCTCATTTGCCATTTATCAGCCCAAGCTTCTAGTTTACATAAATCATCCTGTAATATAAAATTGTCCTCCCCTGTATTGATTACCCTACAGAGTTTAGTGTCATCTGCAAATATTGAAATTCTACTCTGAATGCCCCCTACAAGGTCATTAATAAATATGTTAAAAAGAAGAGGGCCCAATACTGACCCCTGTGGTACCCCACTGCTAACCGCGACCCAGTCCGAGTGTGCTCCATTAATAACCACCCTTTGTTTCCTATCCCTGAGCCAGCTCTCAACCCACTTACACATATTTTCCCCTATCCCCATTACTCTCATTTTATGTATCAACCTTTTGTGTGGCACCGTATCAAAAGCTTTGGAAAAGTCCATATACACTACGTCCACTGGGTTCCCTTGGTCCAGTCCGGAACTTACCTCTTCATAGAAGCTGATCAAATTAGTCTGACATGAGCGGTCCCTAGTAAACCCGTGCTGATACTGGGTCATGAGGTTATTCCTCTTCAGATACTCCAGTATAGCATCCCTTAGAATGCCCTAGCCCTAACCCTAGCCTTAACCCTAGCCCTAGCCCTAACCCTAACCCTAGCCCTAACCCTAATGGGAAAATGGAAATAAATACATTTTTTTAATTTTATTATTTTTCCCCAACTAAGGGGGTCATGAAGGGGGGGTTGACTTAGTTTTATAGCAGGTTTTTTAGCAGATTTATATAATTGGCAGCTGTCACACACTAAAAGTTTTTGCGTCTCCACATTTTGAGAGCTATAATTTTTCCATATTTTGGTCCACAGAGTCATGTGAGGTCTTGTTTTTTGTGGGACGAGTTGACGTTTTTATTGGTTACATTTTCAGGCACGTGACATTTTTTGATCGCTTTTTATTCCGATTTTTGTGAGGCAGAATGACCAAAAACCAGCTATTAATGAATTTCTTTTGTGGGGGGCGCTTATACCGTACCATGTTTGGTAAAATTGATAAAGCAATTTCATTCTTTGGGTCAGTATGATTAAAGCGATACCTCATTTCTATTTTTTTATGTTTTTGTGCTTTTATACGATAAAAACTATTTTATAGAAAAAATAATTATTTTTGCATTGCTTTATTCTGAGAGCTATAACTTTTTTATTTTTTCGCTGATGATGCTGTATGGTGGCTCATTTTTTGTGGGACAAGATGACGTTTTCAGCGGAACCATGGTCATTTATATCCGTCTTTTTGATCACGTGTTATTTCACTTTTTGTTCAGTGGCATGATATAAAGCGTTGCTTTTTGCCTCTTTTTTTTTTTACGGTGTTCACTGAAGGGGTTAACTAGTGGGACAGTTTTATAGGTCGGGTCGTTACGGACGCGGCAATACTAAATATGTGTATTTTTTTATTTATTTAGATAAAGAAATTTATTTATGGGAACAATATTTTTTTTTTTATTTAGGAATTTTTTTTTTTTTTACACATCTAAATATTTTTTTTTTTACATTATCACATTGTCCCGGGGGGGACATCACTATATAGTGACAGATCGTGTGTGTGGCCTCCATGTTCCTGTATGAACTCCCTACAATGCATGAAAATGCTCCTAATGAGGCGGTGGATGTTCTCCTGAGTCTGTGGTGCAATATGATGTTGGTGGATCTAATGAGAAATGATGTCCCAGATGTGCACGATTGGATTCAGGTCTGGGAAACGGGCAGGCCAGTCCATAGCATCAATGCCTTCATAATGCAGGAACAGCTGACATACTTCTGCCTTGCATCGGAAGGAACCCAGGGCCCAATACACCTGCATATGGTCTCACAATGGGTCTGCGGATCTTATCCCGGTAACTAAAGGCAGTCAGTGTACCTCGGGATATCACATAGAGGGATGTGAGCTCCTCCAAAGAAATGTCTCCCCACACCATTACTGACCCACTACCAAACTGGTCATGCTGGAGAATGTTACAAGCAGTAAAATGTTCTCCATGGCATCTCCAGACTCTGTCACATCTGTCACATGTGCTCAGTTTGAACCTGCTCTCATCCATGAAGAGAACAGCGTGCCAATGTTGAATCTGCAAATCTTGATGTTTTCTGGCAAATACCAGTCAACCTACATGGTTTTGAGGTGTAAGCACAACACCAACTTGTGGACGTTGGGCCCTCATACCACTCTCATTTAGTCTGTTTCTGACAGGTTGAGTAGACACGTGGAAAATATTAGCCTGCTGGAGGTCATGTTTGCAGGGCTGTGGCATTGCTCCTCGTGTTCCTGCTTGCACACAGGAGGTGGTTGTCCTGCTGCAGGGTTGTTGCCCTCCTACAGCCATCTTCACATCTACTGGTGTACTGGCCTGTCTCATGGAATCCTGCTCCATGCTCTGGACACTGTTCTGACAGACACAGCTACCCATCTTGACACAGCTCACATTTACCATTCTGGAGGGTGAGCTGTTCTACCTGAGCAACTTTCATGTACTGTAGACACCACCTTATGCTACTGTACTTCTAGGGTTGAGAGCAATGGCAAAATGCAAAAGGGACCAAAAACTAAGGCTTCTTTTACACTTGCCGTGTTTTTGCGGGCCGTTTTTGCAGACCCAATACATTTCTATGGGGCAGCAAAAACGGGCAGCAAAAATTTGTCGGAGATCAGTATGCCATATGGCCACGAGGGCCGTATTTATGGCCATGAAAAAATATCGAGCCTGCTCCATATTTTTCACAGCTTACGGACAAGGCCCCCATTAAAAATCAATGGGGCCACAAAAACAACCAAAGCTTCTTTTTGAGGTGCACCGTGAATATCATTTTTGCGGAACATTGTTTTTTTTAATACTTTTTCCCTAGTATAGGAAACCAGAAAAACGCTATCTGCAATATTTTTGCGGCAGACCGTGAAAATTGCGGCAATACGGCCCGCTAAAAAGGCCCGCAAAAACACGGCAAGTGTAAAAGAAGCCTTACAGCTAATAACAGTTAAAAAGGATGAGAACAGAGAAATGGCCTGTACTGTAGTCACCACCTGCACTACTACTCCTTCATAGTTGTTGTCTTGCTAATTGCCTATCATTTCTACTACCATTGATTCACAATCAGTGTTACTTCATAACTGGACAGGTTGATTTCACAGATGTGTGATTGACTTGGAGTTATATTGTGTTGTTTAAGTGTTCCCTTTATTTTTTTGAGCAGTGGATATAAATAAAAACATATTTGAAAAGTAGCTTTAAAGCGAACAACCACTTTAATATGTACTTAAAAAGAGAATCGATCTCCACATGAAATGTGAATGAAGCTGTACAGAATACCGTGTTTTTCGGATTATAAGACTCACTTTTTCTGACAGAAATGTGGTGACGCAGCGGCCCAATATCTATGGCAAGTCGGAGCAGAGTACATCACCGGTTTCCCTGCGGCCATCTTCCTGAAGCCTTGGGCCACCGGAGGTTTCAGGAAAATGACCACGGGGGCCACGCGTGTGCAGATTGAGATCTCAGCGGCACTCGGCTTCAGGAAAATGGCCGCTGAGATTTCAATCTGCGCATGCGTGTCCTCCAGCGGCCATTTTCCTAAAGCCTCAGGTGGCCCACGGCTTCAGGAAGATAGCCACAGGGAAACCGGTGACGCACTCGGCTCTGCTCACCGTGGACACCGGACCGTGGTGTTGCCACATTTCTGCCGCCGGTCTCCTGAGGAAGGGACTCTGTTCCATGCTCTGCCTCACTGCTGACACTGGACCTGCAGCATTGCACCCCTGGACTGCAGCATTGCCCCACTTCTGCCGCCACTGGCATCCTGAGGAAGGGACCATGCCTTCTGTGACCTCGCTGTTCCACCGCCGGCCCACAGGTAAGATACCTTAAATTTAGACAATAAGACATACCCCCATCTTATAAAAATCTATTTTCTGCTATTTTCCACCCCAAAATTTGGGTTGTGTCTTATGGTCCGGTGTACCTTATAGTCTGAAAAATACGATACATCAACAGGTTGATAGCAGTAGCGTAACTTTGTCAAATATAAGAAACATTAGGGTTTGATTTACCAGTACAATTTGGAACAAATGTCAGATTAGTACAATTAAAAGAAATATTAACTGCACTGCTGTTCAAAATAATTAGATAAAATCAGCAATCATATAATTGCCGGTCAGTTATAACGACCTAGGCAAAAGTACTACAACCTCCGATAATGATTTGATTGATGATGTTATGTTAAAATTATTTTGTGGATCAGTGCAGTTAATAATTTCTTTCTTATATTCACTAATCTGACATTTGTTCCAAAATGGACTATTAAATAAGACCCCAGTGTTTCTCTCTTTAACGTCTTATTTACCCTGGTGTTGTTTTACAAGCCGTAGTATGCACGTTGCTAAGGCGGTGGACAGTCTCTTAACTCTGCAGGTGTAAACACTGATGCTTTACAGATATCTGCCTCATGTTACATCACAGCTTGTAACTCCAAGCTCCAATTTAACTTAGCAATTTTACATCCTCCCTGAAGAAAAAAAAGCACCAACCTTTTACCCCCATAAAATTATTTTGCAACATAAAACTGGAAACACCTCTTCTTTTTTCAGGCTGGTCTCACAGTACACCTATAGTCATAGTCTGTGTAGACTTACAAAACTTATTACATTATCTGCAAATGTCTATAACACTAAAGCAACATAATTTCTGGTTTCAAAACTCTTCATCGCATCAATCAACTCATCAGACATATGTTCTCTGTGTTAAAGGAAATTTGACAATAATGCATTAAAAAATGCTGACATTTTCAGACAAAAAATAATTAAATTTACAGTTATAATTTAAAAGGTTTTTAATGTGCTGATCAGGTCCCCAGTAAAGTTCTTATAAAGAAGAAAATTTTCTAAAAATCATATTTATTTATATTTTTTCTTTTGCTTTACTGTTTTGTTAGTTGTGCACTTTTACAGGTTATAGCACCAGAAACATATGTCATGTATCCCAAGAATAGATGAAAAGTGTATAAACTCTGGAAGCCCAACAATCACTAAAACAGGGTTCTTGAGACCCTCATTACCTCTGTGGAGGATATTAAGAAGGAAAGAGCTAGAATAGAGTGGTAGTTTTTGCATATCATTCAACATCTATAGGAATGACAGAAACAGCCTAATACAGCCATCAGTCCCATAGGAAAAAAAAAATAATAAGACTAAAATGGAATTCCTGCCATTAGTACTGCAAGGAGATTGACCTATCGCCAAGCTCTGCGCAACATGTGATCACCACCACATGTAAATATGCTGGATGGGATTAAAGAAATGCTAAGTCTGACCTATATGATTATATATGATTTTATATATGATTTTTTTTTCTAAAAGAGACTGAAGTCCTATCTACTTTTTCCAACGGAATGTAAAAGTCCAAGGTTAAAGCATAGCAAGTGTGGTTTTCTATTTCTTGAAATTAATTCTTTAAGTTATGTAAACTTTTAAAAGTAGTCACGTATATCTACAAATGTATTCAATGCTAGAAATGAGCAGATCGATCATCTGCAAATTGACTTTGAGTAAGATTTCTTGAAAATCTCAGGTCACAGCAAATTTGAACAAATTGTGATTCAATTTACAAGAATCGAAAAAAATGCTGGTACCATTTTACACACTGCTGAAAATTTCAACACCCAATGGACTCGTGTCACTGCGTGGGCTTGTTCATAATGCCTTGCAGTGATCATATCACATGGTCTAGGGCTGCCACTCAAAAACCCATCAAAGAGATGCTATGAGATGTTGGCAGGGCAAGCAGTTGCTAGTTTAGGATTGTAACAGCACAGAGTCATAGGAGATCAAAGCATACATCTCATTACACATATCTGTGACTTACTGAAGTCACAGTACCATAATAACACCATTTTTATTTACATGACACACTGAAAACAAGAAGGGCAGTTATGTATCCCACTATCCTAATTTTCTTACTGAAGAAAAATCCTGAAACCAAGGTGTTGTGAATTTACCTTTTTGGCTCCCTCTAGTGGTTACTAGTGATTTGACTCTGGGAATGTCTGCCATCCCTTGTATGCTCACCTGGGTCGTTAGGTCAGGGGTGTTGCTATATAAGCTCCCTGGACCTTCAGTTCAATGCCTGGCAACGTTGTAATCAGAGCTAATCTGTTGTGCTCTTGTCTACTGATCCTGGTTCCTGCTAGATTAAGCTAAGTCTGCTTTCTTGCTTTTTGCTATTTGTTTTTGTTTGCATTTTTGTCCAGCTTGTACATAATCTGTATCCTTACCTTGCTGGAAGCTCTAGGGAGGCTGGAGTTCTCCCCCCGGGCCGTTAGACGGTTCGGGGGTTCTCGAATTTCCAGTGTGGATTTTTGATAGGGTTTTTGTTGACCATATAAGTTATCTTACTACATTCTGCTATTAGTAAGTGGGCCTCTCTTTGCTAAACCTAGTTCATCTCTGTGTTTGTCATTTCCTCTTACCTCACCGTTATTATTTGTGGGGGGCTTGTATCCAACTTTTGGGGTCTATTCTCTGGAGGCAAGAGAGGTCTTTGTTTTCCTCTTCTAGGGGTAGTTAGTCCTCCGGCTGGCGCGAGACATCTAGCGACCTACGTAGGCATGTTCCCCGGCTACTTCTAGTGTTGTCAACCCAGTTACTACTGCCCTATGAGCTGGATTTTTGTACTTCGCAGACTTACTTGTTCCTCTGAGACCCTCGCCATTGGGGTCATAACAGTTTGCCAGGCCAGTATTAAATGTTAAATGCATTGCAGAAGCGGGATTATAAGAAAGAAAATTCTGAGTTTTTTTTTTTCTTTCTCATTTTTTTTTTTCTTCTTTTCCCCTTTACCTCTGAGTGGCTTGTGTTTGCTGCAGACATGAATGTCCAGACCTTGATTACAGGTGTGGACCAGCTTACTGCTCGTGTGCAGGGCATACAAGATTATGTTATCAGAAATCCTATGTCAGAACCTAAGATACCGATTCCTGAACTGTTTTCCGGAGACCGATTTAAATTTAGAAATTTCAGGAATAATTGTAGATTGTTTTTGTCCCTGAGACCCGGGTCATCTGGAGACTCCGCTCAGCAAGTGAAAATTGTTATTTCTTTTTTACGGGGCGACCCTCAGGATTGGGCCTTCTCGCTGGCGCCAGGAGATCCGGCATTGGCTGATATTGATGCGTTTTTTCTGGCGCTCGGGTTGCTTTATGAGGAACCCAATCTTGAGATTCAGGCAGAAAAAGCCTTGCTGGCTATGTCTCAGGGCCAGGACGAGGCTGAAGTGTATTGCAAAAAATTTCGGAAATGGTCCGTGCTGACCCAGTGGAACGAGTGTGCATTGGCTGCAAATTTCAGAAATGGCCTTTCTGAAGCCATTAAGAATGTGATGGTGGGTTTTCCCATTCCCACAGGTCTGAATGATTCCATTGCCCTGGCAATTCAAATCGACCAGCGGTTGCGGGAGCGCAAAACCGCAAATTCCCTCATGGTGTTGTCTGAACAGGCACCTGATTTAATGCAATGTGATAGAATCCTGACTAGAAATGAGCGGAAAATTCATAGACGCCAGAATGGCTTGTGTTACTACTGTGGTGATTCTACACATGTTATCTCAGCATGCTCTAAACGTCTTACTAGGGTTGTTAGTCCTGTCGCCATTGGTAATTTGCAACCTAAATTTATTCTATCTGTAACTTTGATTTGCTCACTGTCATCGTATCCTGTCATGGCGTTTGTAGACTCAGGTGCTGCCCTGAGTCTGATGGATCTGTCATTTGCCAAGCGCTGCGGTTTTGTTCTGGAGCCATTAGAAAATCCTATCCCTCTTATGGGTATTGATGCTACGCCTTTGGCAAAAAATAAACCGCAGTTTTGGACACAGGTTACCATGTGCATGACTCCCGAACATCGGGAGGTGATACGTTTTCTTGTTCTGCATAAGATGCATGATTTGGTTGTTTTGGGTTTGCCATGGTTACAGACCCATAATCCAGTCTTGGACTGGAAGGCAATGTCGGTGTCAAGTTGGGGCTGCCATGGAATTCATGGAGATTCCCTGCCCTTGTCTATTGCTTCTTCTACGCCCTCGGAAGTTCCGGCGTATTTGTCTGATTATCAGGATGTCTTCAGCGAGTCTAAGTCCAGTGCACTGCCTCCTCATAGGGAATGTGACTGTGCAATAGATTTGATTCCTGGCAGTAAGTTTCCTAAGGGGAGACTGTTTAATTTGTCGATACCTGAACATACCGCGATGCGTTCATATATCAAGGAGTCTCTTGAGAAGGGGCATATCCGTCCTTCTTCTTCCCCTCTTGGTGCGGGATTCTTTTTTGTGGCCAAAAAGGACGGATCTTTGAGGCCTTGTATTGACTATCGGCTTTTAAACAAGATCACTGTCAAATTTCAGTATCCTTTGCCGCTGTTATCAGACTTGTTTGCCCGGATTAAAGGTGCCAAGTGGTTCACCAAGATAGACCTTCGTGGTGCGTACAACCTTGTGCGCATTAAGCAAGGCGATGAATGGAAAACCGCATTCAATACGCCCGAAGGTCATTTTGAGTACTTGGTGATGCCATTTGGGCTCTCTAATGCACCTTCAGTTTTTCAGTCCTTCATGCATGACATTTTCCGGAAGTATCTGGATAAATTTTTGATTGTTTATCTGGATGATATTCTGGTTTTTTCTGATGATTGGGACTCGCATGTGGAGCAGGTCAGGATGGTTTTTAAGATTTTGCGTGAAAATTCTTTGTTTGTTAAAGGCTCAAAGTGTCTCTTTGGTGTACAGAGGGTTCCCTTTTTGGGGTTCATTTTTTCCCCTTCTGCTGTGGAGATGGACCCAGTCAAGGTCCGAGCTATTCATGATTGGACTCAACCCTCGTCAGTTAAGAGTCTTCAGAAGTTCTTGGGTTTTGCTAACTTCTACCGTCGTTTTATCGCAAATTTTTCTAGCGTTGTTAAACCATTGACGGATATGACCAAGAAAGGCTCTGATGTAGCTAACTGGGCTCCTGCTGCCGTGGAGGCTTTCCAGGAGTTGAAACGCCGGTTTACTTCGGCGCCTGTTTTGTGCCAACCTGACACCTCACTTCCCTTTCAGGTGGAGGTGGATGCTTCGGAGATTGGGGCAGGGGCCGTTTTGTCACAGAGAGGCCCTGGTTGCTCTACTATGAGACCTTGTGCCTTTTTCTCCAGGAAGTTTTCGCCGGCAGAGCGAAATTATGATGTGGGCAATCGGGAGTTGTTGGCCATGAAGTGGGCATTTGAGGAGTGGCGTCATTGGCTCGAGGGTGCTAAGCATCGTGTGGTGGTCTTGACTGATCACAAAAATCTGATGTATCTCGAGTCTGCTAAATGCCTGAATCCTAGACAGGCCCGCTGGTCATTGTTTTTCTCCCGTTTTGACTTTGTGGTCTCGTATTTACCAGGTTCTAAGAATGTGAAGGCCGATGCTCTGTCTAGGAGCTTTGTGCCTGATGCTCCTGGAGTCGCTGAACCTGTGGGTATTCTTAAGGAAGGAGTTATCTTGTCAGCTATTTCTCTGGGTGATATGTGATCGTTTCTCCAAGATGGTCCATTTGGTTCCTTTGCCTAAGCTGCCCTCCTCTTCTGATCTGGTTCCTGTGTTCTTCCAGAACGTGGTTCGTTTGCACGGCATTCCTGAGAATATTGTGTCGGACAGAGGATCCCAGTTTGTTTCCAGGTTCTGGCGATCCTTTTGTGGTAGGATGGGCATTGATTTGTCGTTTTCGTCCGCTTTTCATCCCCAGACTAACGGACAAACGGAGCGAACTAATCAGACTCTGGAGGCTTATTTGAGGTGTTTTGTCTCTTCTGATCAGGATGATTGGGTGACCTTCTTGCCGTTGGCTGAATTTGCCCTTAATAATCGGGCTAGTTCCGCCACCTTGGTTTCGCCATTTTTCTGCAACTCTGGTTTCCATCCTCGTTTTTCCTCGGGACATGTGGAGCCTTCTGACTGTCCTGGGGTGGATTCTGTGGTGGATAGGTTGCAGCGGATCTGGAGTCATGTGGTGGACAACTTGAAGTTGTCACAGGAGAAGGCTCAGCGTTTTGCCAACCGCCGCCGCGGTGTGGGTCCCCGACTTCGCGTTGGGGATTTGGTATGGCTGTCTTCTCGATTTGTTCCTATGAAGGTCTTCTCTCCCAAATTTAAGCCTCGCTTCATTCGTCCTTACAAGATATTGGAAATCCTTAATCCTGTATCCTTTCGCCTGGATCTTCCGGTGTCGTTTGCCATTCACAACGTATTTCATAGGTCCTTGTTGCGGCGGTACATTGTGCCTGTGGTCCCTTCTGCTGAGCCTCCTGCTCCGGTGTTGGTTGAGGGCGAGTTTGAGTACGTGGTGGAGAAGATCTTAGATTCTCATCTCTCCAGGCGGAGGCTTCAGTACCTGGTCAAGTGGAAGGGCTATGGTCAGGAGGATAATTCCTGGGTGGTCGCCTCTGATGTGCATGCGGCCGATTTGGTTCGTGCCTTTCACACCGCTCATCCTGATCGCCCTGGTGGTCTTGGTGAGGGTTCGGTGACCCCTCACTAAGGGGGGGATACTGTTGTGAATTTACCTTTTTGGCTCCCTCTAGTGGTTACTAGTGATTTGACTCTGGGAATGTCTGCCATCCCTTGTATGCTCACCTGGGTCGTTAGGTCAGGGGTGTTGCTATATAAGCTCCCTGGACCTTCAGTTCAATGCCTGGCAACGTTGTAATCAGAGCTAATCTGTTGTGCTCTTGTCTACTGATCCTGGTTCCTGCTAGATTAAGCTAAGTCTGCTTTCTTGCTTTTTGCTATTTGTTTTTGTTTGCATTTTTGTCCAGCTTGTACATAATCTGTATCCTTACCTTGCTGGAAGCTCTAGGGAGGCTGGAGTTCTCCCCCCGGGCCGTTAGACGGTTCGGGGGTTCTCGAATTTCCAGTGTGGATTTTTGATAGGGTTTTTGTTGACCATATAAGTTATCTTACTACATTCTGCTATTAGTAAGTGGGCCTCTCTTTGCTAAACCTAGTTCATCTCTGTGTTTGTCATTTCCTCTTACCTCACCGTTATTATTTGTGGGGGGCTTGTATCCAACTTTTGGGGTCTATTCTCTGGAGGCAAGAGAGGTCTTTGTTTTCCTCTTCTAGGGGTAGTTAGTCCTCCGGCTGGCGCGAGACATCTAGCGACCTACGTAGGCATGTTCCCCGGCTACTTCTAGTGTTGTCAACCCAGTTACTACTGCCCTATGAGCTGGATTTTTGTACTTCGCAGACTTACTTGTTCCTCTGAGACCCTCGCCATTGGGGTCATAACAGTTTGCCAGGCCAGTATTAAATGTTAAATGCATTGCAGAAGCGGGATTATAAGAAAGAAAATTCTGAGTTTTTTTTTTTCTTTCTCATTTTTTTTTTTCTTCTTTTCCCCTTTACCTCTGAGTGGCTTGTGTTTGCTGCAGACATGAATGTCCAGACCTTGATTACAGGTGTGGACCAGCTTACTGCTCGTGTGCAGGGCATACAAGATTATGTTATCAGAAATCCTATGTCAGAACCTAAGATACCGATTCCTGAACTGTTTTCCGGAGACCGATTTAAATTTAGAAATTTCAGGAATAATTGTAGATTGTTTTTGTCCCTGAGACCCGGGTCATCTGGAGACTCCGCTCAGCAAGTGAAAATTGTTATTTCTTTTTTACGGGGCGACCCTCAGGATTGGGCCTTCTCGCTGGCGCCAGGAGATCCGGCATTGGCTGATATTGATGCGTTTTTTCTGGCGCTCGGGTTGCTTTATGAGGAACCCAATCTTGAGATTCAGGCAGAAAAAGCCTTGCTGGCTATGTCTCAGGGCCAGGACGAGGCTGAAGTGTATTGCAAAAAATTTCGGAAATGGTCCGTGCTGACCCAGTGGAACGAGTGTGCATTGGCTGCAAATTTCAGAAATGGCCTTTCTGAAGCCATTAAGAATGTGATGGTGGGTTTTCCCATTCCCACAGGTCTGAATGATTCCATTGCCCTGGCAATTCAAATCGACCAGCGGTTGCGGGAGCGCAAAACCGCAAATTCCCTCATGGTGTTGTCTGAACAGGCACCTGATTTAATGCAATGTGATAGAATCCTGACTAGAAATGAGCGGAAAATTCATAGACGCCAGAATGGCTTGTGTTACTACTGTGGTGATTCTACACATGTTATCTCAGCATGCTCTAAACGTCTTACTAGGGTTGTTAGTCCTGTCGCCATTGGTAATTTGCAACCTAAATTTATTCTATCTGTAACTTTGATTTGCTCACTGTCATCGTATCCTGTCATGGCGTTTGTAGACTCAGGTGCTGCCCTGAGTCTGATGGATCTGTCATTTGCCAAGCGCTGCGGTTTTGTTCTGGAGCCATTAGAAAATCCTATCCCTCTTATGGGTATTGATGCTACGCCTTTGGCAAAAAATAAACCGCAGTTTTGGACACAGGTTACCATGTGCATGACTCCCGAACATCGGGAGGTGATACGTTTTCTTGTTCTGCATAAGATGCATGATTTGGTTGTTTTGGGTTTGCCATGGTTACAGACCCATAATCCAGTCTTGGACTGGAAGGCAATGTCGGTGTCAAGTTGGGGCTGCCATGGAATTCATGGAGATTCCCTGCCCTTGTCTATTGCTTCTTCTACGCCCTCGGAAGTTCCGGCGTATTTGTCTGATTATCAGGATGTCTTCAGCGAGTCTAAGTCCAGTGCACTGCCTCCTCATAGGGAATGTGACTGTGCAATAGATTTGATTCCTGGCAGTAAGTTTCCTAAGGGGAGACTGTTTAATTTGTCGATACCTGAACATACCGCGATGCGTTCATATATCAAGGAGTCTCTTGAGAAGGGGCATATCCGTCCTTCTTCTTCCCCTCTTGGTGCGGGATTCTTTTTTGTGGCCAAAAAGGACGGATCTTTGAGGCCTTGTATTGACTATCGGCTTTTAAACAAGATCACTGTCAAATTTCAGTATCCTTTGCCGCTGTTATCAGACTTGTTTGCCCGGATTAAAGGTGCCAAGTGGTTCACCAAGATAGACCTTCGTGGTGCGTACAACCTTGTGCGCATTAAGCAAGGCGATGAATGGAAAACCGCATTCAATACGCCCGAAGGTCATTTTGAGTACTTGGTGATGCCATTTGGGCTCTCTAATGCACCTTCAGTTTTTCAGTCCTTCATGCATGACATTTTCCGGAAGTATCTGGATAAATTTTTGATTGTTTATCTGGATGATATTCTGGTTTTTTCTGATGATTGGGACTCGCATGTGGAGCAGGTCAGGATGGTTTTTAAGATTTTGCGTGAAAATTCTTTGTTTGTTAAAGGCTCAAAGTGTCTCTTTGGTGTACAGAGGGTTCCCTTTTTGGGGTTCATTTTTTCCCCTTCTGCTGTGGAGATGGACCCAGTCAAGGTCCGAGCTATTCATGATTGGACTCAACCCTCGTCAGTTAAGAGTCTTCAGAAGTTCTTGGGTTTTGCTAACTTCTACCGTCGTTTTATCGCAAATTTTTCTAGCGTTGTTAAACCATTGACGGATATGACCAAGAAAGGCTCTGATGTAGCTAACTGGGCTCCTGCTGCCGTGGAGGCTTTCCAGGAGTTGAAACGCCGGTTTACTTCGGCGCCTGTTTTGTGCCAACCTGACACCTCACTTCCCTTTCAGGTGGAGGTGGATGCTTCGGAGATTGGGGCAGGGGCCGTTTTGTCACAGAGAGGCCCTGGTTGCTCTACTATGAGACCTTGTGCCTTTTTCTCCAGGAAGTTTTCGCCGGCAGAGCGAAATTATGATGTGGGCAATCGGGAGTTGTTGGCCATGAAGTGGGCATTTGAGGAGTGGCGTCATTGGCTCGAGGGTGCTAAGCATCGTGTGGTGGTCTTGACTGATCACAAAAATCTGATGTATCTCGAGTCTGCTAAATGCCTGAATCCTAGACAGGCCCGCTGGTCATTGTTTTTCTCCCGTTTTGACTTTGTGGTCTCGTATTTACCAGGTTCTAAGAATGTGAAGGCCGATGCTCTGTCTAGGAGCTTTGTGCCTGATGCTCCTGGAGTCGCTGAACCTGTGGGTATTCTTAAGGAAGGAGTTATCTTGTCAGCTATTTCTCTGGGTGATATGTGATCGTTTCTCCAAGATGGTCCATTTGGTTCCTTTGCCTAAGCTGCCCTCCTCTTCTGATCTGGTTCCTGTGTTCTTCCAGAACGTGGTTCGTTTGCACGGCATTCCTGAGAATATTGTGTCGGACAGAGGATCCCAGTTTGTTTCCAGGTTCTGGCGATCCTTTTGTGGTAGGATGGGCATTGATTTGTCGTTTTCGTCCGCTTTTCATCCCCAGACTAACGGACAAACGGAGCGAACTAATCAGACTCTGGAGGCTTATTTGAGGTGTTTTGTCTCTTCTGATCAGGATGATTGGGTGACCTTCTTGCCGTTGGCTGAATTTGCCCTTAATAATCGGGCTAGTTCCGCCACCTTGGTTTCGCCATTTTTCTGCAACTCTGGTTTCCATCCTCGTTTTTCCTCGGGACATGTGGAGCCTTCTGACTGTCCTGGGGTGGATTCTGTGGTGGATAGGTTGCAGCGGATCTGGAGTCATGTGGTGGACAACTTGAAGTTGTCACAGGAGAAGGCTCAGCGTTTTGCCAACCGCCGCCGCGGTGTGGGTCCCCGACTTCGCGTTGGGGATTTGGTATGGCTGTCTTCTCGATTTGTTCCTATGAAGGTCTTCTCTCCCAAATTTAAGCCTCGCTTCATTCGTCCTTACAAGATATTGGAAATCCTTAATCCTGTATCCTTTCGCCTGGATCTTCCGGTGTCGTTTGCCATTCACAACGTATTTCATAGGTCCTTGTTGCGGCGGTACATTGTGCCTGTGGTCCCTTCTGCTGAGCCTCCTGCTCCGGTGTTGGTTGAGGGCGAGTTTGAGTACGTGGTGGAGAAGATCTTAGATTCTCATCTCTCCAGGCGGAGGCTTCAGTACCTGGTCAAGTGGAAGGGCTATGGTCAGGAGGATAATTCCTGGGTGGTCGCCTCTGATGTGCATGCGGCCGATTTGGTTCGTGCCTTTCACACCGCTCATCCTGATCGCCCTGGTGGTCTTGGTGAGGGTTCGGTGACCCCTCACTAAGGGGGGGATACTGTTGTGAATTTACCTTTTTGGCTCCCTCTAGTGGTTACTAGTGATTTGACTCTGGGAATGTCTGCCATCCCTTGTATGCTCACCTGGGTCGTTAGGTCAGGGGTGTTGCTATATAAGCTCCCTGGACCTTCAGTTCAATGCCTGGCAACGTTGTAATCAGAGCTAATCTGTTGTGCTCTTGTCTACTGATCCTGGTTCCTGCTAGATTAAGCTAAGTCTGCTTTCTTGCTTTTTGCTATTTGTTTTTGTTTGCATTTTTGTCCAGCTTGTACATAATCTGTATCCTTACCTTGCTGGAAGCTCTAGGGAGGCTGGAGTTCTCCCCCCGGGCCGTTAGACGGTTCGGGGGTTCTCGAATTTCCAGTGTGGATTTTTGATAGGGTTTTTGTTGACCATATAAGTTATCTTACTACATTCTGCTATTAGTAAGTGGGCCTCTCTTTGCTAAACCTAGTTCATCTCTGTGTTTGTCATTTCCTCTTACCTCACCGTTATTATTTGTGGGGGGCTTGTATCCAACTTTTGGGGTCTATTCTCTGGAGGCAAGAGAGGTCTTTGTTTTCCTCTTCTAGGGGTAGTTAGTCCTCCGGCTGGCGCGAGACATCTAGCGACCTACGTAGGCATGTTCCCCGGCTACTTCTAGTGTTGGCGTTAGGAGTAGATATATGGTCAACCCAGTTACTACTGCCCTATGAGCTGGATTTTTGTACTTCGCAGACTTACTTGTTCCTCTGAGACCCTCGCCATTGGGGTCATAACACCAAGGCTTGTGAGTTAGATAAAGTACGCTTCACAGATTGTGACATGGTAAAGACATATATTTTTTTTTTTTAAAGACAAAATAAAAATCTTCACATTCCATAAAATTAAACTTAACTGTACCTCAAAAAGTGTCATTTTTTATTTTTTCAATCTTCCTTGGTGTAACAGTCCACTTTTACACCTTTGCACATCACCCAAACAGAGCTACTTAGCAATTTATCATTTTATGGATATATTTATAGATGAATGAATCAAACCCTTTAAGATTTGATTCATGGTTTGCAAAAAAAAACCACTTGCCCATCACTAATTTCAACACTACTTAAAGCATCAAATATGGGGCTAATGTATTTGTGATAATTTTTACACCACCCCATGTGAAAAGTTTTGGGTTCTTCCTTTTGCATAACCTATGTAAACTCACCATAAAACAGGCATCTGCCCCCAAGAAGGGATCATTTTGGACTAGTTTAACCCCTTTCTGTCATCGGACGTACTATTCCGTCCATGTGGGGTGGGCCCTACTTCCCAAGGATGGAATAGTAAGTCCAGCGCGATCGGCCGCGCTCACGGGGGGAGCGCAGCCGATCGCGGCCGGGTGTCAGCTGACTATCGCAACTGACATCCGGCACTATGTGCCAGGAGCGGTCACGGAACCCCCCCGGCACATTAACCCCCGGCACACTGCGATCAAACATGATCGCAGTGTGCCGGCGGTATAGGGAAGCATCGCGCAGGGAGGGGGCTCCCTGCAGGCTTCCCTGAGACGATCGGTGCAAGGCGATGTGCTCACCTTGTACCGAGCGTCTCCTCCCTGCAGTCCCCGGATCCAAAATGGCCGCGGGGCTGCATCCGGGTCCTTCAGGGAGGTGGCTTCACAGCGCCTGCTCAGAGCAGGTGCCGGGAAGCCTCCCTGCTGTGCTGTGTGATCGCCGATCTGACACAGTGCACAGCAAAGTGTCAGATCGGCGATCTGTCACTTTACTGTGATGTCCCCCCCTGGGGCAAAGTAAAAATGTAAAAAAAAAAAATTACATGTGTAAAAAAATAAATAAAATAAAAATCCTAAATAAATAATAATAATACAAAAATATTGTTCCAATAAATACATTCCTTTAGCTAAATAAAAATAAAAAAACAATAAAAGTACACATTTAGTATCGCCGCATCCGTATCGACCCGACCTATAAAACTGTCCCACTAGTTAACCCCTTCAGTGAACACCGTAAAAAAAAAAACGAGGCAAAAAACAACGCTTTATTATCATACCGCCGAACAAACAGTGGAATAACATGTGATCAAAAAGACGGATATAAATAAGCGTGGTACTGCTGAAAACGTCATCTTGTCCCACAAAAAACGAGCTGCAATACAGCATCATCAGAGAGAAAAAAAAAGTTATAGTCCTCAGAAAAAAGCGATGCAAAAATAATTATTTTTTCTATAAAATAGTTTTTATCGTATAAAAGCGCCAAAACATAAAAAAATGATATAAATGAGGTATCGCTGTAATCGTACTGACCCAAAGAATAAAACTTCTTTATCCATTTTACCAAACGCAGAACTGTATAAACGCCCCCCAAAAAGAAATTCATGAATAGCTGGTTTTTGGTCATTCTGCCTCACAAAAATCGGAATAAAAAGCGATCAAAAAAGGTCACATGCCCGAAAATGTTACCAATAAAAATATCAACTTGTCCCGCAAAAAACAAGACCTCACATGACTCTGTGGACCAAAATATGGGAAAATTATAGCACTCAAAATGTGGTAACGCAAAAAACATTTTTTGCAATAAAAAGCGTCTTTTAGTGTGTAACGGCTGCCAATCATAAAAATCCACTAGAAAACCCGCTATAAATAGTAAATCAAACCCCCCCTATATCACCCCCTTAGTTATGAAAAAAAAAAAAAAAAGTATTTACTTCCATTTTCCCATTAGGGTTAGTGCTAGGGTTAGGGTTAGGGCTAGGGCTAGGGTTATGGCTATGGTTAGGGCTAGGGCTAGGGTTAGAGTTAGGGCTAGGGCTAGGGTTAGGGTTGGGGATAGGGTTAGGGCTACAGTTAGGGTTAGTGTTGGGGCTAAAGTTAGGGTTAGGGTTTGGATTACATTTACAGTTGGGAATAGGGTTGGGGTTAGGGGTGTGTCAGGGTTAGGGGTGTGGTTAGGGTTACAGTTGAGATTAGGGTTAGGGGTGTGTTTGGATTAGGGTTTCAGTTATAATTGGGGGGTTTCCACTGTTTAGGCACATCAGGGGCTCTCCAAATGCGACATTGCATCTGATCTCAATTCCAGCCAATTCTGCATTGAAAAAGTAAAACAGTGCTCCTTCCCTTCCAAGCTCTCCTGTTGTGAATTTGCTTTTTGCTCCCTCTAGTGGTTACTAGTTTTTTGACTCTGGTTTTTCTGTCATTCCTTTTATCCGCACCTGGGTCGTTAGTTAGGGGTGTTGCTATATAAGCTCCCTGGACCTTCAGTTCTATGCCTGGCAACGTAGTTATCAGAGCTAGTCTGCTGTGCTCTTGTCTACTGATCCTGGTTCCAGTTATATCAGCTAAGTCTGCCTTTTGCTTTTTGCTATTTGTTTTGGTTTTGTATTTTTGTCCAGCTTGTTCCAAATCTATATCCTGACCTTTGCTGGAAGCTCTAAGGGGGCTGGTGTTCTCCCCCCGGACCGTTAGACGGTTCGGGGGTTCTTGAATTTCCAGTGTGGATTTTGATAGGGTTTTTGTTGACCATATAAGTTACCTTTCTTTATTCTGCTATCAGTAAGCGGGCCTCTCTGTGCTAAACCTGGTTCATTTCTGTGTTTGTCATTTCCTCTTACCTCACCGTCATTATTTGTGGGGGGCTTCTATCCAGCTTTGGGGTCCCCTTCTCTGGAGGCAAGAAAGGTCTTTGTTTTCCTCTACTAGGGGTAGCTAGATTCTCCGGCTGGCGCGTGTCATCTAGAATCAACGTAGGAATGATCCCCGGCTACTTCTAGTGTTGGCGTTAGGAGTAGATATATGGTCAACCCAGTTACCACTGCCCTATGAGCTGGATTTTTGTATTCTGCAGACTTCCACGTTCCTCTGAGACCCTCGCCATTGGGGTCATAACAGTTTGCCAGGCCAGTATTAAATGTTTAATGCATTGCAGAAGAGGGATTATAAGAAAGAAGATTCTGAGTTTTTTTTTTCTTCTTCCCCTTTACCTCAGAGTGGCTATGCTTGCTGCAGACATGAATGTCCAGACCTTGATTACAAGTGTGGACCAGCTGGCTACTCGTGTGCAGGGCATACAAGACTATGTTATCAGAAATCCTAGGTCAGAACCTAAAATACCGATTCCTGAACTGTTTTCCGGAGACAGGTTTAAGTTTAGGAATTTCGTGAATAATTGTAAATTGTTTTTGTCCCTGAGACCCTGTTCATCTGGAGATTCTGCTCAGCAAGTAAAAATTGTTATTTCGTTCTTACGGGGCGACCCTCAGGATTGGGCTTTTTCGCTGGCGCCAGGAGCTCCGGCATTGGCTGATCTTGATGCGTTTTTTCTGGCGCTCGGTTTACTTTATGAGGAACCCAATCTTGAGATTCAGGCAGAAAAGGCCTTGCTGGCTATGTCTCAGGGGCAGGACGAGGCTGAAGTGTATTGCCAAAAATTTCGGAAATGGTCCGTGCTGACACATTGGAACGAGTGTGCACTGGCCGCTAATTTTAGAAATGGCCTTTCTGAAGCCATTAAGAATGTTATGGTGGGTTTTCCCATTCCCACAGGTCTGAATGATACTATGGCACTGGCTATTCAAATTGACCGGCGGTTGCGGGAGCGCAAAACCGCAAATTCCCTCATGGTGTTGTCTGAACAGACACCTAATTCGGTGCAATGTGATAGAAAAACCGCAAATTCCCTCATGGTGTTGTCTGAACAGACACCTGATTTAATGCAATGTGATAGAATCCTGACTAGAAATGAGCGGAAAATTCATAGACGCCGGAATGGCTTGTGCTACTACTGTGGTGATTCTACACATGTTATCTCAGCATGCTCTAAACGTATAGCTAAGGTTGTTAGTCCTGTCACCGTTGGTAATTTGCAACCTAAATTTATTCTGTCTGTAACTTTGATTTGCTCACTGTCATCTTATCCTGTCATGGCGTTTGTAGATTCAGGTGCTGCCCTGAGTCTCATGGATCTCTCATTTGCTAAGCAATGTGGTTTTACTCTTGAACCATTAGAAAATCCTATTCCTCTTAGGGGTATTGATGCTACACCATTGGCAGCAAATAAACCGCAGTATTGGACACAGGTTACCATGTGCATGACTCCTGAACACCGCGAGGTGATACGTTTCCTGGTTTTACATAAAATGCATGATTTGGTTGTTTTAGGGCTGCCATGGTTACAGACCCATAATCCAGTCCTGGACTGGAAGGCTATGTCAGTCTCAAGTTGGGGCTGTCGTGGTATTCATGGGGATTCCCTGCCTGTGTCTATTGCTTCTTCTACGCCTTCGGAAGTTCCGGAGTATTTGTCTGATTATCAGGATGTCTTCAGTGAATCTGAGTCCAGTGCACTGCCTCCTCATAGGGACTGTGACTGTGCTATAGATTTGATCCCAGGCAGTAAATTTCCTAAGGGAAGACTGTTTAATCTGTCGGTACCTGAACATACCGCTATGCGTTCATATATCAAGGAGTCTCTGGAGAAAGGACATATTCGTCCGTCTTCTTCCCCTCTTGGTGCGGGATTCTTTTTTGTGGCAAAAAAAGGACGGATCTTTGAGACCTTGTATTGATTATCGGCTTTTAAATAAGATCACTGTCAAATTTCAGTATCCTTTACCGCTGTTGTCTGACTTGTTTGCCCGGATTAAGGGTGCCAAGTGGTTCACCAAGATAGACCTTCGTGGTGCGTACAACCTTGTGCGCATTAAGCAAGGTGATGAATGGAAAACCGCATTCAATACGCCCGAAGGTCATTTTGAGTACTTGGTGATGCCTTTTGGGCTCTCCAATGCGCCTTCAGTTTTTCAGTCCTTTATGCATGACATTTTCCGGAAGTATCTGGATAAATTTTTGATTGTTTATCTGGATGATATTTTGGTTTTTTCTGATAATTGGGATTCGCATGTGGAGCAGGTCAGGTTGGTCTTTAAAATTTTGCGTGAAAATTCTTTGTTTGTCAAGGGCTCAAAGTGTCTCTTTGGTGTACAGAAGGTTCCCTTTTTGGGGTTCATTTTTTCCCCTTCTGCTGTGGAGATGGACCCAGTCAAGGTCCGAGCTATTCTTGATTGGACTCAGCCCTCGTCAGTTAAGAGTCTTCAGAAGTTCTTGGGCTTCGCTAACTTCTACCGTCGTTTTATCGCTAATTTTTCTAGCATTGTGAAACCTTTGACGGATATGACCAAGAAGGGCTCCGATGTAGCTAACTGGGCTCCTGCTGCCGTGGAGGCTTTCCAGGAGTTGAAACGCCGGTTTACTTCGGCGCCTGTTTTGTGCCAGCCTGACGTCTCACTTCCCTTTCAGGTTGAGGTGGATGCTTCGGAGATTGGGGCAGGGGCCGTTTTGTCGCAGAGAGGCCCTGGTTGCTCTGTTATGAAACCTTGTGCCTTTTTCTCTAGGAAGTTTTCGCCTGCCGAGCGAAATTATGATGTGGGCAATCGGGAGTTGTTGGCCATGAAATGGGCATTTGAGGAGTGGCGTCATTGGCTCGAGGGTGCTAAGCATCGTGTGGTGGTCTTGACTGATCACAAAAATCTGATGTATCTCGAGTCTGCTAAACGCCTTAATCCGAGACAGGCCCGCTGGTCATTGTTTTTCTCCCGCTTTGATTTTGTTGTCTTGTATTTACCAGGTTCAAAGAATGTGAAGGCCGATGCTCTTTCTAGGAGCTTTGTGCCTGATGCTCCTGGAGTCGCTGATCCTGTTGGTATTCTTAAAGATGGAGTTATCTTGTCAGCTATTTCTCCGGATCTGCGACGTGTGTTGCAGAGATTTCAGGCTGATAGGCCTGAGTCTTGTCCACCTGACAGACTGTTTGTCCCGGATAAGTGGACCAGCAGAGTCATTTCCGAGGTTCATTCCTCGGTGTTGGCAGGTCACCCGGGAATTTTTGGCACCAGAGATCTGGTGGCCAGGTCCTTTTGGTGGCCTTCCTTGTCAAGGGATGTGCGGTCATTTGTGCAGTCCTGTGGGACTTGTGCTCGAGCTAAGCCTTGCTGTTCTCGTGCCAGCGGTTTGCTCTTGCCCTTGCCTGTCCCGAAGAGACCTTGGACACATATCTCCATGGATTTCATTTCTGATCTTCCGCTATCTCAGGGCATGTCCGTTATCTGGGTGATATGTGATCGCTTCTCCAAGATGGTCCATTTGGTTCCTTTGCCTAAGCTGCCTTCCTCTTCCGATCTGGTTCCTGTGTTTTTCCAGAACGTGGTTCGTTTGCACGGCATCCCTGAGAATATTGTGTCAGACAGAGGATCCCAGTTCGTGTCCAGGTTCTGGCGATCCTTTTGTAGTAGGATGGGCATTGATTTGTCGTTTTCGTCTGCTTTCCATCCTCAGACTAATGGACAGACGGAGCGAACCAATCAGACTTTGGAGGCTTATTTGAGGTGTTTTGTCTCTGCTGATCAGGACGATTGGGTGACATTCTTGCCGTTGGCTGAGTTTGCCCTTAATAATCGGGCTAGTTCCGCCACCTTGGTTTCGCCTTTTTTCTGCAACTCTGGTTTCCATCCTCGCTTTTCTTCGGGTCATGTGGAGCCTTCTGACTGTCCTGGGGTGGATTCTGTGGTGGATAGGTTGCAGCAGATCTGGAATCATGTGGTGGACAACTTGAAGTTGTCACAGGAGAAGGCTCAGCGCTTTGCCAACCGCCGCCGCGGTGTGGGTCCCCGACTACGCGTTGGGGATTTGGTATGGCTTTCTTCCCGCTTTGTTCCTATGAAGGTCTCCTCTCCCAAATTTAAACCTCGTTTTATTGGGCCTTACAGGATATTGGAAATCCTTAATCCTGTATCTTTTCGTCTGGATCTTCCTGTGTCGTTTGCTATTCACAATGTATTTCATAGGTCCTTGTTGCGGCGGTACATTGTGCCTGTAGTTCCTTCTGCTGAGCCTCCTGCTCCGGTGTTGGTTGAGGGCGAGTTGGAGTACGTGGTGGAGAAGATCTTGGATTCTCGCCTCTCCAGGCGGAGGCTTCAGTACCTGGTCAAGTGGAAGGGCTATGGTCAGGAGGATAATTCCTGGGTGGTCGCCTCTGATGTTCATGCGGCCGATTTAGTTCGTGCCTTTCATGCCGCTCATCCTGATCGCCCTGGTTGTCGTGGTGAGGGTTCGGTGACCCCTCACTAAGGGGGGGGTACTGTTGTGAATTTGCTTTTTGCTCCCTCTAGTGGTTACTAGTTTTTTGACTCTGGTTTTTCTGTCATTCCTTTTATCCGCACCTGGGTCGTTAGTTAGGGGTGTTGCTATATAAGCTCCCTGGACCTTCAGTTCTATGCCTGGCAACGTAGTTATCAGAGCTAGTCTGCTGTGCTCTTGTCTACTGATCCTGGTTCCAGTTATATCAGCTAAGTCTGCCTTTTGCTTTTTGCTATTTGTTTTGGTTTTGTATTTTTGTCCAGCTTGTTCCAAATCTATATCCTGACCTTTGCTGGAAGCTCTAAGGGGGCTGGTGTTCTCCCCCCGGACCGTTAGACGGTTCGGGGGTTCTTGAATTTCCAGTGTGGATTTTGATAGGGTTTTTGTTGACCATATAAGTTACCTTTCTTTATTCTGCTATCAGTAAGCGGGCCTCTCTGTGCTAAACCTGGTTCATTTCTGTGTTTGTCATTTCCTCTTACCTCACCGTCATTATTTGTGGGGGGCTTCTATCCAGCTTTGGGGTCCCCTTCTCTGGAGGCAAGAAAGGTCTTTGTTTTCCTCTACTAGGGGTAGCTAGATTCTCCGGCTGGCGCGTGTCATCTAGAATCAACGTAGGAATGATCCCCGGCTACTTCTAGTGTTGGCGTTAGGAGTAGATATATGGTCAACCCAGTTACCACTGCCCTATGAGCTGGATTTTTGTATTCTGCAGACTTCCACGTTCCTCTGAGACCCTCGCCATTGGGGTCATAACACTCTCCCGTGCGCACAAACAGGGGTTTACCCCAACATATGGGGTATCAGTGTACTCAGGACAAATTGGACAACAACTTTTGGGGTCCAATTTCTCCTGTTACTCTTGGGAAAATACAAAACTGGGGGATAAAAAATAATTTTTATGTAAAAAAAATATTTTTCATTTTCACGGCTCTGCGTTATAAACTGTAGTGAAACACTTGGGGGTTCAAAGTTCTCACAACACATCTAGATAAGTTCCTTAGGGGTCTACTTTCCAAAATGGTGTCACTTGTGGAAGGTTTAAATGATTAGACACATCAGGGGCTCTCCAAACACAACATGGCATCCCATCTCAATTCCAGTCAATTTTGCATTGAAAAGTCAAATGGCGCTCCTTCCCTTCCGAGCTCTGCCATGCGCCCAAACAGTGGTTTACCCCCACATATGTGGTATCGGCGTACTCAGGAAAAATTGTACAACATCTTCTGTGGTCCATTTTCTCCTGTAACCTTTTGTAAAATAGAACAAATTGGAGCTGAAGTAAATTTTTTGTGTAAAAAAGTAAAATGTTAATTTTTATTTAAACATTCCAAAAATTCCCGTGAAACACCTGAAGGGTTAATAAACTTCTTGAATATGGTTTTGAGCACCTTGAGGGGTGCAGTTTTTAGAATGGTGTCACACTTGGGTATTTTCCATCATATAGACCCCTCAAAATGACTTCAAATGAGATGTGATCCCTAAAAAAATGGTGTTGTAAAAATGAGAAATTTCTGGTCAACTTTTAACCCTTATAACTCCCTAACAAAAAAAAAAATTGGTTCCAAAATTGTGCTGATGTAAAGCATACATGTGGGAAATGTTACTTATTAAGTATTTTGTGTGACATATCTCTGTGATTTAATTGTACAAAAATTCAAAGTTCGAAAATTTTCAAAATTTTCAAAATTTTCGCCAAATTTCTGTTTTTTTTCCACAAATAAACGCAGGTAATATCAAAGAAATGTTACCACTATAATGAAGTACAATATGTCATGAGAAAAGAATGTCAGAATCACCGGGATCCGTTGAAGCATTCCAGAGTTATAACCTCATAAAGGGACAGTGGTCAGAATTGTAAAAATTAGCCCGGTCATTAACGTGCAAACAACCCTTGGGGGTAAAGGGGTTAACAGATTAAAAGATAATTTGATATAGGCATTTGAAAGACCATGACTGAAAAGCTAGAGATCCCCACCCCTATTACTGCAACTGAAGGCAATCATCAAAGCATAAAAAGTAATTTTGGGGATAAATACTGTGACATTTTGTTTGAGGTAAACATGTTAGCGATATATTGGGGGCAGTATAATAGCAAAAAAGGATGTGGCAGGTTCCCTTTAAATTAATATTTTTTTATAAAAATTTAGATTGAAATTTTAAAAAAAAACAAACATGTGTACTTGTAGAACCTCTATGTTCTTTAAGTGATATTAGTTACTGAAAAAAAAAACCAGGCAATAACTTTCTTAGCGTATGTGACTATTTCTATTTTGAGATGTTCTTGTCACCTATCAAATAGCTCAGAATTCAATCTCTTCTCCAATAACGTGTAGTATTGGTTATATTGTGCCTTCATATTTTCTTGGTATTGTGCATTTGTGTAAGTATAGAGATTTAACACCAGATAAGAAGCACTGGAACAATTTCTAAACTTAGCACAGTTCCAACAGATAGTAACATCCAAATTAGAAATAAGCTGTTTGTGTACAAAGTTTATAATCCTCCTATTTTAATTTCATGGGGTAAAAACTTGGATGTATACAAAATACTTATTTGACAGAAGTTTTCACATTTTGAATGCATGTGGAAGATTATGTAGATCAAATTGAAAGACAAACAAAATAACTTCAGCATCTTTAAAGAAACAAATCATGAAAGTCATGTTTATAACAATTGTAACGTCATCAAACAACATATCTAGCTCCAATGGCCATATTGTTAGAACAAAAATACAAAAAAGAGGAGTCTCGCAGCTCACCCCTACACAGAAAGAGTTGACATAGAAATCTTTTTGGAAATGATGTTGGAAGTCCTTCAACCAGTATCCTTGAATGGAAAGTTGAACATATAAGAAAAGTTGCAATTTAGCATCGTGAAGATTAAATTTCTGTTTGTTTTTTTTTTAATTGTCTTCATAAAAACAAGAATTCAAATTTTCAAAGTTCAGATGGGAAATGAAAGAGCATACATGATCAGCTTATTTGTTTTTGACTACTGACAGTCTTTAGTCACAATTATTCTACATGGCAATTCCCAACTAATACATACTTTTTTGCTCTCGTCATCTGAGTCCACCCCTTAAGGAATAAACATATTAATCTAGCAGGAAGATAGAAAAAAAAATATACAAGCAAAGAATAATGACAAGAAAAAAAGCATACAAATAATCACAAATGATTGTTCAGTTCCTTAGTGACCGAGCCAATTTTGACCTTAATGACTAAGCCAAATTTTACAATTCTGTCCAGTAGGGTTGAGCGACCTTTACTTTTATAGGATCGGGTCGGGTTTCACGAAACCCGACTTTTTCAAAAGTCGGGTCGAGTGAAATCGGCCGATCCTATAAAAAAGTCGGGGTCGGGGTCGGCCGAAACTCGAAACCCAATGCAGTGCATTGGGTTTCCAATGGTTCCCAGGGTCTGAAGGAGCGGAAACTCTCCTTCAGGCCCTGGGATCCATATTTAAGTGTAAAATAAAGAATTAAAATAAAAAATATCGCTATACTTACCCTCTGATGGGCCCTGGTACTAACCGGGAACCTTCCTTCCTTAGAATCAGCCTTCCAGGACCTTGCGGTGACGTCGCGGTGACGTCGCGGTGACGTCGCGGCTTGTGATTGGTCGCGCGGCCGCCCATGTGACCGCTCGCGCGACCAATCACAAGCCGCGACGTCACCGTGACGTCACCGAAGGTCCTGGAAGGGCTGATTCTTAGGAAGGAAGGCTGCCGGAAAGAAGCAGGGCGTGTCCGAGGGTGAGTATATACCTAATAGGAATATACTCACCCTCGGCTTCGTTCTGGCAGCCTTCCTTCCTAAGAATCAGCCCTTCCAGGACCTTCGGTGACATCACGGTGACGTCGCGGCTTGTGATTGATCGCGCGGCCGCCCTTGTGACCGCTCGCGTGGCCAATTACAAGCCGCGACGTCACCGAAGGTCCTGGAAGGGCTGATTCTTAGGAAGGAAGGCTGCCGGAAAGAAGCAGGGCGTGTCTGAGGGTGAGTATATACCTAATAGGAATATACTCACCCTCGGCTTCGTTCCGGCAGCCTTCCTTCCTAAGAATCAGCCCTTCCAGGACCTTCGGTAACGTCACGGTGACGTCGCGGCTTGTGATTGGTCGCGCGAGCGGTCACATGGGCGGCCGCGCGACCAATCACAAGCCGCGACGTCACCGCGACGTCACCGCAAGGTCCTGGAAGGCTGATTCTAAGGAAGGAAGGTTCCCGGTTAGTACCAGGGCCCGTCAGAGGGTAAGTATAGCGATATTTTTTATTTTAATTCTTTATTTTACACTTAAATCTGAATTCCGATACCAATTCCCGATATCTTAAACATATCGGGAATCGGTATCGGAATTCCGATTCCAGATTCAGAAGATCGCCGACTTCATGGCCGACCCCACACAGGGGTCGGGTCGGGTTTCATGAAACCCAACTTTGCCAAAAGTCGGCGACTTCTGAAAATTGCCGACCCGTTTCGCTCAACCCTACTGTCCAGTGTCACTTTATGCAGTTATAATTCTGGAATGCTTCAACATATCCCATTGATTCTGAGACTGTTTTTTCCTGACATAGTGTACTTCATAATAGTGATAACATTTTGTTAAGATAGCTTGCATTTGTAAAGAAAATGAAAATTTGGCAAAAATTTAGAAAAGTTTACAATTTTCAAACTTTTAATTTTATGCTCTTATGATCAGAGAGTTATATCACAAAATAGATATTTGTCACGACGGCGCATACTTACCTGCCTTCTCCTATCCCTTGGCGCGCCCCCGACTCGGTCCCTCGCTGCTCGTCCTCTGTCTTTGCTGGTTCCCGGCCCGTCGTTTCTTCGCGCATGCACAGTCGCGCCTCCTGCGCCACAGGGCTCCCTGGGATGTCGAGACCCGATGGCTCTGCCCCAACATGGTGGCACCCATCAGGTATTTTTTCTCGGCGTCTTCCCAGGTAAGACACCTGTGCTTCTGAGGTTTTCGCTGTACCTTGCTGTCAACGCTCCTTTTTTCCTTCAGGCTACTCTTTGTCTCTGCCTCGTGTCGCCACCATGCCTGCCCTGTGCCCCAGCCTTTCCTGCTTTGTGTCTCTGCCATACCTGTCCTGTGCCTGTGCCCCATGTCTCCACCGTACCTGCCCTGTGTCCCAGTCATACCTGCCCTGTGTCTCTGCCATATCTGTCCCTGAGTCTCTGTCTTTCCGGCCCTTTGTCCTAACATATACTTGTCCTGAATCTAGTCTTTTCTTCCTGGCTTCATTACTTTTTGTCTCCTTATTTGCAGCATCGTTTTCGACCGTGTCCGGCTCCTGAAGTTCCATCATATACACAGCCTTCCCAGTTCCAGTCCTTTCCGGTCTGTCTTCGGTCTCCTTTTTCTGACTTGTAGTCACCCCTTTGGCTCTAGCAGTTGTGTCTCCATCCCCCTTGGGCCTGCTCCTAATGCTCCCTGTATAGGGGGTGGTTCCATCTGGTCCGCTCGTCCTCAGGGGCTCTAGAGCCACAACCCAGAGGGTCCACTCTCAGGTTCTATTCAGAATCCTAACAATATTAAATAACATTTACCACACATTTTTTTTGCTAGGAAGTTAGAAGGGCTAAAAGTTGACCAGCGATTTCTCATTTTTTCAGCAAAATTTACAAAATCTGTTTTTAGAGACCAAATTACATTTGAAGTGACTTTGATAGCCTTATATGACAGAAAGTACCAAAAAGTGATGCCATTCTAAATACTGCACCGCTCAAACTGCTGATACCCACATTAAAGAAGTGTATTAACCATTCAGTTGAATTTAATTTTTTTCACAAACAATTTACTTTAGGCCCAAACCTTTTATATTTTCACAAGAGTAACAGGAGAAAACAGAGCATAAAACTTTAACACAACCAGAGCGCATGTTTCAGCAAAGAAAAACAACAAAGGGATATTTACCACTGAATAGTGTGAAACAACCCAAGGCCTACGAAGGAGGCCACCCACTCCATGTTAATAATGAGAACAAAGGGAATATAGGAGTATACTGGGTATTCAAATTTATTAAATATACAAAGTGTAAATACACGCATAAGTCACATAAATGTAGAGCATATATAAAATACATATAAAGTGCATAAGGATGAAGACAAATTTTCCCCAGGTGAACGGAGCCCAGATAGTCAATCAGTCTGCAAACCTAGGCAGACTAATAATAAAGCCGCAAGGCACCACCTAAATACTGAGTGCAGTAAAGTGACACAAAGTCACTACCAGTAGGCAGTACGGGGTGTGCTTACCGCAAATGAGGTGGGCAAACCAGGACACCGAGCTGGAACCAGGATGGAAAAACCCCCGATGCGCGTTTCGCTTGAATAGTTAGCTGCTTTCTCAAGGGATCCCCTTGAGAAAGCAGCTAACTATTCAAGTGAAACACGCGCTTACTGAGCGTAGGCAGGAGAAATTTGCTGCTTATAACCATATTTCTAACTTTTCCCTTCCTTCCAAAGAGCCTGCATGTAAAACCTCTCGGGAGGTGGAGGAGGTGCCCATGCAAATTGATTCCGTTCAGAGGCGCGAGATCAATGAGCACTGGGAGCATCGCCTTCGTGAAAGTCTATGTTTCTACTGCGGCCAGTCTGACCACTTCTTGATCAATTGTCCTAAGTGTCCTAGACGGCCTAAAAAGGTGCTAGCAGCAGTAGGGGAGTATGACAACTGTGATGATGAATCTGACATCTCAGAATGTAGCCTGCCTTTAAACGCTGTATTCCATTCACTTTCTATGACTTCATCCCCCAAGGAGCTGAAGGGAAAGAACTCTCACTGTTCTCTCCCTATTAAGATCCTGTGTTCAGGACAGTGGATTTCCAGTGCAGCTATGATTGACTCTGGTGCAGGTGGCAATTTCATGGATATCGCATTTGCCAAGGAACATGGTATTGAAATTCAGCAAAGAGCCTCTGCAATTATCACGGAAACAGTGGATGGGTCACCTTTAATCTCTGGGCCTGTGGATCAGGAGACCGTACCCCTTGAAATTGTGTTGGAGCCTAATCATCAAGAGCAACTTTCTTTATTGCTAATTTCTTCTCCTCATTTTCCTGTGATTTTAGGCATTCCTTGGTTGCGTTCTCAGAACCCAATTGTCAACTGGGAGACCAAGGAGATTACCTTCCAACATGGAGCAACTCAGCATTAACAGAAGCTGTCCCGGAGTCCACGGCTACGGAACCACATGTACAGGTATTTTCTTTACCTCCAGCACATAAAGAGTTCTCTGACATCTGTGACAAGAAGAATGCAGGTCAGCTTCCTCCACACAAGCATTATGACTGTCCTGGGGCAGCTATTCCTTTTGGTAACGTATACCCTTTGGCGGCACCTGAGCTTCAAGCCTTAAAGGAGTATATTGATGAAAATCTGGCCAAAGGCTTCATACATCCTTCTTCCTCACCAGCAGGGGCATCTATCTTTTTTGTAAAGAAGAAGGATGGGACCCTGAGACCCTGTGTTGACTATCGGGAACTTAATAAGGTAACCGTGCAAAACCGTTACCCTTTGCCTCTGATTCCCTAATTACTGGAAAGAGTCTGCCATGCTAAGGTGTTCTCTAAACTGGATCTTCATGGGGCTTATAATTTGGTGCGTATTCGTCCAGGGGATGAGTGGAAGACAGCATTCAGATGCCGGTATGGACACTTTGAATCTCTTGTGATGCCCTTCGGGCTTTGTAACGCCCCTTCAACGTTTCAACACCTTGCTAATGACATTTTCAGAGATTTGTTGGACCAGTTTGTGGTGATCTATTTGTACGATATACTAATCTTTTCTGACTCTCTTCAGGAACATGAAGAACATGTCAAAACTGTTTTAAGATGTCTGAAAGAGAACCATCTGTATATTAAGCCGGAGAAATGCAAGTTCCATCGTTCTTAGATACAGTTCTTAGGTTATATCATCTCTCCCCAGGGGCTGAACATGGAATCTGGTAAGATTCAAGCTATCCTTGACTGGCCGGTACCCAAGAATGTTGAGGAGGTCCAATGTTTTATTGGTTTTGCAAATTTCTACAGAGGCTTCATTCGAAATTTTTCTGATATGGTTCGTCCCATTACTTCTTTGACAAAGAAGGAAAAGCCCTTTAAGTGGTCATCACAGGCTCAAGAAGCTTTTGATCGGCTTAAGATCTGTTTCACATCAGCACCGCTGTTGATACATTTAGATCCAACACTTTCATTCATTGTGGAGGTGGACGTTTCTGATAATGCTTTGGGGGCTATTCTCTCCCAAAGAACTGGAGAGAAGGGTTTGCTACATCCTTTCCCATCCTTTCCTTTCCCATCATTTCTTTTCCCATAGACTAACCTTAGCAGAGAAGAATTACGACATGGGGGACAAGGAATTGCTGGCTATTATTGCAGCTTTCAAAGAATGGAGGCATCATCTGCAAGGAGCTGCACAACAGATCATAGTGCTAACTGACCATCGCAATTTAGAGTTCCTTAAATCCGCTAGATGTCTTTCTCCTTGTCAGGCTCATTGGAACTTATTTTTAAATCAATTTAACTTTGTTATCTCGTACCGTCCAGGTTCCCATAATGGGAAGGCTGATGCTTTATCCCGAATCCATGCTGAGGATTCTGTACCTGGAGCCCCATCCAAGAACATTCTATCTGATGCCAATTTCATCGGAGTTATCCACTATCAGGACTTGTGGAAGGAGTGCAGGGAGGCCTATTACAGTGATGTATTTCTGGCCAACCCACTGATAGGGTTGGCGGAATGCACCAAATATATTTATTAGATGGGATTGGTGCGTTCGCAACCCGGGATCCACCGTGCAGGAAAGAACCTGCTGCTAAGTAATTGGCAGCACTATATGGCGGTATGAACCAGCTCTGTTAGCTTCACAGAGCGGCCGAGAAAGCAAAGCTCTGTGCCCTGTTAGGCTTTTACAGAGGCACAGGCCAACTACCCAAATGAGAGCAGTCAGTGGTCATGCATGCACACAAAACTCCTCGCCGGAGGTGCCAGCATTCTAGGGGCTTATTTCACCCAGGTCCCTGAATACACACAAACACAATCTCCTTGCCGGAGGTGCCAGCATTCTAGGGGCTTATTTCAGCCGGGTCCCTGAACACATACAAACACATGACCACACTGGCGCAAAGCACATAACTTAGGAAGATACTAGCGCACAGCCGTGCGGCCATGCGAGACTTATATAGCTGCAGCACGTACAGGACCTTCCTAGAAGGACCAATGAGAGGCTGCTACAGAGCCTGCGCACCTACAGGACCTTCCTAGAAGGACCAATAGATTTGGCTGCAGTACCTGAGCATGTGACCCTTGATCTCCACTGAGAGATCTTACCCTGGGCATGCTCAGTGTGTGCAAAGCAGGACTTAGTCCCAGAAAAGCCTGCTCGCCGCAGATCAGTGCAGGGTACAATAGCAGAGCCTGGAGAGGCAGCAGTAACCCTTTGCACAGTATCAGTCTTAGTGAGACGCTGGGACCGATGTCTCCGCTGAGCAGGCCCCACTGCGGCCGATGCAGAATGGGAGACCGCAGCAGACACGGATCGAGATTCCCCCTGTGCAGCAGAGGAAACTCGACTCCTATTACTACCCCCCCTCCTAGGGCCCCCCTCCTTGAGCCTCGCTACGCTCAAAAGCTGCAATGAGCAGCGGAGCCCGAATGTGCTCCACAGGCTCCCAGGTTCTATCCTCTGGATCGTGACCCTTCCAGTCCACCAGATAAAATTTCTTGCCACATACCACCTTGCACCCCACGGTAGCATTCACCTCAAGCTCATCCGTGGATGAACCCAATGTCCCGGCAGATGACTCAGAAGACCGGGACAAATGAACGGACTTTAAGAGGGAAACGTGAAAAGTATCGGTGATACCAAGGCATGGAGGAATAGCCAAACGGTAGACCACAGGGTTGACCTGTTCCAGAACCTTGAATGGGACAATGTAGCGAGGCGCAAACTTAGTGGACTCAACTCACAGCCTCATGTTACGGGCGGAGAGCCACACTAAGTCGCCAGGAGCAAAGGTCAGAGCGAGGCGCCGGAGTGTATCAGCCGAAACCCTCATTCTCTTCTTGGAGGCCCGGATGGCATCCTGTGTGTGGTCCCAGATGTCATGTGCCTCCACCGCCCAGTCTGCCACCCTAGAATCGGTGGATGACACGGGCATGGGCACAGGGACACGCGGATGCTGGCCGTAATTAAGGAGAAAAGGAGTCTGACCAGTGGAATCGGCTACGGCGTTGTTCAAGGCAAATTCCGCCCAAGGTAGCAAAGATGCCCAGTCATCCTGCCTAGCAGAGACAAAATGTCACAAGTATGTCACCAGAGTCTGATTGGTTCTCTCTACCAGCCCATTTGTCTCGGGATGATATGAAGAGGAGAGATTCAGCTCTATGCTGAGTAAACGGCAGAGCTCTCTCCAAAACAGAGACGCAAACTGGGGACCCCGGTCGCTGACAATTTTATCAGGCATTCCATGTAAGCTGAAAATATGTTTTATGAACAACGCCGCCAAGGCCCGTGCAGAAGGTAACCGTGGAAGCGGCACCAAATGCACCATCTTAGAAAAATGATCGGTGACTACCCAGATAACGGTGCAGCTACGAGACTTGGGTAAGCCCACCACAAAGTCCATCCCAACCATCTCCCAGGGCTTGTCTGCCACCGGCATGGGGTAAAGTAACCCAGCAGGCCGTTGCCGAGGAGACCGATTCTGGGCGCAGGAGACACACGCCCGAATATAGTCCCCGATGTCACGGGCCATATGCGGCCACCAGTACGTCCTCGCCAAAAGCTCAGATGTCCTCTTGGTCCCAAAAAGTCCACCCACTCTGGACGAGTGAGCCCAAGAGAGAACCTCCGGTCGCAAATTCGCTGGTACGAAAGCCTTGCCCCGGGGGCACTTACTCTAGCGAAACCGGAGCCACAGTTCTCAGGCTCTCAGAAGGGACAATAAGCCGAGGCTCCTCCTCCTCCTCCTCAGATGACACTACGGAGTGGGAGAGAGCGTTGGCATGAATGTTCCTCTCCCTGGAGAGAAAATGGAGAGTAAAATGAAACCGGGAGAAGAACAGGGACCATATAGCCTGGCGAGAATTCAGCCGCTGGGCCGTCTCTATATATACCAAGTTCTTGTGGTCAGTGAACACTTGGAAGGGAAAGCGAGCTCCCTCCAAGAGGTGTCTCCACTCTGAAAAAGCCAACTTCATGGCTAGCAACTCCCTGTCCTCTTTGGAATAATTCCTCTCCACTGTTGTGAAGGTCTTGGAGAAGAAGAAGCAAGCATGCTTCCGACCTTGAGCATCCTTTTGGAAAAGGACTGCTCCAGCACCAACGGATGAGGCATCCACCTCCATGATAAATGGCTTATCTACATCGGGGCGATGTAGGATGGGAGCACTAGCGAAGTGTGACTTAATCGAGAGAAAGGCCTTGGAGACCTCCTCTGACCACAACTTGGGATTTGCTCCCTTCTTGGTGAGGGCAACCAAGGGAGCTACCAAAGTTGAGAAGTGTGGAATGAACTGGCGATAGTAATTAATGAACCCCATAAAGTGCTGCAGCGCTTTAAGAGAATGGGGTTCCTGCCAGTCCATCACAGCCTGTAGCTTGGCAGGATCCATAGCCAAACCCTGGGCAGAGATGATATAACCAAGGAAAGGCAAGGACTCCTGCTCAAACACACACTTCTCCAACTTGGCGTAGAGGGAGTTTGCCCGTAAGAGGTTGAAGACTTTGCGAACATCTCTCCGATGAGAGTCAATATCTGGAGAGTAGATGAGAATATCATCAAGATAG
The DNA here is from genome assembly GCF_051348905.1 of Ranitomeya variabilis. Lineage (NCBI taxonomy): Eukaryota > Metazoa > Chordata > Amphibia > Anura > Dendrobatidae > Ranitomeya > Ranitomeya variabilis. The sequence goes on along the minus strand of NC_135233.1, from coordinate 560,433,260 downwards.
ACTACGACCGAGGTGGTGAGCATATCCTGGAAAATGTAATTTACAAAGTCTTGGAAAACGGCTGGAGCATTACAGAGCCCAAAGGCATCACCAGGTATTCATAGTGCACATCCCTGGTGTTAAAAGCCGTCTTCCATTCATCCCCCTCACGGATGCGAATCAGGTTATAGGCACCCCGCAGATCTAATTTTGTAAATACCCTTGCTCCCCGTAGCCTATCAAAAAGCTCAGATATCAGGGGTAATGGGTACTTGTTCTTAATGGTGATGGCGTTAAGACCCCTGTAGTCTATGCATGGATGTAAGTCTCCAGTCTTCTTCTGTACGAAGAAGAACCCAGCCCCTGCAGGTGACACTGACTTCCTAATGAATCCTCTTGCCAGATTCTCTTGGAAGTACTGAGACATTGCCTCCGTCTCCGGGAGAGATAACGGATAGACTCAACCCCGGGGAGGCTCAGCACCAGGCAAGAGGTCAATAGGACAGTCATAGGGGCAGTGAGGCGGAAGGGTCTCTGCAGCCCTTTTGGAGAACACGTCTGCATAGGGCCAATAATGCTTGGGGAGAGAGGAAAGATCTGCGGGTACCTGTGTTGTAGCAACCTGAACGCACTCCCTCTGACATCTACCCTCGCAGGATTTACTCCATCCCAAAATTCTCCCTGAGGACCACTCTATATGAGGAGAATGATAGCATAGCCATGGTATCCCCAACAGGACCTCATCAATTCCCTCAGGAATGACTAATAGGGAGATAATCTCCTGATGTGATGGATACACAGAAAGCTTGATAGGAATGGTTTGGTGGGTAATCTGTGAGGGTAGTGTCGACCCATTTACCACTGGAACGGTAACTGGTTTGGCGTGCATAGCCAGGGGTATTGCGTGACGCTGGGCGAAAGCGGATGACATAAAATTACCCTCCGCGCCAGAGTCCACGCATAGCTCTACCATAGGAGTGGATTGGCCTAAGGTAATTGTCCCCTTGAAGGACAACTTTGAGGCAAACATCGCCATGTCTAGTGTACCTCCTCCAACTGCCACTAGACGCTGACGTTTCCCCGACCACTGAGGACACTTGGAGGCAAGATGTCCTGACTGCCGGCAAACATGACAGACCTTATGTGCACGAGCAGACTGGGACTTGGATCCCGCTCGTGTCACCTCTATGGCCTCATGTGACTCGGACGCCTGGACTGGAGATTCCAGAGGTCTGGCGAAGGTGGGAGCCAGCCGAAACCTCTGCCTACACTGGGCTCGCTCCAACCTTCGCTCGTGAAAACGAAGGTCTATGCGAGTTGATACAGCTATGAGCTCCTTCAGTGTGGCGGGAATCTCCCTAGTAGCCAAAGCGTCCTTCACATGGTCAGCCAGCCCCCTCCAAAATACAGGAATGAGGGTTTTATCTGGCCATTCCAACTCAGACGCTAATGTCCGGAAGAGAACCGCAAAATGGCTGACCATGGTTGAACCCTGAGTCAAAGCCAGCAGTTGGAGCGCTGTATCATGGGTGACTTGAGGTCCTACAAAGACCTGTTTCAGAGTGTTCAGAAACCGAGGAACACTCCGCACCACATGATCGTTGCACTCCCACAGCGGCGTAGCCCACTCCAATGCCCTGTCTGACAAGAGAGAGATTATGAATCCCACCCGCTCTGTGGGAAAACGTGCAGCCAGGAGCTTGAGGTGTATACCACACTGGCTCACAAAACCCCTACAGGACTTACTGTCCCCAGAGTATCTCTCAGGCAATGGGAGGTGAGATAAGGTCGGAACAGAGGTGGCAGTGGGTAAAGCTGCTGCAGCCACGCTAGCAGCCTGAACATCTATTGCGGTAACATCCACCGCCGAGGTTGCACGCTCAAGAGACGCCAACTGGCCCTCCAGCAGCTGGAAGTACCCCTGCAATTGCTGTTCATCCGCCATTACTTAGCCAGATCCTGGCGCTAGTATACTGTTAGGTTTGGCGGAACGCACCGAATATATTTTTTAGATGGGATTGGTGCGTTCGCAACCCGGGATCCACCGTGCAGGAAAGAACCTGCTGCTAAGTAATTGGCGGCACTATATCGCGGGATGAACCAGCTCTGTTAGCTTCACAGAGCAGCTGAGAAAGCAAAGCTCTGTGCCCTGTTAGACTTTCACAGAGGCACAGGCCAACTACCCAAATGAGAGCAGTCAGTGGTCATGCATGCACACAAAACTCCTCGCCGGAGGTGCCAGCGTTCTAGGGGCTTATTTCAGCCAGGTCCCTGAATACACACAAACACAATCTCGTCGCTGAAGGTGCCAGCATTCTAGGAGCTTATTTCAGCCGGGTCCCTGAACACATACAAACACATGACCACACTGGCGCAAAGCACATAACTTAGGAAGATACTAGCGCATGGCCGTGCGGCCATGCGAGCCTTAAATAGCTGCAGCACGTACAGGACCTTCCTGGAAGGACCAATGAGAGGCTGCTACAGAGCCTGCGCACCTACAGGACCTTCCTAGAAGGACCAATAGATTTGGCTGCAGTACCTGAGCATGTGACCCTTGATCTCCACTGAGAGATCTTACCCTGGGCATGCTCAGTGTGTGCAAAGCAGGACTTAGTCCCAGAAAAGCCTGCTCGCCGCAGATCAGTGCAGGGTACAATAGCAGAGCCTGGAGAGGCAGTAGTAACCGTTTGCACAGTATCAGTCTTAGTGAGACACTGGGACCGACGTCTCCGCTGAGCAGGCTACACTGCGGCCGATGCAGAATGGGAGACCGCAGCAGACATGGATCGAGATTCCCCCTGTGCAGCAGAGGAAATTTGACTCCTAACACCCACCTGTGGATATTAATCTTGTCTTTAAGGGTGGCATGTGGTTCAGAGATCGATGTATCTATATCCCTGAGGTCGTCCGTCTGCAGATCCTCAAGTTGGTACATGACTTCAAGTTGGCTGGTCACAGGGGGGTACAGAAGACACAAGAGTTCCTGAGCCGATTCTTCTGGTGGCCAACTTGCTTGAAGGATACCAAGTACTATTTTCTCTCTTGCGAGGTATGTGCCAGTTACAAGACTCCTCATGTGGCACCTACGGGTCTTCTTCAACCATTACCTGTTCCGTCCCGCCCTTGGGGGTCTATATCAATGGACTTTATTGTGGAGCTGCCTACATCGGGGGGCATGAATACAATCATGGTGGTAGTTGATCGCCTGACTACAGCTGCTCATTTTGTTCCATGCACTGGCCTTCCCTCAGCTAAACATACAGTGAACTTGGTTATACAGAATGATTTTCGGTTGCATGGGGTTCCGGATGAGATCATCTCTGACCGTGGAGTACAGTTCACTTCAAGATTCTGGAAGGGGTTTTGCTCTGCACTCAATATTAATGTCTGTCTCTCTTCTGCTTACCATCCCCAGACAAATGGTCAGACTGAGCGTACCAACCAGATGCAGGAACAATATCTAAGATGCTATGTCAGCCATCTCCAGGGTGATTGGTTGGAGTTGCTGCCGTTAGCCGAATTTTCATATAATAATTCTCAGAGTGCCTCCACTAAATTTACACCTTTCTTTGCCAATCTGGATTATCATACGTGTATTTTACTTAGGTCTCCAATTAATTCTCCGGCTCCAGCAGTGGAGGAAAGGCTGACTGCGATGAGACAAAATCTGGAGGTTCTGAAGGAATCCCTGTCCACAGCTCAAGAACGTTATAAGAGATCGGCTGATAGATTCCGTAAACCTGCACCCATGTTCAAGGTAGGAGATTCCGTGTGGTTAGCAACTAAGAATCTGAAGTTAAACGTTCCTTCACGAAAACTTGGACAGAAATTCATTGGCCCTTTCAAGATCAACGGCATTGTGAGCTCTGTGGTCTGCCGGCTGAAGCTGCCTAGGACTATGAAGGTACACCCAGTTTTTTATGTATCTTTACTAAAGCCTGTATCTCCTAATACCTTCCAGGGACGTGTTTTGCCACCTCTGCAGCCTGTGGTGATTGATGGGCAAGAACAATTTGTGGTGGAGGAAATTAGTGATTCCAGGATTCGCAGGAATCGGCTCCAATATCTGATAAGATGGCAGGGATATCCCCCTGAGGAAAACTCTTGGGAACCTGTGGAAAACATCAATGCCCAACAGAAGATTTCTTGTTTTCATCAGAGATTCCCTGAGAAACCAGGTCCAGGATCGTCCTGAGGCCTCTTCTAAGGAGGGACTCTTAACATTTTTTATTACCTTTTGTGCATTACTGCCCTTTTCCAAGATGGCGTCTTTGGTCTCATGTGTACTGTGTCTTCCTGCTATAAAACCCCACCCCAGCCTTCAGTCTGTGCTAGAGTATTCTGCCTTGCATCCAGCTAATGACCTCTGGTTACTCCCTGGCTATATACCTGCTCCTGTGAACCTGTGGGGTTATCCTGCTACTCTGCTCTGAGTTCCTGCTGCATACACCAGTTCCAGTAATCCTCCTTCATCTGCTGCTCGTGTTTACTTCCATCTGCAATTGCTGGACATGTAAGCTGTTGCTGCTCTGCAAGAACCTGAGACTATTACCCAGGCCTCCCTGGTTGAGCTAAGATATTATTTGTACTGCCTTATAAGCATATCTATCTGTGTTTTGGACTAAGCAAGGACTTATTCGTGTCAAGTATCCTCAAGAATAATTGTGCTTCATAGACTTTCTGCTTGATTGTATTCTCCTCTGAAGTTTCCTATAGACTGCTAAGCTGCATTTAATATTTACTCCAAGTGTTGTGGACTTGAGTTTCTCTCTGCACCTGTTTGAATCACCGTGTGATAATATAGACTTTACCACTTATAAAACTGTGTCCTGTAGTTGTCTTGTTCCACGCAAAGAGTCTCCTGAGTTATGCTCTATAATTATTAGAGATGGGAGCGCTAGCGAAGTGAGACTTAATAGCAAGAAAAGCCTTGGAGACCTCCTCCGACCACAATTTGGGATTTGCTCCCTTCTTGGTGAGGGCAACCAAGGGAGCTACCAAAGTTGAGAAGTGGGGAATGAACTGACGATAGTAATTAATGAAACCCATAAAGCCCTGCACCGCTTTAAGAGAATGAGGTTCCTGCCAGTTCATCACAGCCTGTAGCTTGGCAAGTTCCATAGTCAATCCCTGAGCACAGATGATATAGACAGAGATGATATAACCAAGGAAAGGCAAGGACTCCTGCTCAAGCACACACTTCTCCAACTTGGCATAGAGGGAGTTTGCCCATAGGAGGTAGAAGACTTTGCAAACATCTCTCCGGTGGGAGTCAATATCTGGAGAGTAGATGAGAATATCATCCAGATAGACTATGACCGAGGTGGTGAGCATATCCCAGAAGATGTCGCTCACAAAGTCTTGGAAAACAGCTGGGGCATTACAGAGCCCGAAGGGCATCGCCAGATATTCACTGTGCCCATCCCTGGTGTTAAAAGCCGTTTTCCATTTGTCCCCCTCACGGATGAGAATCAGGTTGTAAGCACCCCACAGATTTACCTTGCTCCCTGTAGCCTATCATAGGGCTTAGATATTAGGGGTAGTGGGTACTTGTTCTTAATGGTGATGGCATTAAGACCCCTGTAGTCTATGCATGGACGTAGTTCTCCACTCTTCTTCTGCATGAAGAAGAACCCAGCGCATGCAGGTGACACTGACTTCCTAATGAATCCTGTTGCCAGATTTTCTCGGATGTACTGGGACTGCCTCCATCTCCGGAAGAGTTGACAGATAGACTTGACCCCGGGGAGGCTCTGCACCAGGCAATAGGTCAATAGGGCAGTCATATGGGTGGTGAGGCGGAAGGGTCTCCTGTTATGACCTGGTGGTTAAGGAGCAACATGGGACGAGCTCTGAGGAGATGGTATCTTTACTGACCGCAGTTCCTGAACCTAACACAACACTAGAAGTAGCCGTGGAATGTTCCTGTCACTCCCTAGACATCTCATCACAGCCGGAGAACTAGCTACCCCTAAAGATGGAAACAGGAAAGCTATCTTGCCTCAGAGAAAGCTCCCAAAGGAAAGACAGCCCCCCACAAATATGGACTGAGAGTGGAGAGGGAAATGACATACACAGAATGAAAACAGGATTTAGCAAAGGAGGCCACTTCTAACTAGATAGACAGAATAGGAAAGGATACTGTGCGGTCAGTATTAAAAGCTAGAAAAATCCATCACAGAGTTTACAAAAAATCTCCACACCTGACTAACGGTGTGGAGGGCAAATCTGCTTCCCCAGAGCTTCCAGCTTAACTGAATATAGAATACTGACAAGCTGGACTAGAGTAAACATAAAATTAGCTGAATGATTAAGTCCACGGCAAGAGGACAACAAATGAACATGCAAGGACTTATCTTTGCTGAACAGGACCGACTATCAAGGAAATCCAAGGAGAGATCTGAATCCAACCAAGAAACATTGACAGCTGGCACTGGCTGAAGATCAGAGCCAGGCTAAATAGCAGAGCAGGAGAGACGATTAGTGGAAGCAGCTGCTAAGCTAAATCCAAGGAGCAGCAGTTCCACTTAAAACCACCGGAGGGAGCCCAAGGGCAGAATTCATAAAAGTGCCATTTACAACCACCGGAGGGAGCCCAAGAACGGAATTCACAACAGTCTCCGCAGCCATTTTGGAGAACACGTCCGCATAGGGCCAATAGTGCTTGGGGAGAGAGGAAAGATCTGCGGGTACATCAGTTGTAGCAACCTGAACGCACTCCCTCTTACATCTACCCTCACAGGATTTACCCCATCCCAGAATTCACCTTGAGGACCACTCTACATGAGGAGAGTGGTAGCGTAGCCATGGTATCCCCAACAAGACCTCATCAATTCCCTCCGGATTGACTAGTAGGAAAATAATCTCCTGATGAGATGGAGACATGAAAAGAGTGAATGGAATGGTTTGGTGTGTAATCTGTGAGGGTAGAGTCTACCCATTTACCACCAATAGGAGCTGCAACAGGGCCTGAGCATGTGACCCCTGACCTCCAATAAGAGGTCCTCCCGTGGGCATGCTTAGTGTGTGAAAAGCGGGACTTAGTCCCAGAAAAGCCTGCTTGCCAGTGACCAGTGCTGGCTACAAGGGTAGAGCCTGGAAAGGTAACAGTGACCATTTGCACAGTATCAGGCTGAGCCAGACGCTGGGACCAACGTCTCCGCTAAGCAGGTTCCATTGCGGCTGGAGGAGAATGGGAGACTGCAACAGACATGGTTTGAGATTCCCCCTGTGCAGCGGTGGGATCTTGACACCTAACACTCCCTCCCTCCTTTTACAGAGTACATTCCCTTTGAAAACAAGTGTGCTGACCTTATACTCCTAGGGGAAAGTTCCGGTTAAAATGAAAAACAGTTCATGGGTAAAAGGACACAGTCCATAAAGCAGACACACACAGTGTCTTTTTGTTGAAAAAGGTGATTAACCCCATCAGGATTTTAGTCCCGTAATCGAGCAGGGAATGCACAACCGTGTGCAAAGAAACTTGGATAGGGGAGGACAAAGTCACTCAAACTGTGACCATGATGGTCAGTATCGACACTTCGTTTTTGGTACAACTCAGGGCTCCTGGCCCTTCAGGAGATGCGGAACAGTCTCTCAGTTTTGTTTGATGCAACTTGCACAACACAGAAATTTGAAGGGGTCGCCTCTATTGTGCACCGTCCTTGAGACCAGAGCTTTAGCTATGTTCCCAAAATTTTGGTAGGATCATGTGATATACTCAAAACTATTATCTATTGCTGTTTCTGTACTAATGGGGCTTCCGGAGACTGCCTCACAGTTTTTGCACAATTTACATTGTTGCTGGAATATCGATTTCACCAGGTACAACTTCACTTTCAGCATCACCGGCTCTAGAGCAGGAGTGACCTATCTGCACTAGGACACTGAGCAAATGGCGCCAGCAAAATAAAATGTCTGCTTTTTATATGGCCAGAAACATATGACTTCAGCAACCAATCACAGAAGACCTTGTGTCATGATGTTGTGTATGGTTTCTGTGCCCTGATTGTTTGCTAGATTCAACACACATAAAGTTACATGAAAAAAATGTGTGTGCCACTCCTGTAATCTCTTCAGATGCTCCTTTAACCTCTCCACACTCACTCCCCTAATTAAACAGGTCCCCCATCCCCCACGCTCATCATACAGCACCACTATCCTAGCCAAATTCATACAAAAGCATTAGTGGAAACGCAATGATTTACCGAACTGTAGCTGACTTTTGCCGACTTTGAGTAAAAATGCTCGTGAAAGCAAACACGAGTCTGATTGTGCTACTTTCTTGCCGAATTTGAGGTTGGCAAACGTTTTCCGAACACGTTTGCTCATGTCTTGTAAAACTGCTGTCCCCTTTTTGCTGTATTGATTCTCAAACAATAGGGCAGATATAGAAAGATAGGGAATTTATTATTAAAGTATGCTATAAAATAGAACCACTAGGAGTCAACATTTAGATGAGATGTCTAACAAATTCAAGATCAGAGGTAATCCAGAGATTGTGTTACAGCAAGGTAGAGTGCATCAACCACATCCACGGGAGAATTCAGGCCAACGATTGAGCTGTGTCCATACTTACCACCCCTTTGCTTATAAAATACATAAAGCCATTAGTACAAATTGGTCCATTTTAACTAGAAGCTATCGCCAAACAACAGAATTTCAAAACACATTCCTACCATGTTTCCGTCGGTTCCCAATTTAAGGAAAAATTTAATCCAGGCAGATATTGGTTGTCAAAACAAATCCACCACACAATCCTTAAGAACACAAACGTGTCTGACAGGTCCTGCAAGTTCACGGCCAATAAACTCACTTCCCCTATGTGATATTGGTACTCACGCTCACTCTGATGTCAGAAAGGTGAAGTGAATTTATTGGCCGTGAACTCGCAAGACGTGTCAGATAGCACCGCAAGCAGGAGAACTTTCTCACTCTCGTGGTGCCCTCAGACAGGGAATAACAGTTCACAGCAGGTCACTGAACACATGGTGCTCAGTGTCTACTGGATGACAGGCTGCATGGTAGCGTCATGCAGTTTGCCATCTAGATGTAGCAGAGCTGGACCCGTCGTGGGACAAATGGATTGAAAGCATCTCTGCAAAAAGGTGAGGAATATTGTTGTTTGTTTTTTTATCTCATTTTCAGATGACATGGGCATCGAGGTAATGGGTGAGGTTGCAAGTATGTTTTAATTAAGATTATTAAAGGAATCTGTGTCTTTCTTTCAATTAAAGGACTTTTATGCTGGGTGTCTGTGTTTTCTTGCAATGTGACTATGGAGTTAGTAATGGGGTGTCTTAGTGATGATGCTCCATTACTAACCTCGGGGCTAGATGTCACCTGACAATACAGAAAGGTGACATCAACCCCCCAACTATCACCCCACTTGCCACCGCTACAGGGCGAGTGGGAAGAGGGCAGATAAGTGCCAGAATTGGTGCATCTTAGAGTTCCCCCTTTTCTGGGGCGGCTGAGAGCTGATGTTTTTACCTAGGGAGGCATATTTATGGCCTTTTCCTAGGCTATTAATATCAGCCCGCAGCTGTCTGCATAGCCTTTGCTGATTATTAATTATAGGGGAACCTGTAAGCTGTAAGCTGTAAGCTGATATTAATAGCCTGAGAAGCTCCATGGGTATTGCCCCCTTCCCAGGCTATAAACATCTGCCCCAGCCATCGGCTTTCTCTCTGCCGGTTATGAAAATTGCGCAGGAGCCCACAACAGTTTTTTCCTAAAATTAATCTTTTATTAATTAAATACATGTACAGTAATTTGCACACACACTGCACTAATTGTATTTGCCACTGACATCTCTGAATCTATCTATTCTATATGTATTTACTGTATGTAATCCATCTCTTCTATCCTGTCGGCTCCTGCAGTGATTTTACAGTACACGGCAGAAGAATTGCCAGCTTTTCTTCTATCTATCTGTGTAATATACAGTATATATATATATATATATATATATATATATATATATATATATATATATATATATATGTGTGTCACTGACATCTATATATCTATGTATTCTATGTTTATATATCTATTCTATCTATTCTGTTCTAACCTGTCACGCTGTGATTATACTGTACGTGGCACATGAATTGCTGGCTTTTTTTCTATCTATGTAATATATACATACATACATATATATATATGTGTGTCACTGACATCTATATATCTATGTATTTTTTGTGTATGTGTCTATTCTATCTATTGTATTTAACCTGTCACTCTGATTTTACTGTACGCTGCACATAAATTGCAGGCTTTTATTCTACTTTTTACCGAATGTTGCCGACTTTTTCCGATTTTAAGAAAAATGCTTGTGAAGAAATCTGATTGTACCGTATTTGTGCCAAATTTATGCGATCTTTTACCGAACATTTGCTCATTTCTAGTCATAACATCTCACAACTAAGATTCCAGATAACTGAGCATATTCTGACCAGTAAACATGGAGGAGAGAGGATAACACAATTAAAAAGGCATGAATCATTTTGGATCCATTATCTGCAGACCTAGGAACCAAAGTGTTTAAACAGAGTTTTTGACTTAACCGTTTTCTGTTAATATTCACTCATAAATAGTGATGGGCGAGCACTAAAATGCTCGGTTGCTTGGGTCAAGCAAATTGGAATACTCGGATACTCAACTCGAGCAACGAGTCCAATGTAAGTCTATGGGAGACCCGAGTATTTTTACCGCAATCCCCCCTGGGGGTCCTTTTAAGTCTGAAAATGATGGAAACACTGCTCAAATGACACAGGAACATGTCACATGTGACATAGGTCATAGCTATAAGCAATGTTGTCAGAGTTTCATGCCATTTTACAGGTGCACCAAAAAACATACAAAAACGAAACCAAAATGGATTTTGCTGGGAACATTGCTTTCAACCAATACAAATGTATTCACTGGGAAATGTCATTGTAACATTTAACACCCCTAGCTGGCCATGTGGTGTGTGACACATAAGGAGACCCATCTTGTTTCATTTCTGAAGGAGGGACTCTTTGAGTTGATTATAATCCTTGTTTGTTTTACACCTGATTCCTGAAGAGCCAGGACTAGAGTTGAGCGACTTTTACTTTTTTAGGATCGAGTCGGGTTTCGCGAAACCCGACTTTGTCAAAAGTCGGGTCAGGTGAAATCGGCCGATTATTGCGAAAAGTCGGGGATCCGACTGAAACACGAAACCCAATGCAAGTCAATGGGGAAGCAAAGTGTCATGTCGGACGCTGTTCAGACCAGGTCGTTCGACAGACAGCAGTAATTCCGCTTTTGACCACTATGTGCTCCTTGGCGTCGGCTAGATTTTATCTAGCTGGTCCGGGGTTAATTTACCTGATGCTCGGATTGGAAGCTGGGCCATGCCCATTGCCTTTAAATAGTTCTCCTGAACATTGGGCGTTGCCGATTATAGCTTCTGTCTTGTGCGTTGTTATATCGGTCTGGAGTGGTGAGCTAGTAGTTGGAGTATCGTTGCTGGTGGTGTATTTCCCTTTGTCTTTTTTACTCCTTCCTTTATTTGTATTTATTTTGCCCTGCACATTTATAGTGTATTCCTGAGTGACTGCGGCGTGGTGTATATTTTCTGTTATCCTTGTCTGTTCTAACTGTGGGTATTGGTGTATGATCTTTTCACTGGGTGGTGGGCGGTGGTTTCAGCCTAGGGTTTAAACAGGAGACAGGGTGAGGGTCGAGGCCTAGACATACACACCATCAGTGTAAACTCTAGGTAGAGGGTCAGTCAGGATTTCCCTAGTCTGAGGGAAATTGCAGGGGCCCGGGTAATTATCTCTTACCCACCTAGTCTCCCCGTGCCATTATAATCGGCCTTAAAAACAAACAAAAAAAAAGGTTTCCTTTTTTTTGTTTTTGTCATGGATCCCATGACTTCCATAACACGCCAGTTGGAGGCGCTGTCCCTATAGGTCACTGAGTTGAGGGGGGCAGTGCAGCAACAAGGACTAGCAGTATCTAATGTGCAAGCTGGAGCGAAAGGTAGAGTTGCTGAGCCTAAGTTTTCTTTGCCTGAAAAATTTGCTGGGGAACGCAGTAAATTTGTTTCTTTTCGTGAAGCTTGCAAACTATATTTCCGCATGCGCCCGATCTCCTCAGGTAATGAGGCTCAGCGTGTGGGCCTGGTGTTGTCATTGTTAAGCGGGGATCCCCAAGCATGGGCGTTTCCTTTGCCATCTGATTCTGCTGCATTTGACTCTGTAGAGTGTTTTTTTCCTTCTCTTGGGAAAATCTACGATGAACCTGACAGAATGGCTCTAGCAAAATCTAAGATACGCACTATTCGCCAGGGGGAGCGAGTTGCAGAGGATTACTGTTCTGAATTTCATCGCTGGGCGATCGATACACAATGGAATGATCCAGCATTGCGGAGTCAGTTTATTCATGGGGCTTCTGGAAGGGTTAAAAAAGCCCTTCTGATGTACGAGACACCTGCTTCTCTGAATTCCGCTATGAGCTTGGTTGTCCGCATTGATTGCCGTTTGCGTCAGGGGGAGCATGAGACACCGCCTATGGGAGAGGGTTTGGGTTCACGTGAGGTTGCTGCAGGTGAGCCCACAGAACCTATGCAAATCGCAGCGGTATCACATGTTAAGACTCGAGCCCCTGAGCTCAGGAAGCAGGGAGCCTGTTTTTACTGTTGTAAAAATGGTCATTTTATTAACATCTGTCCTCTGCTGTCTAAGAAAAACGTAACGGCGGAAAACTTCTAAGATCAGATGGTGTGGAGAAGACCAATCTGAGCTTATGTATATCCTCCATGGTGGTTTCTCAATGCATGCTTCCTGCTAAGGTTTTTATCGCTGGCAGTGAGCTGCCAATTACTGTTTTTTGTGGATAGAGGTTCAGCCACAAATCTCATTGATGAGGAGTTTGCTCGCACAGCAGGCTTTAGGATTGAAAAACTGTCTCATCCTATCCGTGTGGTCACCATCAATGCTGTTCCTCTCTCTCAGGGGGAGATTACTGAATTTGTGGCTGAGGTGAAACTCCACATTGGGGTTCTACATTCCGAGCGGGTTACATGTAAGGTGCTCAGGAATCTTCCTGCTCAGGTGGTTTTGGGTTTTCCTTGGTTGTTCATGCACAACACGGTAATTGACTGGAAAACTCAGGACATAATTCAGTGGAGAGAGTTCTGCCAGGAGAATTGCCTGGCCACATGTGTGGCTGCGGTGAGTTCAAGCGTTCCAGAGTCACTTCTGGATTTTCTGGATGTGTTCTCTGAGAAGGGTTGCTCAGAGTTGCCGCCACATCGTCCCTATGACTGTTCTATCAGGTTTAAACCAGGGGCCAAGTTGCCTAAAGCAAGGATGTTTAAACATCTCCGGTCCGGAGAGACAAGCGTTAAAAGATTATATTGCTGAAAGCTTGAGCAAAAGGCACATCAGGCCGTCATCCTTGCCGGTGGCAGCAGGGTTCTTCTTCGTGAAGAAGAAAGATGGCGAATTACGCCCGTGTTTGGATTTCAGGGAGTTGAACCAGATTACGGTTCGTGATCCATACCCGATGCAACTGATACCAGATTTGTTCAACCAGGTGGCGGGTGCTAAGTGGTTTACCAAGCTTGACCTCAGGGGGGCGTACAACCTCATAAGAGTCCGTCAAGGTGATGAGTGGAAGACGGCTTTTAATACCCCTGAGGGTCATTTTGAAAATTTGGTGATGCCTTTTGGGTTGACTAACGCACCTGCAGTGTTCCAACATTTCATCAATGATGTGTTCTCGCATGTTTTGGGGAAATTCGTTATCGTGTACCTAGATGACATCCTCATATATTCTTGCGACCGTGATGCTCATTTAGATCATGTCAGGCAGGTGTTACAGCTTCTCAGAGAGAATAAGCTGTATGCTAAACTTGAGAAATGTGTATTTTCTGTTCAAGAGATGCCTTTCTTGGGTTATATTGTGTCTGCTTCTGGTTTTAAAATGGACGCCGCTAAGGTGCAAGCGGTTCAGCATTGGGAACGGCCTGATAACCTGAAAGCACTTCAGCGGTTCCTTGGGTTTTCTAACTACTATAGGAAATTTATCAAGGATTTTTCCATCATTGCTAAACCGCTAACTGACATGACTAAAAAGGGTACCAATTCCTCCGTTTGGCCTGAGGCTGCTGTGCGCGCATTTGAATTTCTTAAGAACAGTTTTGTTTCAGCCCCCATTCTTGTGCAGCCAGACGTATCAAAACCTTTTGTTGTGGAAGTCGATGCGTCTGAGGTTGGTGTGGGGGTGGTACTATCACAATGCTTATCTTTGAGTGATTTGCCCCCATGCGCCTATTTCTCCAAGAAACTGTCGTCCACCGAACGTAACTACGATATCGGCAACAGGGAGTTGTTGGCAATCAAGTTGGCCTTTGAGGAATGGCGACACTTCTTGGAGGGGTCGGTACATCAGGTTACTGTTATTACCGACCATAAGAATCTGCTGTATTTAGAGTCAGCCAAGCGTCTGTCCCCCAGGCAGGCTCGCTGGGCATTGTTTTTCACGCGGTTCAATTTTGTTGTCACTTACAGACCGGTGTCTAAAAACACTAAGGCGGATGCTCTGTCTAGGTGTTTTCTGGGGGGAGAACCTTGGGAGGATCCAGTACCCATCCTCCAAAAGGGTGTTGTGGTTTCGGCTCTCACTACCGAGGTTGAGGCTGAGATTGCCGAGGCTCAGGAGGAGGTACCATCTGAGCTTCCCATCAACAAATATTTTGTACCGCTTCATCTCCGCTTAAAGGTTTTGGCGGACCATCATGATGCTGTCCTGGCTGGCCACCCAGGGGTTGGCGGTACCTTGGAGTTGGTGTCACGTCGGTTTTGGTGGCCCAAGATCCGACAGGACGTGGTCTCATACGTGTAAGCTTGTACCACGTGCGCTAGGGCTAAGACGCCCCGCTCCCGTCCTGTTGGCACACTACTTCCTCTTGAGGTACCTAGTAAGCCATGGACGGAAATCTCCATGGATTTCATCACTGATTTGCCCTCCTCAGCTGGGAACACGGTCATCTTGGTGATTATTGATCAGTTTTCAAAAATGTTGCACTTTGTGTCTTTGCCTTCGTTGCCTAACGCTAAGACTCTGGCTCAGGTATTTGTGCAGGAGGTGGTCAGACTTCATGGGGTTCCGTCTGACATCGTGTCTGATAGGGGTACTCAGTTTGTGGCAAAATTTTGTAAAGCATTTTGCTCATGGCTGGGGATCAACAGCGCCTGTTGAGTGTGGGTGCTAGGTGCAAACGTGTGGCTGACAGTAGGCGTGTGCCAGGTCCGGACCTGAGTGTGGATGACTGGGTGTGGTTATCCAGAAAAAACATAAGACTCAAAATACCATCCCTTAAATTGGGTCCACGGTTTATTGGTCCATTTAGGATCACCGCCGTCATTAACCCAGTAGCGTTCCGATTGGAGCTTCCTACGGTGTATAAGATACACAACGTGTTCCACAGGTCTCTTTTAAAGAAGGTGGTGGGTTCTGTGGACGCGGCACCTATGCCACCTCCAGTCTTGGTGGATGGTAATTTGGAATTTGAAGTCTCCAAGGAGGTTGACTCTCGTGTAGTGCCCTGCACTTTACAGTACTTGGTACATTGGCGTGGTTATGGGCCTGAGGAGAGGTCCTGGGTACCAGCCTCGGACATTCATGCGGATCGGCTGGTCAGGTTTTTTCACCGTCGCCATCTGGACAAGCCGGGTCCTGTAAGCCGTGAGGGCCCTGGGGTCCCTCGTAGAAGGCGGGGTACTGTCATGTCGGACGCTGTTCAGACCAGGTCGTTCGACAGACAGCGGTAATTCCGCTTTTGACCACTATGTGCTCATTGGCGTCGGCTACATTTTATCTAGCTGGTCCGGGGTTAATTTACCTGATGCTCGGAATAGAAGCTGGGCCATGCCCATTGCCTTTAAATAGTTCTCCTGAACAATGGGCGTCGGCGATTATAGATTCTGTCTTGTGCGTTGTTATCTCGGTCTGGAGTGGTGAGCTAGTAGTTGGAGTATCGTTGCTGGTGGTGTATTTCCCTTTGTCTTTTTTACTCCTTCCTATATTTGTATTTATTTTGCCCTGCGCATTAATAGTGTATTCCTGAGTGACTGCGGCATGGTGTATATTTTCCGTTATCCTTGTCTGTTCTAACTGTGGGTATTGGTGTATGATCTTTTCACTGGGTGGTGGGCGGTGGTTTCAGCCTAGGGTTGAAACAGGAGACAGGGCGAGGGTTGAGGCCTAGACATGCACACCATCAGTGTAAACTCTAGGTAGAGGGTCAGTCAGGATTTCCCTAGTCTGAGGGAAATTGCAGGCGCCCGGGTTATTAGCTCTTGCCCACCTAGTCTCCCCGTGACACAAAGTCGGCAGTGAGGACAGGAAAACACCTACAGTGCCCATTTTAATGCCAAACACATAAATTCTTGTTACTTAAGCTTGTCAATCTTAATTTACCTTATAATAATAGTTAGGCATTGAAAATTGGGGGTCATTTGGCTAAAGTTGTGGGGGGGTAGGGCTGGCTCAAGTTTTTTGTGGGCCCCGGAAATGCAGACTACGTCACGGCAGTGGAGCAGGGAGAGGTAAGTATTTCAACTTTGCAAGTGCTGTGATCCTGAGCAAGCAGGGGGGCACACTCGTTCGCATTGGCACTGGCACAGGGCCCCTCAAAGTACGGCGGTGTGTTTGACGGCGGGGCGCCTTCTACCGGCAGAGACACATTTGCGTACTATGAGGGGCCCTGTGCCAGTGACATCGCCAACGAGTATGCCCCCCACCTGATGAAGGAACCTGCACTTTCATCTGCACCACCTCCCCGTGTAAGGTGGTATAGTATGCGGGAAGGGGAACCTGACTTTCAGCAGGGTCAGATTCTGGCTGTGTAGAGTGCAAGGGGAATGTAGTGGTCTGGGTCAATGTACCAGCAGACTCATCTAGCACTGGCTGGGCAATGGGCAGGATGAGGAGGAAACACAGGTATATGCCCAAATAATAAAGTGGGCTAAATGCAGTTCAAAATTGGTAACAGAACTAACCAGGCGGCATTGCTTTGTTCATTGGAGGACAACTGTAATGAGTGGCAGACACAGTTAGTAGGGCCAAATAATAAAGTGGGACAAATGACGTTCAAAATTGGTAACAGGAGTAAACAGGCGGCACTGCTTTGTTCAGTGGAGGAGAAAAGCAAGGAGCGGCAGACATCGTTAGTAGGCCCAACCAAACTAGTAGGCCAAATGCAGTTTCATATTCAAAATATAGGCCGAAAGCCTGAAGGTTGAAGTTCAGCTTTGTTCAGTGGAGGAGAAAAGCAAGGAGCGGCAGACACCGTTAGTAGGCCAAACCAAACTAGTAGGCCAAATGCAGTTTCATATTCAAAATATAGGCCGAAAGCCTGAAGATTGAAGCTCAGCTTTGTTCAGTGGAGGAGAAAAGCAAGGAGTGGCAGACACCGTTAGTAGAGCCCAACCAAACTAGTAGGCCAAATGCAGTTTCATATTGTAAATATAGGCCGAAAGCCTGAAGATTAAAGCTCAGCTTTGTTCAGTGGAGGAGAAAATCAAGGAGCGGCAGACACCGTTAGTAGGGCCCAACCAAACTAGTAGGCCAAATGCAGTTTCATATTCAAAATATAGGCCGAAAGCCTGAAGATTGAAGCACAGGAGAAAAGCACAGGAGAACACCAAGGAGCGGCAGACACCGTTAGTAGGCCCAACCAAACTAGTAGGCCAAATGCAGTTTCATATTGAAAAAATATAGGCCAAAAGCCTGAAGATTGAAGCACAGGAGAAAAGCACAGGAGAAAAGCACAGGAGAACACCAAGGAGCGGCAGACACCGTTAGTAGGCCTAACCAAACTAGTAGGCCAAATGCAGTTTCATATTCAAAATATAGGCTGAAAGCCTGAAGATTGAAGCTCAGCTTTGTTCAGTGGAGGAGAAAAGCAAGGAGCGGCAGACACCGTTTGTAGGCCCAACCAAACTAGTAGGCCAAATGCAGTTTCATATTCAAAATATAGGTCGAAAGCCTGAAGATTGAAGCACAGGAGAAATGCACAGGAGAATACCAAGGAGCGTCAGACACCGTTAGTAGGTCTAACTAAACTAGTAGGCCAAATGCAGTTTCATATTCAAAATATTGGCCGAAAGCCTGAAGATTGAAGCTCAGCTTTGTTCAGTGGAGGAGAAAAGCAAGGAGCGGCAGACACCGTTAGTAGGGCCCAACCAACGTAGTAGGCCAAATGCAGTTTCATATACAAAATATAGGCCGAAAGCCTGAAGATTGAAGCTCAGCTTTGTTCAGTGGAGGAGAAAAGCAAGGAGCGGCAGACACCTTTAGTAGGCCCAACCAAACTAGAAGGCCAAATGCAGTCTCATATTCAAAATATAGGCCGAAAGCCTGAAGATTGAAGCACAGGAGAAAAGCACAGGAGAATACAAAGGAGCGGCAGACACCGTTAGTAGGCCCAACCAAACTAGTAGGCCAAATGCAGTTTCATATTCAAAATATAGGTCGAAAGCCTGAAGATTGAAGCACAGGAGAAAAGCACAGGAGAATACAAAGGAGCGGCAGACACCGTTAGTAGGCCTAAACAAACTAGTAGGCCAAATGCAGTTTCATATTGTAAATATAGACCGAAAACCTGAAGATTGAAGCTCAGCTTTGTTCAGTGGAGGAGAAAAGCAAGGAGCGGCAGACACCGTTAGTAGGGCGCAACCATTGTAGTAGGCCAAATGCAGTTTCATATTCAAAATATAGGCCGAAAGCCTGAAGATTGAAGCTCAGCTTTGTTCAGTGGAGGAGAAAAGCAAGGAGCGGCAGACACCGTTAGTAGGCCCAACCAAACTAGAAGGCCAAATGCAGTTTCATATTCAAAATATAGACCGAAAGCCTGAAGATTGAAGCACAGGAGAAAAGCACAGGAGAACACCAAGGAGCGGCAGACACCGTTAGTAGGCCTAACCAAACTAGTAGGCCAAATGCAGTTTCATATTCAAAATATAGGCCGAAAGCCTGAAGATTGAAGCTCAGCTTTGTTCAGTGGAGGAGAAAAGCAAGGAGCGGCAGACACCGTTAGTAGGCCCAACCAAACTAGAAGGCCAAATGCAGTTTCATATTCAAAATATAGGCCGAAAGCCTGAAGATTAAAGCTCAGCTTTGTTCAGTGGAGGAGAAAAGCAAGGAGCGGCAGACACCGTTAGTAGGTCTAACTAAACTAGTAGGCCAAATGCAGTTTCATATTCAAAATATAGGCCGAAAGCCTGAAGATTGAAGCACAGGAGAAAAGCACAGGAGAACACCAAGGAGCGGCAGACACCGTTAGTAGGCCCAACCAAAGTAGTAGGCCAAATGCAGTTTCATATTCAAAATATAGGCCAAAAGCCTAAAGATTGAAGCACAGGAGAAAAGCACTGGAGAACACCAAGGAGCGGCAGACACCGTTAGTAGGGCCCAACCAATTTTGTAGGGCCCAACCAATCTAGTAGGCCAAAGGCAGTTTCATATTCAAAATATAGGCTGAAAGCCTGAAGATTGAAGCTCAGCTTTGTTCAGTGGAGGAGAAAAGCAAGGAGCAGCAGACACCGTTAGTAGGGCCCAACCAAACTAGTAGGCTAAATGCAGTTTCATATTCAAAATATAGGCCGAAAGCCTGAAGATTGAAGCTCAGCTTTGTGCAGTGGAGGACAGCTGTATTGAGTGGCGCAGACAGACACAGGTAGTAGGCCTAAAATAAAAAAGTAGGCACAATGCAGTTTAAAATAGGTTACAGGGGTACACAGGCAGCATTGGTTTGGTCAGCGGAGGACGATTGCAAGGAGTGGCGCAGACCTACTAGGCCTAAAATAAAAAAAGTTGGCTCAATGCAGTTTAAAATAGGTTACAGGGGTACACAGGCAGCATTGGTTTGGTCAGCGGAGGATGATTGCAAGGTGTGGCGCAGACCTACTAGGCCTAAAATAAAAAAGTTGGCTCAATGCAGTTTAAAATAGGTTACAGGGGTACACAGGCAGCATTGGTTTGGTCAGCGGAGGACGATTGCAAGGAGTGGAGCAGACTTACTAGGCCTAAAATAAAAAAGTAGGCTCTATGCAGTTTAAAATAGGTTACAGGGGTACACAGGTAGCATTGGTTTGGTCAGCGGAGGACGATTGCAAGGAGTGGAGCAGACTTACTAGGCCTAAAATAAAAAAGTAGGCTCTATGCAGTTTAAAATAGGTTACAGGGGTACACAGGCAGCATTGGTGTGGTCAGCGAAGGACGATTGCAAGGAGTGGAGCAGACTTACTAGGCCTAAAATAAAAAAGTAGGCTCTATGCAGTTTAAAATAGGTTACAGGGGTACACAGGCAGCATTGGTTTGGTCAGCGGAGGACGATTGCAAGGAGTCGCGCAGACAGTCTTAGTAGGCCTAAAATAAAAAAGTAGGCTCAATGCAGTTCTAAACTGGTAACAGGAGTAAACTGGCGGCACTGCTTTGTTCGGTGGAGGACAACTGGAAGAAGTGGCTGAAACAGTAAGTTGGCCAAAATAGTAAAGTGGGCTAAATGTCTGCAAAAAAATGTTCCTAAATAAACAGGTGGCAAAGCTAGGTACAGGGATGGGTTCCTCTGCTGAGTAGCAGACAGTGGTAGTTTGCGCATAGTATTCACAGGTCTAAATGGAGGGCAGGGCCCCTGTATATTTTTACTATCATCTATCATTTCAACAAATTTGTATTGGCAGTGCCATTGAAGGATTTAACAGCACAGACTAAACAGTGGTGTAGCAGTGAGAGGTAAGTTTTGCAAGTGGTAGAGCACTGTTTGAGCTGGGGGGGAACACTCTCTTGTGGGCGGCGGTACTGGCCCAGGGCCCCTCATATTACGACGGTGTGTCAGACATTGGGTGTGCACCACCACCGCCAGAGACACTTCATTGGACTATGAGGGACCCTGTGCCAGTGCCATCGGCCAAAAGTGGGCACACCCACCTGTCCAGGCAAACGGCACTCGCACGGGTGCTTGCGCCAAGTGGTGACCATGGCCCCATGGGGGGAGTCAGCCCATTTATGGAGGTGTAAAAATGGCCTATGGTGGACATTCAGCAGCTGCAAATGGAGGAATTGAAGCAGTCAGTAAGAGGAGCCAAAAGCAAGACCTTTTTACAGGAAAGCTACGTGTCAGCAGGGGAAGGTGGGGCAAAATAATTAGAAATCCATGATTGGTTCATTTTAATGAAGGTTAGATCATCAACATTTTGGGTAGCCAGACGAGTCCTTTTTTCGGTCAGTATTGAACCAGCAGCACTGAATACTCTTTCTGATAGCACACTGGCAGCTGGGCAAGTGAGCTCCTGTAATGCGTATTCTGCCAATTCAGGCCAGGTGTCTATTTTAGATGCCCAGTAATCAAAGGGGAATGACGTGTGAGGGAGAACATCGATAAGGGAGGAAAAATAGTTCGTAACCATACTGGACAAATGTTGTCTCCTGTCACTTTGAATTGATACAGCAGTACCTGTCGTGTCTGCGGTCATTGCAAAATCACTCCACAACCTGGTCGTAAAACCCCTCTGTCCAACGCCACTTCTGATTTGTGCACCTCTAACACCTCTGCCATGTTGCCCCCTGCAGCTCGTGTGAGAACCATCACCGCCGCTGTGTGCTGGGAATGCCTGAACCAAACGGTCTACAAGAGTTGCTTGTTTGGTAGCCAATATTTGCTCAAGGTTCTCATGTGGCATGATATTTTGCAATTTCCCTTTATAGCGTGGATCCAGGAGGCAGGCCAACCAGTAATCCTCATCAGTCATCATTTTGATAATGCAGGGGTCCCTTTTTAGGATACGCAAGGCATAATCAGCCATGTGGGCCATTGTTCCAGGTTTCAAATCACTGCTTTTGCTGGGTTGAGGAGCACTTTCTGGCAAATCAACATCACTTGTCTCCCGCAAAAACCCTGTAACTGACATTGCAACGCCATCAGTTTCTATTGCCCCCTGAGTAGCTTCCTCCTCCCATAAATATTCATCCCCATCATCCTCCTCCTCCTCCTCTTTGTCCGCCACCTCGTCCAGGAGAGTTCCCTCAGCAGACAATGGCTGACTGTCATGAAGGCTTCCCTCATCCTCGGCTGCAGACGCCTGCTCCTTAATGTGCGTCAAACTTTGCATCAGCAGATGCATTAGTGGGATGCTCATTCTTATGATGGCGTCGTCTGCACTTACCAGCCGTGTGCATTCCTCAAAACACTGAACGACTTGACAGAGGTCTTGTAGCTTCAACCACTGCACACCTGACAACTCCATGTCAGCCATCCAACTGCCTGCCTGTGTATGTGTATCCTCCCACAAATACATTACAGCACGCCTCTGTTCGCACAGCCTCTGAAGCATGTGCAGTGTGGAGTTCCACCTCGTTGCAACGTCGATTATTAGGCGGTGCTGGGGAAGCTTAAGCGATGGTTCTGCATACGGCTGGAGTGTACGGGCGACCGGCGGATGTGCGAGCAAAGTCTTCGCACCTTCAGGAGCAGGGCTGGTAACCCCGGATAACTTTTCAGGAAGCACTGCACCACCAGGTTCAAGGTGTGAGCCAGGCAAGGTTAATGTTTCAGTTCTGAAAGGGCTATGGCAGCCATAAAATTCCTTCCGTTATCACTGAATACCTTGCCTGCCTCAAGATGTACACTGCCCAGCCATGACTGAGTTTCTTGCTGCAAGAACTCGGACAGAACTTCCGCGGTGTGTCTGTTGTCGCCCAAACACTTCATTTCCAACACAGCCTGCTAACACTTAACACTAGCTGTTTCATAATGGGACACCTTGTGTGCAACACTGGCAGCTGCGGATGGAGTGGTCGTGCGACTGCACTCTGTGTACGAGCTTTCACTTCTGCTGGAGGAGGAGGAGGAGGAGGGGTGGCAAACGCCTACAGCCAACTGTTTCCTAGACCGTGGGCTAGGCAGAACTGTCCCACTATGGCTGTCCCCTGTGGACCCTGCATCCACTACATTAACCCAGTGTGCTGTGATGGACATGTAACGTCCCTGGCCATGCCTACTGGTCCATGCATCTGTTGTGATGTTCACCTTTCTACTGATTGATTGCCTGAGTGCATGGACAATGTGGTCTTTGACATGCTGGTGGAGGGCTGGGATGGCTTTTCTCGCAAAGAAGTGTCGACTGGGTAGGTCATAGCGTGGTACTGCATAGGCCTTCAGGGCTTTGAAAGCTTTGCTTTCAACCAACCGGTAGGGCATCATCTCTAACGAGATTAGTCTAGCAATGAGGGCGTTCAAACCCTGTGTACGCAGATGAGAGGATGAGTACTTCATTTTCCTAACGAGAGTCTCTTGTAGGGTGAGCTGGACTGGAGAGCTGCATATGGTGGAACTAGTGGGGGTGGGGGTGGACATGGCAGTTTGAGAGAGGGTTGGTGAGGGTATTCTTGCTGTTGGCCTACATACAGTGTTTCCTACCAACAACCTGGTGATTCCCTGACTGCTTTGGCCTTGCAACGATACCTCCACATTTGCTGCAGGTGGTGTCCTAAATGGTGGGCTTACAGTGAGGGAAGCAATGTAGCGTTGCTGACTAGCTTCATGCAGAGCAGGTGCACCTATGTTATGGGACGTTTGGTAGTTAGTCCAGGCTTGCAAGCGCATGCTGGTTAAATGTCTACGCATGCATGTTGTATTTAAATTTTTGACATTCTGCCCTCTGCTAAAGGTCCTTGAGCATTTCTTACAGATAACTTTGCACTGATCATTCGGATCTTGGTTAAAAAATTGCCAGACTGCACTCTTCCTACTATCGAATACCTTTTCAGGCATTGCACGCTGTGCTACTTTCACCGGATGGCCACGCTGTCCTAAAACTGTTTTTGGTTTTGACACACGGTTTTGGCCAGATACGGGCCTGCCAGATGAAAGCTGTTGCGATGTTGATGCCTGCTGTGTCTCATACTCCTCCGCTTCAGAGCTACTGCCATCGGCACTCTGTTCCCCCAATGGCTGCCAATCGGGGTCAACAACTGGGTCATCTATCACTCTTCAATGTCATGTGCACCTTC
The DNA here is from genome assembly GCF_051348905.1 of Ranitomeya variabilis. NCBI lineage: Eukaryota > Metazoa > Chordata > Amphibia > Anura > Dendrobatidae > Ranitomeya > Ranitomeya variabilis. The sequence continues at coordinate 560,409,224 of NC_135233.1, read as the reverse complement.
CTCTGTGTCACCGTGTAAGGTGCTATAGCGTTTGGGACGGGGCACCATATTCTCATCAGGGTCAGGTTCTGGCTCAGTACACTGCGAGGGCAATGTTGTGATCTGAGTCAATGGAACAGCATAATAATCTAGCTGTGGCTGTGCATCTGTGCACTCCATGTCCGATTCATCTTGTAATGGCCTGTTAACAATTTCCCTTTCTAACCCAGGCACAGTATGTGTAAAGAGCTCCATGGAGTAACCTGTTGTGTCGCCTGACGCATCCTTCACTGTTGTTCTGGGTGAAGGACACAAGGAAGCGACTTGTTCCTGACTGGGAGCATCCACTGACGACTCGCTGCTTTTCAATTTTGAACTTTCCGAAGAGGAGGCGAAAGAGCTAGAGGCTGAGTCAGCAAGGAAAGCCAAAACTTTTTCCTGCTGCTCCGGCTTTAAAAGCGGTTTTCCTACTCCCAGAAAAGGGAGTGTTCATGGCCTTGTGTAGCCAGACGATGATGCTGGCTCAACAACTCAAGCCTTAGGTGCTATTTTGCTTTTCCCTCTACCACCAGATGCTTCACCACCACCACCACCACCATCATTACCAGCTTGCAATGACCGCCCACGGCCACTACCTCTTCCACAAGACTTCCTCATTCTTGGGAAAATGTAACCAAAGTAACAACCTTTATATGGTACTGTAAAACAAGGTAGAAGGTGTATGTAAACTGGTTGTGAATTTAAATCTCCCTTTCTATATGTGTGGGAGACTTCTGCAAAAATCAGGCCCACTGTATTACACTACACAGTGTACGTGGCAGAAAGTGGCTGGCAGCTATACGCCAAACAGAACGGACGCAGATGCACTTAGTGGCAATATAAATCTCCCTTTTTATGTGTGGGAGACTCCAGCAAATAAAAAACAGGCCCACTGTATTACACTACACAGTATAAGTGGCAGAAAGTGGCTGGCAGATATACACCAAACAGAACTGACGCAGATGCACTTAGTGGCAATATAAATCTCCCTTTTTATGTGTGGGAGACTCCTGCAAATAAAAAACAGGCCCACTGTATTACACTACACGGTATAAGTGGCAGAAAGTGACTGGCAGATATACGCCAAACAGAACTGACGCAGATGCACTTAGTGGAAATATAAATCTCCCTTTTTATGTGTGGGACACTGCTGCAAAATTCAGGCCCACTGTATTACACTATACAGTATAAGTGGCAGAAAGTGTCTGGCAGATATACGCCAAACAGAACGGACGCAGATGTACTTAGTAGCAATATTAATCTCCCTTTTTATGTGTGGGAGACTCCTGCAAATAAAAAACAGGCCCACTGTATTACACTACACGGTATAAGTGGCAGAAAGTGGCTGGTAGATATACGCCTAACAGAACTGATGCAGATGCACTTAGTGGTAATATAAATCTCCCTTTTTATGTGTGGGACACTGCTGCAAAATTCAGGCCCACTGTATTACACTACACAGTATAAGTGGCAGAAAGTGGCTGGCAGATATACGCCAAACACAACTGATGCAGATGCACTTAGTGGCAATATAAATCTCCCTTTTTATGTGTGGGACACTGCTGCAAAATTCAGGCCCACTGTTTTACACTACACAGTATAAGTGGCAGAAAGTGGCTGGCAGATATACACCAAACAGAACTGATGCAGATGCACTTAGCGGCAATATAAATCTCCCTTTTTATGTGTGGGACACTGCTGCAAAATTCAGGCCCACTGTATTACACTACACAGTATAAGTGGCAGAAAGTGGCTGGAAGATATATATTAAAAAAAGGGACTGTACTACAATAACAATCTCCCTACAATGATCTCAGGACAAGTATGGCAGCAATAAAAAGGACTGCTGCACACAAAAGTGTGGACAAATAAACAATAGAACTGTGTAGAAAGGAGCAACAGGATTTTTGCTTTTAAAAAAGCAGTTGGTTTGCACAGCAGCGTACAAACAGCAATGCAGCTATCAGGGAGCCTTATAAGCTACAGAGCTGATGCACAGAAATCTAGCCTCCACTGTCCCTGCAAAGAAAAGGTGGTGTTGGACAGTGGAAATCGCTACAGCACAAGCGGTTTGGGGGTTAATCTTTTCTCCCTAACGAAATCCCTGCTTCTGATGAAGCTGCAGCAACCTCTCCCTATACTAAGATTGGCAGAAGTAAGATGACGGTCGGCGTGCACGCCCCTTTATAGACCCTGTGACTCCGCAGAAAGCAAGCCAATCACTGTCATGCCCTTCTCTAAGATGGTGGGGACCGAGACCTATGTCATCACGCTGCCCACACTCTGCGTCCACCTTCATCGGCTGAGAAATGGCGCTGAAAGTGTCATTCGAAACGCGACTTTGGTGCGAAGATCGCCGACAGCATGGCCTATCCCGCACTGAGATTGGGTCGGGTTTCACGAAACCCGACTTTGCCGAAAGTCGGCGATTTTTGAAAATGTCCGACTCGTTTCGCTCAATCTTAGCCAGGACTTCTCTTCTTAATTTGCCATGGTTTTTCTTGGTGGGTTCATTAATACCTGTCAGGTTTTTATTCCTAATCAGTCCTTTTAACATTGATTTAGTTTTAATGGTATCCCTTCGAAATTTTTAAATTTAATATATCTTATAAATCATTTTCAAATACTTTGAGTTTGCTGGTGATATCATCATTCACTAGATCAAAAAACCTTAAACCTTTAACCCCTTCCCGACCCATGACGCCACGTAGGCGTCATGAAAACCCGTGCCAATCCGACCCATGACGCCTATGTGGCGTCATGGAATGATCGCGTCGCTGCAGAGCGGGTGAAATGGTTAACTCCGATTTCACCCGTTCTGCAGGGACAGGGGGAGTGGTACTTCAGCCCAGGGGGGGTGGCTTCACCCCCCCGTGGCTACGATCGCTCTGATTGGCTGTTGAAAGTGAAACTGCCAATCAGAGCGATTTGTAATATTTCACCTAAAAAACTGGTGAAATATTACAATCCAGCCATGGCCGATGCTGCAATATCATCGGCCATGGCTGGAAAACCTGAAGTGACCCCCCCCACCCCACCGATCGCCCCCCCAGTGCTCCGTTATGGGGTCCGGTCCCCTCCGTCCTGTGCTCCGCTCCCCCGTCCTCCTGCCCGCTCCCCCCTGCTCCTATGTCACCCCCCCGTGCTCCGACGCCCCCCCGTGCCCCGATCTCCCCCCCTTATACTTACCGAGGCTCCCGGTGCCCGTCCGCCTCCTCCATGGGCGCCGCCATCTTCCAAAATGGCGGGCGCATGCTCAGTGCGCCCGCCGAATCTGCCGGCCGGCAGATTCATTACAAAGTACATTTTGATCGCTGTGGTAGGTTCTATCACAGCGATCAAAATAAAAAAAATAATAAATAACCCCCCCCCTTTATCACCCCCATAGGTAGGGACAATAATAAAATAAAGAAAATATTTTTTTTTCTTTTTCCACTAGGGTTAGGGTTAGAACTAGGGTTAGAACTAGGGGTAGGGTTAGGGGTAGGGTTAGGGTTACGGGTAGGGTTAGGGTTAGGGGTAGGGTTAGGGCATGTGCACACAGTGCGGATTTGGCTGCGGATCCGCAGCGGATTGGCCGCGGATCCGCAGCGGATTGGCCGCGGATCTGCAGCGGATTGGCCGCGGATCTGCAGCGGATTGGCCGCGGATCCGCAGCGGATTGGCCGCTGCGAATTCGTAGCAGTTTTCCATCAGATTTACAGTACCATGTACACCTATGGAAAACCAAATCCGCTGTGCCCATGGTGCGGAAAATTCCGTGCAGAAACGCTGCGTTGTATTTTCCGCAGCATGTCAATTCTTTGTGCGGATTCCGCAGCGTTTTACACCTGTTCCTCAATAGGAATCCGCAAGTGAAATCCACACAAAAAAACACTGGAAATCTGCTGTAAATCCGCAGGTAAAACGCAGTGCCTTTTACCTGCAGATTTTTCAAAAATCGTGCGGAAAAATCTCACACGAATCCGCAACGTGGGCACATAGCCTTAGGGTTAGGGTTGGAATTAGAGTTAGGGTTGGAATTAGGGCTAGGGTTGGAAATAGGGTAAAGATTAGGCTTGTGGTTAGGGTTACGGATAGGGTTAGGGGTGCGTTGGGGTTACAGTTGTGGTTAGGGTTGGGATTAGGGTTAGGGTTGGGATTAGGGTTAGGATTAGGGTTGGAATTAGGGTTACGGGTGTGTTGCGGTTAGGGTTGTGGTTAGGGGTGTGTTGGGGTTAGGGTTGTGATTAGGGTTATGGCTACAGTTGGGATTAGGATTAGGGGTGTGTTGGGGTTAGTGTTAAAGTTAGAATTGAGGGGTTTCCACTGTTTAGGCACATCAGGGGTCTCCAAACGCAACATGGCGCCACCATTGATTCCAGCCAATCTTGCGTTCAAAAAGTCAAATGGTGCTCCCTCCCTTCCAAGCCCCGACGTGCGCCCAAACAGTGGTTTACCCCCACATTTGGGGTACCAGCATACTCAGGACAAACTGGGCAACAACTGTTGGGGTCCAATTTCTCCTGTTACCCTTGCAAAAATAAAAAATTACTTGCTAAAACATAATTTTTGAGGAAAGAACAATTATTTTTTATTTTCACGGCTCTGCGTTGTAAACTTCTGTGAAGCACTTGGGGGTTGAACGTGCTCATCACACATCTAGATAAGTTCCTTGGGGGGGTCTAGCTTCCAAAATGGGGTCACTTGTGGGGTGTTTCTACTGTTTAGGCACATCAGGGGCTCTGCAAATGCAATGTGACGCCCGCAGACCATTCCATCAAAGTCTGCATTTCAAATGTCACTACTTCCCTTCCGAGCCCTGACGTGTGCCCAAACAGTGGTTTACCCCCACATATGGGGTACCAGCACACTCACAACAAACTGCGCAACAAATATTGGGGCCCAATTTCTCCTGTTACCCTTGTGAAAATAAAAAATTGCTTGCTAAAACATCTTTTTTGAGGAAAGAAAAATGATTTTTAATTTTCACGGCTCTGCGTTGTAAACTTCTGTGAAGCACTTGGGGGTTGAACGTGCTCACCACACATCTAGATAAGTTCCTTGGGGGGTCTAGTTTCCAAAATGGGGTCACTTGTGGGGTGTTTCTACTGTTTAGGCACATCAGGGGCTCTGCAAATGCAACGTGATGCCCGCAGACCATTCCATCAAAGTCTGCATTTCAAATGTCACTACTTCCCTTCCGAGCCCTGACGTGTGCCCAAACAGTGGTTTACCCCCACATATGGGGTACCAGCACACTCACAACAAACTGGGCAACAAATATTGGGGCCCAATTTCTCCTGTTACCCTTGTGAAAATAAAAAATTGCTTGCTAAAACATCTTTTTTGAGGAAAGAAAAATGATTTTTTATTTTCACGGCTCTGCATTGTAAACTTCTGTGAAGCACTTGGGGGTTGAACGTGCTCACCACACATCTAGATAAGTTCCCTCGGGGGTCTAGTTTCCAAAATGGGGTCACTTGTGGGGTGTTTCTACTGTTTAGGCACATCAGGGGCTCTGCAAATGCAACGTGATGCCCGCAGACCATTCCATCAAAGTCTGCATTTCAAATGTCACTACTTCCCTTCCGAGCCCTGACGTGTGCCCAAACAGTGGTTTACCCCCACATATGGGGTACCAGCACACTCACAACAAACTGGGCAACAAATATTGGGGCCCAATTTCTCCTGTTACCCTTGTGAAAATAAAAAATTGCTTGCTAAAACATCTTTTTTGAGGAAAGATAAATGATTTTTTATTTTCACGGCTCTGCGTTGTAAACTTCTGTGAAGCACTTGGGGGTTGAACGTGCTCACCACACATCTAGATAAGTTCCCTTGGGGGACTAGTTTCCAAAATGGAGTCACTTGTGGGGAGTTCCTACTGTTTAGGCACATCAGGGGCTCTGCAAATGCAACCTGACGCCCGCAGAGCATTCCATCAAAGTCTGCATTTCAAAACGTCACTACTTCCCTTCCGAACCCCGACGTGTGCCAAAACAGTGGTTTACCCCTACATATGGGGTATCAGCGTACTCAGGAGAAACTGGACAACAACTTTTGGGGTCCAATTTCTCCTGTTACCCTTGGGAAAATAAAAAATTGTGGGTTAAAAAATCATTTTTGAGAAAAGAAAAATTATTTTTTATTTTCATGGCTCTGCGTTATAAACTTCTGTGAAGCACTTGGGGGTTCAAAGTGCTCACCACACATCTAGGTTAGTTCCTTGGGAGGTCTAGTTTCCAAAATGGGTTCACTTGTGCGGGAGCTCCAATGTTTAGGCACACAGGGGCTCTCCAAACGCGACATGGTGTCCGCTAATGATTAGAGCTAATTTTCCATTCAAAAAGCCAAATGGCGTGCCTTCCCTTCCGAGCCCTGCCGTGCGCCCAAACAGTGGTTTACCCCCACATATGGGATATCATCGTACTCAGGACAAACTGGACAACAACATTTGGGGTCCAATTTCTCCTATTACCCTTGGGAAAATAAAAAATTCTGGGCTAAAAATCATTTTTGAGGAAAGAAAAATTATTTTTTATTTTCACAGCTCTGCGTTATAAACTTCTGTGAAGCACCTGGGGGTTATAAGTGCTCACTATGCATCTAGATAAGTTCCTTGGGGGGTCTAGTTTCCAAAATGGGGTCACTTGTAGGGGATCTCCAATGTTTAGGCACACAGGGGCTCTCCAAACGCGACATGGTGTCCGCTAACGATTGGAGCTAATTTTCCATTCAAAAAGTCAAATGGCACGCCTCCCCTTCCGAGCCTTGCCGTGCACCCAAACAGTGGTTTATCCCCACATATGAGGTATCGGCGTACTCAGGAGAAATTGCCCAACAAATTTTAGGATCCATTTTATCCTGTTGCCCATGTGAAAATGAAAGAATTGAGGCTAAAAGAAATTTTGTGTGAAAAAAAAGTACTTTTTCATTTTTGCGGATCAATTTGTGAAGCACCTGGGGGTTTAAAGTGCTCACTATGCCTCTAGATAAGTTCCTTGGGGGGTCTAGTTTCCAAAATGGGGTCACTTGTGGAGGAGCTCCAATGTTTAGGCACACAGGGGCATTCCAAAAGCGACATGGTGTCCGCTAACGATGGAGATAATTTTTCATTCAAAAAGTCAAATGGCGCTCCTTCCCTTCCGAGCCATACCATGTGCCCAAACAGTGGTTTACCCCCACATGTGAGGTATCGGTGTACTGAGGAGAAATTGCCCAACAAAATTGAGGATTCATTTTATCCTGTTGCCCATGTGAAAATGAAAAAAATTGAGGCTAAAATAATTTTTTGGGGAAAAAAAGTACTTTTTCATTTTTACGGATCAAATTGTGAAGCACCTGGGGGTTTAAAGTGCTCACTATGCTTCTAGATAAGTTCCTTGGGGGGTCTAGTTTCCAAAATGGGGTCACTTGTGGGGGAGCTCCAATGTTTAGGCACACGGGGGCTCTCCAAACGCGACATGGTGTCCGCTAAAGACTGGAGCCAATTTTTCATTCAAAAAGTCAAATGGCGCTCCTTCCCTTCCGAGCCCTGCCATGCGCCCAAACAGTGGTTTACCCCCACATATGAGGTATCAGCGTACTCAGGACAAATTGGACAACAACGTCCGTGGTCCAGTTTCTCCTTTTACCCCTGGGAAAATAAAAAAATTGTTGCTAAAAGATCATTTTTGTGACTAAAAAGTTAAATGTTCATTTTTTACTTTTTTATGTTGCTTCTGCTGCTGTGAAACACCTGAAGGGTTAATAAACTTCTTGAATGTGGTTTTGAGCACCTTGAGGGGTGCAGTTTTTAGAATGGTGTCACTTTTGGGTATTTTCAGCCATATAGAACCCTCAAAATGACTTCAAATGTGAGGTGGTCCCTAAAAAAAATGGTTTTGTAAATTTTGTTGTAAAAATGAGAAATCACTGGTCAAATTTTAACCCTTATAACTTCCTAGCAAAAAAAAAATTTGTTTCCAAAATTGTGCTGATGTAAAGTAGACATGTGGGAAATGTTATTTATTAACTATTTTGTGTCACATAACTCTCTGGTTTAACAGAATAAAAATTCAAATTGTGAAAATTGTAAAATTTTCAAAATTTTCGCCAAATTTCCGTTTTTTTCACAAATAAACTCAGAAATTATCGACCTAAATTTACCACTAACATGAAGCCCAATATGTCACGAAAAAACTATCTCAGAATCGCTAGGATCCGTTGAAGCGTTCCTGAGTTATTACCTCATAAAGGGACACTGGTCAGAATTGCAAAAAACGGCAAGGTCATTAAGGCCAAAATAGGCTGGGTCATGAAGGGGTTAAACCTTTCAAGTTCAAATAATTTCTTTTCACAAATCACTGTGGTTTTACTAGCCAAGTCCGGTTTCACACGTCAGTGCCTCTGGTACGTGTAGTTACAGTTTTCTCACGTACCGGAGACACTGACACATGTAGACCCATTCAAATGAATGGGTCTATGCACATGTCAGAGTGTTTTGATGGACCGTGTGTCCGTGTGCAAGACACGCAGACATGTCTGTTTTTACCCCAACACACAGGCTACAAAATGCGCCACACACGTGCACACAGAGAACAGTGTACAATGTCCTCCATGTGCACGGACGGCTGAGGGGGAAGCAATGCTACTGTAAGCTGCTGCTCCCCTGTTAGTGGTGATGAAGCTGGCTGTCATCCCTTCTCCCCTGCTCGGGCTGCAAGCAGGAGAGAATAAATAATAGAAAAAAATGACGTGGGGCCCCCCTATATTTTTAAACCAACCCGGCAAAATCACAGGTGCGGGCTGCTTTTCTCAGGCTGGTAAGGGGCCATGAATATGGCTCCCCCAGCCTAAAAACAGCATCCCGCAGCTGCCCAGAAAAGGTGCATCTATTAGATGTGCCAATTCTGGAGCTTTGCCTGGTTCTTCCCACTTGCCCCATCTTGGTGGCAAGTGGGGAAGTGGGGTAATGAAGGGGTAATGTCACCTTCCTATTGTAATGTGACATTAAGCCGGCTTAGTAATGGAGAGGTGTCAATAAGACACCTCTCCATTACTAATCCTATAGTTGTTAAAGGGCTAATAAAACACGACACAGTAAGAAAAAAGTATTTTAATGAAATCAAACAATAAACACAGTTTTGCCATCTTTATTAGTCTGCCATTTCAAGCGAAGCCCTCAATCTCCTTTTAAAAAAAGTCAAAGTAAAAAAACAACAATATACCCATACATGTAAAACCAGAACACATGAGCTGTGTGCCCAGTGAATAAGCCCGTAGAGACATGTTCACACCACCAAGAGACTTGAAAACACAAAAAAGCACAGTAAAACCAAAAACATTGTGTTTAAAAAAAAAAATCACAGTGGACAGCAAGTGCTAGTAAGAAGATGGAAAAAACAGGGTTTTTGGTTGATACGTTTTTTGCAATAAAATGTATATTAAGCCGCTCTACCAAACATCAAGGTATACCCATATCAGAGCAGTCCTAACTAAAGTATGTAATCCCTATCTGATGTATTTAAAACCTGGTCATATGTATAATATCTGTATGAGCAGGATTCAGAAAAGGAATGTCCATGTGGACACGCTGGACAGAACGGCTCCTGTGCGCACAGCTCAAAAACAAAGGGGTGGAGGCCTCCCCAGTCTTGTGGCCCAAGAAAACAATTATGTAAAACCATAATTATGTATGTTCTGGTTTTACATAATTGTTTTCTTGTGTCCACAAGACTTGGGAGGCCTCAACCCCTCTTTTTTTGAGCTGTGCACACAGGAGCCATTCTGTCCAGCATGTCTACATGGACATTCCTTTTCTGAATCCTGCTCATACAGGAATTGTACATATGACCAGGTTTTAAATACATCAGATAGGGATTACATACATTAGTTAGGACTGCTCTGGTATGAGAATACCTTGACATTTGGTAGAGCGGCTTAATATACATTTTTTGCAAAAAACGTATCAACCAAATACACTGTTTTTTTCTGTCTTTTTACTAGCACTTGCTGGCCACTGTGATTTTTTTTTGCAACAGAATGTTTTTGGTTTTACTGTGCTTTTTTGTGTTTTCAAATATACCCATATCTGTCAGGCGTACAGTCAGTTCCACGCAGTAATCCATATCTAGGGGAATGTACAGTTTACAACCGGGAGCTGTGCTAATGCGACCATTCCCAGCTGTAAAATACTGGGGAATGAAAGAGAAGCAGCGAGCACAGACTCGGTGACATCACCGCTAGTTACTAAGCCAGCGCCTGAACCAGATCCAGAACCAGATGCTAAGCCAATGGCTAATTTCCCCCACTGACGCTAGCTGCCTGCCTACATGTACAGTCCAAAGGTAGATAGACACCCAACACCTGCAGACAGAGTGGTAGAGACTACACTCACATAGCCATACATAAAATGATACTAGCGCACCGCCGTGTGGCTCTGAGAACCCTTTATGCACTAGGATCATGTCCAGTCAGACAGGACTTTACCCGAGGTCCAATGCGGCACTGCCACATCAGCAGAGCAGCTGACCAAAGAGAAGACGCCATGTCACAGACATGCTTAGTAAGTTGATTTCTGGACTTAGGCTCCAGGGTGTCAGGTTGCTCCTGTATAACATTGGCGACAAAGCACTTGGCTGGAGAGCCTATAGTAACCAACCGTAAACCACGATCCTGAGCTAAGTGCTGGAACCGACGTCTAGGCTGAGCAGCACCTGCAGTGGCTGAGTCTGAGTGGGAGACAGACAAGGCTTGGCATCTGCCCTGTGCAGCGGGAGAATCCGGGCGCCTAACAGTTCAGCTTTTCATACATCCTAATTAACACATGAATCAAAAAAAAACTCTTCAAAATTAAAAAAAAAAAATTTAATTCTCTCTATAAAATCATAAAACAAAAAAAATCAACTCTTCAAAAAAAATTAAAACAGATTTTTTTTTTTTTAAAAAGCATTTAAATTCTCTCTATAATATCATTCAAACCATTTGGATATAACATTCCTTAACAATATATCCAAAACGTTTCTTTTCAGTTTAAAAGAGCATTCCTGTTTCTAACACCACAGGGTATCTTCTCCACCCGAGTTACTTTTATGTTAAAAATTTTATTATGTTTGATTAGCAAATGCCTTGAAAGACTATGCTTCAAAAAACCATTTTTTGGTCTATCTATTTCTTTCTATCTCTTGATTGCAATAAAAATTTGCCCTTTTTTGAGAGTGCCGGATTACATGTGTTTTTTTTTATATAAAATAGATAGGGATTTAAGATAAAGATTACGTTCTATTTCGGACCACCTCTTTATACAACTACATCATGAAATACAAACTGCCCTCTAAGAATGTTTTTTCTTGCTAGAGGTCTATGGACCTTTGCATTCTCACCCTTAAATGATTATTTGTTTTATCTTTAATTTGCTGACTTCTACTTTGAACTGGCTAGTAGTATTTCTCTTTAATCTAGCTGAGTCACTGGGGAAAAACAATATGTTTGATGTGCATTTACAAGCATTTTCCAGACAAGTTATACATAGAACTTTAAAGCTATTAAATTTAATTTCTCAACATTTATATTTGAAATTGCTGTTGTGCAGTGATGTATTTCTGTTTCATTTATAATGTAACAGACTCAAAAACGGAGCTTTAATCAGTGGCAAACATTTCTGAATTTTCTTTCCCACTGGCAAAGATTATTTAGCCTGCCACGTCTAGTGCTGTTTATTCAATAGAACAAAGTCTAGGCACTGCACTCTCTTTATGTGATGTTTCGATATTAGATTGATCTCAGAGGACATCCCGCAGTTTTGAAAGTGGGATTATTGGATTCTGTGGCTCTCTCAGATGTCAAAGATCTTTAAACAGTGTCTTGCAAAGTTGCTGTATCCCGACTGTCTATGATCCATTTATAAACTCATCAAACAAGGCTGTCTCCATGTTAATTAGATCGTAAGAAAATGGATAGAGGATGGGGATTTTTTTTCCATGCAAATGAAAAAGCAAATGTAAATGCTTCTTAGCTATTTCCAAGAGCATCTGAACAAAAATGTGCTAACAGATACAAAAGAAAATAGTATAAAGTATATTTAAATTCTGCAAGTCTTAATAATGTTATGTAAATTACTTTTAAAGAAAAACAGCATTGTTGCCCAGTCTCATATATTAATGAATTGGCTAAATATACTTATTAAAATGCAGAACTGGGCATATTATTATTTTTTTAAAATCATGTTAGCCTAATCAGTTACCATAAGAGGAAATGCAGGAAGTATTAAGCCCACAATATACATGCTATAATGTGTCTGAACTGTTTGGGCTCATCTCGTGTAGTGGAACCTATAAGGCTATGTGCACACGTTGTGGAATTGCTGCGGAAATTTCCGTGGCAATTCCACAACTTCCTGCTGCGGGTAAAACGCATGCAGGATTGGCATGTTTTTTCCCTCTAAACACTAGCGTTTTGCAAGCATAATTAGCTTGCAGAATGCTAGTGTTTTCCAAGCGATCTGTAGCATCGCTTGGAAAACTGATTGACAGGTTGGTCACACTTGTCAAACATAGTGCTTGACAAGTGTGACCAACTTTTTAGTATTGATGCTGCTTTTTTAGCATCAATACTAAAAGCATATCATGTTAAAAATAATAATAATAAAAAAAAAATCGTGATATTCTCACCTTCCAGAGGCCCCCGCAGCCTTCCCGCTCCTCGCGGTGCTCCCATTCCCAGTGATGCCTCGCGACAATGACCCCAGATGACGTAGCATCACACGAGACCGCTATGTCATCACAGGTCATTGTCGCAAAGCATCACTGGGAACGGGAGCATCACGAGGAGCGGGAAGGCTGTGGGGGCCGCGGAAAGGTGAGAATATCACGATTTTTTATTTTTTTTATTATTTTCAGACCCTTTTCATTTTTTTTCTCTTTGTTTATTTGCAGCCATTTAGTAAATTCAAAAAAGTTCATTTTTTACATTAATGTACACTCTGCACCCCATATTGACTGAAAAAAACAAAAAGGTAGTAATTGTTGCAAATTTATTAAAAAAGAAAAACTGAAATATCACATGGTCATAAGTATTAAACCTCATTTGCTAAGTATTTTCCCATTCAGACATCTTATCCAGAATGTTTTGTAGTATTTTAATGTCAAAATCAGATTTTAAAATCCCACAAAGTTTGTTGTCATTAGCAAAGACTGACACATTACTCTGAATCCCATCCACATTTCATTAATAAAGAGATTATAAATAGGGATGAGCAAACTTGAACTGTAAATACAGACTTTTAAAAAATTGGTTTTCTGTTCAGGTTCAGATGCTTAATAAAGTTTGTTGAATGGCTGTGTGCACTCCCCTAGCCATCACAACCATGCCAAAAAGCCGCATCCATATCTGTAAGAGTACTGCGCCAAAAAGCCTCTGTTTGTACTCTGCACCAACATCTGTGGGAATTCTGTGCCTTTAAGCCACAGTGTGCAATTTACCCCTGCCTGTAAGAGTATTATGCCTTTAATTCGCTGTGTGTACTCTGCACCCCTGCCTGTGGGAATACTGTGCCAAAAAGCTACTGTGTGTACTCTTCATCCATGTATGTAGGAATACTGTGTCTTTAAGCCACTGTGTGTGCTATGCTATGCACCCCCGCCTGTGGGAGTACTGTCCTTTAAGTCACAGTGTATTCTCTGCTCCCATATCTGTGGGAAAATTGTGTCAAAAAGCCACTGTGTGTACTCTGCAACCCTGCCTGTGAGAGTGCTGTGCCAAAAAAATGTTGTGTGTACTCTGAAAACCTGCCTGTAGGAGTACTGTGCCAAAAACAATGCTGTGTGTAATCTGCAACCCTGCTTTTGGGAGTACTGTGGAAAAAAAGCCTCTGAATACTCTGCAACTGTCTCTTTGCCATTTGTGGGCAAACAAATAACTTTACTGTACCGCTGTGTCTATGTGAGTAGTGTTGCAAAAAAACTGAAATCTACACTGTAGCTGTAGTTGCTCTGCAATCGTCTCTTTACTATTTGTAGGTAAAAAAAATATTTTACTCTACCGCTGTGTCTATATGAGCAGTGCAGCAAGCAAATAATTGTACTTTGCAGTCATGTCTTTGCCGTTTTTGGAACAAAAAAGTTAACATGCTCTTCAGCTACCTCTTTGCAATTCGTACGCAAAACAAATAATTTTACTGTACTACTTTGTCTAAATTTAATATTACAGTCATGAAGCACCAATATACTCTGTATATATGAGTGGTAAGTACCAACTCTCTCTAGGCACTCCTCGGGTGCCCTTCTGGGACTACTCCAAACCAATACATAGACAAGAAAACGGAGGAAAAAAGTCCACTTCAACATATTTAGAAAACAATATACAAAAGATTTATTAAGTAATCAATACAAATACAAATATGTAAAATACAAAAACATGGGTGTATTGTTAATACCGCCATATAGCAGAAGACACATAGGAGGAAATGCGGCAATGACCAAGTCAGGGGGGGAGTTCACATATACACCTTTTGGGTGGCAGCGTCAGCTCAGAAAGTAAAGAGAATGTATGACCAAATACAATCACTACGTCTAAATCACATGGCACAGGTAGCCCAAAGTACAAAGATCATATCTTCATAAGCACATATAGTTGCTGCTTACCCATTATGGATCAGGTGTGTTCTCCCCACCTCACTCGGTCCCCCCGGACGCGCGTTTCGCGTGGCTTTTTCAACAGGGTGTATCCATAGTGTGTCTCATTGTGTTTAAATATCATAGACCCGGAAGTAGAATTGGTGACGCCGGCGCATGCGCAGTAGCGTCCAGAGTGCATCGTTCAATAGGGCCATCACAGTGGGGAGTGTATGAGAGGCGGAGCTCCACCTTCCAAGCACAAGAAGTGTAGCACTCCCCACTTGTAAGTGATAGGTCCACAAGAAGATGGCTACGATGGACGACACCGGGCATGCGTACCACCAATTCCAAATAAAAAGCCCAGGCTACAGCCATTTTTTGTGATAAGATTAAGATCGCTCAGAAACAGAACGCCGCAGCGTCCCAAAATATACGTAAACCGGAACGCTAGATAGATTAGAAGCGTCCCCAATAGAGTGAAAAAGCGGGACGCTAGAAAGATGCAGAAAATAATAACGCACCTCATATGTTTAAAGTGAGTACAGTCACATAAAAACAATAACAGAAAGAGAAAAAAAAGAGAAAAAAAAGAGAAAAAAGGAGCGCTATAATAAAAAGACAAATTACAAAAAGAAACAATAACATACATATAAATATGTGAACAGAGCATTTATCATGCGTGTAAAACATATATGTGATTCCATGTATATGTAATAGAACAGACCCCACAAAACACTGGGGAATAGATTATACTGTGTGTTAGTGGTCGCTTACAGTCCCAAAGTACATATTCGATGTCAAAGGGTTTGCACTTTATGTGGTTTTTATATGTTAACATTATCCTTTAGTGAATGTTTGTATGAGTTGTTAGTATGTCTATATTATTTGGTTTAGTTTAGGGGTTGGGGGTCATTAGTTATTCACTATGTTTCACTTGACATCCCTGCGTCTTTCAAGAATGGGCAGGATCACATATTAATTTTAACCTTGTTGGTCTATATCTTAGCACCGTGAGAGGACCCTTTGACATCGAATATGTACTTTGGGACTGTAAGCGACCACTAACACACAGTATAATCTATTCCCCAGTGTTTTGTGGGGTCTGTTCTATTACATATACATGGAATCACATATATGTTTTACACGCATGATAAATGCTCTGTTCACATATTTATATGTATGTTATTGTTTCTTTTTGTAATTTGTCTTTTTATTATAGCGCTCCTTTTTTCTCTTTTTTTTCTCTTTTTTTTCTCTTTCTGTTATTGTTTTTATGTGACTGTACTCACTTTAAACATATGAGGTGCGTTATTATTTTCTGCATCTTTCTAGCGTCCCGCTTTTTCACTCTATTGGGGGACGCTTCTAATCTATCTAGCGTTCCGGTTTACGTATATTTCGGGACGCTGCGGCGTTCTGTTTCTGAGCGATCTTAATCTTATCACAAAAAATGGCTGTAGCCTGGGCTTTTTATTTGGAATTGGTGGTACGCATGCCCGGTGTCGTCCATCGTAGCCATCTTCTTGTGGACCTATCACTTACAAGTGGGGAGTGCTACACTTCTTGTGCTTGGAAGGTGGAGCTCCGCCTCTCATACACTCCCCACTGTGATGGCCCTATTGAACGATGCACTCTGGACGCTACTGCGCATGCGCCGGCGTCACCAATTCTACTTCCGGGTCTATGATATTTAAACACAATGAGACACACTATGGATACACCCTGTTGAAAAAGCCACGCGAAACGCGCGTCCGGGGGGACCGAGTGAGGTGGGGAGAACACACCTGATCCATAATGGGTAAGCAGCAACTATATGTGCTTATGAAGATATGATCTTTGTACTTTGGGCTACCTGTGCCATGTGATTTAGACGTAGTGATTGTATTTGGTCATACATTCTCTTTACTTTCTGAGCTGACGCTGCCACCCAAAAGGTGTATATGTGAACTCCCCCCCTGACTTGGTCATTGCCGCATTTCCTCCTATGTGTCTTCTGCTATATGGCGGTATTAACAATACACCCATGTTTTTGTATTTTACATATTTGTATTTGTATTGATTACTTAATAAATCTTTTGTATATTGTTTTCTAAATATGTTGAAGTGGACTTTTTTCCTCCGTTTTCTTGTCTATGTACTTTGTCTAAATGAGTAGCGTGGCAAAAAAAGAGTCCATGCTGTCAGGTGAGGATGCTGTCAATAGTGCATCTAGCAATGTGCACTTTTATTTCCGCATTTTCTGATCATGCTCTTGTGACGGAAGTAAGGATGACATGTTGTGCTTGTAGCGGGGATCCAGCATGGTGGTTGCCCATAAATTAGCACTTGTAACAAAACAATATTGGCAACTTGGCAGCATTTATTCCTTCATGTGTGCCAGGCAGCCCAGAGGCCATGGCAAGCTCTCTTCAGTGGTAGGTATATCATCTGTATCCTCTGTATTCCTCCAGCCACGCTCCAGTGATGCCCATGAGCTGCTTCGAGTACCACCATGCTGTGAACACAGTTGTTCCTCATCCTTCTTCTCCTAATAAGCCAAACCTGTCTCCTGGCTGGACATTTGTGTCCCTTTATGTTGTTGCTACAGAATCCCATTCTCCAAGAAATGTATGGACGCCTGGCCTGATAATGGTGTAAATGTTTCCTATTCCTCCTGCTCTTCCTCCAATGCTGCCACCTCATCCATCATCACCTGAAGCTGTTTATTATCTAGAAGGCATACATAGGACAGTAATGTTGATGACAGCATCATCAGCACTGGCCATATTTGTGGGGTCCTCGAAACAGCGCAACATGGGACACATTTCCCGCATAGAGGCCCACTTTTGGTCGTGAAGTGTTGTTGTTCCACAGAGTGACTCACCCTTGCGTGTTGCAGCTCAAACTCCAGCATCACCTGCTGCTGTTCTCACAGACTCCTTAGCATGTGCAAGGTGGAGTTCCACCTTGTTGGTACGTCGTTTATGAGGCAGGAAGCAGGAAGGGAAGAAGTGCTCCCAAGACCTCGTTCTCTCCTCCACAATCATACATTTCTCATCCGATCACCTGCAAGACTTCTACCGAGTATCCCCAATCCTGTAGAATTCTGTGGCCCAACACATCCGATTATACATTTGGAACTTTCAAGCTGAATTTGAAAACCCATGTCTTCAGAACAGCTTACAGCCTGCAATGACCCCATTGCCACCTCACGAACACCAAACCTGCTCCCCCCCCAAAACCTACTGTCTCCTCCCCCATTAGCCTCTGGCTAGGAACTCTGACTGCATGATAGTTACTGGTAATTAATGCCATTATGACTCCTTTCTGATGCCTTTTAGCTTAGCACTTTTATTTACACATTAAACTTTATGTTCATATATTTGGCCAGTTGTTTACTTTGCACTTCTAGCGCTTTCTTGGCGCATGTTAAATGTTATTATTATTATTACTATTATTTATATAGCACCATTAATTCCATAGTGCTGTACATGAGACAGGGTTACATCAAAATACAAATATCACTTACAGTACATAACCTAAATATTACAGACTGATACAGAGGGGAGAGGACCCTGCTCTTGCGGGCTTACATTCTACAGGATTGTGGGGAAGGAGACAGTAGGTTGAGGGTTGCAGTAGCTCCGATGGTGTTGAGGTGGCCATGTGGTCATTACAGGTTGTAAGCTTCTTTGAAAAGATGGGTTTTCAGGTTCCGTTTATTTGTTGCTGCATATATTATAGATACTGTATATATATTTTTTGGTAGCACCTTGTATTATATGGTAGACATTTGCCACTGTTTTAGTGATTATACTTGAATGAATTTTTATGGTCACTTTTTCACTTTTTAAGGTGCTTTGTATGTTATATTTATTTTATATTGGAGCCAATTCAGATCACTTTTAAAGGGATTTCCGTTTTGGGCATATTTTGCATATTTTTGCATGTTTTACTACTATATTGTACACCATGACCTGATTACGCTGTTTTTACTATTTATTTATTTATTTCTAATAAAATATTGCATGACCTGGAGAATCATATTGTCAGGTCAGTTTTAGCATTTAATGAACCTAGTAAAAAAGCCAAGCAAAAACAAGTGTGGGATTTCACTTTTTTTGCAATTTCACTGCACTTGGAATTTGTTTCTGGTTTTCTAGTACATGACATGGTAAAACCAATGGTGTCTTTCAAAAGTACAATTCGCCCCACAAAATACAGCCCTCACATGGCCATTTTGTCCAAAAATAAAAAAAGTTATGGTTCTGGGAGAAAGGGGAGCAAAAAATTAATATGAATCAAAAATATATAATAATAATCCTATGCATTATGTTCCACCCAGTCGTCACCCCTAGCTTCCTTGATGGACTATACACAGCATAAAAGTTGCAGTTGGCACCTTTGTTTCATCATTCATCATCATTACTGTCGTCAGAGGTGTCGCCTAACCATTTGCATTACCCCTCTCAAGTTCTCATACTCCAACAGAACTAGTGGTTGGGCATTATTGCACTCAGTCTCTTCAAATTGTTGGCCAGGGCCAGGTGGATGGTATATGGAACCACAGCCAGCAGAGTTCTGAAAAATCAGAAGTGACTGCTGCATGATTTGAGGCTTAGACTGTTTGGCCGATTTGCAAGGGGGTGGGGTGAAAGACAGGTGCCCATGTGCCGCAACTGCAAAATCTGCACTTTCAGCAGAATACTGGGTGGAAGACAAAGCTAGGGAACTGAAGACACTCTTGACCAACCAATCTAAAACCACCTCCACTTGCTCACTGTTCAGCGAGCGGTAGTCGGGCCTACAAAATTACACAGAACATCCTGTTGCCTGCTTGCAAAGAAGGAAGGTGTCTAATTTAGCACACCAAGTTCAACCATAACCTCTCTCTCATTGCAGCACCTATACCACCACCAGCAACATGACCACATTCCATATTTGATGCTCTCCTCACTGTTTTCAACCCAAAAAAGTGCAGAGTATAACATGGCCTAAAAACAGAGAGTGGTCAGCAGATTATTATACTGCCCTTTTTCAATGTACTCCCCCCAAAAAAGCAAAAAAATAACAAAACATGAAAACAGTTAATCCTCCTACCCCTCTTCCCTCTACACCGCCACTTCCACCTCCTCCTCCACTTGGACATCCGCCTTCTGGTTCAAGTTTATAATTTTTTTCTTTTCTTTATTCTATGTTATTTAAAGTAATTTTGCTATCAGAATTTGTTTGTAGGGCGATTGTCCTGGCCTTATCCCTATTTAGCTTCCTTTTGCAGCCCCTAGCCCTGACTATAACTTTTTTACAGCCATTTTAAAGCAACCAGAGTTCGGTTTCTCATTGATTTCTATTGGGTTTGGGTTTGGGGCCAAGTTTGGGGTAAAGATCTTATACCAAACCGAACTTTTAACTCCAGTCCAGCCGAAGCTGAGGATTCTGAACATCTACGGTTCCACTCATCCCTAATTAAAAGGAATCAGCCCTAGTATAGATCTCTTGGGACCCCACTGCTAACTGAATCCAATTAAGAGTATGTAATATTTATGACAACTCTTTGTTTCCTGTCATTTAGCTAATTCCTTACCCATCTGCATATAGTTTTCCCTAGTCCCTGCTTATGGATTTTCAGTATAAGGCTGTTATGTTACACAGGATCAAATTCCTTTGCAAGTCCATATAAATCACATTAGCCACATTACCAACATTCCGATTTGGACTTACTTGATCATAGAAACCAAATATGTTAGTTAGGCTGGTTTCACACTTGCGTTTTGATCTGCAGCGATTTAAAAAAACAAAACGCATGTGGTGAAAAAACGCATGTAAACGCGGCAAAACGCTGCGTTTTTTAGATGCATGCGTTTTTGCATGCAGAAAAAAGATGCGGCATTTTGCCGCGTTTACATGCGTTTTTTCCTGCATTTGCGTTTTTTAAACGCATGCTGAGAAGTGTGTGACAGCTGCCAATCATCAAAATCAACTAGAAAACCCACTATAAACAGAAATAGCTAGGGTTAGGGTTAGGGTTAGGGTTAGGATCCCTAGTAACCCTAGGGATCCTAACCCTAAGCCTAACCCTAGGGATCCTAACCCTAACCCTAACCCTAGGGATCCTAACCCAAACCCTAACCCTAACCCTAACCCTAGGGATCCTAACCCTAACACTAACCCTAAGGGTTAGGATCCTAACTAGGGTTGAGCGACTTTCATTTTTTTAAGATCGAGTCTGGTTTTGTGAAACCCGATTTAGTCCAGAGTCGAGTCGAGTGAAGTCGGCCGATTATCGCTAAAAGTCGGGGATCGACCGAAACACGAAACCCAATGCAAGTCAATGGGGAAGCATAGCCGGCAGTGAGTGGAGGCCAGGAAAACACCTACAGTGCCCATTTTACTGCCAAAAACATCCATTCTTGTTTTCTGAAGCTTGTCAATCTTAATTAACTTTATAATAATAGTTGGGCACTGGAAATTGGGGGTCATTTGGCAAAAGTTGTGGGGGGTAGGGCTGGTTCAAGGTTTTAGTGGGCCCAGGAAACGTGGACTACGTCATGGCGGTGGAGCAGGGAGAGGTAAGTATTTCAACGTTGCAAGTGCTGTGATCCTGAGCAAGCAGGGGGGGCCCACTCGTTCGCATTGACACTGGCACAGGGCCCCTCAAAGTACGGCGGTGTGTTTGCATGGCGGGGGCGCCTCCCACCAGCAGCGACACTTTTGCGTACTCTGAGTGGCCCTGTGCCAGTGACGTCGCCAACGAGTATGCCCCCCCCACCTGATGAAGGAACCTGCACTTTCATCTGCACCTTCCTCTTTGTCCCTGTGTAAGGTGGTATAATATGCGGGAAGGGGAACCTTACTTTCAGCAGGGTCAGATTCTGGCTGTGTAGAGTACAAGGGGAATGTAGTGGTCTAGGTCAATGTACCAGCAGACTCATCTAGCAGTGGCTGGGCAATGGGCAGGATGAGGAGGAAACAGATATAGGGCCAAAGAATAAAGTAGGCTAAATGCAGATCAAAATTGGTAACAGGACTAAACAGGCGGCATTGCTTTGTTCAGTGGAGTAGCAAACCCAAGAGCAGCAGACACTGTTTCAAGGGCCTAACCACACTAGTAGGCCAAATGCAGTTTAATATCTGATAGTATAGGCCGAAAGCCAGAATGTGGAAGCTCAGCTTTGTTCAGTTGAGGACAACACCAGGGAGGGGCAGACACCGTTAGTAGGCCGTAACCAAAGTTGAAGGCCAAATGCAGTTTAAGATCTGATACTATAGGCCGAAAGCCAGAAGGTTGAAGCACAGCTTTATTCAGTTGAGGGCAACACCAGAGAGGGGCAGACACCGTTAGTAGGCCCTAACCACCATTTTGTTTTTTAAAAAACACTTAATGAGAGCCAGAAGGTTGAAGCTCAGCTTTATTCAGTTGAGGGCAACACCAGGGAGGGGCAGACACCGTTAGTAGGCCCTAACCACCATTTTGTTTTTTAAAAAACACTTAATGAGAGCCAGAAGGTTGAAGCTCAGCTTTATTCAGTTGAGGGCAACACCAGGGAGGGGCAGACACCGTTAGTAGGCCCTAACCACCATTTTGTTTTTTAAAAAACACTTAATGAGAGCCAGAAGGTTGAAGCTCAGCTTTATTCAGTTGAGGGCAACACCAGGGAGGGGCAGACACCGTTAGTAGGCCCTAACCACCATTTTGTTTTTTAAAAAACACTTAATGAGAGCCAGAAGGTTGAAGCTCAGCTTTATTCAGTTGAGGGCAACACCAGGGAGGGGCAGACACCGTTAGTAGGCCCTAACCACCATTTTGTTTTTTAAAAAACACTTAATGAGAGCCAGAAGGTTGAAGCTCAGCTTTATTCAGTTGAGGGCAACACCAGGGAGGGGCAGACACCGTTAGTAGGCCCTAACCACCATTTTGTTTTTTAAAAAACACTTAATGAGAGCCAGAAGGTTGAAGCTCAGCTTTATTCAGTTGAGGGCAACACCAGGGAGGGGCAGACACCGTTAGTAGGCCCTAACCACCATTTTGTTTTTTAAAAAACACTTCATGAGAGCCAGAAGGTTGAAGCTCAGCTTTATTCAGTTGAGGGCAACACCAGGGAGGGGCAGACACCGTTAGTAGGCCCTAACCACCATTTTGTTTTTTAAAAAACACTTAATGAGAGCCAGAAGGTTGAAGCTCAGCTTTATTCAGTTGAGGGCAACACCAGGGAGGGGCAGACACCGTTAGTAGGCCCTAAACACCATTTAAAAAAAAAAAAAAAAACAGCAGTTAATGAGAGCCAGAAGGTTGAAGCTCAGCTGTATTCAGTTGAGGACAACACCAGGCAGGGGCAGACACCGTTAGTAGGCCGGAACCACCAATGTGTTTAAAAACAGCAGTTAATCAGTGCCGGAAGGTAGAAGCTCAGCTTTATTCAGTTGAGGACAACTTGAATTAGGGACTGCAGACAGACTTAGCAGGCTGTCCCCTGTGTGGACCATGCATCCAATACATTAACCCATTGAGCCACAAAGGACACGTAACCTTCCGTGGCCATGCCTACAGGTCCATGTGTCTGTTGTCAGGTGTACCTTTGTCAGTGTAGGCCTAGTGGAAGGAGGGACCGCAGACAGGCTTCGAAGGCCTAACACAATAAAATGGGCTGGCTGTAGGCACTTTAAAATTGGTTCCAGGGGTACACGGGCAGCAGTGGTCTGGTCAGTGGAGGCCTAGTGGAAGGAGGGACCGCAGACAGGCTTCGAAGGCCTAACACAATAAAATGGGCTGGCTGTAGGCACTTTAAAATTGGTTCCAGGGGTACACGGGCAGCAGTGGTCTGGTCAGTGAAGGCCTAGTGGAAGGAGGGACCGCAGACAGGCTTCGAAGGCCTAACACAATAAAATGGGCTGGCTGTAGGCACTTTATAATTGGTTCCAGGGGTACACGGGCAGCAGTGGTCTGGTCAGTGGAGGCCTAGTGGAAGGAGGGACCGCAGACAGGCTTCGAAGGCCTAACACAATAAAATGGGCTGGCTGTAGGCACTTTAAAATTGGTTCCAGGGGTACACGGGCAGCAGTGGTCTGGTCAGTGGAGGCCTAGTGGAAGGAGGGACCGCAGACAGGCTTCGAAGGCCTAACACAATAAAATGGGCTGGCTGTAGGCACTTTAAAATTGGTTCCAGGGGTACACGGGCAGCAGTGGTCTGGTCAGTGGAGGCCTAGTGGAAGGAGGGACCGCAGACAGGCTTCGAAGGCCTAACACAATAAAATGGGCTGGCTGTAGGCACTTTATAATTGGTTCCAGGGGTACACGGGCAGCAGTGGTCTGGTCAGTGGAGGCCTAGTGGAAGGAGGGACCGCAGACAGGCTTCGAAGGCCTAACACAATAAAATGGGCTGGCTGTAGGCAATTTAAAATTGGTTCCAGGGGTACACGGGCAGCAGTGGTCTGGTCAGTGGAGGCCTAGTGGAAGGAGGGACCGCAGACAGGCTTCGAAGGCCTAACACAATAAAATGGGCTGGCTGTAGGCACTTTAAAATTGGTTCCAGGGGTACACGGGCAGCAGTGGTCTGGTCAGTGGAGGCCTAGTGGAAGGAGGGACCGCAGACAGGCTTCGAAGGCCTAACACAATAAAATGGGCTGGCTGTAGGCACTTTAAAATTGGTTCCAGGGGTACACGGGCAGCAGTGGTCTGGTCAGTGGAGGCCTAGTGGAAGGAGGGACCGCAGACAGGCTTCGAAGGCCTAACACAATAAAATGGGCTGGCTGTAGGCACTTTAAAATTGGTTCCAGGGGTACACGGGCAGCAGTGGTCTGGTCAGTGGAGGCCTAGTGGAAGGAGGGACCGCAGTCAGGCTTCGAAGGCCTAACACAATAAAATGGGCTGGCTGTAGGCACTTTAAAATTGGTTCCAGGGGTACACGGGCAGCAGTGGTCTGGTCAGTGGAGGCCTAGTGGAAGGAGGGACCGCAGACAGGCTTCGAAGGCCTAACATAATAAAATGGGCTGGCTGTAGGCACTTTATAATTGGTTCCAGGGGTACACGGGCAGCAGTGGTCTGGTCAGTGGAGGCCTAGTGGAAGGAGGGACCGCAGACAGGCTTCGAAGGCCTAACACAATAAAATGGGCTGGCTGTAGGCACTTTAAAATTGGTTCCAGGGGTACACGGGCAGCAGTGGTCTGGTCAGTGGAGGCCTAGTGGAAGGAGGGACCGCAGACAGGCTTCGAAGGCCTAACACAATAAAATGGGCTGGCTGTAGGCACTTTAAAATTGGTTCCAGGGGTACACGGGCAGCAGTGGTCTGGTCAGTGGAGGCCTAGTGGAAGGAGGGACCGCAGACAGGCTTCGAAGGCCTAACACAATAAAATGGGCTGGCTATAGGCACTTTAAAATTGGTTCCAGGGGTACACGGGCAGCAGTGGTCTGGTCAGTGAAGGCCTAGTGGAAGGAGGGACCGCAGACAGGCTTCGAAGGCCTAACACAATAAAATGGGCTGGCTGTAGGCACTTTAAAATTGGTTCCAGGGGTACACGGGCAGCAGTGGTCTGGTCAGTGGAGGCCTAGTGGAAGGAGGGACCGCAGACAGGCTTCGAAGGCCTAACACAATAAAATGGGCTGGCTGTAGGCACTTTAAAATTGGTTCCAGGGGTACACGGGCAGCAGTGGTCTGGTCAGTGGAGGCCTAGTGGAAGGAGGGACCGCAGACAGGCTTCGAAGGCCTAACACAATAAAATGGGCTGGCTGTAGGCACTTTAAAATTGGTTCCAGGGGTACACGGGCAGCAGTGGTCTGGTCAGTGGAGGCCTAGTGGAAGGAGGGACCGCAGACAGGCTTCGAAGGCCTAACACAATAAAATGGGCTGGCTGTAGGCACTTTATAATTGGTTCCAGGGGTACACGGGCAGCAGTGGTCTGGTCAGTGGAGGCCTAGTGGAAGGAGGGACCGCAGACAGGCTTCGAAGGCCTAACACAATAAAATGGGCTGGCTGTAGGCAATTTAAAATTGGTTCCAGGGGTACACGGGCAGCAGTGGTCTGGTCAGTGGAGGCCTAGTGGAAGGAGGGACCGCAGACAGGCTTCGAAGGCCTAACACAATAAAATGGGCTGGCTGTAGGCACTTTAAAATTGGTTCCAGGGGTACACGGGCAGCAGTGGTCTGGTCAGTGGAGGCCTAGTGGAAGGAGGGACCGCAGACAGGCTTCGAAGGCCTAACACAATAAAATGGGCTGGCTGTAGGCACTTTAAAATTGGTTCCAGGGGTACACGGGCAGCAGTGGTCTGGTCAGTGGAGGCCTAGTGGAAGGAGGGACCGCAGACAGGCTTCGAAGGCCTAACACAATAAAATGGGCTGGCTGTAGGCACTTTAAAATTGGTTCCAGGGGTACACGGGCAGCAGTGGTCTGGTCAGTGGAGGCCTAGTGGAAGGAGGGACCGCAGTCAGGCTTCGAAGGCCTAACACAATAAAATGGGCTGGCTGTAGGCACTTTAAAATTGGTTCCAGGGGTACACGGGCAGCAGTGGTCTGGTCAGTGGAGGCCTAGTGGAAGGAGGGACCGCAGACAGGCTTCGAAGGCCTAACATAATAAAATGGGCTGGCTGTAGGCACTTTATAATTGGTTCCAGGGGTACACGGGCAGCAGTGGTCTGGTCAGTGGAGGCCTAGTGGAAGGAGGGACCGCAGACAGGCTTCGAAGGCCTAACACAATAAAATGGGCTGGCTGTAGGCACTTTAAAATTGGTTCCAGGGGTACACGGGCAGCAGTGGTCTGGTCAGTGGAGGCCTAGTGGAAGGAGGGACCGCAGACAGGCTTCGAAGGCCTAACACAATAAAATGGGCTGGCTGTAGGCACTTTAAAATTGGTTCCAGGGGTACACGGGCAGCAGTGGTCTGGTCAGTGGAGGCCTAGTGGAAGGAGGGACCGCAGACAGGCTTCGAAGGCCTAACACAATAAAATGGGCTGGCTGTAGGCACTTTAAAATTGGTTCCAGGGGTACACGGGCAGCAGTGGTCTGGTCAGTGGAGGCCTAGTGGAAGGAGGGACCGCAGACAGGCTTCAAAGGCCTAACACAATAAAATGGGCTGGCTGTAGGCACTTTAAAATTGGTTCCAGGGGTACACGGGCAGCAGTGGTCTGGTCAGTGTAGGCCTAGTGGAAGGAGGGACCGCAGACAGGCTTCGAAGGCCTAACACAATAAAATGGGCTGGCTGTAGGCACTTTAAAATTGGTTCCAGGGGTACACGGGCAGCAGTGGTCTGGTCAGTGGAGGCCTAGTGGAAGGAGGGACCGCAGACAGGCTTCGAAGGCCTAACACAATAAAATGGGCTGGCTGTAGGCACTTTAAAATTGGTTCCAGGGGTACACGGGCAGCAGTGGTCTGGTCAGTGGAGGCCTAGTGGAAGGAGGGACCGCAGACAGGCTTCGAAGGCCTAACACAATAAAATGGGCTGGTTGTAGGCACTTTAAAATTGGTTCCAGGGGTACACGGGCAGCAGTGGTCTGGTCAGTGGAGGCCTAGTGGAAGGAGGGACCGCAGACAGGCTTCGAAGGCCTAACAGAATAAAATGGGCTGGCTGTAGGCACTTTAAAATTGGTTCCAGGGGTACACGGGCAGCAGTGGTCTGGTCAGTGGAGGCCTAGTGGAAGGAGGGACCGCAGACAGGCTTCGAAGGCCTAACACAATAAAATGGGCTGGCTGTAGGCACTTTAAAATTGGTTCCAGGGGTACACGGGCAGCAGTGGTCTGGTCAGTGAAGGCCTAGTGGAAGGAGGGACCGCAGACAGGCTTCGAAGGCCTAACACAATAAAATGGGCTGGCTGTAGGCACTTTAAAATTGGTTCCAGGGGTACACGGGCAGCAGTGGTCTGGTCAGTGAAGGCCTAGTGGAAGGAGGGACCGCAGACAGGCTTCGAAGGCCTAACATAATAAAATGGGCTGGCTGTAGGCACTTTATAATTGGTTCCAGCGGTACACGGGCAGCAGTGGTCTGGTCAGTGGAGGCCTAGTGGAAGGAGGGACCGCAGACAGGCTTCGAAGGCCTAACACAATAAAATGGGCTGGCTGTAGGCACTTTAAAATTGGTTCCAGGGGTACACGGGCAGCAGTGGTCTGGTCAGTGGAGGCCTAGTGGAAGGAGGGACCGCAGACAGGCTTCGAAGGCCTAACACAATAAAATGGGCTGGCTGTAGGCACTTTATAATTGGTTCCAGGGGTACACGGGCAGCAGTGGTCTGGTCAGTGGAGGCCTAGTGGAAGGAGGGACCGCAGACAGGCTTCGAAGGCCTAACATAATAAAATGGGCTGGCTGTAGGCACTTTATAATTGGTTCCAGGGGTACACGGGCAGCAGTGGTCTGGTCAGTGGAGGCCTAGTGGAAGGAGGGACCGCAGACAGGCTTCGAAGGCCTAAAATAACAAACAATAGGCTCATGGCAGTTTTACAGCGGTTACATGGATACACGGGCAGGCAGCTTGGTGGTCAGTGGAGGAGTATTTAAAGTAGGGACCGCAGACAGGCTATCAAAGGCCTAAAATAACAAACAATAGGCTCATGGCAGTTTTACAGCGGTTACATGGATACACGGGCAGGCAACTTGGTGGTCAGTGGAGGAGTATTTAAAGTAGGGACCGTAGACAGGCTATCAAAGGCCTAAAATAACAAACAATAGGCTCATGGCAGTTTTACAGCGGTTACATGGATACACGGGCAGGCAGCTTGGTGGTCAGTGGAGGAGTATTTAAAGTAGGGACCGCAGACAGGCTATCAAAGGCCTAAAATAACAAACAATAGGCTCATGGCAGTTTTACAGCGGTTACATGGATACACGGTCAGGCAACTTGGTGGTCAGTGGAGGAGTATTTAAAGTAGGGACCGTAGACAGGCTATCAAAGGCCTAAAATAACAAACAATAGGCTCATGGCAGTTTTACAGCGGTTACATGGATACACGGGCAGGCAGCTTGGTGGTCAGTGGAGGAGTATTGCAAGGAGTGTCTGTCCCAGTACTCCCAAAATATAAATAGATGTTAATGTCTCGCAAAACAACCAAAACAAAAAAAAAGGTGGCATACTTAGGTACAGGGGTGGGCTCATCTGCTGAGTTTCTGACATAGTAATTTGGCAGTAACTATTTAATGGTGCCAATATAGGACACAGACACAGACTACTTTAAGTTGCATCATAGATGTCTACAAATTTGTATTGTCAGTGCCAGACATTGAATCATGTCAGCGAATAGACTAAAGATTGGTGGAGCTGTGCGACATAATTTTGCACGTGGTACAGCACATTTTGAGCTGGGGGAGGGGGGAACTCTCTTGAGGCCGGCGGGACCGCCCCAGGGCCCCTCATGTTACAACGGTGTGTCTGACGTTGGGTGCGCACCACCACCGCCAGAGACACTACATTGTACTATGAGGGACCCAGTAGCAATGCCGTCAACCAAAAGCGAGCACACCCACCTCTTCAGACAAACAGCAGTCTCACGGGTGCTTGCGCCAAGTCGCGATACCACGGCCCCGTGTGGGGAGTTTGGCCATTTAGGGAGGTGTAAACATGTCGTATGCTGTACAATCAGCTGCAGCAAATTAGACATTAGAAAAGTAATTCACAGGCAAGAGCTTTTCATAGGAAAGCTAGGTGTCAGCCGGGCAAGGTGGGGCAAAAGATTTCGAAATCCAGTTGTGGTTCATTTTAATGAATGTTAGATCGTCAACATTTTGGGTAGCCAGACGAGTCCTTTTTTCGGTTAATATTGAACCTGCAGCACTGAATACTCTTTCTGATAGGACACTTGCTGCCGGGCAAGCAAGCTCCTGCAATGCATATTCTGCCAATTCTGGCCAGGTGTCTAATTTTGATGCCCAGTAATCAAATGGGAATGACGGTTGAGGGAGAACATCGATAAGGGATGAAAAATAGTTAGTAACCATACTGGACAAATGTTGTCTCCTGTCACTTTCAATTGATGCAGCAGTACCTGTCCTGTCTGCGGTCATAGCAAAATCACTCCACAACCTGGTCAGAAAACCCCTCTGTCCAACGCCACTTCTGATGTGTGCACCCCTAACACTCCTAGTCTGCTGCCCCCTGGAGCTCGTGTGAGAACGATCACGTGCGCTGTGTGCTGGGAATGCCTGAAGCAAACGTTCAACAAGAGTTGATTGTTTGGTTGCTAATATTAGTTCCAAGTTCTCATGTGGCATAATATTTTGCAATTTGCCTTTATAGCGTGGATCAAGGAGGCAGGCCAACCAGTAATCGTCATCGTTCATCATTTTCGTAATGCGTGTGTCCCTTTTTAGGATACGTAAGGCATAATCCGCCATGTGGGCCAAAGTTCCAGTTGTCAAATCTCTGGTTGTGATTGGTTGAGGGGCAGTTTCAGGCAAATCTACGTCACTTGTGTCCCTCAAAAAACCAGAACCCGGCCTTGCCACGCAACCAATTTCCAGTGCCCCCGGGAAAGCTTCCGCATTAAAAATATACTCATCCCCATCATCCTCCTCGTCCTCCACCTCCTCTTCGCCCGCTACCTCGTCCTGTACACTGCCCTGACCAGACAATGGCTGACTGTCATCAAGGCTTTCCTCTTCCTCTGGTGCAGACGCCTGCTCCTTTATGTGCGTCAAACTTTGCATCAGCAGACGCATTAGGGGGATGCTCATGCTTATTACGGCGTTGTCTGCACTAACCAGCCGTGTGCATTCCTCAAAACACTGAAGGACTTGACACATGTCTTGTATCTTAGACCACTGCACACCTGACAACTCCATGTCTGCCATCCTACTGCCTGCCCGTGTATCCTCCCACAAATAAATAACAGCACGCCTCTGTTCGCACAGTCTCTGAAGCATGTGCAGTGTTGAGTTCCACCTTGTTGCAACGTCTATGATTAGGCGATGCTGGGGAAGGTTCAAAGACCGCTGATAGGTCTGCATACGGCTGGCGTGTACAGGCGAACGTCGGATATGTGAGCAAAGTGCACGCACTTTGAGGAGCAGGTCGGAGAACCCAGGATAAGTTTTCAATAAGCACTGCACCACCAGGTTTAAGGTGTGAGCCAGGCAAGGAATGTGTTTCAGTTGGGAAAGGGAGATGGCAGCCATGAAATTCCTTCCGTTATCACTCACTACCTTGCCTGCCTCAAGATCTACTGTGCCCAGCCACGACTGCGTTTCTTGTTGCAAGAACTCGGACAGAACTTCCGCGGTGTGTCTGTTGTCGCCCAAACACTTCATAGCCAATACAGCCTGCTGACGCTTGCCAGTAGCTGGCCCATAATGGGACAACTGGTGTGCAACAGTGTCATCTGCCGATGGAGTGGTTGGCCGACTGCGTTCTGTGGAAGAGCTGTAGCTTCTGCAGGAGGACGAGGAGGAGGGGGTGCGAACGCCTACAGCCAACTGTTTCCTAGACCGTGGGCTAGGCACAACTGTCCCTAAATTGATGTCGCCTGTGGACCCTGCATCCACCACATTCACCCAGTGTGCCGTGATGGACACATAACGTCCCTGGCCATGCCTACTGGTCCATGCATCTGTAGTCAGGTGCACCTTTGTACTCACAGATTGCCTGAGTGCATGGACGATGCGCTGTTTAACATGCTGGTGCAGGGCTGGGATGGCTTTTCTGGAAAAAAAGTGTCGACTGGGTAGCTCGTATCGTGGTTCAGCGTACTCCATCAGGGCTTTGAAAGCTTCGCTTTCAACTAACCGGTAGGGCATCATCTCTAACGAGATTAGTCTAGCTATGTGGGCGTTAAAACCCTGTGTACGCGGATGCGAGGATAAGTACTTCCTTTTTCTAACCAGAGTCTCATGTAGGGTGAGCTGGACTGGAGAGCTGGAGATCGTGGAACTTTCGGGTGTGCCGGTGTACATGGCAGACTGAGAGACGGTTGGAGACGGTATTGTTTCCGCCGGTGCCCTAGATGCAATATTTCCTCCTACAAAACTGGTGATTCCCTGACCCTGACTGCTTTTGGCTGGCAAAGAAACCTGCACAGATACTGCCGGTGGTGCGGAAAATGGTGGCCTTACAGTGACGGAAGGGATGTTGCGTTGCTGACTAGCTTCATTGGCCGAGGGTGCTACAACCTTAAGGGACGTTTGGTAGTTAGTCCAGGCTTGAAAATGCATGGTGTTTAAGTGTCTATGCATGCAACTAGTATTTAGACTTTTCAGATTCTGACCTCTGCTTAAGCTAGTTGAACATTTTTCACAGATGACTTTGCGCTGATCAGTTGGATGTTGTTTAAAAAAATGCCAGACTGCACTCTTCCTAGCATCGGATCCCTTTTCAGGGATTGCAGACTGAGCTTTAACCGGATGGCCACGCTGTCCTCCAACAGGTTTTGGCTTTGACACGCGTTTTGGGCCAGATACGGGCCCGGCAGATGGAACCTGTTGCGATGTTGATGCCTGCTGCGGCCCCTCCTCCACCTCCGCTTCTGAACTACTGCCGCCTGCACCCTGTTCCCCCAATGGCTGCCAATCGGGGTCAATAACTGGGTCATCTATTACCTCCTCTTCGAGCTCGTGTGCAACTTCGTCTGTGTCACTGTGTCGGTCGGTGGTATAGCGTTCGTGGCGGGGCAACATAGTCTCATCAGGGTCTGATTGTGGATCTGTACCCTGAGAGGGCAATGTGGTGGTCTGAGTCAAAGGAGCAGCATAGTACTCTGGCTGTGGCTGTGCATCAGTGCACTCCATGTCAGAATCTACTTGTAATGGGCATGGCCTGTTAAATGTTTCACTTTCTAAGCCAGGGACGGTATGTGTAAAGAGCTCCATGGAGTGACCCGTTGTGTCGCCTGCTGCATCCTTCTCTCTTGTTGTAGTTTTTGCTGAGGAGGACAAGGAAGCGACTTGTCCCTGACCGTGAACATCCACAAGCGACGCGCTGCTTTTACATTTACCAGTTTCTGAAGAGGAGGCAAAAGAGCTAGAGGCTGAGTCTGCAATGTAAGCCAAAACTTGCTGTTGCTGCTCCGCCTTTAAAAGCGGTTTTCCTACTCCCAGAAAAGAGAGCGTTCGAGGCCTTGTGTAGCCTGACGACGAAACTGGCTCCACAGCTCCAGACTTAGGTGGAATATTTTTATCCCCACGACCACCTGATGCTCCACTACCACTACCATCATTACCAGCTGACAATGAACGCCCACGACGACCTCTTGCACCAGACTTCCTCATTGTTTTAAAATCTTAACCAAAGTAACTTTATTTGTTGCTGTCAAACAACTTACACGGTGAGCTATAACTTCAGTATGATTTCAATATCCCTTAACAGGTTGGTGAGACCACAAGGAAAATCAGGCACAATGTTACACACTCTGTTTTCTGTGGCACCAAATCACAGAGATGACACAC
Source organism: Ranitomeya variabilis (assembly GCF_051348905.1). NCBI lineage: Eukaryota > Metazoa > Chordata > Amphibia > Anura > Dendrobatidae > Ranitomeya > Ranitomeya variabilis. The sequence goes on along the minus strand of NC_135233.1, from coordinate 560,376,302 downwards.
ACGCAGGACTGTCACTCAAGCACTAATGTCAATATTAATCTCCCACCTAATTTATTTAATTTTTTTTTTCAGGGAGACTTTAGAAACCAAATAATATTAAAAAAAAAAAAAAAAAAAAGGCTTTCTATGGCCCACTGAATGAGAGATGACACGCACAGCAGTGGCACACAAGCCCTGACTGAGGCCAATATTTTTCTCCCACTGATTGATGTAGTGTTTTTGTGTTGAGGTAGATTTTAGAACACAAATGAAGGAAAAAAATAAATAGGCTTTCTATGGCCCACAATTAGAGAGAGAGAGGTGGCACACCCAGGAGTCAAGACTGGCGCACAAGCTGAAAGGGCAATATTACTCTCCCACTGTTTTTTTAATTTTTTTTTTTTTTATTTTCAGGGAGACTTTAGAAACCAAATAATATTAAAAAAAAACAAAAAAAAAAGGCTTTCTATGGCCCACTGAATGAGAGATGACACGCACAGGAGTGGCACACAAGCCCTGACTGAGGCCAATATTTTTCTCCCACTGATTGATGTAGTGTTTTTGTGTTGAGGTAGATTTTAAAACACAAATGAAGGAAAAAAATAAATAGGCTTTCTATGGCCCACAATTACAGAGAGAGAGGTGGCACACCCAGGAGTCAAGACTGGCGCACAAGCTGAAAGGGCAATATTACTCTCCCACTGTTTTTTTTATTTATTTATTTTTTTTTTTCAGGGAGACTTTAGAAACCAAATAATATTAAAAAAAAACAAAAAAAAAGGCTTTCTATGGCCCACTGAATGAGAGATGACACGCACAGGAGTGGCACACAAGCCCTGACTGAGGCCAATATTTTTCTCCCACTGATTGATGTAGTGTTTTTGTGTTGAGGTAGATTTTAGAACACAAATGAAGGAAAAAAATAAATAGGCTTTCTATGGCCCACAATTAGAGAGAGAGAGGTGGCACACCCAGGAGTCAAGACTGGCGCACAAGCTGAAAGGGCAATATTACTCTCCCACTGTTTTTTTAATTTTTTTTTTTTTTATTTTCAGGGAGACTTTAGAAACCAAATAATATAAAAAAAAAACAAAAAAAAAAGGCTTTCTATGGCCCACTGAATGAGAGATGACACGCACAGGAGTGGCACACAAGCCCTGACTGAGGCCAATATTTTTCTCCCACTGATTGATGTAGTGTTTTTGTGTTGAGGTAGATTTTAAAACACAAATGAAGGAAAAAAATAAATAGGCTTTCTATGGCCCACAATTACAGAGAGAGAGGTGGCACACCCAGGAGTCAAGACTGGCGCACAAGCTGAAAGGGCAATATTACTCTCCCACTGTTTTTTTATGTTTTTTTTTTTTTTTTTTCAGGGAGACTTTAGAAACCAAATAATATTAAAAAAAAACAAAAAAAAAGGCTTTCTATGGCCCACTGAATGAGAGATGGCACGCACAGGAGTGGCACACAAGCCCTGACTGAGGCCAATATTTTTCTCCCACTGATTGATGTAGTGTTTTTGTGTTGAGGTAGATTTTAGAACACAAATCAAGGACAAAAATAAATAGGCTTTCTATGGCCCACTCAGTGAGAGATGGCACACACAGGGATGGCACTGTAGCAGAAATGCCAATCTTAATCTCCCACAAAAAAAAAAAAAAAAAACAGGGACTGTCCTACAATTACTATCTCCCTGCAGTAATCTAAGCCAGGTATGGCAGGCAGCAATAGGAGTGGACTGATGCACAAATTAAATAAAAAGTGTGGACAAACAAAAAAGATAGCTGTGCAGAAAGGAAGGAACAAGAGGATATGTGCTTTGAAAAAAGCAGTTGGTTTCCACAGTGGCGTACACACAGCAATACAGCTATCAGGGAGCCTTCTAGGGCAGCCCAATGAGCTACAGCGCTGAGGGAAAAAAAAAAAAAAATTTCTTTCACTGTCCCTGCACACCGAAGGTGGTGTTGGACAGTGGAAATCGCTACAGCACAAGCGGTTTGGTGGTTAGTGGACCCTGCCTAACGCTCTCCCTGCTTCTGACGAAGCGGCAGCAACCTCTCCCTAAGCTCAGAGCAGCAGCAGTAACATGGCGGTCGGCGGGAACGCCCCTTTATAGCCCCTGTGACGCCGCAGACAGCAAGCCAATCACTGCAATGCCCTTCTCTAAGATGGTGGGGACCAGGACCTATGTCATCACGCTGCCCACACTCTGCGTTCACCTTCATTGGCTGAGAAATGGCGCTTTTCGCGTCATTGAAACGCGACTTTGGCGCGAAAGTCGCGTACCGCATGGCCGACAAGCACAGGGGTCGGATCGGGTTTCATGAGACGCCGACTTAGCCAAAAGTCGGCGACTTTTGAAAATGAACGACCCGTTTCGCTCAACCCTAATCCTAACCCTAACCCTAAGGGTTAGGGTTAGGATCCCTAGGGTTAGGGTTAGGGTTAGGATCCCTAGGGTTACTAGGGATCCTAACCTTAAGGTTAGGGTTAGGGTTAGGATCCCTAGTAACCCTAGGGTTAGGGTTAGGGTTAGGGTTAGGGTTTTCTTGTTTTTTCTTTTGTTTAGGGTTAGGGTTAGGGTTTTCTTGTTTTTTCTTGTGTTTAGGGTTAGGGTTAGGGTTTTCTTGTTTTTTCTTGTGTTTTCTTGTGTTTTTCTATAAAAACGCATGCATTTTTAATGCAAGCAAACGCATGTGCTTAAAAACGCATGCGTTTACATAGACAGCAATGCATTTTTTTGCCGTGAATAAACGCATGCTTTTTTTGCGGCAAAAAAACACAGCTAGAAATTACTACAGGTTGCATTTCTGCAACTAAACGCACGCGTTTTTAATGCCGAAAACGCGTCAAAAAGCATGCTAAAAAAAGCATGCGTTTTTAATGTTAAGTATAGAAAAAAAAAAACGCATGCTTTTTTTAGTGCTAAAACGATGCAGATCAAAACGCAAGTGTGAAACCAGCCTTAGACATGACTTATCCCTCATGAATCCATGCTGGTTGTCAGTTATTCTATTAGTCTTGGCAATATATATCTGCAGGTCATCTACTATATAATTGTCTAAGGGTCACTTCCGTCTTTCTGTCTGTCTGTCTTTCTGTCTGTCTGTCTTTCTGTCTGTCTGTAATGGATATTCATTGGTCGCGGCCTCTGTCTGTCATTGAAATCCAAGTCGCTGATTGGTCGCAGCAAAACGGCCACGACCAATCAGCGACGGGCACAGTCCGGCGGCAAATGGCAGCTCCTTCCTCCCCGAAGTCAGTGCCCGCTCCATAATCCCCTCCAGTCAGCGCTCACACAGGGTTAATGGCAGCGGTAATGGACCGCGTTATGCCGCGGGTAATACACTCCGTTACCGCTCCTATTAAACCTGTGTGACCAACTTTTTACTATTGATGCTGCCTATGCGGCATCAATAGTTAAAAGATCTAATGTTAAAAATAATAAAAATAATAAAAAATTGTTTTATACTCACCGTCCGTTGGCCCCTCAGATCCAGAACTGCCCTTTCCCGCTCCTCGCGAGACCGCTACGTCATCATCTCGCGAGATCACAATGCACTCTTGGGACTGGAGCGCGCGAGGAGCGTCGGTAACCGCTTCGCCTGGATCCGGGGCCAACGGAAGGTGAGTATATAACTATTTTTTATTTTAATTCTTTTTTTTAACAGGGATATGTTGCCCACATTGCTATATACTGTGTGGGCTGTGCAATATAATATGTGGGCTGTGCAATATAATACGTGGGCTGTGCAAAATAATACGTGGGCTGTGCAATATAATATGTGGGCTGTGCAATGTACTATGTGGGCTATGCAATACACTACGTGGGCTGTGCAATATAATACGTGGGCTGTGCAATGTACTACGTGGGCTGTGCAATATACTACGTGGGCTGTGCAATAAACTGTGTGGGCTGTGCTATATACTACGTGGGCTGTGCAATATACTACATGGGCTGTGATATACACTATGTGGCCTGTGTTATACACTACGTGGCCTGTGTTATGCACTACGTGGCCTGTGTTATATACTGCGTGCTTGGGCTGTTATATATTACGTGGCTGTGTTATATGCTATGTGGGCTGTGTTATATACTATGTGGCTGTGCTATATACTACATGGCTGTGCTATACACTCCGTGGCTGTGCTATATACTCTGTGGGCTGTGTTATATACTATGTGGCTGTGCTATATACTCCATGGGCTGTGCTATATACTCCGTGGGCTGTGCTATATACTATGTGGCTGTGCTATATACTACATGGCTGTGCTATATACTACATGGCTGTGCAATACACTACGTGGCTGTGCAATATACTACGTGGCTGTGCTATATACTACATGGGCTGTTATATACTACATGGCCGGCCGCGAACAATCAGTGACAGGTGCAGTCCAACCACGAATTGGCGCGGGATTTGAACCACACTTCACTAATTGGTCGCAGCCGGCCGAATCCTGTGTATTCAATGTATTATTCTAAAATCTTCATAAATAAACTACATACATATTCTAGAATACCTGATGCATTAGAATCAGGCTACCATCTAGTCTATTATAATGCCCAAAAAACTTTGCAGACTACCGATGTCAGACTTACCTGACGGTAGTTGCCTAGATCCAACTTCTTTCATTCCTTAAAGTTTGGTACCACTTCAGCCATCCTCAAATCCTGTGGCACCACCCCTATTAAAAATATGAGATAAAGCGGTCTGTCAATTACTGAACACTATTCCCTCAGTATCCGTGGATGAATGCCATCTGGCCCAGGGGATTTGTCAATGTTTAATTTGCTCAAACAGTGGTACGTCTTGTGTTAAACTAGTTACTGTATATCGGGTGATGAATTTGGTTGTTGCCTTGTTGAATGATCCTTGGAACAAACAGATCATTGGTGAACACATATGAAAACTGCCTATTTAAAGGGAACCTGTAACCAAGTTTGGCCGATATGAGTTATGGCCACTGCCTTTCACAGCTTATCTACCGCATTCTATAATGGTGTATATCTGCCCCCAATCCAACTTGTAAGAGAAGAAAAATAGCTTTTATTATTCTCATCTGAGAGGCGGTCCGGTCGAAGGGGTATCACTCTTCTTGGTCCGCTGCCTCTGATCTTCTTGTGATGTCATCCTCCTGCTTTGCTTCATGTGGATGACTGCCCCCCAGGTGAGTATAATAAAAGCTATTTTTCTTCTCTTACAGGTCAGATCAAGGGCTTATCTACAGCATTATAGAATGCTGTAAATAAGCTATGAAAGGCACAGGCTATAACTCGTATCAGCCAAACCTGATGACAGGTTCCCTTTAATATCTCAACCATTTCTTCATAATTATCATCTTTTAAGGGGCTTAAACCATCCATTTTTTTCTTTTTGGCATGGATGTATCAATAAAAATATGATACGGTCGGAGTAATTCTACCTCTCAGTTGTACTTTGGAAAATGGCATTTTTATAAAGGAGAAGAAGAACTTGTTTTGCTTGTCCCAAAGAGGAAGTTTTATCGCAGATGGCATTGCTGCTTCAGTGAAACAGAGAGAGACACTGCTATTAGAAAATAAAATTCTTCTGGCAGCTGTTTATTTGGACCCGAGTCATCGTATATTGCTGGATGATCAATGGCTTACTAAAGGAAAAGAAGCTCTGATTGAGGTAACAGGATGAGTGGGCTACAGGACGGCCAAGAGCAAGAGGACTCGGGTCCTGCCAGTGCTGCTGCTGCTGTTTCTTCATCCTCATCAGATGAGGAATTTGATTTTGAAAAGTATTTGGACGACATGGAGCCGGCAAAGCGATACTGCAGGGAGAAAGATTCCCCTCCCATAGAAAACAGATTGACCATATTTAAGCAAAATGTTTCAGTTGCTCTCAAAGAAGAAGAGTTCAATCGTTCATCAAAACTGACTGTGCACGAGGCAAATCATTTATACCCTGAAATTGTTGGAGATGTTGCCCATGTGGTTACTGCTTTGCCACCAACCCAAGTTAGTGTAGAGAGGTTGTTCTGTAGCCTTAAAATAATTAGGTAAGATTTGAGGTCATCTATGAAGGAGGATCTGATGGAAGCTATACTATTTCTCAGAACAAATTCATAGACTGCACAAACGTTATTCAGTACATTTTTGTTGAAAACTGTTTTTTTTCCAGTTACTGCATAGTGTATAATAAATTGTAAATATGCAAAAGTTCTTTTGTTCTAAAGTTGTATGCCAATAAATCTATTTTATGTTCTATCTAAATGGCTTGATTATTCTATCATAATAAGGATTAAAAGCCTGATGTTTCCATTTTACTACAGTAAATTTATCACTAGTGTTGAGCGATACCTTCCGATATTTGAAAGTATCGGTATCGGATTGGATTGGCCGATATCCAAAAAATATCGGATATCGCCGATACCGATACCCGATACCAATACAAGTCAATGGGACACAAATATCGGAACGTAATAGGGAGCGATCCTGGATGGTTCCCAGGGTGTGAAGGAGAGGAAACTCTCCTTCAGGCCCTGGGATCCATATTCATGCAAAAAATAAAGAATAAAAATAAAAAATATGGATATACTCACCCTCAGACGGCCCCTGGCTGTAACCGCTGCAAGCGTCTGCCTCCATTCCTAAGAATGCAGAGTGAAGAACCTTCGATGACGTCGCGGTCATGTGAGCGGTCACATGAGCGGTCATGCGACCAATCACAAGACCGCGACGTCATTGCAGTTCCTACACTCACTGCATTCTTAGGAACGGAGGCTGCCGGTTGCACCGCTGAGAGCCAGGGGCCATCGGTGGGTGAGTATATCCATATTTTTTATTTTTATTCTTTATTTTTTACATGAATATGGATCCCAATTCCAATTTCCTATAACGCAAAAATATCGGAACTCCGTATCGGAATTCCGATACAGCGAATATCGGCCGATACCCGATATTCGGAATGCTCAACACTATTTATCACTTAAACTTAAACATGAGCCATGTATGAGGGAGTCGGAGTCGTTGAGTCGGAGTCATGGAAATTGAGGAGTCTGAGTCTGAGTCAGATGTTTGGCTTACCGACTCCACAGCCCTAATTTTGTGTGACTGTGTGGGTTTCCTCCCATGTTCTGAAGACAGATCTGTAGGAGATATGACCCCTGATGGGTGCAGTGATATCTGTAAAAGGCTGTACAATCAATATGCTTATTTATTATGCTTCTTAAGAATGGTCTCACTTTTCAGACATTATTGCCCCATCAGGACACACATCCTAACAGTATGTCTTTGGAAGTGGAGCTGCTCATAATCTGCTCCATTCTTGTTTATGGGACCGTCTGAGAACACAGAGCTCCATTATTTCCAGACAGTCCCGTAGACTATGAATACAGTGAAGGATAAGCCTGCGCACCTGTGCTCCATTCATTGTTTATGAGACTATCTGGGAAAGCATAGCTCCATTATTTCCAGACAGTCCCATAGACAATGAATGCAGTGCAGTATAAGCCTGCAAACCTCTGCTCCATTCAAGGATGGGATGGATTTAGGACACTTGTGCACCGAGGTCTGGAGACCATGTAATAGAGATTGTTACGTGATGTTTTCAAGTACGTGGATGTGTCAGAAATGTCCCACAGTGAACGGCCACCCTCGCCGCTCTCTTGCCTGAGAACACAGAGACTAAAAGCCTGTTGTTCCCATCTCATAGATCAGTGCACAGCCTGCTGTTGCTGGTGGTTAAGCACCCATTGGACAGCATGGTAACACTGTTGCTTTCTTTTTCTTGTTGCTGTTTTCATTGGTTCAGCTCTGGCAAGAACAGTGATATTCCTCCTCTCAGACACAGCTCATAAAATGAAGTCAGTGATCACAAGGGATCCTGCTCTTCCTATTCATGACCTGTCAGTGGGCACTGAAAGGTATATTGTTGACCTAGCCATCAAGTAATTCTATGGTGGCTCAGTGGTTAGCTCAATTACCTTTCAACGCTTGTGTTTTTAGTTCAATTCTGTCTAAGTTTGGAGTAATTCTACTTCTCAGTTGTACTTTAGAAATTGCAAATGGACCAGCTCTAGTTTATATGATCTGTCGGTGGGCACTGATAGACATATTGATGAACTAGCCATCAGGCAGCATGGTGGCTCAGTGGTTAGCTCGGTTACCTTTCAATGCTTGGGTCCTTAGTTAAATTCTGAGTAATTCTGCTCTCAGTTGTACTTTAGAAATTGCAAATGGACCCGCTCTAGTTTTTCATGACCTGTAGGTGGCAACTGATAGACATATTGATGACCTAGACATCTGATGAAGCTTAGGGAGCACAGTGGTTAGCTCAATTGCCTTCAACGCTTGGGTCCTCAGTTCAATTCTGACTGAGATCTGAGTAATTCTACCTCTCAGTTGTACTTTATAAGTTGCAAATGGACCCACTCTAGTTTTTCATGGCCTGTTTATGGGCACTGATAGACATATTGATGACCTAGCCATCATATTCCCTATTATTACAGACCCTCTCATCCCTTGGCATCACAGACTTGGCCTTATCCTGAATCTCATCATACTTAACAGACCGGACATTCAGCGTCTCCCACTCACACACCACCTCCTCGCCTCGCCCCCTATCTGTCGGAGGCCCACAAGGTTTAGTCCTTGGGCCCCTGCTCTTCTCCATTTACACCTTTGGCCTGGGACAGCTCATAGAATCTCATGGCTTTCAGTATCACCTCTATGCTGATGACACACAGATCTACATCTCTGGACCAGATATCACCTCCCTACTAACCAGAATCCCTCAATGTCTGTCCACTATTTCATCCTTCTTCTCCGCTAGATTTCTGAAACTTAACATGGACAAAACAGAATTCATCATCTTTCCCCCATCTCACGCGACCCCCCACCGAACTTAACCATTACAGTAAATGGCTGCCCACTCTCCCCAGTCCCACAAGCTCGCTGCCTCGGGGTAATCCTTGACGCTGATCTCTCCTTCAAACCACATATCCAAGCCCTTTCCACTTCCTGCTGACTTCAACTCAAAAATATTTCACGAATCCGTTCATTCTTCAACCAAGAATCTGCAAAATCCCTAGTCCATGCCCTCATCATCTCTCGCCTTGACTACTGCAACCTCCTGCTCTGTGGCATCCCCTCGAACACTCTCGCACCCCTCCAATCTATTCTAAACTCTGCTGCCTGACTAATCCACCTGTCCCCCCGCTATTCCCCGGCCTCTCCCCTCTGCCAATCCCTTCACTGGCTCCCCATTGCCCAGAGACTCCAGTACAAAACCCTAACCGTGACGTACAAAGACATCCACAACCTGTCTCCTCCATACATCTGTGACCTCGTCTCCCGGTACTTACCTACACGCAACCTCCGATCCTCACAAGATCTCCTTCTCTACTCCCCTCTTATCTCCTCTTCCCACAATCGTATACAAGATTTCTCTTGTGTATCACCCCTACTCTGGAACCCTCTACCACAACACATCAGACTCTCGCCTTCCTTTGAAATCTTCAAAAAGAACCTGAAGACCCACCTCTTCTGACAAGCCTACAACCTGCAGTAACCACCGATCGACCAAACCGCTGCATGACCAGCTCTCTCCTCACCTACTGTATTCTCACCCATCCCTTGTAGATTGTGAGCCTTCACCGGCAGGGTCCTCACTCCTCCTGTACCAGTTATGACTTGTATTGTTTAAGATTATTGTACTTGTTTTTATTATATATACCCCTCCTCACATGTAAAGCGCCATGGAATAAATGGCGCTATAACAATAAATAATAATAATATAATACTCAGACAGCATGGCAGCTTGATTGCCTTTCAATGCTTGGGTGCTTATTTCAATTCTGACTGAGGTCTGAGTAATTCTACCTATCAGTTATACTTTAGAAATTGCAAATGTACCTACTCTAGTTTTTTCTGTTCTTCCCATTGGTTTTACGAGTCATATCAATGATTTTGCCAAAGGTTATCACCTGAGCTGCACAGTAGCTCAGTGGAAAGCACTGGTGCATTGCATTCCATGGTTCAAATCCCACCATGAGTAATTGCAAATCGTCCTGCTCCAGTTTTTCCTGATCTTCCCATTGGTGCTGGTAGTCATATCAATGACTATGCCAAAGGTGCTATTCCAAGCGGCATGGTAGCCCAGTGGAAATCCCTGGTGCTTTGCAGCTTTTGAGTCCAGGGTTCAGATCCCACCATGGGTTCAGATCCCACCATGGGTTCAGATCCCACCATGGGTCCATATGCAATTTCCCATGCTGGGATTTGAACTTTGGATTCCCATGCTGCAAATTACCAGGGCTTTCCATTGGGCTACCGTGTCACTCAGAAGCAAGCCTTTGGCAAAGTCATTGATATGCCTACCAGCACCAATGGGAATATAAGGAAAAACTAGAGCAGGTCCATTTGCAATTGACAATGGTGGGATTTGAACCATGGACTCCCATGCTGCAAAGCACCAGTGCTTTCCACTGGGCCACCGTGCTGCTTGGAAGAAAATGTTTGGCAAAGTCATTGATATTACTACCAGCACCATTGGGAAGATCAGGAAAAACTAGAGCAGGTCTTTATGCAAGTTCTAAAGTACAACTGAGAGGTAGAATAACTCAAACCTCAGTCAGAATCAAGCTAAGGACCAAAGCATTGAAAGGTGATCAAGCTAACCTCTAAGCCATTGTGCTGCCAGAGGATTACCTGATGGCTAGGTCATCAATATGTCTTTCTGTGCCAACCGACAGGTCATGAAAAACTAGAGCAAATCCATTTGCAAATTCTAAAGTACAATTGAGAGGTAAAATTACTCCAAGGACCCACCGACAGGTCATGAAAAGGAAGAGCAGATTTCATTTGAGGTCTATGATATGTCTGAGAGGAGAAATCTCATCAACCTCAGTCAGAGTTGAACTAAGGACCCGAATGTAGGATGGCAATGGAGGTAACCACTGAGCCACCGTGCTGCCTGAGAGTTTATTTATGGCCGGATCATCAATAGGACTCTCAGATTTTGTTTGAAGGTCAGAAAAACTAGAGCAGGTACCATTACAATCACTGACTACAATTTCTAAAATACACCTGAGAGGAAGGCTCTCATTGTCCTCAGTCAGAGTTGAATCCAGGACACCAGCAGTGCTAACAACTACACCATCAAGCTGTCTGAGTGATAACCTCTTGGTAAGTCTTCTTTATGACTCAAAGCACCTATGGGAAGGTCAGGAAAAACTGGAGAAGGTCCCATTTGCAGTCAGTGATTACAATTTATAAAATACTCCGAAGTGGAGGAATTTCATTGTCCTCAGTCAGAGTCAAACCCAGGACACCAGCATTGAACACCATAGCAGTGCTAACCACTGGGCCATCATGCTAGCTAAGCACAAAATTCTGGGTAAGTCATCAATATGACTCCCTTCACCTATGAGAAGGTCAGGAAAAGAGACGTAGCTGCTCAACACATCTAACCAATCTGTTCATTAATTTCAATTTCTAAAGTGAGGTGGAAAACAGAGCTGGACTGGCCAATGTAAGAAGGGCCTTTGTTGTCATGGGCTCCCTTGCCTGCTATGTTGTTAACAGAATCGGCGTTCAAGATAACCATACTGCTAAAGGTACCTTCACACGAAACGACATCGCTAGCGATCCGTGACGTTGCAGCGTCCTGGCTAGCGATATCGTTTCGTTTGACACGCAGCAGCGATCAGGATCCTGCTGTGATGTCGCTGGTCGCTGAATAAAGTCCAGAACTTTATTTGGTCGTCCGATCGCCGTGTATCGTTGTGTTTGAAAGCAAAAGCAACGATACCAGCGATGTTTTACACTGGTAACCAGGGTAAACATCGGGTTACTAAGCGCAGGGCCGCGCTTAGTAACCCGATGTTTACCCTGGTTACCAGCGTAAAAGTAAAAAAAACAAACAGTACATACTCACCTGCGCGTCCCCTGCCGTCTGCTTCCTGACACTTACTGAGCGCCGGCCCTAAAGTGAAAGTGAAAGCACAAAGCAGTGGAGCTCAGTCAGTGTCAGGAAGCAGACGCTGGGGGACACGCAGGTGAGCATGTACTGTTTGTTTTTTTTACTTTTACGCTGGTAACCAGGGTAAACATCGGGTTACTAAGCGCGGCCCTGCGCTTAGCAACCCGATGTTTACCCTGGTTACCCGGGGACCTCGGCATCGTTGGTCGCTGGAGAGCGGTCTGTGTGACAGCTCCCCAGCGATCAAACAGCGACGCTGCAGCGATCGGCATCGTTGTCTCTATCGCTGCAGCGTCGCTTCGTGTGAAGGTACCTTAAGAGTTACTCAGCAGGCCACGGGTATCATTAGACATTTTGGTCTTGTAGAAAATCTTCCTTTCCTCCATCCAGGGTAATATTAGTAATATATTCCATCTGGTTCATGGGGACAGGGACAGCATGGGCCTGTGTGATTTCAAATGCCAGGGCTGAATTTCAGCCCCAGTCTGTACCTGGTCGTTGGTCAGTAATATCAAGAGTTGCATTTTCATTGTACAGAGTCTGCGTTATTCCATTGATATGATGCACTGCTTTAATAATGGCACATTGTCTGGTTAAAGACAACGATCTTTGTTCCCGCCCTAATCTCAATTTACCTTAATAGGTAAAAGTTGCCGCCACTTTGGTTCTTCAATGGTGCTGGCAAAGATACTGGGTGGTGCACACAGACTATGGTAAGGCCACCTATTCAGGTTATTTAATATTTTCCCTAGCCAGTCAGGTAGTTGATCATCCGATTAAACAATAAGAGTGTTGGCACTGCAGCCAATCAGCAGTCTTATTATGACCAGTGTCAGTTATTACATTGCTTGGTTTCTACATGCTGATTATTTTTTTTTAGCTTTTTTAGTTCACACAAAGGGAAATTCTATTTAACATTTCAGTAAATTCTTTACAAGTTTGGTGTTTTTTCATACCTCAAATATGAAGGCGTACTTTTACAGGTTATGCTGTAGATTCCCATTTAAAAAAAATAGCTTACTTATAGAGAATGAGTCCATAAATTAAAAAGAGATTAAAGATCACTTTTTTTTTCTAAAACTCTGAAATTCCATCATTCATCTTTCTATATAATTTATTAACTTGCTGCTGCATTAATTTCCCCAATAGCTTCTTCTATTGAACGAGAAGCAATATTTCCTTCTGATTGGCAGTGCGATATCATATAATATGAAAGCTGTAAGTCATTATGGGGAAGCCAGCCCGGTCATGTCCAAGATAATGAAATTCATCTCTGGTTGATGCATCTTTTGAAGTGTGTAAAACTGGCGCAGCCATTATAGCTGACTAAGGTGCGGACATATCTTTGCCGCAACCTGCGCAGCTGTTCTGGGGCAATAGAGGAAAGGGGGCCACTACTACCTCCAATGCAAAGAAACAGACACATTATTGGATGTCAACGAGCCCAAATAATGTTTTTGCACAGGGCCCCACTTCTGCCCGTGTCTACCTCTGAGCTGACTCATGCGAAGTGAATCACATGATGTTCAAATTTGAACTCCTGCTAACTCCTAAAAATTTGACACAATTTCAGTTTAATTAGAATTAGAACCTCTAATACCATTAATTTATAATGCTCTAGCATGCAGTTTTAGTCATGTGGATTCTGACACTAGACACATAATGGGGTTTTATGTATAATCCTTCTACTGAAGAACAGCAATCACTGGCACTGACATAGGGGTAAAACGTGGACAACAATGAATGCTATTGGTGGGTTTACAAAGGGAGAAGGGTAAACCTATTTAGAGTAAAATACTATAAAATCTATAATAATAATGATAATAATAATGTTATGTAATAATAGTAATAATAAAAAAAATGTCTATTATTATTATTATTTTTTTTTAACACTATGGATTGGTAAAGTCTAAAGAAGGCAACCTCTACAGAATAAAATGACGTAAAATCTGTAGCAATAATAATAACAACAATAGTTAAAGTAATAGCATTGCTTATTATTATTATTATTATTATTATTATTATTATTATTATTTAATTACTACTACAGAAAAATATTATTAATAATAAGAATATAATAATAATATCAGAATGAACAGCTATAGTCTAAAATAGGCAACCTCTATAAAATACCATAAAATATGTAGTAATAATAATAGTATAATAACAATACAACTAACAACAATAATGATAATAATAATAATAATTATTATTATTATTATTATTACCGTACATATTTTATGGTTATTATTAGGGTTGAGCGACTTTTGCTTTTTTAGGATCGAGTCGGGTTTCATGAAACCCGACTGTCTCGAAAGTCGGATCGTGTGAAATCGGCCGATTATTGTGCAAAGTCGGGGGGCCGACCAAAACACGAAACCCAATGCAAGTCAATGGGGATTTTTTTTTCTTTTTTCTTTTTTTTTCTTTTTCCTTCTTTCTCTCTCTCTCTCTCTCTCTCTCGTCCCTGCAAGGTTTGTGTTTCACTGTGGAAATCGCTATATCCCAAACGTTAACATGGCGGTTTTAACCCCTGTGACGCCGCACAAAGCGAGCTGGAACCCATGTCATCACGCTGCACACACTCCTTCATTGGTTTAAAAAATGGCGGGGAAAGCGTCATGCAAAACGCGACTTTGGCGCGAAGATCGCCGACCGTGTGGCCGATCCCACGCTGGGGTCGGTTCGGGTTTCACGAAACCCGACTTTGCCAAAAGTCGATGACTTTTGAAAATGACCGATCCGTTTCGCTCAACCCTAGTTATTATACAAATTATACTATATATAATATAAGCATTATACTTTTAATATGTATAATAATACTAATTATTACTTTTGATAGGTATAGTAAAATACGATAATAATAATAATCTTTATTTATATAATGCCAACATATTCCTTGGCGCTTTACAATTCAACAGTTCATATAGTATACAAGGCATAAGTAACAACGTTAAAGATAATACAATAATTAGAGCAATATAATGACGGCCCTGCTCGTAAGAGCTTACAATCTACAATGAGGTGGGGGGGGACACAAAGTACAGGTGTGTATTTATAATGATGGTCCAGCAATCTTGAGGGAATGGAGGATAGATAAAGGCTGCATGAAGTAGTCACCAGCTAGCATGCATTGTGCTTTTGGGTGTCGTGAAGTTTGAAGGAGAGTTATTCTCAGATAACTAATGAATGACACACACACATACACACACACTCTTTGATTAGCAAACATGATAGGCCGCTCTAAACAGGGAGCATCTAAAACTGTATAAGTTGTGGTTAGTCCTAATTTCTTGGGGTGGAGCATTCCATAATATTGGTGCATCTCAGGGGAAGTCTTGGAGCCCGGATTGGGAGATACAGATTAGTGCAGAGGTTAGTCAAAAATCGCTTGCAGAGTGTAACGAGCGGGTAGGCCGATAAACCAAAATGAGGGAGGAGATGTAGGGGGTGGCACATAGTGGAGAGCTTTATGGGTGTGAAAAAACAGTTTAAATTGGATCCTATAATGAAAGGACAGCAAGTGCAATGACTTTCAAAGAACAGATGCCTCCGAGTAACGATTAGCCAGATAGATGACCCTGTATGCTGCATTAAGGATGGACTGGAGAGAGGAAAGTCAAGTGAGTGGGAGACCAACTAATAGAGCATTACAGTAGTCAAGGTGAGAGTGAATCATGGCAACAGTGAGGGTTTTCATTATTTCCATTGTGAGAAAGGGGTGGTTTCTAGAGATGTTCTTTAGGTGTAAGCGATAAGAGCGGGCAAGAGATTGCATATGGGTGGTGAAGGAGAGATTGGTGTCAAACATAACACCCAGACAGCGCACTTGCTGCCTGGCCGCTACTATGGTGCCACCCACGGAAAGGGAGATGTCAGATTTAGGGAGGTCAATAGACGGAGGGCATAAAAGAAGTTCAGTCTTGGAAAGATTACGTTTAAGATATAGAGCGGACATGATGTTGAAAACTATGGATAGACAGTCACTGGTGTTCTGTAGCACAACATATGTAGTTATATGTCATCAGCATAAAGATGGTACCGAAAGCCAAATCTGCTGATGGCCTGTCCAAATGGGCCCATGTAGAGAGAGAGAAAAGAAGAGGGCAAAGGACTGAGCGCTAAGGGACAGCAACAGTGAGAGAAAGAGGAGAACAAGTGGAGCCAGCAAATGATACTCTGAAGGAGCGGTCAGAAAGATAAGAAGAGAACTAGGAGATTAAGCCTTAATGCCTATTGATTGGAGCATAGAGAGTAGGAGATGGTGGTCAACAGTGTTGAAAACTGCAGAGAGGTCAAGAAGGATGAGCAGAGTGTGGTCACCATTATGTTTTATTGTCAGAAGGTCATTGTACACTTTGATGAGTGCAGTTTATGTGGAATGTAGGGGGAGGAAGCCGGACTGTGATGGATCAAGGAGAGAGTGAGTGGAGAGGTAACGTATAAGTTGGGAGTAGACCAGGTTCTCCAAGATTTTAAAGATGAAGGGGAGATTGGAGACTAGTCTGTAGTTATTTGTGCAGGATGGGTCAAGAGAGTGTGTTTTAATAATGGGATAATAATAGAGTGTTGAAGGAGAAAAGGAAAATATTAGAGGAAAGGGAGAAACTGAAGATTTTAGTTAGGTGAGTAGTGACGGACGACTGGAGAGAGAGACTGGAGGAGATATGAGGGAATGGGGTCAGTAGTGCATGTAGAAGGATGAGAAGAAGAGGGCTTTTGGACTGAGTAGGGTTTGAAAGGTGTCAAAGTTTTTTTGGGGTGTTGGATAGTGAGAAGATAATGGTGATGTAGTAGCTCTGGCAAGGTGAAGGGCAGAGTTGTAGGTCCTTAACATAAATTTGTAGTGGATGAAGTTTTCAGGTGTGCGATTTTTCCTCCATAGGCATTCGGCACTCCTAGAGCATCGCTGGAGAAATCTAGTTTGCGATGTGAGCCAGGACTTCTTTACTCTGTGATTGGAGATTCTGAGGGTGAGGGGCACTACTTGGTCCAGGGTGCTTCTGAGAGTGTCATTGTAGTAGTGTTCAAAAAGAACAGGACAGGAAAAAGAGGAGATTGGGGACAGTGATGAGTGTAGGGAGGCTCTAAGTGTATGAGGGTTATCAGCTTGTAGATTTCTGAATGTTTGGTAGGTAGGAGTGTGCTTTGATTGACGAGGATTTGTGAGCATGAAGGAGAGAATGTTGTGGTCAGAGAGGGGGAAGAGGCAAGTCATCTAGGTAGGAGACTGAACAGAGCCAGTCAAAGACTAGATCAAGGGTGTTACCATCTTTGTGTGTCTCAGAGTTTGAGATCTGTGAGAGGCACAGAGAAGTAGGCAAAGAGAGAAGCTAGGATGCAGATAGGGAAGTGGGGCTGTTTATGGGGATTTTGAAGTCTCCCTGGAAAAGGGTTGGCAATTCTGAGGACATGAAGTGAAGCAGCCAGGCAGAAAAATGGTCAAGGAACTGGGTGGGTGAGTCTGGGGGACAGTATATGACTGCAACTCTGAGGGAGAGAGGATGGAAGAGCCTGATGGTGTGGACCGCAAATGAAGGGAATGAGAGTGACGAAACTGGGGGGATGACATGGAAAGTGCATTGTGAGGACAGGAGAATGCCTAGTCCATCACCAAGTCTGTTTGCGGGTCTAAGGGAATGATATAAATGTAACCCACCATAAGAAATAGCAGCAGGGGAGACCAAGTTAGAATCCTGAATCTAGGTTTTAGTGAGGGCAACAGATTAAGAGAGCTGTTCAAAAAGTAGTTGTGCAGGAAAAGAAGCTTATTGCATACAGACCATGGATTCCAAGAGGTCACAGTTAAAAGAGGGAGATGAAGAAGTACAGCTAATGTTAACCAGGTTAGTAAGGTTTCAATATGAGGTGGGAGAGGGGTTGAAGTTAGTGGATGGTGGACCAAGGTTGGGGAAGATATCCCTTGAGCTAAGTAGCAATAGGAGGAGAAAGAGCAAGTAGTTCTTGGATTTGTGACAAGTTTTATTGTGCGATCTGTTTGAGCAAGATGGAGTGAGATTTTTCAGGAAGGTAAAAAGAGTTTGGGAGCTGTACATGGCAGATGCAAGTAGAGAGGAGCTGATGTGGATGAGTGGTGATGGAAGGGGGATGGGACAGTGAATGTGAACGATAGCATCTATAATAATAATGTTGTTGTTATCATAATGGTTATTATCAGTTTTGCTAAGTAGGCAACCTCTTTAAAGTAAAATATAAAATATGCTGTTTTATTGTCAGCAGAACGCTGCTCAGTAGAGCTAAACCTGGACTTTGTCTCAGGAGTGACTGCTCACTGCTCAGTATTGCCAGTTACTATAGCTGAACCTGAAGAGGCAGCAGTAACCAAGCGTACAGCCCGGATCTGAGCAAGACGCTGAAACCGACATCTTTGCTCAGCAGCATTCCCTGTGGTCGAGACTGAATGGGGGATAGCAGGACAAAACAAGGCTTGGGATCCATCCTGTGCAGAGGAAGAATCCTGGTGCCTAACATATGTATTTTTATTATTGTTATTGATCATAATAATAACAATAATAATATGCATTATTATTAATAATATTATTGTTGATAGGTGTAGTCTCTAGAGTAAATTGCTATCAAATCTGTACACTCATTATAACTATCATAATAATTATTATTGTTAATATAATTGATAGATGGAGTCTAAAGTAGTAAACCTCTCTAGAGTAAAATACTTTATGTTCGGTAATAATAATAATACCAACCACCTCTGTTTAGACTTAAAACTTTAAAATAATTAAGAGGAGCTCTTATTTGTATAGCTTGATTTTTTTTAATACCACAATTATCTGTGTGTAAATCTTTAAACCCGAGCTGAATATGGAAGCAAATTCTGTTTGTTTAGACACTGCTCCCTCCCCTTCTATAGCACACAAAAAAAAGAAAAATAAACAATTCCAAACTGTTCATTTCTCTCTTGATAGCCAAATACCATTAGCCAAAAGCCAAATTCCACTAGGCACAGCTGGCATTCATCCATCAAACAGGTTGGAAAATGAAAACTTGTACAATAAAATGAGTCCCTCGTTGCCACTGAGTCACATTCCTATGGGATGTGGTAAGAAGCTGTAGAAATCACTAATAGGGCAATGTCTCCATAGACCTAAGATCTCAACCTTTTTCCTCCCTAAGTTTTCATAAACACTTCAAGTCACCATGTAGGTTGAATTTCTATTCATAACGCAGCTGAGAAGCGTATATGTTGCTCCTCACCCTACTGTTCACACATGTTTCATAAACAAAACGTTCAGGAATGGCAGCTCCCAGATGTGTTCACAACTATTTTTTTGAATAATTTAAGATCTGTTCAGTTTTTTTCCGTGTTTCTGCTTATGTTAAGTGGAGGCTGATAGAAAGATCTGAAATATTAGGCATGCGGCGCTAGGCTGTTGCACCTAATTTTTTACACGTTCACACCCTACAGAAGTCTCTATGAAGCTTCAAAAAGGCAAGTGAGGAAAAATGTCAGCAAACGTGTAAACAAACAGCTGCTTCCCAACATATGTATTTTCTTTGATATTTTTCAGGTGCTATAATCTACTATCCATATATGTCAAGCTTGTAACATTCAGCATAATTTAACTGTAATTGATAACGCAAGGGCAGATGGCCAGAAGTTTAAGCCTCTCCTTACATCCTCTTAGGTTGTTGAAGAAAACATAGCAGATGGTTCATCCACGCTTTATTTATGTGTTGCTTCTAACTCCTTTGCCTTCATGATAATGGATCATTATTCCTTGCTGAGCACAAACACCAATATGCTTTTAAATCTGCTTCTTGAAATTTCGTAAAAAGGAAGGCTGCATTTCATAAGAATTTATGGATCTGCACTTAGCAGGGGAACAGTAGCATTAAATTATCTGCTTGCTGTCAGAAGCAATAATTTAATAACTTGACTTTGAGTGGTTTCAAATGTTGGCTTGGCTCGTTAATTTGACATTCGTAATTAACCCGCAAGCTTAGGTAATGAAGAGGCCCCGGCAAAACTGTAAGATATAAAACAGTTCGCATTAACCTCTTAATGATTGCAAATCATTATTTATGGAAACTGTCAAGGGGTTGTATGAGAATACAAAAAAAAAAAAAATGTTTTTTTTCAACAGAAATATGACCATTTTACTGTATGGGCACTACTTATTGACAATAATGGTTCTGTGTATTAATCCTTTACTAACATTTGACATACCGTACTGATACGTCACAGGCCAGTTCCCTGATTTTGATGCAGGCATACACGAGAAGCCTGCATCTATCTTAGCACATGATGGCTGAATTAATCAGCCATCATGTGTCTCTAACAGTTGTGGGTGGAGTGGATGTTAACCTGCTAAATCTCATGTAGCAGTAGGACACGTCATTCTACCTGCCCATCGGTGGGCCAGTGATGTGATCGGGGGATCCGATGGGTTGCCATGATAGCCAAGGGTTTGCTGAAGACCCCTTTGCCTGTCAATCCTCCTGTAAAAGACAGTGTTTAGCGCTGCTATGTATAGTACAAGCGGAGGATCGGGGAGCCGATGGGTTGCCATGATAGCCAAAGGTCTGCTGAAGACCCCTGTGCCTGTCAATCCTCCTGTAAAAGACAAAATTTTGCATTGCTATACATAGCTCAAGCGATTGGATGGTCACAGCTTCAAGTTCAGTTTTACTGTATCGTGAACATGGTTAATATAAAAAAAAAAAAACAATTGTGAAATCGCATTTTTTTTGCAATTTTAACACTTGGAATTTGTCCTCGCTTTCCAGTGTTTCACAGGATAAAATGAATGCTATTATTCAAAAGAACACCTTGTCCCACAAAAAACGAGCCATCATACGGATATATTTATGGAAAAATAATAAAGTTATTACTCTTGGAAAAACGGAAGGAAAAAACTAAAATGAAAAAAAAAATGGAAAATGTCCATGCCGCGAAGAGCTAAGAAGAAAGAAGACTTTATTTTACCTCCAAGCTTATGCAATTTTTTTTAGACGAAAGTCATTCACAGACATTTTACATTAAAAAAATGTATTGCATTTTAAGAGTGAATTTTTTGTGCTGCTAGATGTTACTTTGAAAGCTATAATGCAATATTAGTGGGTTTAATTTGCTAAAACTGACTAACTGCAAACTTTTCTTAGGCATTTTTTAAATGTATCAAATTGGTTCTTTCTGTTTCTGATATATTTATCAATTTTTTTTAACTGTCTAAAACTGGCCATACAGATAAGATTCCTGGCCATTGCACATTAGTTTGGAAGACAACTATATTTCTGGACTCTCCATACAGATGAGCAATCGGCTTTGCCAATCACTCATTTTTTTTAAAGGCAACCTATCAGTTGATTTATTCTGTCCAAAAACACAGGCAAAATGAGTCAGAGCCTGGCTGCATGTGTAAGGGTGGGGTGTCCATGGCCGAAGGTTACATCCGTGCCCAGAAAAAGGGGGTCTGGTGGGTGTGGGTTATTTTACCTTAGCGATACGCTAACGAAGGTTAGGATCCGATGATTAAGAGAGGTCAGAAGCCAAAAATAAATGTTTCTTTACAGGACAAACTGATAAAATATATGTACATCCAATATTAGGCATCACTGGCATTTCCCCACGGTCCTGAGGTCACCGCAGTTAAGCCCGGCTAGTAACCTCGATGATGTCACTGATGGTCAATGATGCTGCGCTCTCAGCCTGGACAGTCGCATCTTGGCACCATCCAGGTTGAAAACTATTTAGCCCCCAGACATGGATTACAATGTGGAACACAATGACAGGTATGGTACATTGTTGTTTTTTATTTCAGTTTTATTACAGGAGATCAAGGTCTTTGGTGGAATTAGGCGAGGTCGTAAGTATGGTTTGATTGAGATTTTTAAAAGCGTCTGTGTCATTTTTTCAATTAAAGATCTTCAGTCTGGCTATGTCTGAATTTACTATACAACTATAGGATTAGTAATGGAGAGGTGTCTTATAGACACCTCCTCCTTCTTGACTGATGGCTCATTTGCCTGGTCACACAGCATGAAGGCTGTCAGTCAAGCAGTAGCAGATGGCTGGGCAGGAAATAGATTTGGAGTGACACAGGCTTTAGATCTACAAATAGCTCTACAGCCTCATTTGCATATCAATTCAATTGGCGATTTCACAGTAATGCAGGAATGAACTGACCATTTAAACATTTTGCTGGACTTGTCTTTAAAAGAGCTACATGTGCATATAAATATTTTGAGGGATGAACTGCTGACAGATTTCCTTGAAGAGACTAGATATGAGCAAATTATTTCAATTATTTCAATAGTTTGAATTAGGTAAAAGTCATAGATTTTAGATTTTTCTTTTTTACTCAAAGTAAAATTACTTTGAATAATATAATTATGACTCCTTTTTAAGCCTGGAGTAGAATAAGATATGCTAAACTGTATTTAAGAGTGCCCCATACCACAAGTCCCTATGACTTAATGAACTCTTAGCACTGTTATGACAATCTTTAGATTTTATTAGCCGAATAATTTATAGGAGTTTATTTCTTTATAAATGATCATTCCTTAAGAGGAGACATTGAGATTATAATCCAACTTTTTCTCATAATATTATATTTATATCTGATTACAGTTGAGGTCTAATAATGTCTCACAGCTCCATCTTTGTTATGGGATCCCATTATGAAAGAATTCTTTGTTGAAATGCAGATGTTTGGATTTCAAAGTTCTGTAGGTCTGTTAACAGGACGGTTGTTTAACTTGCTTAGTGCAGCATAAAGTATTATTTTGTCAGATTTAAGATAAATTTATTATAAGACCCCCTGCCAGAATTCTATGAGACCTCTCTTTGTAGCAGGTTACTGTATGCTTTGCAAAGTGTTAACTAGAAAGCCATATCTCAAGGTGTTCATTTCTTAAAAAATAATAATTATTATTATATATTAATATATTGTGCATCTCTGTATTTCAGACATATTCATTAACCCCTTCATGACCCAGCCTATTTTGGCCTTAATGACCTTGCCGTTTTTTGCAATTCTGACCAGTGTCCCTTTATGAGGTAATAACTCAGGAACGCTTCAACGGATCCTAGCGATTCTGAGATTGTTTTTTCGTGACATATTGGGCTTCATGTTAGTGGTAAATTTAGGTCGATAATTTCTAAGTTTATTTGTGAAAAAAATGGAAATTTGGCAAAAATGTTGAAAATTTTGCAATTTTCACATTTTGAATTTTTATTCTGTTAAACCAGAGAGTTATGTGACACAAAATAGCTAATAAATAACGTTTCCCACATGTCTACTTTACATCAGCACAATTTTGGAAACAATTTTTTTTTTTTGCTAGGAAGTTATAAGGGTTAAAATTTGACCAGTGATTTCTCATTTTTACAACAAAATTTACAAAACCATTTTTTTTAGGGACCACCTCACATTTGAAGTCATTTTGAGGGTTCTATATGGCTGAAAATACCCAAAAGTGACACCATTCTAAAAACTGCACCCCTCAAGGTGCTCAAAACCACATTCAAGAAGTTTATTAACCCTTCAGGTGTTTCACAGCAGCAGAAGCAACATGGAAGTAAAAAATGAACAATTAACTTTTTAGTCACAAAAATGATCTTTTAGCAACAATTTTTTATTTTCCCAAGGGTAAACGGAGAAACTGGACAATGGACATTGTTGTCCAATTTGTCCTGAGTATGCTGATACCTCATATGTGGGGGTAAACCACTGTTTGGGCGCACGGCAGGGCTCGGAAGGGAAGGAGCGCCATTTGACTTTTTGAATGAAAAATTATATCCATCGTTAGCGGACACCATGTCGCGTTTGGAAAGCCCCCGTGTGCCTAAACATTGGAGCTCCCCCACAAGTGACCCCATTTTGGAAACTATACCCCCCCAAGGAACTTATCTAGAAGCATAGTGAGCACTTTAAACCCCCAGGTGCTTCACAAATTGATCCGTAAAAATGAAAAAGTACTTTTTTTTTCACACAAAAAATTATTTTTGCCTCAATTTTTTCATTTTCACATGGGCAACAGGATAAAATGGATCCTAAATTTTGTTGGGCAATTTCTCCTGAGTACACCGATACCTCATATGTGGGGGTAAACCACTGTTTGGGCACATGGTAAGGCTCGGAAGGGAAGGAGCGCCATTTGACTTTTTGAATGAAAAATTATCTCCATCGTTAGCGGACACCATTTCGCGTTTGGAAAGCCCCTGTGTGCCTAAACATTGGAGCTCCTCCACAAGTGACCCCATTTTGGAAACTAGACCCCCCAAGGAACTTATCTAGAGGCATAGTGAGCACTTTAAACCCTCAGGTGCTTCACAAATTGATCCGCAAAAATGAAAAAGTACTTTTTTTTCACACAAAATTTCTTTTAGCTTCAATTCTTTCATTTTCACATGGGCAACAGGATAAAATGGATCCTAAAATTTGTTGGGCAATTTCTCCTGAGTACGCCGATGCCTCATATGTGGGGGTAAACCACTGTTTGGGTGCACGGCAAGGCTCGGAAGGGAAGGAGCGCCATTTGACTTTTTTAATGGAAAATTAGCTCCAATCGTTAGCGGACACCATGTCGCGTTTGGAGAGCCCCTGTGTGCCTAAACATTGGAGCTCCCCTACAAGTGACCACATTTTGGAAACTAGACCCCCCCAAGGAACTTATGTAGATGCATAGTGAGCACTTTAAACCCCCAGGTGCTTCCCAGAAGTTTATAACGCAGAGCCGTGAAAATAAAAAATAATTTTTCTTTCCTCAAAAATGATTTTTAGCCCAGAATTTTTTATTTTCCCAAGGGTAACAGGAGAAATTGGACCCCAAATGTTGTTGTCCAGTTTGTCTTGACTACGATGATACCCCATATGTGTGGGTAAACCACTGTTTGGGCGCACGGCAGGGCTCGGAAGGGAAGGCACGCCATTTGGCTTTTTGAATGGAAGATTAGCTCCAATCATTAGCGGACACCATGTCGCATTTGGAGAGCCCCTGTGTGCCTAAACATTGGAGCTCCCCCACAAGTGACCCCATTTTGGAAACTAGACCTCCCAAGGAACTAATCTAGATGTGTGGTGAGCACTTTGAACCCCCAAGTGCTTCACAGAAGTTTATAACGCAGAGCCATGAAAATAAAAAATAATTTTTATTTCCTCAAAAATGATTTTTAGCCCACAATTTTTTATTTTCCCAAGGGTAACAGGAGAAATTGGACCCCAAAAGTTCTTGTCCAGTTTCTCCTGAGTACGCTGATACCCCATATGTGGGGGTAAACCACTGTTTGGGCACAAGTCGGGGCTCGGAAGGGAGGTAGTGACGTTTTGAAATGCAGGCTTTGATGGAGTGGTCTGAGTGCGTCAGATTCCATTTGCAGAGCCCCTGATGTGCCTAAACAGTAGAAACCCCCCACAAGTGACCCCATTTTGGAAACTAGACCCCCTAAGAAACTTATCTAGATATGTGGTGAGCACTTTGAACCCCCAAGTGCTTCACAGAAGTTTACAATGCAGAGCCGTGAAAATAAAAAATCATTTTTCTTTCCTTAAAAATGATGTTTTAGCAAGCAATTTTTTTATTTTCACAAGGGTAACAGGAGAAATTGGACCCCAATAATTGTTGCCCAGTTTGTCCTGAGTACACGGATACCCCATATGTGGGGGTAAACCACTGTTTGGGCACAAGTCGGGGCTCGGAAGGGAGGTAGTGACGTTTTGAAATGCAGGCTTTGATGGAGTGGTCTGCGTGCGTCACATTCCATTTCCAGAGCCCCTGATATGCCTAAACAGTAGAAACCCCCATTTTGGAAACTAGACCCCCCAAGAAACTTATCTAGATATGTGGTGAGCACTTTGAACCCCCAAGTGCTTCACAGAAGTTTACAACGCAGAGCCGTGAAAATAAAAAATCATTTTTCATTCCTCTAAAATTATGTTTTAGCAAGCAATGTTTTATTTTCGCAAGGGTAACAGGAGAAATTGGACCCCAATAATTGTTGCCCAGTTTGTCCTGAGTATGCTGGTACCCCATATGTGGGGGTAAACCACTGTTTGGGCACACGTCGGGGCTCGGAAGGGAGGGAGCACCATTTGACTTTTTGAACGCAAGATTGGCTGGAATCAATGGTGGCGCCACGTTGCGTTTGGAGACCCCTGATGTGCCTAAACAGTGGAAACCCCTCAATTCTAACTCCAACACTAACCCCAACACACCCCTAACCCTAATCCCAACCCTAACCCCAACACACCCCTAACCCTAATCCCAACTCTAGCCATAACCCTAATCACAACCCAACCCCAACACACCCCTAACCACAACCTTAATCCCAACCTTAATCCCAACCCTAACCCCAACCCTAACCACAACTTTAACCCCAACACACCCCTAACCCTAACCATAACCCTAACCACAAGCCTATTCTTAATCCTATTTCCAACCCTAGCCCTAATTCCAACCCTAACTGTAATTCCAACCCCAACCCTAAGGCTATGTGTCATGATTCTCAATGGCGAGAGAACATAGCCCAGCATATATGAGAACTAGCTCTTGGAAGATGGAAACTATACTGACCATGAACTAAACCTGCCGCACAACTAGAAGTGGCCGGGTAGCATGCCTACGTTTTTTTATCCCTAGATGCCCAGCGCCAGCCGGAGAACTACCTAATCCTAGCAGAGGAAAAGACAGTCCTGGCTCACCTCTAGAGAAATTTTCCCAAAAGGCAGACAGAGGCCCCCACATATATTGGCGGTGATTTAAGATGAAATGACAAACGTAGTATGAAAATAGGTTTAGCAAAATCGAGGTCCGCTTACTAGATAGCATGAAGACAGAAAGGGCACTTTCATGGTCAGCAGAAAACCCTATCAAAACACCATCCAGAAATTACTTTAAGACTCTAGCATTAACTCATAACACCAGAGTGGCAATTTCCGCTCACAAGAGCTTTCCAGACACAGTAACGAAACAGCAGCTGTGAACAGGAACAAAATGCAAAAACACACAAGGACAAAAGTCCAACTTAGCTGGGAGTTGTCTAGTAGCAGGAACAAGCACAGAAAGGCTACTGATTACATTGTTGACCGGCATGAAACTGACAGAGGAGCAAGGTTATATAGCGACTCCCACATCCTGATAGGAGCAGGTGAACAGAGGGGATGATGCACACAAGTTAAATTCCACAAGTGGCCACCGGGGGAGCCCAGAATCCAATTTCACAACAGTACCCCCCCCCTCAAGGAGGGGGCACCGAACCCTCACCAGAACCACCAGGGCGATCAGGATGAGCCCTATGAAAGGCACGGACAAGATCGGAGGCATGAACATCAGAGGCAGTGACCCAAGAATTATCCTCCTGACCGTATCCCTTCCATTTGACCAGATACTGGAGTTTCCGTCTGGAAACACGAGAGTCCAAGATCTTTTCCACAACGTACTCCAACTCACCCTCAACCAACACCGGAGCAGGAGGCTCAACGGAAGGCACAGCTGGTACCTCATACCTGCGCAACAATGACCGATGAAAAACATTATGAATCGAAAAGGATGCAGGGAGGTCCAAACGGAAGGACACAGGGTTAAGAATCTCCAATATCTTGTACGGGCCGATGAACCGAGGCTTAAACTTAGGAGAAGAAACCCTCATAGGGACAAAACGAGAAGACAACCACACCAAGTCCCCAACACAAAGCCGAGGACCAACACGATGACGGCGGTTGGCAAAAAGCTGAGTCTTCTCCTGGGACAACTTCAAATTGTCCACCACCTGCCCCCAAATCTGATGCAACCTCTCCACCACAGCATCCACTCCAGGACAATCCGAAGATTCCACTTGACCGGAGGAAAATCGAGGATGAAACCCCGAATTACAGAAAAACGGGGACACCAAGGTGGCAGAGCTGGCCCGATTATTGAGGGCGAACTCCGCCAAAGGCAAAAAAGCAACCCAATCATCCTGATCCGCAGACACAAAACACCTCAAATATGTCTCCAAAGTCTGATTAGTCCGCTCGGTCTGGCCATTAGTCTGAGGATGGAAAGCAGACGAAAAAGACAAATCTATGCCCATCCTAGCACAGAATGCCCGGCAAAATCTAGACACGAATTGGGTCCCTCTGTCAGAAACGATATTCTCCGGAATACCATGCAAATGAACAACATTTTGAAAAAACAGAGGAACCAACTCGGAAGAAGAAGGCAACTTAGGCAAGGGAACCAGATGGACCATCTTAGAGAAACGGTCACACACCACCCAGATGACAGACATCTTCTGAGAAACAGGCAGATCCGAAATAAAATCCATCGAGATGTGCGTCCAAGGCCTCTTCGGGATAGGCAAGGGTAGCAACAATCCACTAGCCCGAGAACAACAAGGCTTGGTCCGAGCACAAACGTCACAAGACTGCACAAAGCCTCGCACATCTCGTGACAGGGAAGGCCACCAGAAGGACCTTGCCACCAAATACCTGGTACCAAAGATTCCAGGATGACCTGCCAACGCAGAAGAATGAACCTCAGAGATGACTCTACTGGTCCAATCATCAGGAACAAACAGTCTACCAGGTGGGCAACGATCAGGTCTATCCGCCTGAAACTCCTGCAAGGCCCGCCGCAGGTCTGGAGAAACGGCAGACAATATCACTCCATCTTTAAGGATACCTGTGGGCTCAGAATTACCAGGGGAGTCAGGCTCAAAACTCCTAGAAAGGGCATCCGCCTTAACATTCTTAGAACCCGGTAGGTAAGACACCACAAAATTAAACCGAGAGAAAAACAACGACCAGCGCGCTTGTCTAGGATTCAGGCGCCTGGCAGACTCAAGGTAAATTAAATTTTTGTGGTCAGTCAATACCACCACCTGATGTCTGGCCCCCTCAAGCCAGTGACGCCACTCCTCAAAAGCCCACTTCATGGCCAAAAGCTCCCGATTCCCAATATCATAATTCCGCTCGGCGGGCGAAAATTTACGGGAAAAAAAAGCACAAGGTCTCATCACGGAGCAGTCGGAACTTCTCTGCGACAACACCGCCCCAGCTCCGATTTCAGAAGCGTCGACCTCAACCTGAAAAGGAAGAGCAACATCAGGCTGACGCAACACTGGGGCGGAAGAAAAGCGGCGCTTGAGCTCCCGAAAGGCCTCCACAGCATCAGGGGACCAATCAGCAACATCAGCACCCTTCTTAGTCAAATCAGTCAATGGTTTTACAACATCAGAAAAACCAGCAATAAATCGACGATAAAAGTTAGCAAAGCCCAAAAATTTCTGAAGACTCTTAAGAGAAGAGGGTTGCGTCCAATCACCAATAGCCTGAACCTTGACAGGATCCATCTCGATGGAAGAGGGGGAAAAAATGTATCCCAAGAAGGAAATCTTCTGAACCCCAAAAACACACTTGGAACCCTTCACACACAAGGAATTAGACCGCAAAACCTGAAAAACCCTCCTGACCTGCTGGACATGAGAGTCCCAATCATCCGAAAAAATCAGAATATCATCCAGATACACAATCATAAATTTATCCAAATAATCGCGGAAAATGTCATGCATAAAGGACTGGAAGACTGAAGGGGCATTTGAAAGACCAAAAGGCATCACCAAATACTCAAAATGGCCCTCGGGCGTATTAAATGCGGTTTTCCACTCATCCCCCTGCTTGATTCGCACCAAATTATACGCCCCACGGAGATCAATCTTAGAGAACCACTTGGCCCCCTTTATACGAGCAAACAAATCAGTAAGCAGTGGTAACGGATATTGATATTTAACCGTGATTTTATTCAAAAGTCGATAATCAATACACGGCCTCAAAGAGCCGTCTTTCTTAGACACAAAGAAAAAACCGGCTCCTAAGGGAGATGACGAAGGACGAATATGTCCCTTTTCCAAGGACTCCTTTATATATTCTCGCATAGCAGCGTGTTCAGGCACAGACAGATTAAATAAACGACCCTTAGGGTATTTACTACCCGGGATCAAGTCTATGGCACAATCGCACTCCCGGTGCGGAGGTAGTGAACCAACCTTGGGTTCTTCAAAAACGTCACGAAAGTCAGACAAGAATTCAGGAATCTCAGAGGGAATAGATGATGAAATGGAAACCAAAGGTACGTCCCCATGAGTTCCTTTACATCCCCAGCTTAACACAGACATAGCTCTCCAGTCGAGGACTGGGTTATGAGATTGCAGCCATGGCAATCCTAGCACCAAAACATCATGTAGATTATACAGCACCAGAAAGCGAATAACCTCCTGGTGATCCGGATTAACACGCATAGTCACTTGTGTCCAGTATTGTGGTTTATTACTAGCCAATGGGGTGGAGTCAATCCCTTTCAGAGGTATCGGAGCCTCCAATGGCTCCAAATCATACCCACAGCGTTTGGCAAAGGACCAATCCATAAGACTCAAAGCAGCGCCAGAGTCGACATAGGCGTCCGCGGTAATAGATGACAAAGAACAAATCAGGGTCACAGATAGAATAAACTTAGACTGTAAAGTGCTAATTGAAACAGACTTGTCAGGCTTCTTAGTACGCTTAAAGCATGCTGATATAACATGAGTTGAATCACCACAATAGAAGCACAACCCATTTTTTCGTCTAAAATTCTGCCGCTCGCTTCTGGACAGAATTCTATCACATTGCATATTTTCTGGCGTTTTCTCAGTAGACACCGCCAAATGGTGCACAGGTTTGCGCTCCCGCAGACGCCTATCGATCTGAATAGCCATCGTCATGGACTCATTCAGACTCGCAGGCACAGGGAACCCCACCATAACATCCTTAATGGCATCAGAGAGACCTTCTCTGAAAATCGCCGCCAGGGCGCACTCATTCCACTGAGTAAGCACAGACCATTTGCGGAATTTTTGGCAGTATATTTCAGCTTCATCTTGCCCCTGAGACAAGGACATCAAGGCCTTTTCCGCCTGAAGCTCTAAATGAGGTTCCTCATAAAGCAACCCCAAGGCCAGAAAAAACGCATCCACATTGAGCAACGCAGGATCCCCTGGTGCCAATGCAAAAGCCCAGTCTTGAGGGTCGCCCCGGAGCAAGGAAATTACAATCCTGACCTGCTGTGCAGGGTCTCCGGCAGAGCGAGACTTCAGGGACAAAAACAATTTGCAATTATTTTTAAAATTTTGAAAGTGAGATCTATTCCCCGAGAAGAATTCAGGCAAAGGAATTCTAGGCTCAGACATAGGTGCATGAACAACAAAATCTTGCAAATTTTGTACCTTTGTGGCGAGATTATTCAAACCTGTAGCTACACTCTGAAGATCCATTTGAAACAGGTGAACACAGAGCCATTCAAGGATTAGAAGGAGAGGAAGAGAGGAAGGCTGCAGTATAGGCAGACTAGCAAGTGATTCAATTAAGAGCACACTCAGAACTAGAGGGAAAAAAAAAAAAAAAAAAAATTGTAGCAGACTTCTTTTTTCTCTCCTTTCTCAGCCAGTAATTTAACCCTTTTTTGGGCCGGTCAAACTGTCATGATTCTCAATGGCGAGAGAACATAGCCCAGCATATATGAGAACTAGCTCTTGGAAGATGGAAACTATACTGACCATGAACTAAACCTGCCGCACAACTAGAAGTGGCCGGGTAGCATGCCTACGTTTTTTTATCCCTAGATGCCCAGCGCCAGCCGGAGAACTACCTAATCCTAGCAGAGGAAAAGACAGTCCTGGCTCACCTCTAGAGAAATTTTCCCAAAAGGCAGACAGAGGCCCCCACATATATTGGCGGTGATTTAAGATGAAATGACAAACGTAGTATGAAAATAGGTTTAGCAAAATCGAGGTCCGCTTACTAGATAGCATGAAGACAGAAAGGGCACTTTCATGGTCAGCAGAAAACCCTATCAAAACACCATCCAGAAATTACTTTAAGACTCTAGCATTAACTCATAACACCAGAGTGGCAATTTCCGCTCACAAGAGCTTTCCAGACACAGTAACGAAACAGCAGCTGTGAACAGGAACAAAATGCAAAAACACACAAGGACAAAAGTCCAACTTAGCTGGGAGTTGTCTAGTAGCAGGAACAAGCACAGAAAGGCTACTGATTACATTGTTGACCGGCATGAAACTGACAGAGGAGCAAGGTTATATAGCGACTCCCACATCCTGATAGGAGCAGGTGAACAGAGGGGATGATGCACACAAGTTAAATTCCACAAGTGGCCACCGGGGGAGCCCAGAATCCAATTTCACAACAGCTATGTGCCCACGTGGCGGATTCGTGTGAGATTTTTCCGCACCATTTTTGAAAAATTTGCAGGTAAAAGGCACTGCGTTTTACCTGCGGATTTACCGCGGATTTCCAGTGTTTTTTATGCGGATTTCACCTGCGGATTCCTATTGAGGAACAGCTGTAAAACGCTGCGAAATCCACACAAAGAATTGACATGCTGCGGAAAATACAGCGCAGCATTTCCGCGCGGTATTTTCCGCACCATGGGCACAGCGGATTTGGTTTTCTATAGGCTTACATGGTACTGTAAACCTGATGGAACACTGCTATGAATCCTGTTATGACCCCAATGGCGAGGGTCTCAGAGATATCAGCAAGTCTGCGAAGTACAAAAATCCAGCTCATAGGGCAGTGGTAACTGGGTTGACCATATATCTACTCCTAACGCCAACACTAGAAGTAGCCGGGGAACATGCCTACGTTGGTCGCTAGATGTCTCGCGCCAGCCGGAGGACTAACTACCCCTAGAAGAGGAAAACAAAGACCTCTCTTGCCTCCAGAGAATAGACCCCAAAAGTTGGATACAAGCCCCCCACAAATAATAACGGTGAGGTAAGAGGAAATGACAAACACAGAGATGAACTAGGTTTAGCAAAGAGAGGCCCACTCACTAATAGCAGAATGTAGTAAGATAACTTATATGGTCAACAAAAACCCTACAAAAATCCACACTGGAGATTCAAGAACCCCCGAACCGTCTAACGGCCCGGGGGGAGAACTCCAGCCTCCCTAGAGCTTCCAGCAAGGAAAGGATACAGATTATGTACAAGCTGGACAAAGATGCAAACAAAAACAATAGCAAAAAGCAAGAAAGCAGACTTAGCTTAATCAAGCAGGAACCAGGATCAGTAGACAAGAGCACTACAGATTAGCTCTGATATCAACGTTGCCAGGCATTGAACTGAAGGTCCAGGGAGCTAGTATAGCAACACCCCTGACCTAACGACCCAGGTGAGCATACAAGGGATGATAGACATACCCAGAGTAAAAACACTAGTAGCCACTAGAGGGAGCCAAAAGGTAAATTCACAACAGTACCCCCCCCCCTTAGTGAGGGGTCACCGAACCCTCACCAAGACCACCAGGGCGATCAGGATGAGCGGCGGTGAAAGGCGCGAACTAAATCGGCTGCATGCACATCAGAGGCGACCACCCAGGAATTATCCTCCTGACCATAGCCCTTCCACTTGACCAGGTACTGAAGCCTCCGCCTGGAGAGACGAGAATCTAAGATCTTCTCCACCACGTACTCCAACTCGCCCTCAACCAACACCGGAGCAGGAGGCTCAGCAGAAGGAACCACAGGCACAACGTACCGCCGCAACAAGGACCTATGAAATACGTTGTGAATGGCAAACGACACCGGAAGATCCAGGCGAAAGGATACAGGATTAAGGATCTCCAATATCTTGTGAGGACCAATGAATTGAGGCTTAAATTTGGGAGAGGAGACCTTCATAGGAACAAATCGAGAAGACAGCCATACCAAATCCCCAACACGAAGTCGGGGACCCACACCGCGGCGGCGATTGGCAAAACGCTGAGCCTTCTCCTGTGACAACTTCAAGTTGTCCACCACATGATTCCAGATCCGCTGCAACCTATCCACCACAGAATCCACTCCAGGACAGTCAGAAGGCTCCACATGTCCCGAAGAAAAACGCGGATGGAAACCGGAGTTGCAGAAAAATGGCGAAACCAAGGTGGCAGAACTAGCCCGATTATTAAGGGCAAATTCAGCCAACGGCAAGAAGGTCACCCAATCATCCTGATCAGAAGAGACAAAACACCTCAAATACGCCTCCAGAGTCTGATTAGTTCGTTCCGTTTGTCCGTTAGTCTGTGGATGAAAAGCGGACGAAAACGACAAATCAATGCCCATCCTACCACAAAAGGATCACCAGAACCTGGAAACAAACTGGGATCCTCTGTCCGACACAATATTCTCAGGAATGCCGTGCAAACGAACCACGTTCTGGAAGAACACGGGAACCAGATCAGCAGAGGAAGGCAGCTTAGGCAAAGGAACCAGATGGACCATCTTGGAGAAACTATCACATATCACCCAGATGACAGACATGCCTTTAGACACCGGGAGATCCGAAATGAAATCCATAGAGATGTGTGTCCAAGGTCTCTTCGGGCCAGGCAAGGGCAAGAGCAACCCGCTGGCACGAGAACAGCAAGGCTTAGCTCGAGCACAAGTACCGCAGGACTGCACAAATGACCGCACATCCCTTGACAAGGAAGGCCACCAAAAGGACCTGGCCACCAGATCTCTGGTGCCAAAAATTCCCGGGTGCCCTGCCAACACTGAAGAATGAACCTCGGAAATGACTCTGCTGGTCCATTTAGCAGGCACAAACAATCTGTCAGGTGGACAAGAGTCAGGCCTACCAGCCTGAAATCTCTGCAACACACGTCGCAGATCTGGAGAAATCGCTGACAAGATAACTCCTTCCTTAAGAATACCCTCAGGTTCAGCGACTCCAGGAGCAGCAGGCACAAAGCTCCTAGACAGAGCATCGGCCTTCACATTCTTAGAACCTGGTAAATACGAGACCACAAAGTCAAAACGGGAGAAAAACAATGACCAGCGGGCCTGTCTAGGATTCAGGCGTTTAGCAGACTCGAGATACATCAAATTTTTGTGATCAGTCAAGACCACCACCCGATGCTTAGCACCCTCGAGCCAATGACGCCACTCCTCAAATGCCCACTTCATGGCCAATAACTCCCGATTGCCCACATCATAATTTCGCTCTGCCGGCGAAAACTTCCTAGAGAAAAAGGCACAAGGTCTCATAGTAGAGCAACCAGGGCCTCTCTGCGACAAAACGGCCCCTGCCCCAATCTCCGAAGCATCCACCTCAACCTGAAAGGGAAGTGAGACGTCAGGCTGGCACAAAACAGGCGCCGAAGTAAACCGGCGTTTCAACTCCTGGAAAGCCTCCACGGCAGCAGGAGCCCAGTTAGCTACATCAGAGCCTTTCTTGGTCATATCCGTCAGCGGTTTAACAACGCTAGAGAAATTTGCGATAAAACGACGGTAGAAGTTAGCAAAACCCAAGAACTTCTGAAGACTCTTAACTGACGAGGGTTGAGTCCAATCATGAATAGCTCGGACCTTGACTGGATCCATCTCCACAGCAGAAGGGGAAAAAATGAACCCCAAAAAGGGAACCTTCTGTACACCAAAGACACTTTGAGCCTTTTACAAACAAAGAATTTTCACGCAAAACCTCAAAAACCATCCTGACCTGCTCCACATGCGAGTCCCAATCATCAGAAAAAACCAGAATATCATCCAGATAAACAATCAAAAATTTATCCAGATACTTCTGGAAAATGTCATGCATGAAGGACTGAAAAACTGAAGGTGCATTAGAGAGCCCAAATGGCATCACCAAGTACTCAAAATGACCTTCGGGCGTATTGAATGCGGTTTTCCATTCATCACCCTGCCTAATGCGCACAAGGTTGTACGCACCACGAAGGTCTATCTTGGTGAACCACTTGGCACCTTTAATCCGGGCAAACAAATCTGACAACAACGGCAAAGGATACTGAAATTTGACAGTGATCTTATTTAAAAGCCAATAGTCAATACAAGGCCTCAAAGATCCGTCCTTTTTGGCCACAAAAAAGAATCCCGCACCAAGAGGAGAAGAAGAAGGACGGATATGCCCCTTCTCCTTGATATATGAACGCATGAGACTCCTTGATATATGAACGCATCGCGGTATGTTCAGGTACCGACAGATTAAACAGTCTCCCCTTAGGAAACTTACTGCCAGGGATCAAATCTATTGCACAGTCACATTCCCTATGAGGAGGCAGTGCACTGGACTTAGACTCGCTGAAGACATCCTGATAATCAGACAAATACGCCGGAACTTCCGAAGGCGTAGAAGAAGCAATAGACAAGGGCAGGGAATCTCCATGAATTCCATGGCAGCCCCAACTTGACACTGACATAGCCTTCCAGTCCAAGACTGGATTATGGGTCTGTAACCATGGCAAACCCAAAACAACCAAATCATGCATTTTATGCAGAACAAGAAAACGTATTACCTCCCGATGTTCGGGAGTCATGCACATGGTAACCTGTGTCCAAAACTGCTTTTTATTTTTTGCCAATGGCGTAGAATCAATACCCCTAAGAGGGATAGGATTTTCCAATGGCTCAAGAACAAATCCGAAGCGCTTGGCAAATGACAGATCCATAAGGCTCAGGGCCGCACCTGAGTCCACAAACGCCATAACAGGATACGATGACAGTGAGCAAATCAAAGTTACAGATAGAATAAATTTAGGTTGCAAATTACCAATGACGACCGGACTAACAACTTTAGTAAGACGTTTAGAGCATGCTGAGATAACATGTGTAGAATCACCACAGTAATAACACAAGCCATTCTGGCGTCTATGAATTTTCCGCTCATTTCTAGTCAGGATTCTATCACATTGCATTAATTCAGGTGCCTGTTCAGACAACACCATGAGGGAATTTGCGGTTTTGCGCTCCCGCAACCGCCGGTCGATTTGAATAGCCAGGGCCATAGAATCATTCAGACCTGTGGGAATGGGAAAACCCACCATCACATTCTTAATGGCTTCAGAAAGACCATTTCTAAAATTTGCAGCCAATGCACACTCGTTCCACTGGGTCAGCACGGACCATTTCCGAAATTTTTGGCAATACACTTCAGCCTCGTCCTGGCCCTGAGACATAGCCAGCAAGGCTTTTTCTGCCTGAATCTCAAGATTGGGTTCCTCATAAAGCAAACCGAGCGCCAGAAAAAACGCATCAATATCAGCCAATGCCGGATCTCCTGGCGCCAGCGAGAAAGCCCAATCCTGAGGGTCGCCCCGTAAAAAAGAAATAACAATTTTCACTTGCTGAGCGGAGTCTCCAGAGGAACAGGGTCTCAGGGACAAAAACAATTTACAATTATTCCTGAAATTTCTAAACTTAAATCGGTCTCCGGAAAACAGTTCAGGAATCGGTATCTTAGGTTCTGACATAGGATTTCTGGTAACATAATCTTGTATGCCCTGCACACGAGCAGCAAGCTGGTCCACACTTGTAATCAAGGTCTGGACATTCATGTCTGCAGCAATCACAAGCCACTCAGAGGTAAAGGGGAAAAGAAAAAAAAATGAGAGAGAGGAAAAAAACCTCAGAACTTTCTTTCTTATAATCCCGCTTCTGCAATGCATTTAACATTTAATACTGGCCTGGCAAACTGTTATGACCCCAATGGCGAGGGTCTCAGAGATATCAGCAAGTCTGCGAAGTACAAAAATCCAGCTCATAGGGCAGTGGTAACTGGGTTGACCATATATCTACTCCTAACGCCAACACTAGAAGTAGCCGGGGAACATGCCTACGTTGGTCGCTAGATGTCTCGCGCCAGCCGGAGGACTAACTACCCCTAGAAGAGGAAAACAAAGACCTCTCTTGCCTCCAGAGAATAGACCCCAAAAGTTGGATACAAGCCCCCCACAAATAATAACGGTGAGGTAAGAGGAAATGACAAACACAGAGATGAACTAGGTTTAGCAAAGAGAGGCCCACTCACTAATAGCAGAATGTAGTAAGATAACTTATATGGTCAACAAAAACCCTACAAAAATCCACACTGGAGATTCAAGAACCCCCGAACCGTCTAACGGCCCAGGGGGAGAACTCCAGCCTCCCTAGAGCTTCCAGCAAGGAAAGGATACAGATTATGTACAAGCTGGACAAAGATGCAAACAAAAACAATAGCAAAAAGCAAGAAAGCAGACTTAGCTTAATCAAGCAGGAACCAGGATCAGTAGACAAGAGCACTACAGATTAGCTCTGATATCAACGTTGCCAGGCATTGAACTGAAGGTCCAGGGAGCTAATATAGCAACACCCCTGACCTAACGACCCAGGTGAGCATACAAGGGATGATAGACATACCCAGAGTAAAAACACTAGTAGCCACTAGAGGGAGCCAAAAGGTAAATTCACAACAGAATCCGCAGCGGCCAATCCGCTGCGGATCCGCAGCCAAATCCGCACCGTGTGCACATAGCCTAATTCTAACACTAACCCTAGTTCTAACCCTAACCCTACCCCTAACCCTACCCCTAACCCTAGTTCTAACCCTAACCCTAGTTCTAACCCTAACCCTAGTTCTAACCCTAACCCTAGTTCTAACCCTAACCCTAGTTCTAACCCTAGTGGAAAAAAAAATATTTTCTTTATTTTATTATTGTCCCTACCTATGGGGGTGATAAAGGGGGGGTCATTTACTATTTTTTTTATTTTGATCACTGTGATAAGTTTACCAAAGTGATCAAAATGTACATAGAACGCATCTGCCGGCCGGCAGATTCGGCGGGCGTACTGCGCATGCGCCCGCCATTTTGGAAGATGGCGGCGCCCAGGGAGAAGACGGACCGACTTCGGGAGGCTCGGTAAGTATGAGGGGGTGGTTGGGGGTGGATCGGAGCGCAGGGGGGGGATCGGAGGACGGGGGGAGCGGACAGGAGCACAAGGGAGCGGACAGGGGGACGGAGGGGGGTACCGGACAGAATGGAGGACTGGGGAGGAGATCGGGGGCGGTGGGGGGGGCAGAACATGATTTCCAGCCATGGCAGATGCTATTGCAGCATCGGCCATGGCTGGATTGCAATATTTCACCATTTTCATAGGTGAAATATTGCAAATTGCTCTGATTGGCTGTTGCACTTTCAACAGCCAATCAGAGTGATCGTAGCCACGTGGGGGCAAAGCCACCCTCCCTGGGCTGAAGTACAACTCCCCCTCTCCCTGCAGATCGGGTGAAATAGGAGTTAACCCTTTCACACGATCTGCAGGGACGCGATCATTCCATGACGCCACATAGGCGTCATGGGTCGGATTGGCACCGACTTTCATGACGCCTACGTGGCGTCAAAGGTCGGGAAGGGGTTAATGAGTAATTCAACTTTAATTTTATATTATAAGGCAGTGAATGGTGCGAGGGTCGCTATGTGTCTCCAAGGATGTGCGAAGAAGCATATGGAGACCGGGTGAGTGCATTGCAGTCACAGGCATATCTGTGATTGCAAGGCAGAAGAGAAGTAAGTGTCAGACTTGGACAAGCTATTTGTTCAAGGCAGACTTAAGAAAACCCACCATGGGCTTTTATTTTTTAAATGGACTACAGGATGGTAGTGGGGCGGTCCATTTCCTTCCCGGCCAAGCTTTCCATGTGGCCTACGGCCACAGGTTTGTTTGTAAAAATCCTGCAGCAGAGGGTTGGGTGTGTCAGTTTTGGTCTTGCAGGCAGAGCATACAGCTTTGCAGAGCTCAACAAAGGGCCAAGCGGTGCCAAAAGCCCTAGTACCCTCAGACTACACGGTGGTGCAGTCACCCACGCAACTGGTTCCAGACTGTCTTTATTTTTCCCAGCTGCGATCTGAAGGATCCGATTTACTTTCCTGTTTTGTGACTACACTGTTTATTAAAAGAGAATTCACTTTTATCTTTTCCTGCCTCATCACTGCACAGAGCGGATACCGCTGCACTACAATATCTAGAATTTTGTCCAGCATGGAGCGTTATGAAACTTTGCAAATCTCTTTATTGGAAGATTTTTCTATAGTCTTGTAAAAAATGCATGTAAGTGGCTGCCAAATCTCAGCTTTTCCAAAGTCTATTTACTCGCCTTTAACTGAAATGATATCAGAATGTACAAAATTGGAGTACAGATGATGGCAGTGAAAGGGTTATCTCAGAACCTGTCTCTTCCTCTGAATAATGTGCTTATCAGAACAATATTCTGTAGCAGTTTCTTCCAAAATTAGTGAAATACAGGTGCTGAGCTGAGCCATCACTGCTATCATCTGTACTCCAAATGATTAAGATTTATATCAATGGAGCTGCCCGCATACACATAGACTGGACAAAATCAGGAGTTTAAAAGCCACCTGTTTGCTACTTTTTGCACATGAATGATGACTAGAGATGAGTGGATCTTTTGAAATTGGAATTTACTAACTTCCCCGGATCTTCCCAAGTAAACTTCATTTCTGACGAACACAGTCATGCAAATCTCACTAATGGAAAGCATGCAATTGCTCGGAAAATGCACAAGGGAAAACTAGACAGAGAGAACCCAGCTGACCTTAAGAGCTTACACTTGACAGGAAAGAAAGAGAGAGAGAGAGGACCCCTTCTGGACATAAGAACTTACACTAAATAGGAGAGAGAGATAGGATCCCACTGATCATAAGAGCTTACACTTTTATCATAGAATGTTAGAGTTGGAAGGGACCTCCAGGGTCATCGTGTCCAACCTTCTGCTCAATGCAGGATTCACTAAACAATATCAGACAGATGTCTGTCCAGCCTCTGTTTGAAGACTTCCATTGGAGGAGAACTCACCATCTCTTGTGGAACCCTTTTGCACTCATTGGTCACCCTCATTGTCAAAACATTTTCTCTAATATCTAATCTGTATCTTCTCTATTTCAGTTTCATTCTATTGCATCTTGTGTTTCAATGTGAAAATGAGAATAAGGATGATCGCTCTACACTGTGACAGCCCTTCAGATATTTGTAGACAGCTGTTAAGTCTCCTTTGAGCCTTCTTTTTTGTATGATAAATATTTCCAGATTCTTTAACCGATTCTCATAGGACATGGTTTGCAGTCCATTCACCATCCTGGTAGCTCTTCTCTGAACTTGCTCAAGTTTTTCTATGTCTTTTTTAAAACATGATGCCCAGTCCTGATCACAGTATTCTAGATGAGGTCTGACTAAGGAGGAGTAGAGGGAGATAATTGCCTAATGTGAACTAAACTCTATGCTTCTCTTAATATATACTAGAACTGTGTTTGGCTATTTTGCTTCTGCATCACACTGTTGACTCATGTGCAGTCTGTGATCTATTAGTATACCCAGGTCTTTTTCATACGTGCTGCTGCTTAGTTCTTTTACTCCCATTTAGTAGATGTAATTTATATTTTTCTTGCCCAGATGCAGAATCTTGCATTTCTCTTTGTTAAATACCATTATAGTAATCGCTGTCCATTGATCAAGCTTATCTAGATCCTTCTGAATACTTTCTATGTCTTCACTGTTGTTAGCTATCCCTCCTAGCTTTGCATTGTCTGCAAATTTATTTAGTTCACTTTCAGTTCCCTCATCTAGATAATTTCTAAAAATGTTGAACATCATTAGGGCCAGGGCAGAGCGTTGTGGTA
The DNA here is from genome assembly GCF_051348905.1 of Ranitomeya variabilis. NCBI lineage: Eukaryota > Metazoa > Chordata > Amphibia > Anura > Dendrobatidae > Ranitomeya > Ranitomeya variabilis. Next base: position 560,334,901 of record NC_135233.1, on the reverse strand, counting down.
CCCCACTTAAAATAATCTTCCAATTGGATATGCGACCATTTGTTACCACTCCTTCAGTACAATGAAGTAAGAAGTTTGTCCTTCTCACCAACATTTTTTACCACCCTTTTCATCCTGTAAAAATTCTATAGCATCTTTTACTTTTCTTTTGCTTTTGACATACCCCCAAATCTTTTTTAATTCCTTTTGGTCTCGCTTGCAAGCTTCACTTCATTTCTGACTCTAGCTCTTCTAACACTTAACCTGCATTCCCTGCAGACAGCATTATATTCTTCTTTAGATATTCCCCCCTCTTTCCATTTGATATACATTTATTTTTTCCTTTTAAGCAAGTGTTTAATTTTTGTTCATCCATCCTGGCCTCTTTAATTGCTTCCAATTCTTCCTTCTTTTTGGGATTACTACTGATTGTTCAGTGAGAATTTCATTTATCAAAATCTCCCAACCTTCTTGGACATTTCAGTCCTTTAACCCCTTTCTGTCATTGTACGTACTATTCCGTCCATGTGGGGTGGGCCCTACTTCCCAAGGACGGAATAGTACGTCCAGCACGATCGGCCGCGCTCATGGGGCCGATCGTGTCCATGCGCCCCCATGTTAAATATAGGGGCGCATGACGCATGCGGCGACGCTGCGGCGCCCGATGCTGCGGCGCAGAACGCTAATGTGAACGTAGCCTTAGTTAGGGAAAAATTAAAAAAATTTAAAAAATGTATTTATTTCCATTTTCCCATTAGGGTTAGGGCTAGGGTTAGGGTTAGGGCTAGGGTTAGGGTTATGGTTGGGGCTAGGGTTGGGGCTAGGGTTAAGGCTACATTTAGGGTTGGGGCTAAAGTTAGGGTTAGGGTTGGGGCTAAAGTTAGGGTTAGGGTTTGGATTACATTTACGGTTGGGAATAGGGTTGGGATTAGGTTTAGGGGTGTGTCTGGGTTAGAGGTGTGGTTAGGGTTACCATTGGGATTAGGGTTAGGGGTGTGTGTGGATTAGGGTTTCAGTTATAATTGGGGGGTTTCCACTGTTTAGGCACATCAGGGGCTCTCCAAACGTGACATGGCGTCCGATTTCAATTCCAGCCAATTCTGCGTTGAAAAAGTAAAACAGTGCTCCTTCCCTTCCAAGCTCTCCCGTGCGCCCAAACAGGGGTTTACCCCAACATATGGGGTATCAGCGTACTCAGAACACATTGGAGAACAACTTTTCAGGTCCAATTTCTCCTGTTACCCTTGGGAAAATACAAAACTAGGGGCTAAAAATAATTTTTGTGGAAAAAAAAAATATTTTTTATTTGCATGGCTCTGCGTTATAAACTGTAGTGAAACACTTGGGGGTTCAAAGCTCTCACAACACATCTAGATGAGTTCCTTAGGGGGTCTACTTTCCAAAATGGTGTCACTTGTGGGGGGTTTCTACTGTTTAGATACATTAGGGGCTCTGCAAACGCAATGTGACGCCTGCAGACCATTCCATCTAAGTCTGCATTCCAAATGGCGCTCCTTCCCTTCCAAGCCCTCCCATGCGCCCAAACGGTGGTTCCCCTCCACATATGGGGTATCAGCGTACTCAAGACAAATTGGAGAACAACTTTTGGGGTCCAATTTCTCCTGTTACCATTGGGGGCTAAAAAATAATTTTGGGGGGAAATGTTTTATTTTTTTATTTTCACGGCTCTACGTTATAAACTGTAGTGAAACACTTGGGGGTTCAAAGTTCTCACAACACAACTAGATAAGTTCCATGGGGGGTCTAGTTTCCAATATTGGGTCACTTGTGGGGTTTTTTTACTGTTTAGGTACATTAGGGGCTCTGCAAACGCAATGTGACGCCTGCAGACCAATCCATCTAAGTCTGCATTGCAAATGATGCTCCTTCCCTTCCGAGCTCTGCCATGCGCTCAAACGGTGGTTGCCCCCCAGATATCAGGTATCAGCGTACTCAGGACAAATTGGACAACAATATTTAGGGTCTAATTTCTCCTGTTACCCTTGGAAAAATACAAAACTGGGGGCTAAAAAATAATTTTTGTGGGAAAAAAAATATTTTTTATTTGCACGGCTCTGCGTTATAAACTGTAGTGAAACACTTGGGGGTTCAAATCTCTCACAACACATCTAGATGAGTTGCTTAGGGGGTCTACTTTCCAAAATGGTGTCACTTGTGGGGGGTTTTACTCTTTAGGTACATTAGGGGCTCTGCAAACGCAATGTGACGCCTGCAGACCATTCCATCTAAGTCTGCATTCCAAATGGCGCTCCATCCCTTCCGAGCCCTCCCATGCGCCCAAACGGTGGTTCCCCCCCACATATGGGGTATCAGCGTACTCAGGACAAATTGGACAACAACTTTTGGGGTCCAATTTCTCCTGTTACCCTCGGGAAAATAAAACAAATTGGAGCTGAAGTAAATTTTGTGTGAAAAAAAGTTAAATGTTCATTTATATTTAAACATTCCAAAAATTCCTGTGAAACACCTGAAGGGTTAATAAACTTTTTGAATGTGGTTTTGAGCACCTTGAGGGGTGCAGTTTTTAGAATGGTGTCACACTTGGGTATTTTCTATCATATAGACCCCTCAAAATGACTTCAAATGAGATGTGGTCCCTAAAAAAAATGGTGTTGTAAAAATGAGAAATTGCTGGTCAACTTTTAACCCTTATAACTCCCTAACAAAAAAAAATGTTGGTTCCAAAATGGTGCTGATGTAAAGTAGACATGTGGGAAATGTTACTTATTAAGTATTTTGTGTGACATATCACTGTGATTTAATTGCATAAAAATTCAAATTTGGAAAATTGCGAAATTTTCAAAATTTTCACCAAATTTCCATTTTTTTCACAAATAAACGCAGTTAATAGCAAAGAAATTTTACCACTATCATGAAGTACAATATGTTACGAGAAAACAATGTCACAATCACCGGGATCCGTTGAAGCGTTCTAGAGTTATAACCTCATAAAAGGACAGTGGTCAGAATTGTAAAAATTGGCCCGGTCCATAACGTGCAAACCACCCTTGGGGGTGAAGGGGTTAAGGCCCCGTCTCACTTAGCGAGATCGCTAGCGAGATTGCTGCTGAGTCACAAGTTTTGTGACGCAACAGCGACCTCAGTAGCGATCTCGCTATGTGTGACACGTAGCAGCGACCAGGCCCCTGCTGTGAGATCGCTGGTCGTGTCGGAATGGCCTGGGCCGTTTTTTGGTCATTGAGGTCACGCTGACATCGCTGAATCGGTGTGTGTGACACCGATCCAGCGATGTCTTCACTGGTAACCAGGGTAAACATCGGGTTACTAAGCGCAGGGCCGCGCTTAGTAACCCGATGTTTACCCTGGTTACCAGCGTAAATGTAAAAAAAAAAAAAACAGTACATACTCACCATCTGATGTCCGTCAGGTCCCTTGCCGTCTGCTTCCTGCTCTGACTGAGTGCCACCGTACAGTGAGAGCACAGCACAGCAGTGACGTCACCGCTGCGCTCTGCTCTCACTGTACGGCGGCACTCAGAGCAGGAAGCAGACGGCAAGGTACCTGACGGACATCAGATGGTGAGTATGTACTGTTTGGTTTTTTTTACATTTACGCTGGTAACCAGGGTAAACATCGGGTTACTAAGCGCGGCCCTGCGCTTAGTAACCCGATGTTTACCCTGGTTACTCGAGTGCTGCAGGGGGACTTCGGCATCGTTGAAGACAGTTTCAACGATGCCGAAGTCGTTCCCCTGATCGTTGGTCGCTGGAGAGAGCTGTCTGTGTGACAGCTCCCCAGCGACCACACAGCGACTTACCAACGATCACGGCCAGGTTGTATCGCTGGTCGTGATCGTTGGTAAATCGCTATGTGTGACGGGGCCTTTAGAGTATCCAGATATTGGACCATCCCTACCCTCTTTTTGAGTCCATTAAAATCTGCCTTTCTGAAGTCAAACCTTAAAGTCTGAGTCCTTAAATGTTTTCCTCTTCTTGTAATCCAAAATTCGAGAATAGCATGATCACTGCCTCCTACCAAGCCACCTTTACGTATGCGACCATTTCATACATGTTGGCAGTAATTAAGACCTAAGACCTCTTGTACTCTTTTCTACCTTTTGAAAGATAAAGTTGTCAGCGATAGAAGACTTCTTTTCAGAAGAATTTTCTGGACCCATTTCTTTTGCCTGAGAGAGATTCACAACAAATATCTGGATAGTTAAAATCTCACATGATCACCATGTCATACTTTAAAAAAAAAAAAAAAACTATCTGATGCTCATCTATATTTTTAGTCTGTCCAGGTAGCCTATAGTAAATACCTACAATATTTTTCTTTATGTTCTCTCATTGTATTCTTACCCAAACAGTTTCTACAGAGCTAACATTCTCTGAAGCTTGGATTTCTGTGGAGATTTACACTTTCGCAACATACAATACAACACCACCTCCCCTAGTCTTAAGCCTGTCTCTAATAAATAAGCTGTAGACATCAAGGTTTTTATTCCAATTATGTGTATCATCCCACACAGTTTCAATGATGACTTTGACATCATACAGTATCTCTCTTGCTGTGTTAGCAGCTCCAATTCTCCTTCTTTGTTTCCTATGTTCTGTGCGTTTGCATAGACACATTTTAGTTTGTAGTTGGTTTCTCTTGGTCCTCTATTTTCATTCAGAATTTGTTGTTTTTGTTCTTTTGTTCCACTTCTAATTGCAGTGAATGAATTTTTTTTAGAACACTGCTTAACTTTACCTGGCCATATATTTTACATCCCATCTTCCTCTAGTTTAAAGCTCTCCTTATGATTGCAGCAAGGCATCTACCAAATATGTGTTTTCCTGTTTTCATAAGTGCAATCCATCTCTAGCAAGAAATCCATTATACAGGTAATTCACTCCACGGTCCAGAAACCCAAAACATTGCTGACAGCACCATCAATGAAGCCAGTTGTTCTCCTGTAGAGTCCTGTTCAATCTCCTTGTTCCATGTGTATCCAATGGGACGATAAATGACAAGATCCCAATTCCTTCACTTTCCGACCCAGTACTGCATAGTCTCTGCATCTATTTTCCAGATGCATTTTTGCTGTGTCATTTGTTCCTATGTGTATTAGACAAAGGTAGTCGTTTGTAGCACTGATGAAGGTTGATACCTTATCAGACACATCTTTGATTTGGGCGCCTGGAAGTCAGCCTACTTCTCATGAGGTGATGACCAGTGGACAGATAGCAGCTTCTGTTCCTCTCAGTAAGGAATTCCCCACTACCACCACTCTCCTTTTCTTCTTCACCACAGAGCTTCTTTTTTCCCTTCAAGAGGTTTCTGCTTGCTTTCTGGAGTTTTGTTTGTGAGCAATGCACTTTGCCTGGTAGCGGTTCTTCAGTGGTATGGGTGTCACTGCCTCCTCATCCTCTTGGTTCTTTGAGTCACATGTTTCCATTTCTCTTCTTTTGCAGATACATTGAGGGGTGCTTCTTTTCAAACATTCTGAATAGTTATTTCTACTGTTATTAGCTTCAGCAAGTCTGAAAAATTGTTATCTTGCAACATTCTGAAGAGATTCTTCTGCTTTGTCATCCAAATATTTATCTTCTTTGATGAGCTTCAGTGTAGCTATTCTCTCCTGAAGACTTTGCACCTTTTTCTCCATCAGAGTCACAAGCTTGCATTTTTGGCATGTACTGTTTTTATTTTCCTCTGGCAAGTCGGTAAACATACTGTATAGCACACATTGCAGCACACCATATGGATAATCTCCTTCATGTTGAACAAAATGAAATGTTGAATTGCTGCAAAGACTTGCAATCCATCAGGGACTTGGTTTCATGATTTTCTTCAAGCAGATCCATCCAGCTGCACCCATAGAGCCTAAGATACTTGAGGCAACTTTTCACTCTGCCCAGAATATACCAGAAATATGCAAATTACCTCCCTTGAGCTTGAATTCCCGGTTTCACGATTAGCTTCAAGAATCCAGCTATACTCAAAGATCCTCAGACTCGTGGCGACTCTTCACCCTTCCTAGAATGCACTAGGTATATGCAAATTAACTTCCTCAAGCTTATATTCCTGGTTTGATGATTTCAATCAAGCAACTCTATGTAACTGCACCCAAATATCCTCTGACTCGCGGCGACTCTACGCATTTCGTAGAATGCACTGGGAATATGCAAATTACCTTCATCGAGCTTGAATTCCTTTTCTTCAGGCAAGAAAGAAGACCCTGCCGATCATAAGAGCTTACACTCTACAGGAAAGAGAATCCTAATGATTATAAGAGCTTACACACTACAAGAGAGAGAGGACCCAAATGACCATAAGAGCTTACAGCCTACAGGAGAGAAAGGGAGAGCCCCCACTGACCATAGGAGCTTACATTCTACAGGGGGAAAGAGGACTCAACTGACCTTAAGAGCTTACACTTTAAAGGAGTACTGACCCCCTATTCAAGGTATGATAATCATAGCTGCAAGACATTATAATGATGTCATAGCTGCATTATGGGGACGCCAGCACCGCAATGCAAAATGTTAGACTGCTCTCTTATGCTCAGCAGTGTGACAAATGATGCTGGGCAAGATTTTTTCTTTATTGCAAACCACAAATTGAATTTTAAAATGTTTGAATTTGCGTGATACTGCAAATTTAAAAATGTTTTACTCACACTTGATCTTCTGTGTATCAACCTGCTTATTTCTAACAGTGAGAAAACTGCTAATAAAATGATTTGCAAAGTTTCATAACTTTTCAAACTGGACAAAATTATTAAATAGAATAGAAAGCTTAGTTACTTTTTAATAAATTGACAAGTGATTCAGCATTGAATTACATTTTTAAATTTACTATTATTGGTCAGGTTTCTAAATTGTTATGGTATTTTGTTAATTTGTTATATGATAAGTGCTCATGAAGTTAGAAAAAAAGACTGGGATGTATATGGAGCGCCCCCAGACGCAGGGCCGCGGGGTACTCGGTACCGGGCCTCTCGGTCTCAGTTCTGGGGTCGTCACGGTGGCTAGATCCGGTCCGTGACCCTGCTAAGGGGCATCCAATGAAAGGTGTGATGATGGTGCGTGGTGCAGGTCGCGATGAATAACGAGGACACAGGGTTGCAGTCTCTTTACCTCTTTACTAAAGGCTTCAGAATCCTCAATCCAGAGTAATGCTAACAGGGCTGGCTGAGACCGGCCGGTCCGAAGGCACATCCAGAGTTCCCTTTGCAGGTGGAAATCAGTGCCTACCTTCTAGTGCCTGTGTGTTGTAGTACCTCCCTGCTGAGCACCACGAGATAGTCCTCACAACTGTTGTCTGTTTCTGATGTTCTTCTCTCTCACAACTCGTTTCTATTCTGATGTTCTTCTCCGTCCCCCCAGATGATATGGATAGGACGCACCCGTATGACGGGTAGGCCTGGAGTTCTTCCGGGACCCTAGCGTTGCCCCTCTCCCACAATTGCCCCCTATGTCTGCTTAGGTGATTTAGGTGAGACAGACAACCTAAAATTAACTGTCCTGCTGCTGTTTGAAGTATTGCTTGGAGCCTAATACTTCCTCGGCGTTCCGGCCACCGGCTATGCGCCTCAGTAGGATGTTGCCTCGATCTTACGGCACGACTCCTACTGGCTTTATCTCCTTTTTGCTGCAATCTCACTTCTCCACAGTAAACCTCGCTTCTTTTCCTTTCTTAGGATGCCACCGCATTCGAGTGCAGGCGCGGCTCCGTAATATTCTGTTCTGTTCGCTAGGCCACTGTCAGGATCCCACCCCTGACAGAGACCCCCCTGAATCTTCCCCTGCAACACCCTCTGCCACAGGATGTTGCCTGGTTCCAACCCAGTCAGCTTCTGACTAACTTCCTATCCAGCCCCCAGTTTTACCAGATTGTGAGGAGTGGGCTAATGCATAGAACCCTTTGCTCCCCCTGGTGGCCAGAATGTGAAGTGTAAAGTGTGACTGTGATACCTGGTCAGGTTAACTCCTTAAGTGCCATCAGACGTACCATAACTCCCCTTAGCGGCAGAGCGTCAGTACTGCAACGACCAGGACTCTGGGGCGCTGCACTCCCCCCCGGTTAAATCCACTACTCCCGGACTGGGAAGAAAACAACAATACATGTCAGCAAAAGACATACAAATTTTGAAATGCAATAAACAAGTAATAAGTAATAATAACAGTGCTTCCCTTTATGGGAGGTGAGGACTCTTGAACGTTACAAACAAAACATGGTTAAATATTTTAAATAACATACTATAAATAACTTCTATTACCCAGCCGGGTATTCTACTACTTCTTATAGGCCAGTAAGCTTAACCTCTACTGTGGGTAAAATCCTGGAGGGCATTCTAAGGGATGCTATACTGGAGTATCTGAAGAGGAATTACCTCATGACCCAGTATCAGCACGGGTTTACTAGGGACCGATCATGTCAGACTAATTTGATCAGCTTCTATGAAGAGGTAAGTTCCGGACTGGACCAAGGGAACCCAGTAGATGTAGTGTATATGGACTTTTCAAAAGCTTTTGATATGGTGCCACACAAAAGGTTGATACATAAAATGAGAATAATGGGGATAGGGGAAAATATGTGCAAGTGGGTTGAGAGCTGGCTCAGGGATAGGAAACAAAGGGTGGTTATTAATGGCGTACACTCGGACTGGGTCGCGGTTTGTAGTGGGGTACCACAGGGGTCAGTATTGGGCCCTCTTCTTTTTAACATATTTATTAATGACCTTGTAGGGGGCATTCAGAGTAGAATTTCAATATTTGCAGATGACACTAAACTCTGCAGGGTAATCAATACAGAGGAGGACAATTTTATATTACAGGATGATTTGTGTAAACTAGAAGCTTGGGCTGATAAATGGCAAATGAGCTTTAATGGGGATAAATGTAAGGTCATGCACTTGGGTAGAAGTAATAAGATGTATAACTATGTGCTTAATTCTAAAATTCTGGGCAAAACCGTCAATGAAAAAGACCTGGGTGTATGGGTGGATGACAAACTCATATTCAGTGGCCAGTGTCAGGCAGCTGCTACTAAGGCAAATAAAATAATGGGATGCATTAAAAGAGGCATAGATGCTCATGAGGAGAACATAATTTTACCTCTATACAAGTCACTAGTTCGACCACACTTAGAATACTGTGCACAGTTCTGGTCTCCGGTGTATAAGAAAGACATAGCTGAACTAGAGCAGGTGCAGAGAAGAGCGACCAAGGTTATTAGAGGACTGGGGGTCTGCAATACCAAGATAGGTTATTACACTTGGGGCTATTTAGTTTGGAAAAACGAAGGCTAAGGGGTGATCTTATGTTAATGTATAAATATATGAGGGGACAGTACAAAGACCTTTCTGCTGATCTTTTTAATCATAGACCGGTGACAGGGACAAGGGGGCATCCTCTACGTCTGGAGGAAAAAAGGTTTAAGCATAATAACAGACGCGGATTCTTTACTGTAAGAGCAGTGAGACTATGGAACTCTCTGCCGTATGATGTTGTAATGAGTGATTCATTACTTAAATTTAAGAGGGGACTGGATACCTTTCTGGAAAAGTATAATGTTACAGGGTATATACACTAGATTCCTTGATAAGGCGTTGATCCAGGGAACTAGTCTGATTGCCGTATGTGGGGTCGGGAAGGAATTTTTTTCCCCATGGTGGAGCTTACTGTTTGCCACATGGGGTTTTTTTTGCCTTCCCCTGGATCAACATGTTAGGGCATGTTAGGTTAGGCTATGGGTTGAACTAGATGGACTTAAAGTCTTCCTTCAACCTTAATAACTATGTAACTATGTAACTATGTAAGTGCAAATTCTGAACAATAATTTAACTTTTCCTTTAAGGGTATATAAGCTGAACCCACTAAAGGCTTACTATAAAACTTCTAAAATATAAATTAATTTTTCTTTATTTTTCTCTTCTAAGTGCAACATTTTTCTTTTTACTCTCTGATTTTTCATATGCAGGACCGCCTGTCTATCTGCCCAGGCCTACTGCCTCTTTTCTTAGTACAGGATCACTGAGTCATCTCTCTATGGCTCCTAGGAGGACTCACTCACTAACCCCTACGGGTCTACTTCCTGTCCTCAATCTCTAGCAACATTATCAAACATTCTCTATAACTGTCTAGCTAACTACATATTACTCCTATGTAAAACATTATTACCATCTACTTTCTTTAAGGCAACATTATACTTTAAGTGCAAATAGTGAACCTTCCCTTTAAGAGGGAACCAAGTCTCTTTGAGGTAATGCAGACTTTCTCTATCTGCAAGTCCAGTTAAGGCAAGAGCTTCCATGCTGTACTCAGGAACAGTCTCTTCGCAAAGCTCTCCTTCTTGTAAAACCAGTAAGGGGCACCTTTAAGAAGGTGCAAACTATTTACAAAACAGTTTGTGAACCATTCACCGTCCATGATTCGGCAGTCTTTATAACAGGGATGAACAAGAAGCAAAAAAAAGGAAAACAAAAGCAAAAATAAAAAGCAATAGGGATCCCGGGTAAACAAAGGGATCCCTTTAAGAATAACCCTAGTTGGGTATTAGCAGCAAAAAGCAGGGAAACAAACAGTTAACTATTTACATACTCGTGGTTCCGAGGTTTATCCTTACAGGAGGTTACACTGCATCAGCTGGTGACGGACACTCTCCAGCCGATAAGGCTGCAGTCCTCTGTCCTCGGCGGATGCAGGATCGGCATCATTGGTTGGTCCCCCAGGCACGGTCAGGTCACCCGGTGTCTGGATTCGAATGTCAGCTGTAGTTGAAAGTTCAGTAGAGGCGATAATACACACCGTGGCGACAGTAGTAGCTTTTGTCAAATCCGGGTTAGTTGTAGTCGGGACAACAGGTGGCGCTACTGCCGGCTCGCATCGTTGGACGTCTCGAGTGCACCACCCCTGCGCACTCCGGTGGCGAGTGTAGGTCACCTGGTCCCCTTTACATGGTAGCTGATTGTTACATCTATTGCAGAACGGGGTTTTCACATTGTAGCTGGTAAAGAAGATTTCAGTCGGCAGTCCCGGTTCCTTTATAGAGCCCCAACCCCACTTCGGGTGAAAGGCTAGTACAGTCCCCTGCCTTACCGAGTTCCTCTTATTGTGTTCAGTATTTGGTCTTTGTACTTTTGGTGTGTCATTTGGTTCTGTCTCTTTTTGGTTTTGCCATTGTAGAATTAAGCATTGCTTATACTGTTCCCAGGTGAGCGCAGCAATGCTGAGGCCCTCCTGCCTGGTTCCATCCGGCCCGATCCATGGGGTGTCCCACTGGAAGATCACCCCCTCTGAGCTCACATCTAGCGGTTTCCCAATCGTGGTTGGTAACGGAGGCACCAGCTTCTCCACGGTGCCTGGGGTTAGCACTACCAGCTCAGCGGTGAAAACTCGGTTATTGTCGGGCTGGGGAGCGGTCACGGGAGCAGGGTCGGTCGGGGGAGCAGGGATGCTTTTCATACCTGCGTCTGATGTGATTCCACTGATGCCGATCTGTTCCGTTGACAAGGACGCTGGAATCGGCTGCAGCCCGGACCACGGTTCCTCCAGGGTGGCCTCCCGGCACAGCTCTGACTTCCATTGCTTTGCATCGGCTGGCTCCATATTCGGGATAGGTTGGCTCAGCTCCGCTGCCTGTAGCTCTGATAAGTCCGGATCCCCCAGCTGTGGCGGGTTCGGGTCCGTCTCCGATGGGCGAGGACAGGCCGGGATCACTTCGCTGTCGCTCTGGGACTCGCTGGTCGCCATCCCTGCTCCGGGATCTTCGGTGGCACATGTACGTTGCCCCTCCATTTTCTGAGGGCGTAGCTTCTCCTCCCTCACGTTCCCGCCGTAGCAAATCAGGGGGCGGTTCTCCTCTGCTTCTGGGCAGGTCATCATCTCGCAGCAGTAGTCGGAGGGGGCGGTCGCCACTTTTGGCGCCGTTTTGATAGTCTCCTCCCATGGCACGCCCTTCTTCTACCTCTGCGCTCCCCGTGGCGCTGCAATGGCGGCGGTTTTGGTGGGAACTTTTGGCGGCAAGTGGCAATCCACAGTCTTTGCAATAAATCACAGTTCAAGCACAATTCAGTCACAGTTCCAAGGCACACATAACCTGATTCTTCAGGCTTAAGTAGATCCTGTTCATGAAGCCAAGTTGGAGCGCCCCCAGACACAGGGCCGCGGGGTACTCGGTACCGGGCCTCTCGGTCTCAGTTCTGGGGTCATCACGGTGACTAGATCCAGTCCGTGACCCTGCTAAGGGGCATCCAATGAAAGGTGTGATGATGGTGCGTGGTGCAGGTCGCGATGAATAACGAGGACACAGGGTTGCAGTCTCTTTAACTCTTTACTGAAGGCTTCAGAATCCTCAATCCAGAGCTCTGCTAACAGGGCTGGCTGAGACCGGGGTACTCGTACCGGGCCTCTCGGTCTCAGTTCTGGGGTCGTCATGGTGACTAGATCCGGTCCGTGACCCTGCTAAGGGGCATCCAATGAAAGGTGTGATGATGGTGCGTGGTGCAGGTCGCGATGAATAACAAGGACACAGGGTTGCAGTCTCTTTACCTCTTTACTGAAGGCTTCAGAATCCTCAATCCAGAGCACTGCTAACAGGGCTGGCTGAGACCGGCCGGTCCGAAGGCACATCCAGAGTTCCCTTTGCAGGTGGAAATCAGTGCCTACCTTCTAGCGCCTGTGTGTTGTAGTACCTCCCTGCTGAGCACCACGGGATAGTCCTCACAACTGTTGTGTCTGTTTCTGATGTTCTTCTCTCTCACAACTCGTTTCTATTCTGATGTTCTTCTCCGTCCCCCCAGATGATATGGATAGGACGCACCCGTATGACGAGTAGGCCTGGAGTTCTTCCGGGACCCTAGCGTTGCCCCTCTCCCACAATTGCCCCCTATGTCTGCTTAGGTGATTTAGGTGAGACAGCCAACCTAAAATTAACTGTCCTGCCGCTGTTTGAAGTATTGCTTGGAGCCTAATACTTCCTCGGCGTTCCGGACACCGGCTACGTGCCTCAGTAGGATGTTGCCTCGATCTTATGGCACGACTCCTACTGGCTTTATCTCCTTTTTGCTGCGATCTTGTTTCTCACTTCTCCACAGTAAACCTCGCTTCTTTTCCTTTCTTAGGATGCCACCGCATTCGAGTGCAGGCGCGGCTCTGTTCTGTTCGCTAGGCCACTGTCAGGATCCCACCCCTGACAGAGACCCCCCTGAATCTTCCCCTGCAACACCCTCTGCTACAGGATGTTTCCTGGTTCCAACCCAGTCAGCTTCTGACTAACTTCCTATCCAGCCCCCAGTTTTACCAGATTGTGAGGAGTGGCCTAATGCATAGAACCCTTTGCTCCCCCTGGTGGCCAGAATGTGAAGTGTAAAGTGTGACTGTGATACCTGGTCAGGTGAACTCCTTAAGTGCCATCAGACGTACCCTTAGCGGCGGAGCGTCAGTACTGCAACGACCAGGACTCTGGGGCGCTGCATATAATGTTTGCTAAAAAATAAAAGTCAAGTGTTGGTCAATACACAGGATTGTGCTGTAATGAGAAATTTAATTTGAGGCCCCTTTGGTAGTTCATGACTCTGACATATTTTTGCATTTCAAATGTCCAGCAGTGGGTAAAACCATTTGGTGCCTCCATATAGTAATAGTACACCCATGTGTGCTTTAACAAAATAAAAATGCCTCCTTTATGACTTCACACAATAATAATGTTCCTTCTCTACCTACATAAATAAATAATGTCTCCTTTGTACCTCCATATATTAACAATTTGCTGTTTGTGCCTCCTGTTGTGAACTCTGTTTTCGGGCTCCCTCTTGTGGTCACTGGTGGTATGGTGTGACTTTTGCTTTGGGCTCCCCCTGGTGGCTTTGTTTGTTATCCTGCTGGTCTCTGGCTATCAGCTGGTTCGTTATCCTCTGGGATGTTCCTATATAGCTGTTTTACTTCCTCTTGTTGCCGGCTGTCGATGTAATCAGTGCTACTCAGATTCCTTCTGACTACCTTGCTCCCAGTCCATCCAGGACAAAGCTAAGTTTTGTTTGCTCATTTTTTTTGATCAGCAGTGTTTATCATGTTTTCTTGTCCAGCTTGCTAAAATGTGATTTCCTCGCATGCTGGATGCTCTAGTGGACTGAGTTTCTCCCCACACACCATTAGTTGGTGTGTGGGTTCTTGTAATCTCAGGATGGATATTTTGTAAGAGTTTTTTATTGATCGCATAGACCCCTGCTCTATTTTCTGCTTTCTAGTACTAGTGGGCCTCTTTTGCTGAATCTGATTTCATCCCTACGTATGTGCCTTCTTCTTACTTCACCATTAATATTTGTTGGGGGCTTCTATATCTTTGGGGATTATTTCTCTGGAGGCAAGCAAGGTCTTTCTTTCTCTTTAGGGGTAGCTAGTTCCTCAGGCTGGCTCGAAACGTCTAGGAATTTTTTAGGCACGTTCACCGGCTACCTCTAGTTGTTTTGGATAGGTTCAGATTTGCGATCAGTCCAGTTACCATCTCCCTAGAGCTTGTCCTTAGTTTATTCGCTTGCTGGTCTATTCGTGATCCTCAGCCACTAAGGATCATAACAGCCTCCATAGAATGATAGTTGCCATTTCCAGAGACTAAAATCCCTCTCTGAATCCTTCCATGCCCTCTTTATGCCAAAAAAATTAAAACTGGCCAAACCTCATTTCATCAGGACTACATACCAACACACAGACCAATGAAGTCTTCTGTGTATACTACTGGATACTTTCTGACAGCCCACAGGTCTAGAGTGGCTTGGGGTTTGGGGCTTACTAGACTACATTATGAGACAAGGAGCCAATTAACCTCTGTACTACCACAGTGTATCTGTTGTCTGAAAATGTAGTGTGCCACTTTGACCTCCGGCACCCATCTCTTTTCTATGTCTCCCAATGCAGCTAAAAAGAATGTTGTTCACATAACTCATTGTGGATCTTCAAATGAATAGTCCAAGCTTAGACTGCAGACTGCTGAATCGTGAAATTATTTAGTTGCATGATGTCATGATTCCCTGGCATTGCGAATGCAAGCAGATGGTCAAGTGACCACATGTAAGAATTGGCGCATAGGTGTGGAGAAAATGGAGAACTTAAAGGGGTTTTCCCATGAGCAAAACACATTCTAATGAATAGTTCTTGGAAATAAAATAAGTTCCATGATTGGATGTGATTGAAAAGAATGTCCCTGTGCTGAGATAATCTTATAAATGTGCCCCTGCTGTGTACTGTGCAATGGCTGTGTCTGACCGTGCAGGGACATGAATTTAAAAGGTGGTTTATTCAACGCGTTTCAAGGTCAGTGCGACCTCTTCTTCAGGAAATTCCACATACAACATCACATGTTGAATGTGGAATTTCCTGAAGAAGAGGTCGCACTGACCTTGAAACGCGTTGAATAAACCACCTTTTAAATTTATTATCCTTGGAACTTCATCATTAAGGCAGCGCAAATTTAACCCACACCTCCTGCACAGTTTATATTGTCATACGGCCGTTGATCGGCTTGTGGAAATGCAGCAGCCGAAATCGCTACATGCTCTTCATTCAACAAAATCAGGTGAGCAATTCTAAGAAAGCTCTCTTGGTTATCTGTAGGATAAGACCCTATTTTGCGCTTTGTGTCTCCATTTTCTTTCCTATACCATGCAGGAACATGGTCTGATCATACCACATCTCCTGGGCACTGGTATGCTGTCATCTTTTTTCTCATGCCAAATCCCCTCCTCCTTTTGATGAGCACACTCAATGTGCAATGAAAATAACACAGCGGCAAGCAGGAACAGCACTCTACAGTGATCCATAAAGTGGAGCTCCTCTTTAAGAGAATTTGGTTTGGTTCATATCTTACAGAATCCCCTGGTTCCAGTTATCTGTTCGCATCTGTTCCAGCTTCCAGTAAGGCTTCTTTCACACTTCAGTTGTTTGGCGTCAGTCACCTCCGACATCGTGACGGATCGACGGATCCGTCAAAATTGTTGGGAAAACGGTTCCGACGGATCCGTTTTTTTGACGGATCAGTTATATTAATCCGTCACAAAAACGGATCCGTCGGAACCATCGCGTCCGTTTTTTCATCCGTTGGAACCGTTTTTTGACTGATCCGTTTTTTAGAAGGGGAGGATCTCAATGTGATTGGCTACTGGAAACTACTGGAAAACTATATATACTGTGTATTTACATCACATCTTTGAAAGGGTTTATTAGAGAAAGTGGCAGCGATGGAGCAAGTACTGGCAAACATAGCGAAGATATGTGCGGATTTTACTTTTGAGGCAAATCAGTTGGCAGTCATCGTTCGGGACAAGGAGGAGGAAAGCCTGCGGATCCTGCGGCAGCGGCGGAAGAGAAGGCTGTGGATCCATCCCATCACAGCCCAACGCATGACCCGTGGTGTTTATTCAACACTTTACCTTGAACTGAGGAAAAACCCTCAGAAGTTCTTCAACTATGTAAGGATGAAGGCTGAAAATTTCGAAATTTTATTGGGTCATGTGGAAGACTCTATACGGAGACGAGACACCCAGATGCGCTTCTCCATATCACCAGCGGAGCGTCTCATGGTGACTATTCGGTAAGTTATTTTATTTATTTATTTTTTTAATTATTCTCATTTATCAGACTTATAACTGTAATGATGTTTTTTGAAGTTTTTATTAATTATTGTCTTTTCCTTTTGTTAACAGACTCCTTGCAACTGGAGAGTCGTTCTCATCCCTACATTTCCAGTTCAGGCTTGGGATATCCACCATCTCCGGGATCATCAGAGATACCTGCCGGGCATTGTGGGAGTGCTTACAAGCGGAATACATTCCAGAGCCATCACAGGAGAGGTGGCTGGAGATTGCCCAAAATTTTGAAAAGATATGCCAGTTCCCAAATTGTGTCGGAGCAGTCGATGGGAAGCATATAAGGATCGTCAAACCTTCTGGCTCTGGGTCAGAGTTTTTCAACTACAAAAAGTACTTTTCAATTGTATTGATGGCCATAGCCGACGCACACTGCAAGTTCATCGCTGTGGATATCGGTGCGTATGGACGCGCAAATGACTCCCAGATTTTTAAAAGTTCACCAATGGGGCGTCGGTTGTATGGAGAGACATTTGACTTTCCGCCCCCTAGACCTCTCCCTGGAACCACCGGTCCACCGTTACCATTTGTTTGCGTTGGAGATGATGCCTTCCAGCTTTCCCCACATTTGCTTAAACCCTTTGGAAGTAGTGGACTGACCCAGAGGAAGAAAATTTTCAATTACCGTTTAACCAGAGCACGCAGAGTAGTGGAATGTGCTTTTGGCATCCTAACTGCCAAATGGAGAGTGCTACTAACTGCCATTAAACTGCAGACTGAAACTGTCGATGATGTGGTGAAGGCTTGCGTGGTACTTCACAATTTTGTTTTATCAAAAGAACATGTTTCCCTAGAGGATAATGTGTCAGAAAGCACCTTGCCGGACTACCACAACACAACTTTTCGCAGTCCAGTAGCAGTCTCCAGAATGCGGGACAATTTTGCAGACTACTTCATGTCTCCTGCAGGATCAGTTGACTGGCAGTATGAAATGGTGTAAAAAAATTTTTTTTCAAACTTGTAAAAATACCATTTTTTTGTTTGGTTAACCTTGCAGTATTTTGTATGTTTTGTACCGGTACCCTTTAAACATTTTGTAATGTTTACTATTACCATAACCTTGGTGGTTTTAATACAGTTTAAAAAAAAAAAAAAAAAAAAGACAGACAATAAAATTGTTTTTAAACCACAAAAAGTTTTATTTATTTACATAAAGTTTTTAAAGGTTCTCATAATTTGGGGTGGAGATAGTAGCGGAGGGGCTGACAGGGTGGGCCACGTCGATAGGGGGGGACAGAAGTGGAATGGGTGGTGAAAACATGAGGTTGGGAAGGGAGTTGAGGTACAGATGTGGTCTGTGGGAGGTATGGTGAAGGTGTTGGTGGGATTGAGAACGGTGAAGTTAAAGGGGAAGAATGGAAAGGGGAAGGTAGGAACTGGGAAATACTGAGGGGGGAAGAAAGGTATGGCGAAGGAGTAGGATGGACGGGAGGAGGATGGACGGGAGAAGGATGGACGGGAGGAGGATGGACGGGAGGAGGACGGACGGGAGGATAGACGGCGACTTGAGAGGGGAAAGGTGTTGAAACATGAAGGGTGGGTGGAGGGGCTTGGGACATCGCCTGCACTAGAGCAGTGTGGCAGCCTTGCATCACATGCATCTGCAGGTCAGGAGTTAGATTCTCCATGTGCCTGAGGACTGACTGAAAAAAGCAGTGTCTTGGTGACTGGTTTGCATCTGACTGCATCCTATCCAGACGACTGCTGAGTTCCAATATGCATTTGTGAAGCATATTGTACCCAGCAGACGTTTGCTCACCCAAAAGCTTGATGGCATTCTGGAAGGCTGCATTCAAATGCAAAAATTCAGGCGCATAGCTCCTTTCCTGACCTCTCTGGCGCTGCCGTCCTGACCCCAAAGGTGGTCTAGATGTTGCGGCAGTGTCAGAGGGGTGGGGTAAAGGGAACTCCATCTCATCACCTGCAGCTTCAAGTGACGAAGTCCACCCTGCTGCTCCAGCGCTGGTGGATGGGACCGAGGGATCACACAAAAGGGAAGGTGCAGACACAGAAGGGTCGACGTGGTCCACGGTGGCGGACCCTTGAGGGATCGCTCCAGAGGGGTGCAACTCTGATGCAGGCTCCCGAGTGCTGCTGACAGTACTGTTAAAGAAGAAACAAACAAAAAAATTAGTATCTTGATATTACAATTGCCCTTGCTGCCAAAAAAAAATAGAAGGTTACACATTTTAACAGTTTGACTGAAAACTTGTGGTGTTGAATATTTACCTTCTGCTCAGCAGCGTCGACCGGAGGAACGACAGGGCTCTGGAATGCTTATACCTGCTCCTGCGTCCTCTAGATCCACTCAGGGCCTGTATCTCCTTATTGAACTCCCTCTTAAAGCGATCCCTCAGTGACCGCCACCGCACGATTACCCTGTTACCTGGAAAGAGAAAGCAAAAAAAGGTTACTATTAGTGTTGAGCATTCCGATACTGCAAGTATCGGGTATCGGCCGATACTTGCTGTATCGGAATTTCCGATACCGAGATCCGATACTTTTGTGGTATCGGGTATCGGGTATCGCAACAACATTAATGTAATAATGTGTAAAAAAGAGAATTAAAATAAAAAATATCGCTATACTCACCTCTCCGACGCAGCCGGGATCTCAGCGAGGGAACCGGCAGCGTTGTTTGTTTAAATTTCGCGCTTTTACTTGGTTACGTGAAGTCCCGGCTTGTGATTGGTCAGGGCGGCCATGTTGCCGGGACGCGGACCAATCACAGCAAGCCGTGACGAAATTACGTCACGGCTTGCTGTGATTGGTCCGCGTCCCGGCAACATGGCCGCCATTAACCAATCACAAGCCGTGATGTCACGGGAGGCTGGACATGCGCGTATTTTGAAAAGCGCGCGTGTCCAGCCTCCAGTGACGTCCCGGCAACATGGCCGCCATTAACCAATCACAAGCCGGGACGTCACGGGAGGCTGGACATGCGCGTATTTTGAAAAGCGCGCGTGTCCAGCCTCCCGTGACATCACGGCTTGTGATTGGTTAATGGCGGCCATGTTGCCGGGACGCGGACCAATCACAGCAAGCCGTGACGTAATTTCGTCACGGCTTGCTGTGATTGGTCCGCGTCCCGGCAACATGGCCGCCCTGACCAATCACAAGCCGGGACCTCACGTAACCAAGTAAAAGCGCGAATTTTAAACAAACAACGCTGCCGGTTCCCTCGCTGAGGTCCCGGCTGCGTCGGACAGGTGAGTATAGCAATATTTTTTATTTTAATTCTTTCTTTTACACATTAATATGGTTCCCAGGGCCTGAAGGAGAGTTTCCTCTCCTTCAGACCCTGGGAACCATCAGGAATACCGTCCGATACCTGAGTCCCATTGACTTGTATTGGTATCGGGTATCGGTATCGGATTGGATCCGATACTTTGCCGGTATCGGCCGATACTTTCTGATACCGATACTTTCAAGTATCGGACAGTATCGCTCAACACTAGTTACTATACAACATATTAAATCATGCTAACACACGTTAATCAACTGTGAATACTTACGTGCTAGATCCTGGGCCCCAGCATCGAGTTCCTCCCAGTTATGAATGACAGCATTGCACACTTCCTCCCATAGCCGTCGGGTGACGTACTGGTCAGCATGGCGGCGGTCCGACATCTTCCATAGCGGCTCCCGACTTTGGATCGCTTGGATGAGGGTGTCCACATCTATGCCCTCGTCCTCTTCCTCATCCTGTTCGGGAGCACGCTGTGAAGCCTTTTAACAAAAAAAAAAAAAGAATAAAAAGGGAAAGATTATAACACATGAATTTTACAGTTTGCTAAACACCAAACCAAAAAAGGAACTTACTCTGCGGTGACTGCCGCGCCTAGCATTCCGACGACTATGGTAGGTGCTCTGAGGAACTCTACGTCGAGCCCCGGATTGTGAAGACTAATAAAAAAAAATTTAAAAAAAATTATGTGCTTGGATGGAGGCATATGTACTGTGTGTGGGCTGTGCTGAATGTTTGTGTTGAGTGTAGTGTGTTTTATGTCAGGATCTGTATCTGCAAAACTTACACTATGCGCTCCCGCTCCTCTCATTTCTCCACCCTGCCCGTCTCCTTCATGAAGCTCCTCTGCTGCTGCTGCTCCTCCTTCTTCTTCCTGTGAAAAGAGAATAAATACACATAGGGTTCAAAAACATTACCAGAGATGTACCCAAAAAAATTTAGGAATAAAAAAAAAAGAAAACCTCAGGTGCCTGACGATGTGAGGGGGGGCTCTCAGATGAAGACATTGTTATTCTGCCTGAGTCTGTCTTGGTCCCTAGAATCTGCAAGTATAAAGAGAGTTCTAAGCTACTATACAAAAGGATAGACGCAGCTTTTTGGGACTTTATACTTACATGTTTTCAAAACTTTGGGGGGTCTGCCTGCGTCGTCTTGGTCCCTAGTTCCTTGGTCCCTAGAATCTGCAAGTATAAAGACAGTTCTAAGCTACTATAAAGTGGCGTAACTACAAAGTTATGGGCCCCGGTGCGAACTTCCAAATGGGGCCCCCCCGCCAAAATATTTTCCACCCAAATCCACATCCTGCCCCATCCATCTCCACATTCTGCCCCATCAGTCTCCGCATTCTGCCCCATACGACTCCGCATTCTGCCCATCCATCTCCACATTCTGCCCCTCTCTCCACATCTCACCAGAACAGCAGGAACCAGAAATCTGCTGCTGGTTGATAACAGAGAACACGAGCTGCACACAACCAGGACTGAGCTGCTGAGAGCTGAAGGACCTGATGCAACCTCATCGTCATGTGATCAGGAGGCGGAGCTGATAAATGCTGAAAGTCCTATGATAGTGATGATGTCACCACAGGATCTTCAGCTCTTTCTTTCAGAGATTCCCTCATTCAAAGTTAAAATACCAATACCCAAAAATGATAATTATGGTTACCCTAGTTATAACCAGATAACATTTTCTATACCAAAGGTTTGCATTCTGCATTTAGATATAGAACCTCAAACACCTTTATTGAATGTAGACCAGTTTTACATTTATCTTGAAATCATACTACGGACAGTTTTGTGTAATTTTTATTAAAATTTTTTTTTTTTTTTTGTTTGTTTGAACAGTAGGAGCTACACTGCTCTTTATTTGAAATACCAGTACAGTATGTTAATGTATGAAAAATCACCAAAAAATGCAGAACACATCACACAGCATTTACAAACACACACACACACGTCACAGCACAGCCATTAAAAATACCAGCACAGTATGAAAAATAAAACACATGCAAGGCAGGCATACACACACACGCTGGATGGCAGTACTCACATAGCAGTCTCTGGCAGGGTCTCTCTTGCTAGCGGGTATGTCTCGCTGGCAGGGTATGTCTCACTGGCAGGATCTCTCGCTGGCAGGATCTCTCTCGCTGGCAGGATGTCTCTCGCTGGCAGGATGTCTCTCGCTGGCAGGATGTCTCCTGCTGGCAGGATCTGTGTTCTTTCTTGATGGCACATTGAAAAATGAGGCCCACCTGTCCTGTTTATATAGTTTTGGGGTTGTCTGGGAAAAGTATCAACTTTTTGGAGCATGCTCAGTTAAAAAAAACGGATTGGGGTGACAGATCCGCCAAATAACGGATCGCGACGGATCCGTCGTCCATAGGCGCCCATTCTATAAAATGACGGACGCGACGGATCCGTCGCGGACCGTTAGTTAGGCGGCGACAAAAAACGTTACAAAGTCCGTCGATGTCTAGACAACGTCCGCCAAATTTCGACGGATCCGTCGCATGACGGATAGAACGGATGGCCATCCGTCACAATCCGTCGTTAATGCAAGTCTATGGGGGAAAAAACGGATCCGTCGAAAATAAAAACGGATCCGTTTTTTGAGGAAAATGGCGGTTTTAGACTGATGCCAAAAAACTGAAGTGTGAAAGAGGCCTAAGACTACTCCAGTTTATATCACTCCCAGCTGTTTCAATAGTTATATTGGCTACATGAAAACGTAACATTTTGAGTATTAATGTAAAGTTCTTCAAAGTGTGATGAATTAGCTACTGAATTTTGGCTTCTGCACCATTTTGTTACTTTTCTTTTCATGGCAAATTATATTGCATATAAATAAAAATTATACAGTATATTGTACATTATATCTTTAATAAATCTCCATATTGTAGATGGAACTAACTATGGAATGAAAAATGTGTTTACATTTTCCTAAGCAATTCAGAACATGGGTTAAAATTGGTAATCAAAGGTGTGTAAAGTAGTATATGTCCTGCTGTACATTTTATTTCTACATGTATATATGTAATATAAAAATATATATATATATATATATATATATATATATATATATATATATATATATATATATATATATATATATATATATATATAAATTAAAAAAGGCTATTAAGAGTAAGACCATTGTGGTCATTTTATAAACTCACGTTCAATTTTAATTACAAGTTGTGTTTATAAACTACTCTAAATTGAGGCTTAAACAAAGGAAACCAGTAGGCACTATGAGTTGCAGAGATATCCCTCCATATTTATTTTCAGAGATTTTATAATGAAAATATAATTAACATTTTTATTTCTCTATAAATGTACTTAAAATATGGAAATATTATGATTTTTCACACTTTGGTAAATCAGAGAATTATTTAAATAAACTGTTGGTGCTTCGCTTCGGAAATAGCTACATATATAATTGCTTTTGCATTGCTAAAAATAACCATATCTTACTGTAAAAGAGAGAATAGTATGGTAGCAATAATAAGAAGAATTTGCCTTTTAATGCATGGTTGAGTGGTAGCCAAACTACAGTGAAAATAAAAAGTTCTACACGCAGTTGTTAAAAGAGTTGTCCACTACTAGGACTCTCGATCAGAATGTTTGGCCCTGTGAAGGTTTTGTTACAAATTTGACTAATATTTGGAAATATTTTGCACAAAGCCTCAGTTCCAGCTGCTGAAAAGCACCTGCAAAAGCAAAATGCTGCTTCCATCATGCTGCACTCTGGGTATAATGTTCTTTTGGTGAGGTTCAGTGTTGACTTTGCGTCATACCTTTTTAAATTATAGACACAAAAATTAATGTTGGTCATCAAACCAGAAAATATTTTCCATACAAGTTTTGCAGATTTGATATAAGGTTTGGCAAAAGATATCCAGGCTTGGTATATTCTTTTTTATAAGAAAAGTCTTCTATATTGCCACCATGTACCACAGGCCAGACATATGAAGAATACAGGAGATTTTTGACACATGGAGTGCATAACCAGTACTTACCATTCATATCTTCACCTTCTTTAATACTGCTGTTGGCTTCTTGGCATCTTCCAATTTACATCTTGTGTTTTTCATCAATTTTTGACGGACGTCAAGCTCTGGGTAATGTCACTGCTGTGCCAAATTTAAGCCACTTCTACATGACCATCTTCACAGTGTTCCATGATATATTTAATACCTTGGAAAATTTTGGGACCCTTCTCTTGACTAATTATGCTCAGCAATGTGATCCCTATGCTTTGTTGTAATCTTTTTCTGGACAGTGGACAGTGGCTTTTACTGTAATATACAGCTAAGAAAATATCAGGAAAATCCAACTGAAGCAGCTACATTTTATATGGAGTCAATCAGAATCACTTTAAACTATGTAATCCGTGCACGGACTACAATTTAAAGGAGTTGTCCTGTCTTGGGGTACAAATCTGCGGTCATTCTATATGACTACAGGTTTTGAGAATCCTCAGAGCATGTACAGTGGGAGCTATCCGGAGTCTCCAGTGCCGACCCTGGGAGTGGGCTGTTATGTGACCGCAAGTATGTGATTTGCATTCTTCTGACTAGACGAGTCCGGCCTCACTCAGTTCACTTATATTAAGTCAGACTGCACACATCTAGTCAGCACTTGACTGCCTGTATGCAAATTGTATACTTGTCGTCACGCGCCCTCCAACCTCCAGTCCCGGAGAATCATGGCAGCATGCACAATGCACACTGTGAGGACTCACAAGTCTGCAGTCACACAGAGTGTCTGCAGACTTACACCCCAAAGCTGGAAAATGTGATTGACTAGCTCTGAACATAACCACATATCTAATTAGGGTTGTCACACTTATGCAATCACATCAGTTTAGCTTTCTTATTTTTCTTTTTCCTTTAAAATGATTTCAGTTGGTATCTCTATGTATTTGTACAGATTATGAGTGACATTAAAAGTACAAACAAATTGAAATTATTCTCCTCGGCATGATTTTTTACATGACAAAAGCTTGTACTTTACCAGCGGTATGTCAAAGTTTTATATCCACTGTATATGGCAAGTTGGTGAAATTCTGTGTCAACATTTAATTTCTCAAGGAATTGATTAAGGGAACTAGGAAAGATCAACAGGGAGTTATCCAGATTAAAGTGGTGAGTTCCACTCACCTGATGAGGTTCTGTGTGACACAACACTTAAACAATATCAAACAGGGCTCCGGCTGCTGCCGCTCCACTCTTTGGCTTATCCAACCTGGTATTGTGGGTAGTTTGGAGAGTGCGAGTGACCTGTGCTGCTGGAGTGTGTCCAAACAAGGAATCAGAATGATGCAAAAGCATTGGTAGTGTAGCTTATTCTCTTTGCATAGATAATAAACAACACGACTAAAACTTTTGCCTGATTCTGACTCCTTGATCGGATACAAACTAGCTACGCAGGTCTCCTGGTATCTCCAAACTACCCAACATCTGATTTCTGCAATATTCTATATATTAATATTGCATTCTGCTAATCAAATTGTGGTATCTCTCATTTCAGCAGATCAGATCGCCTGTATGTAGCAGTAATGCTCACTTGCTATGAGCGCCGATCACCGGGCGGCGCTGATAGCAATCCGGCTATAACAACCATAGAGGGCTGCTGGAAACCTCAGGCTGTCATGCTGACTCATCGATGACCTGTGATCATGTGACGAGGTCAACGATGGGCAAGATTAGTGATGCAGTTCAGGCGCAATCACATTAAATGCTGCTGTCAGAGATTGACAGCAGCATTTAACGGATTAACAACCATGAGTGAAACGCGATTCCATCTGCGGCTGTTAGGGTCACATGCCAGCTGTTCAAAACAGCTGACATGAGCCATGAAAGATGTGGGCTCAGCGCCACAGCAAAAATCAAAAAGTGAGAGACAACATGCGCCATACTAGTATGGCGCATGTTGTGAAGGGGTTAAAGTCTTTAATTCCATACACATGACTAAATCTGCCCTGAGGATATATGACTCACTACAGAATCTGAGGAATCTGCTCCAAAGAAGTCGAGGGCACCAGGCCTCTGATCTTACTTGGATATTGGGACTATAAAACTTTCACAACACTAATCTAATCCAATTAAGGATTTATTCTCTGAGCTCAGTTTGTTTGTTTATTTCAATGTTAATTTATAATACCAAACCTCTTTTTTGTGTTATTTGCTTATTTGTGCATATATTTGTGTTTCTACTTTGTTACACCATGCCTGAGAAAGGGACCTAAGAAGTTCCAAAAGCTGGCTTTGTAGCATCATTTAGTTTATTTTTGTTAGCCATTAAAAGATATCATAGCTATAAGATTGTCTTGTTTTTCATACTGAGAGCATTTTTTTTCACTCTTCTACACTCTCCAAACAGAATGAACCTTCTTACCTGTTGGAAACTTAGGGCTACTGCTCCTAGAGTTCAAGTGATCATTTAATTATTTATTTATTGATCATGCTTTAGAACAGGGGTGGGGAACCTCAGGTCCCCAGGCCATTTACGGCCCTCGATGACCTTTTATGAGGCCTCTGGGCAGATTCTCAGGGACCGCATTCTTGGGCAGGAAGCTGTATTTTCATTGCCACCAACTCATTCATTTTTTCATGCTCTGTTAGCACACACATAGTGTTCACTACTGAACACTGAAGGGCATGCAATGAAAGATTACATCCTGAAACCAGTGCCAGAGCCAGGATGGTGGAGTTTGTACGGCCCCCGAAGGATGGTATAAATATCCAAATGGCCCTTGGCAGAATAAAGCTTCCTCACCCCTGCTTTAGAATGTTACTGAAGTAATCTGCAGTTGCCAGAAACCTATCTAAGAGATTGACATTAGTTGACATCTTTATGGGCTCCATGTGTGATCCAACATTGCACATATTTAGTTCGCCAAACTAGTGGTCAATGACCACTCTATCTACAAATTGTGCAACTGTGCCTTTCTGAAACCAGCCTTTTTCTCACCAGGTGAATATAATAAAAAAGTGCCTTGACAGCATTGCCCAAACTCTAAAGTTGTTATAAACTCTTTAGTCACAGACAGAACTTGTAACATAGTCTTAATATTGTTTATGTGACCTCAACCTATTTGGCTATGAGATAATGGGTGGTAACTGGTGGTAACCAGCAGGTTATTTAAAGGAAATCTGAGAGCATCATGATGTATGGACAAAGATCCTGTAGGATTCCTGGGATGTATTACTTACTGTCTTGCTTGCTGTAGTTTTGATAAAGCCACTGTTTTAATAGCTATCATGGGTCTGCTCAATGGGGCCCCATGTTCTTAGTGCCCTGGCAATTTCCCAGTAGAGTAAAATTGTACCTCAATAAAACCTTCCAGATTTCATGCAGCCAGGGAGGAGAAGTGTCAGCCAGCAGTATACTCAGCCTGGAGGTTTCAGACCCTCAGATATGCAGCATTGGATGTCACTAGCGCTGGTAGCAATGATCAGTTACTTGTAATGCTGCAACTAGCCATGTGACCCAACACAGCACAGACTTGTGCACAGTCCAGGACAGCTGGGGGTCCCTGATAGCAGACTAGACTGGCTCTACACCAACAGAATAATCTCCATATAATGGATGAATTCAGCGATGCAGTGGTAGTACAGCTTGGAGTATGTACAGAGAGAGTGCTGGGCTGAGAGCATAAGGCTGACTTTTGTGCATACCTCCCATAGCTGCTGATTTCCACATCTTCTAGAGGCCAAGCTTGCTACTGCATGATGAAAACCCAGCTATCATGCATGAGGATAAATTCATCTGTAACATTGCTAATGCATTGTGTATGTGTATTCATGTTTTTAT
The DNA here is from genome assembly GCF_051348905.1 of Ranitomeya variabilis. Lineage (NCBI taxonomy): Eukaryota > Metazoa > Chordata > Amphibia > Anura > Dendrobatidae > Ranitomeya > Ranitomeya variabilis. The sequence continues at coordinate 560,307,243 of NC_135233.1, read as the reverse complement.
CGCGCATACTGTATATCAAGGATCACTGAACACAGAACACTTGGTCTGACTAACATTTACGCCCTCCCCTGACCTTCTTCCTTTGTTTCTCCTCTACTGTTCTCTCTTATCTATCTGCATTTCTTTTGGCTTAAATCTTGCATTTAGTTGAAGTTATAAATAAGCTTTACATTATGTAGTTTTATCAAATAATTGTTGGTACGAATTTAGTTTGACTAATGAAGTCAATGTCAAGATGTTTGGTCCCACTCCTTATGACAATCTTTATGGATATTTTACAATGTTACTTGCTGTTAATTACGAATGTGGCCCACTCAGTACCTTGGTCTTTGTTGTTTCTTATGCAGTTTATTAAATAAATAAAGATATATAAAAAATACTTCATACAGAAGCCTTTGTTGGTGATGACAGCTTCAAGATGCCTCCTGTATGGATAAACTAGTTGCATGTGTGGCACCCCAGGAGTCTGGGTACCACAGTGGTATTGCCTGCCTCTCAAGGAGGGTGATATCATGCCTGGAAGTGAGGAGGATCCCTTTAACAGGTAACATGTACATTCAGCACTTTCTGACTCCAGGCCAGAAGGGGGAGCTCTAGACCCGGTTTCAGAGGAGCTTCCCCATATACTGTATATATTCTGGCTGGAGGAGGAGTTAGAGAGAAAGTGCAGTCTGTAGAGAGTGTATGGGGAGAAGGAGCAACAGAGAAGTGAGGAGCTGGAGGGGAGCTGCAACTGAACTCCCTCCAAGCTGAAGCGCAAGAACTGGACACCGGGAGTCTGAAACTGTGTGGGACTATATACCCCAGAGCAGAAACTGGAGGGCAGGAGATTTCAAGTTTCATGTCCACAACTACACCTGTAGGCACCACAGGTTATATAGCCTGGACTCACCACAAGCAGGGACACCTGTAAAAAGGCTTACGTTGCCTGCCATGCAGGTACTGTCCTACTTATAGGACAGACAGAGAGAGGACCTTGTGTGAAGCCTCAGGCCCCAAGGGACGCACACTTCAGCGCAGTAAGGAAGGCTTCCAACCCCATCTGGCTAAGGGGACTCCAAATCACTTCCAGGCTGCCAGGATCCAAAGATAACCTGTAACCTGTGTCTTGGACTGTGAATGCATCAGTAAAAAGTAAATAGACTGCAAAACCTGTGTTTTGCAATTCCTTTCTCCACCCTAACACCCATCATCCTTTACCAACTACATCAGAGCCCTGGGGACTAAGCTTCACCTGTGGGAAGCCATTCCAACTCTGCTGTAATTCCATCAGCCCCCTTCTAAGCAGCGTTGGTCATCTCTGACCAAATACCACAGGTGACGTACGAATATTTTCCTTTATTTTTTCAAAACTTCTCCTTTAAAGACTTTCCCTTTATCTTAAATGCCCACAGATTGGGTCACTGCCACCGTGACTACCTCTTTAATGACCACCAGACCCGGCCCGAGTACCCCAAGGTCCTAGCGGGTGCTCCACATGCATTACTCAGGTATGATTTTGACACATTCTTCCATACAAATACTCTTCAAATGCTCAAGGGATACTTCTCTGAACTCTGAGCTCTAGTTCCTTCCATATAATTTTCACTGGATTCAGGTCAGGTGATAGGCAGCACCATTCTAGCAGCTTTATTTTCTTTCTCTTAAACTGGAGATGGGCAAACGCGAACAGTAAAGTTTGGGTCCGTGCACTGACCCTGAACACAGACTTTTCCTGGAAGTCCATGTTACTGTTCATGTTCGATATGATGAGAGTAGTACTTTCATCAGCTGACGCTTGATCAGTGGCAACCATTTCACCGGCCTTCACAGCTGCTGGCTCACATGCTGTCATCTGTATGACAGTGAGGGAACCGGAGCATTCTGACTGACCATAACGTTGAACGTTACCTCTATTCAGAGCTGGTGTTTACTGCTCTATCACACAAATAAAAGAGTGGGAAAAGCCATATGTTCGAGCCCCCATTCATTTTAATGGGGTCCTGGTTCGAGGTCTGGTACCAGAACCAAACTTTTTTAAAGTTCGGCCAAACCCAACGGACTCAGACATCCGCGGGTCTGCCCTTCTGAAAGAGAATTGAGAGTTTCATTGGCTGTGTTTTTGCTATAATTATCTCACTGAAATGTCCACCTTTATTTCTTTTTCATCATCATGGTAGATGGCAGCAGATTGTTATCAAGAATGTCTAGGCACATTTTCCATTGTCCATTGTCCATTCATCTTTCCTAAAGTCATATGAAGTTTGTCAGTGCCATATGCTGAAAAACAGCCCCACACCATGATTACCATCTCTAAACTGCACTGATTGCATGGTGCTTTGGGGGTTATGTGTTGTGCCTCTTAGCCTCCAAATATGGTGTGTTTTATGGCATGGAAAGAGTTCAATTTTGGTCTTATCTTACTAAACTATAGGGTGAGCCATTTATATGGATACGCCTAATTAAAATGGGAATGGTTGGTGAAATCAACTTCAGTATAAATCAATTAGTATTTGGGAGAGGGAAAACTTTTCAAGATGGGTGGTGACCATGGCAGCCATTTTGAATTCAGCCATTTTGGTATAAAGTCAGTACTTTGTAGAGCTTCCATTTACAGCAAGTACAGCTGCAAGTCACTTTGGATAATTCTCTATGAGCTTTCCACATCTCGCAACTGGGATTTTTGCCAATTCCTCATGGATCCAGCTCCTTCAAGTTAGATGGTTTCCTGTTGTGAACAGCAATCTTCAAATATGACCACAGATTCTCCATTGGATTAAGGTCTGGGCTTTGACTAGACCACTCCAAAACATTTACATGTTTCCCCTTATACCACTTGTGTGTTGCTTTAGCAGTATGCTTTGGGGCATTGCTTTATGGAAGGTGAACCTCCATCCCAGTCTCAAATCACTGACAGACAAACATGTATTGCTTGAGAATATGCCTGTATTTCACATCATCCATCTTCCCCTAAACTTACAACATTGTCCCTGTCCCCTTACCCTGTCCCCACTGACTTTTTTTATTTCACAACCCTGACTTTTACTTCTCAACAACTTTGTCTCTGACTTGTCTGGAGGTCTCATTGGTCTTCGTAGTGGTGTTTGGTTAGTGGTGCCTCTTAATGATGTTGCAGCCTCTGTGGCCTTTCAGAAAAGGTATATAGTGTATAAGTGTATATACTGACAGACATGTGATATTAGATTACACACAGGTGGACTTCCTTTCACTAAGCATGTGACTTATGAAGGTAATTGCTTGCACCTGAAAGTTTTAAGGGCTTCATAACAAAAGGGGTGAATACATATGCACATGGCAATTTTTAGCTATCCTATAAAATATAGTTGATCCTAGAAATGTAATTTATGTCTATATTTTTCTCACTTCACTTCATCAACTTGGACTATTTAGTGCTGATGCATCCCACACAAATCGGATAACAAAAATATTTGAACACAGATTGTAATGTTACATTATAGGTAAAAGGGTGGTGAATATTTTTGCAAGCCAATGTATTAACTTAGGAAATTGGTGAGGTGTTCAATACTTATTTCACCCGCTGTATACTTTGATCTAAACCAGTCCATTGTTGCTCTGGCAGTATGTTAAGGGTTGCTGACCGGCTGGAAGGTGAACATATGCCCCGGTCTCACGTCATTTGCAGCACCTAACAGATTTTATTCCAGGATTAACAAGCAGGAATGATCTAGTGTGGCATATACCGTTCTAGTTAAGTGTAAATAAAACTTAACATTTAATAGTTCATTTAAAAGACTCCAGAAGCAAAGACTGGCTAAGTAGCAAGTTAAAAGGTGTCAGATCAGAGTTAAGCATTTTGGCTGTTAGCCTTATTCATGAATCTGATCTGACACCTTTTTTACTTGCTACTTAGCCAGTCATTACTTCTGAAGTCATTTTATTGAACCATTAAATGCTGTTTTATTTACACTTACCTGGGATGGTATGCTCTGCGCTGGATCTTTTCTGCTTGTTCATCTATGAAGTTGCTGTTGCTCTATCATAATTCATGCAAAGCGTCCCAATATTGTAGAGCTAAAACATTCAGCTTGGTGAGCTGAAAAATTTCATTTATTTTTTCCTCCAGGATTGCCCTGTATCTGACCAGCTTCCCTGTCCCTGCTAAAGAAAAGCATCCACACATAATGCTGCCACCACAATGTTTGATGGTGGGGATGGTGTTTTTGAGGGTGATGTGCAGTGTCAGTTTTCTTCCATACATTGTGCTTTGAATTTAGCCCCAAAAGTTCTACTTTGACCAGAGCACCTATTTCCATGTGCTAGCTGTGTCCTCTATATGGTATGTGGAAAAAGGTGCTCTAGTCATAAAAACCAAAGTCTAACATAATAGGTTAAATGCAAAGCACTAAGTGTGAGGGAAAACTAACACTACAAATCAACCTGAAAACACCATCCCCACCATCAAACATGTTGGTGGCAGGATTATGCTGTGGGGATGCTTTTCTATATCAGGGACAGGGAAGTTTTGTCAGAGTTCATGGGAAGATGCATAGAGCTAAATACAGAGCATTCCTGAAGAGAAATCTTTTAGATGCTTCAAAACACTTGAGGCTTGGGTGTAGGTTTTCCCAGGCTCGAGTTCAAATGAGGACATCCAGCAGAGGGCACATCACCGCGACTCAAGGTAACTACAGGACATTCCCCTGCATTACATTCATTCACAACATTTTACAGACAGGAGCGCCTGCATTAGCACAGCTCCTGGCTGTAAAATGATTTAACCCCTTCAGATGGATTTACATCGTGGGACTGACAGAACGACAGAAGGTATGGGATATTGTAGATTTTTTTTGTTATCTTTTTTACAGGAAGAGGGTCTTCAGGTGGATTACCAGTATAATAAAATATTACACCCTGTGTCTTTATTTCATTAAAATACTTTTAAATAATGTGTGTGTGTTTTATTAACCATTTCTTACTATTGGATTAATAATGGATAGGTGTCATAATTGACGCCTCTCCATTATTAATCTGGCTTAATGTCACCTTACAATAGCAAGGTGACATCAACCCTTCATTACCCCATGTCTCACCGCTACACGGGAGTGGGAAGAGAGTAGCCAAGTGCCAGAATAGGCGCATCTTCCAGATGTGCCTTTTCTGGAGTGGCTGGGGGCAGATGTTTTTAGCCAGGGGGGCCAATAACCATGGACCCTCTCTAGGCTATTAATATCTGCCCTCAGTCACTGGCTTTCCCACTCTGGCGGAGAAAATTGCGCGGGAGCCCACGCCAATTTTTTCCACGATTTAATCCTTTATTTTACAAGCTACAGCGCCCAAATTTTGCACATACACACTACTAACATTAGTAGTGTGGAATATGTAAAAAAAAGGGATATGAGATGGTTTACTGTATGTAAACCATGTCTCATATCATGTCGGGTTTGTGAAGGAGAAAGAAAAAGCCGGCAATTGAATTACCGGCTTTTCTATAGAACACCGCTGCGTATTTCTCGCAAGTCACACTGCTGGTCCATGTGTAATCCATATTTTTCTCGCCCCCATAGACTTTCATTGGCGATTTTTTTGCACAATACGGTGACAAACGCAGCATGCTGCGATTTTCTACAGCCGTACAAGACCGTATAATACGGATCAGTAAAATACGGCAGATAGGAGCTGGGCATAGAGAATCATTGTACTGTATGCAATCCGTATTTTCTGCACCTCTCATACGTCGGTAAAACTTGCTAGTGTGAAGCCGGCCTGACACTGATGTAACCTTAGACCTTCAGGGCAGCTTGAATTTCTTTGGAACTTGATGGGGTCTGATTATCCACTGTCTGAACTATCCTGGGTGGCAACTTTTCACCAATTTTTCTCTGTTGTCTGCATTCAGAGAGATTAGCTACAGTGCTATGGGTTATCAGCTTCATTATGTTGTGCACCGTGGACAAAGGAACTTCAAGATCCCTGGAGATTTGCCCTTTTTCCTCATTTTTTGTGTTGCTCCAATATAAAAAAAGGAAATAAACATGTGTGTAACAAAACATGTGTCATTGCAATAATTTTGTGAGAAATACTACATGTTCTGGAACAATTTCAAGGACGCCAACAAGAAAATATTCACTCTCCTTGGCATTTTCCATATTTTTTTCACAATCTAGAATTTAACTGTTTTGTGGGCTTGCATAGAACGAACATGCCTGCAACTGTGGACATTTAGTTTTCTTTTTATTGTGAAATAAACAACAAATAGGACAAAATTACTAAAGACTTCAGTGTGCATACGTATTCACCCTTCTAAAATCAGTACTTTGTAGAGCCTCCTTTTGTAACAATTACAGCCGCAAGTGGCTTTGGTTATCTCTCTATGAGCTTTCTACATCTTGCCACTGGCATTTCTTCCCATTCCTCAATGCAAAACTGCTCTAGCTCCTTTAAGTTAGACTAGCAGTTTCCAGCCAGCTATCGCTCGGCATGCTCATTGCTATCTAATTAACGCTGCTGGTGATTAAACTAAAGTAAATAATGACAGCATTCAATAGCGCTTTACACAGGTGGTAAATTAGCTTAAAATGAAGTTAATAACAATAATAATCATTAAAAATCTGAATAATACTAATAATACATTTTATTCACAGTGTAAAATCAAAAACACACTGAATTCAGTAAGATGTGCGTTTTTTATTCATTCCAGCATCTAAACAAATTTCATAACGAAACATAAATTAAGTTAAAATTTCTCTGTAAACAGAATTAAATGTATTGTCATTTTCGTCATTTTCAAAGATCTTTCCTTGACTTCTACCAGGTACAATTTGAACTGAAAGACCTTTACAACTTGTTACTCTAGAGAATGCAGTGTATAATTGACCATGTGTGAATACAGGATCAGGTAGGAGAACGTCAATCTTATCGAATGTTTGTCCTTGCGATTTTGTAACTGTCATTGAATAAGCCAGACGAAGTGGGAATTGTTTTCTTGTTAACTTAAACGGGATGTCGCAATTTTCGCTAGTGTCCAATGGTATTCTTGGTAATGTGTGCGAACAAAGCCTCGTGTGGTAATGTGAAGGGACGGAGCCTCGTGTGTTAATGTGCGAGGATGGAGCCTCGTATGGTAATGTGTGGGGACAGAGCCTCGTGTGGTAATGTGAAGGGACGGAGCCTCATGTGTTAATGTGTGAGGATGGAGCCTCGAGTGGTAATGTGTGCGGACAAAGCCTCGTGTGGTAATGTGAAGGGACGGAGCCTCGTGTGTTAATGTGTGAGGATGGAGCCTCGTATGGTAATGTGTGGGGACGGAGCCTCATGTGGTAATGTGTGGGGATGGAGCCTCGTGTAGTAATGTGGGGGGGCGGAGCCTCGTGTGGTAATGTGTGGGGACGGAGCCTCGTGTGGTAATGTGTGAGGACGGAGCCTCATGTGGTAATGTGGGGGAACGGAGCCTCGTGTGGTAATGTGTGGGGATGGAGCCTCGTGTGGTAATGTGGGGGAACGGAACCTCGTGTGGTAATGTGTGGGGACGGAGCCTCGTGTGGTAATGTGTGGGGATGGAGCCTCGTGTAGTAATGTGTGGGGACGGAACCTCGTGTGGTAATGTGTGGGGACAGAGCCTCGTGTGGTAATGTGGGGGAACGGAGCCTCGTGTGGTAATGTGTGGGGATGGAGCCTCGTGTGGTAATGTGTGGGGACGGAGCCTCGTGTGGTAATGTGGGGGGCAGGATTATGTGTGGTAATGCGGGGGGGCAGAATTATCTGTGGTAATGTGGGGGGGCGGGATTATGTGTGGTGATGGGTGGGGGGCAGGATTATGTGTGGTGATGTGGTGGGGGACAGGATTATGTGTGGTGATGTGGGGGGGAGGATTATGTGTGGTGATGTGGTGGGGGCAGGATTATGTGTGGTGATGTGGTGGGGGGCAGCATTATGTGTGGTGATGTGGTTGGGGCGGGATTATGTGTGGTGATGTGGTGGAGGGGCGGGATTATGTGTGGTGATGTGGTGGGGGGGCGAGATTATGTGTGGTGATGTGGTGGGGGGCGGGATTATGTGTGGTGATGTGGCGGGGGGCGGGATTATGTGTGGTGATGTGGTGGTGGGGTGGGATTATGTGTGGTGATGTTGTTGGGGGGCGGGATTATGTGTGGTGATGTGGTTGGGGGGCGGGATTATGTGTGGTGATGTGGGGGGCGGGATTATGTGTGGTGATGTGGTGGGGGGCGGGATTATGTGTGGTGATGTGGTGGTGGGCGGGATTGTGTGTGTTGATGTGGTGGGGGGCGGGATTATGTGTGGTGATGTGGTGGGCGGCATTATGTGTGGTGATGTGGGGGGCGGGATCGTGTGTGGTGATGTGGTGCGGATTGTGTGTGGTAATGTGGTGCGGGCGGGATTGTATGTGGTGGGGGGCGGGATTGTGTGTGGTGATGTGGTGGGGGGTAGAGCTACTGTGCAGGGGGCGGGATTAGCGAGTAATCACGATGCCTCTTATATATATAGATGGTTTACTCAAATGAACAGCAATCTTCAAGTGTGACCACAGATTCTCCATTGGATTAAGGTCTGGTCTTTGACTAGGCCACTCTAAAACAATTATGTGTTTGCCTTTAAATCATTTGAGGGTTGCTTTATCAGTATGATTTGTGTCATTGTCTTGTTAAAATATGAACCTCAGTCCCAGCCTCAAATCACTGACAGACTGAAATAGGTTTTGCTCAAGAATATTCCTGTATTTTGCATAATCCATCTTCCTCTCAACTTTGAAAAATTTCCCTGTCCCTGCTGCCAAAAAAACATCCCTACAGCAAGATGCTGCCACTACCATATTTCTTGTGGTAATGTGCTATTTTGATTTGGCACCAGACATAGCGTTTACTTTGGTGGCCAAAAAGTTAAATCTTGGTCTCATCTGACCACATTATCACTTTCCATACATTTGGGGAGTCTCCCAAATGTCTTTTGGCAAACTCAAAAAAAACCCTTACAATTTTTGCATGTAAGGAAGGCTTTTTTTCTGCCCACTCTTCCATAAAGGCTACCTCTATAAAGTGTTTGGCTTATTGTGGTGTATGGACACATACACCAGTCTCTGCCTGGGAACTCTGCAGCTCCTTCAGGGTTTCCTTTAGTCTCTGTGCTGCCTCTCTGGTTAATGCCCTTTTTGCCTGGGCTGAGAGTTTTGATGGGTGCACTCGCTTGGCAGGTTTGTTGTGGTAACATGTTCTTTCCATTTAATGATAATGGATTTGATGGTGCTCCAGGGGATCAATCAGAGATTGGGATATTTTTTCATAACCCAACTCTGACTTGGGTCATTGTTTTGTTGGAATGTGAACCTCCATCCCAGTCTCAAGTTACTTACAGACTGAAACAGGTTTTGCTCAAGAATATCCCTGTATTTCGCATCATCCATCTTCTCCTCAACTCAGAAAATGTTCCCTGTCCCTGACTCTGTCTCCACTGAATTTTTTTTTATAACCCAACCATGACTTTTACTTCTCAACAACTTTGTCCCTAACTTGTTTGGAGACCTCCTTGGTCTTCATGGTGTTTTGTTAGTGGTGCCTCTTGCTAGTGGTTTTGCAATCCCCACATGTATTCAGGTTGTCTAGCAGCCACAAATCATGCAGCTGAATCTCCGAGCATGCTGAAATACTTGGAGACCACATGAGCATGCTCGGGAAATCTCAAGTAATGAGTATACTCACTCATCACTAGTCTCTAACTGATTTTTATGTGTAGCTGGGATGATGATGTGCTGCTCAAGGTCACCTACTTGCGGAAACCATTCACAGGCTCACAGTCAGTCGTCAGCAGTCAGTGATCGATCAATCTGAAGGGTGCTTCATCAGAGAAAATATCTTCACATCAGTCTTCTGTTGACTATGTCCTGTACTTTCTGAAAAGTTAAATATAATTTTAAATTAATCTGTTCAATGATCATCTAATTTCAATATAAAACATAGCAGCCTTGCTGAAACACTTGAAAGGAAATGGAATCTGTCAGCAGGTTTTATTGCCATTTAATCTGACAGCAGCATGATGTAGGAGCTGAGCAATGATTTCAGTGATTTGTCAATAAATGGGCTGCTTGCTCTTGTTTTGATAAAAATCAGTGTTTTACTAGCAGGATATTTTCACTACAGGACTAGGTTTCTCGTGCCTCATAGTCAACTGCTCTGTGTAACTCCACCCACACCACTGATTGGCAGCTTTTTCAATATATAGTGTACAAAGAAATCTGTCAGTCAGTGTTGTGGGTGGAGATAGGTACAGCTCAGCATTCAGAGCACTGCTACATCTGCAGAGGAGAAAACTGTGATTTTATAACAACTGCCGTACCCATAAAAATTAGGTGATACATCGCTGGGATCAGAATTTCTGCTGCTACATCATGCTGCTCTCAGATGAGGTAGCAAAAAGGTGTTCTTCTATGACTCCTCTCTCCTGAATCAGTTTATTGTCTTGTTCCTGTACTCCAATGCATTCCTGTTCTTCTGCTCCTACAGTTTTCACTGCTACTAGACCTACACTCACCGGCCACTTTATTAGGTACACCTGTCCAACTTCTTGTTAACACTTAATTTCTAATCAGCCAATCACATGGTGGCAACTCAGTGCATTTAGGCATGTAGACATGGTCAAGACAATCTCCTGCAGTTCAAACCGAGCATCAGTATGGGGAAGAAAGGTGATTTGAGTGCCTTTGAACGTGGCATGGTTGTTGGTGCCAGAAGGGCTGGTCTGAGTATTTCAGAAACTGCTGATCTACTGGGATTTTCATGCACAACCATCTCTAGGGTTTACAGAGAATGGTCCGAAAAAGAAAAAAAATCCAGTGAGCGGCAGTTCTGTGGGCGGAAATGCCTTGTTGATGCCAGAGGTCAGAGGAGAATGGGCAGACTGGTTCGAGCTGATAGAAAGGCAACAGTGACTCAAATCGCCACCCGTTACAACCAAGGTAGGCCTAAGAGCATCTCTGAACGCACAGTGCGTCGAACTTTGAGGCAGATGGGCTACAGCAGCAGAAGACCACACCGGGTACCACTCCTTTCAGCTAAGAACAGGAAACTGAGGCTACAATTTGTACAAGCTCATCGAAATTGGACAGTAGAAGATTGGAAAAACGTTGCTTGGTCTGATGAGTCTCGATTTCTGCTGCGACATTCGGATGGTAGGGTCAGAATTTGGCGTAAACAACATGAAAGCATGGATCCATCCTGCCTTGTATGGAGCATCTTTGGGATGTGCAGCCGACAAATCTGCGGCAACTGTGTGATGCCATCATGTCAATATGGACCAAAATCTCTGAGGAATGCTTCCAGCACCTTGTTGAATCTATGCCACGAAGAATTGAGGCAGTTCTGAAGGCAAAAGGGGGTCCAACCCGTTACTAGCATGGTGTACCTAATAAAGTGGCCGGTGAGTGTATATTCTTGAGTTTTTCCAATGTTCTTGTTCCCCTAGTCTTTTATTTTCACCACTTCTGTGCTCAAATAGTTTTCAATTAATTGTCTATAAGCAGCAAAATACTTTAAGCAGATTTTGAACAATTTAATTTATTTCAAGTAAAAGTTTCCTTTTTCTTTAATTTCCTTCATGCAACTCTTGGTAAAATATAATATGATTTGTCAACATTGCTTTTAATTACAGACATAATTTACCACCCTATATATTTTCCAGCCAGTTAACTCGTCTACAGGATTATGATATTGCTGTTCTGACAGATGCTTTATGAACTATGCTTGACCTTTTGGACCACCAGGAATCCATACGGAAATATGTAATTGTAAAACTGTGGAGTAAGCATAACATGGATGAAGCCTAATGCCTACATATTTATATAAAATATAACATAGAATATCTGTATATAACACTGTAGAGAAAATATATAGCTGTGAAAAGTGCAAGAAAAGACCTCCAGTGTTTTGCTGCAGCTTTAAATTCTCTTTGGGTCTTAATTTTTGTTTTCTGTAAAAATTCCTGCAGTCGACTTGGGTAGCTTTGAAGGTGTTTGGAAACGCTAAAAAATTATACAAATTTTGCCAGTCTAAAAAACAGGATATTGACATATATATTTAATATTAGTTTCTGGCTGCCATCCAGTCCTCTTCTTTCCGCTATTGTGCACCACATTTCTGGCCTCTTCACTATAAGCCAGTCTTCCAGCAGCATCCAGGGCAGAATTCACTACGTGTCATAAGGTCGAGTCATCATTGCAATCTTATAACGTGCAAGAAGTTCTTGCTTGGACACAAAGTCCTGGCATATAGTGAAGAGGCCAGAGATGATGGAAAGCAGAGATCCAGACAGTGACCAGAGAGGTCAGCAGTGAGGTGAGTGTATTAGATTTTTTTTTACATCCATCATTTGTAATTAGGTGTCATGGGGACTTCCTGTATTTAGAGTTGTCGACAACTGTACTGGTTAAAAAAAAATGATGCTCATATCTCAAACCACCTCAATGCTCAACGTTCAATCCTCCTCCATTCGCCATCACGCATCTCATCATCAAGACTTCTAGGTGTGTTCAGACACGCAACATCATAAGGTCATAACTTGAGATGAGCGAATATAGAAATATTCAGTTCAGATTATGATAGCCGTGTTTGCAATATTTGCCGAACATAGCCAGACACCATTGAAGTCAATAAGAGTAGAGATGAGCGAATATGCTCGGAATTGATCGTTAAATGTAAATTCATCACGAGTATGATAAGACTATGGTACAAATATGGCAAATTTGGACTCAATGACCATTTTTCGAACACACTCGCTCTACTCTAGTCATAATGTTGTCATGAAGCCATGACCTTATGATGCACAATAACCTCTAATAGATGCGGTAATAAGTCCTGGGCTATAGTGAAGAGGCCAGAGATGTTGTGCACCTGATGATGGACATACAGACAACCAGAGAGGTGAGTATTGTTTTTTTAAATAAAAACAAAACCTGACACTCACCTCTCCATTGGTCCTCTTTGTACTTCATTTTGTCTTCTACTTCCAGGTTGTCATGGGTCACATTGTCAAGACTTCTGGCTGTGTCCAGGACTGGAATCAGAGGTCGCTAAGCTTCACAAAGCTGCAACTTTGACTTCATGATTTTATGGCATGCTGCAACCACTGAGGCTTGGACATGTCCATAAGTCTAGTCCTATAGTGAAGTAGCCAGGAGATGCTGGAACTGGACAATGAAAAAGATGATATACAGCTCTGGAAAAAATTAACAGACCACTGCAAAATGTTGTTTCTCTGATTTTTCTCTTTATAGATATATTTTTGAGTAAAATGTAAAATGTTCTTTTATTCTATAAACTTCTGACAACATGTCTCCGAATTTCCAAGCAATAATTTTTGTATTTTTTTTCTGACAAAGAAAAATGGTCAAATAAAAAAACAGTGCTTTCAGACCTCATATAATGCAAATAAAACAAGTGCATAATCATTTAGAAACAACAATTCTAATGTTTTAACTCAGGAAGAGTTTAGAAATCAATATTTTGTGGAATAACCATGATTTTTAATCACAGCTTTCATGCGTCTTGGCATGCTTTCCACCAGTCTTTTCACACTGCTCCTGGCGCAAAAATGTAAGCAGTTCTTCTTTGTTTGATGGCTTGTGATTATCCATCATCCTCTTGATTACATTCCACAGGTTTTCAATGGGGTTTAGGTCTGGAGATTGGGCTGCTCATTGCAGGGTTTTGATGTGGTGGTCACTCAATTTTTTCAAGAGCTGTATGTATTGAAGGCAGCAGAAGCTATTAGTGAAGTATTAGTTGCTTTATAATTCATGTTTATATTTCAATGTAGATACATATTCAGGTTATGAAAATAGTTATTAAATGGGGCACTGCCTTTACAAGTAGATACTTGGTTGTCATGGATGCAATGGACTGCTTTGTGCAGGCTCTATTGTGTGTTAGGATCTGTTAACCAAACAGTACAATATATTTGAACAATTAGGAATACCATTTTATGGAGATTAAGACCAGCAAAATGTCAAGTATAGTTCAGAATCTGATGATTGCCCTAAAATTGACTGTTGAAGATCAGCTTTTGTTGACTGGTGCAATTAAAAGGAAAATCAGGAAGATTGTTAGACTGTTAATCAAATTGAAGAGACTCTGCTGGCTAATGTATAGTAAAGTGTAACCGTCCTTTTAACTTTTATGTCATAAATCAATAATATACATGAAATCTAGCCACTTTGTAACATAAATTATCAAAGAAAGCTGTTTCTTTGTTCACGAGGACTGATCATTCATTCTCAAAATGTTCAATTCTCGGGCTAAATCTGTCTTCAGTGAAGACAAATTTTTACATTGTTGAGATGTTTGCGCATTGTCCTCCATTGTTTTTGCAGTGCTATTACATTATTATACTGCATGTCATATATAGTACCATAACTTATTTTATAGTGTCCTCTCTTATTATGAATAGCACCATCCTTTATTACGTAATGTCCTCTCTTATTAAGTAAACACTTTACTACATATCTTATCTTGTTATATACAGTACAGACCAAAAGTTTGGACACACCTTCTCATTTAAAGATTTTTCTGTATTTTCATGACTATGAAAATTGTACATTCACACTGAAGGCATCACAACTATGAATTAACACATGTGGAATTATATACTTAACAAAAAAGTGTGAAACAACTGAAATTATGTCTTATATTCTAGGTTCTTCAAAGTAGCTGTTAGGAGTCGAGTTTCCTCTGCTGCACAGGGGGAATCTCGATCCGTGTCTGCTGCGGTCTCCCATTCTCCATCGGCCGCAGTGGAGTCTGCTCAGCGGAGACGTCGGTCCCAGCGTCTCACTGAGTCTGGTTCAGTGCAAAGGGTTTTTGCTGCCTCTCTAGGCTCTGCTATTGTACCCTGTACTGATCTACGGCGAACAGGCTTTTCTGGGATTAAGCCCTGCTTTGCATACACTGAGCATGCCCAGGGTAAGATCTCTCAGTGGAGATCTAGGGTCACATGTTCAGGTACTGCAGCCAAATCTATTGGTCTTTCCAGGAAGGTCCTGTAGGTACGCAGGCTCTGTAGCAGTCTCCCATTGGTCCTCTTTTGGAAGGTCCTGTACGTGCTGCAGCTATTTAAGGCTTGCATGGCCGCACGGCCATGCGCTAGTATCTTCTTAAGTTACATGCTTTGCGCCACTGTGGTCATATGCATGAATGTGTTCAGGGACCCGGCTGAAATAAGCTCCTAGAATGCTGGCACCTCCCGCAAGGAGTGTTGTGTGCATGCATGACCACTGACTGCTCTCTTCTGGGTAGTTAGCCTGTGTCTCTGTGAGAGTTAACAGGGCACAGAGCTTTGCTTTCTCGGCCGCTCTGTGAAGCTAACAGAGCTGGTTAATATCACCATATTGTGCCGCCATTAACTTAGCGGCAGGATATTTCCTGCACAGTGGATCCCGGGTTGCGAACGCACCAATCACATCAATAAATATATTCGGTGCATTCCGCAAACCCTAACAGTAGCCACCTTTTGTTTTGATGACTGCTTAGCACAGTCTTGGCATTCTCTTGATGAGCTTCAAGAGGTAGTCACCGGGAATGGTTTTTGGATACATCAGAAGCAGAGGTGACTCTTGGTCTTCCTTTCCTGGGGCAGTTCTCATGTGAGCCAGTTTCTTTGTAGTGCTTAATGGTTTTTGCCACTGCACTTGGGGACATTTTTAAAGTTTTCCCAATTTTTCAGACTGACTGACCTTCATTTCTTAAAGTATTGATGGCCACTCGTTTTTCTTTACTTAGCTGCTTTTTTCTTGCCATAATACAAATTCTAACAGTCTTTTCAATAGGACTATCAGCTGTGTATCCACCAGACTTCTGCACAACACAACTGATGGTCCCAACCCCATTTATAAGGCAAGAAATCCCACGTATTAAACCTGACAGGTCACACCTGTGAAGTGAAAACCATTCCCGCTGACTGCCTTTTGAAGCTCATCAAGAGAATGCTAAGAGTGTGCAAAGCAGTCATCAAAGCAAAAGGTGGCTACTTTGAAGAACCTAGAATATAAGACATAATTTCAGTTGTTTCACACTTTTTTGATAAGTATATAATTCCACATGTGTTAATTCAGTTTTGATGCCTTCAGTGTGAATGTACAATTTTCATAGTCATGAAAATACAGAAAAATCTTTAAATGAGAAGGTGTGTCCAAACTTTTGGTCTGTACTGTATATACTTTCTCTTATTACATAGTGTCGACTTATGTATAATGCTGCACATAAAGAAAGAAAAAAATTGGCATGAAGAACTAAATGCACTACACTCTAACATCTGCAAATGTGTAGGTTTATCACATGATCTGTTACATGACTACTCTGTCATCATAAACATCAGGCACAAAACAAGAAATGGGTTTTCTACACTGCTGGTGAGGATACAAATGGAAATTCAGACAAGGATAGTAACAATGTGGTTTATTTTCAATAAATTTGAAAGTCATACAACTTCATCAGGAAAAATTACAACAATCTCAAGATGAAGATGTTGGGTGCCTTCGAAACACGTTGAAAATAAACCACGTTGTCACTATCTTTATCTCATTGAATTTCCGTTTGGCTCCTCATCAGCAGTACAGAAGACCCATTTATATTTTTCTAATCAATACCACATTTATTTCTATAACCCGTGGTGCTGTGATTTCTTTATTCCATGCCACCTTAGTGTTGTGTATCACCCAATCGAATCAGGTGGGTATAAATGTTTTATGATCATCATTGGTATCGGATAAAAACATATTGTGCTTCCTTGTTCCCTAGTTATTCCTCTACACATAACATAACATACAATCACATAACATGTCGCTTGATACATCAGGTGACTAGGGTACCCCTAAAGCCTAATTTGCCTGGGGCTCTGGCTACCCTTAATCCACCTCTGTGTGTATATACAGTTGTGGCCAAAAGTATTGACACCCCTGCAGTTCTGTCAGATAATACTCAGCTTCTTCCTGAAAATGATTGCAAACACAAATTCTTTGGTGTTATTATCTTCATTTAATTTGTCTTAAATTAAAAAACACAACAAGAATTGTCCTAAAGCCAAATTGGATATAATTCCACACCAAACATAAAAAAGGGGGTGGACAAAATGTTGGCACTGTTAGAAAAATCATGTGATGCTTCTCTAATTTGTGTAATTAACAGCACCTGTAACTTACCTGTGGCACCTAACAGGTGTTGGCAATAACTAAATCACACTTGCAGCCAGTTGACATGGATTAAAGTTGACTCAACCTCTGTCCTGTATCCTTGTGTGTACCACATTGAGCATGGAGAAAAGAAAAGACCAAAGAACTGTCTGAGGACTTGAGAAACCAAAATGTGAGGAAGCATGAGCAATCTCAAGGCTACAAGTCCATCTCCAAAGACCTGAATGTTCCTGTGTCTACCGTGCGCAGTGTCATCAAGAAGTTTAAAGCCCATGGCACTGTGGCTAACCTCCCTAGATGTGGACGGAAAAGAATAATTGACAAGCGATGTCAACGCAAGATTGTGTGGATGTTGGATAAAGAACCTCGACTAACATCCAAACAAGTTCAAGCTGCCCTGCAGTCCGAGGGTACAACAGTGTCAACCCATACTATCCATCGGCGTCTGAATGAAAAGGGACTATATGGTAGGAGACCCAGGAAGACCCCACTTCTTACCCCAAGACATAAAAAAGCCAGGCTGGAGTTTGCCAAAACTTACCTGAAAAAGCCTAGAACGTTTTGGAAGAATGTTCTCTGTTCAGATGAGACAAAAGTAGAGCTTTTTGGGCAAAGGCATCAACATAGAGTTTACAGGAGAAAAAAAGAGGCATTCAAAGAAAAGAACACGGTCCCTACAGTGAAACATGGTGGAGGTTCCCTGATGTTTTGGGGTTGCTTTGCTGCCTCTGGCACTGGACTGCTTGACCGTGTGCATGGCATTATGAAGTCTGAAGACTACCAACAAATTTTGCAGCATAATGTAGGGCCCAGTGTGAGAAAGCTGGGTCTCCCTCAGAGGTCATGGGTCTTCCAGCAGGACAATGACCCAAAACACACTTCAAAAAGCACTAGAAAATGGTTTGAGAGAAAGCACTGGAGACTTCTAAGGTGGCCAGCAATGAGTCCAGACCTGAATCCCATAGAACACCTGTGGAGAGATCTAAAAATGGCAGTTTGGAGAAGGCACCCTTCAAATATCAGGGACCTGGAGCAGTTTGCCAAAGAAGAATGGTCTAAAATTCCAGCAGAGCATTGTCAGAAACTCATTGATGGTTACCGGAAGCGGTTGGTCGCAGTTATTTTGGCTAAAGGTTGTGCAACCAAGTATTAGGCTGAGGGTGCCAATACTTTTGTCTGGCCCATTTTTGGAGTTTTGTGTGAAATGATCAATGTCTTGCTTTTTGCTTCATTCTATTTTGTGTTTTTTCATTTAAGACAAATTAAATGGAGATAATAATATCAAATAATTTGTGTTTGCAATCATTTTCAGGAAGAAATTGAGTATTATCTGACAGAATTGCAGGGGTGTCAATACTTTTGGCCACAACTGTATATAGAAAGATAGGTATATATAGATATATCATGTATCCAAATGATTAACAGCACATACAGGTTGCTATCTTCTATAGAGCTGTCATGTTAATGCACACACATTTTTATTATCGGCAGGTATCAAAATATTGCAATATTTTATCTAAGGAAATGTTGTGGATTTACTATCACATATTTCAATAAATAAAATGTAAATACATGTTGCTTCAATAAAATGATTTGGATGTGTAAATAGCTGGAAAAATGCTATTTCTGGACCCCAAGGAATCAGATTTCAAATCTCAACTACAAAAAGCCTTCACTTGAGTCTGTGAATGGTATCACCTCTTGGTCATATGCTAGAAAGCCGACTGTCAAAAAATGATTTATTTAGCTTAATAAATCACAATCTATCATACTTTCTTAGAAAAATAACCTTGGAATAACACTGAGCTGGAAATGAAAAATCTTCTATTAACATGACATTAAGTTTCAACGAATACTTGTTTACAAAGGAATATTTGATTCTTAGACTGGAAAAAAAATTGCGGACTATTTGTTTGTTTGTGGAAGCAAAAGTTTATACCCCTGTAATAAGTGTACAGTGTAGCGCAGATGAATCGGACTATTGATACGTCTGCCAGATGATTACACAGTTAGCTGACCTAACCTATCCAGGAAAAATGACTATCTAATACTTTTTAAATAAAGAAATTTTAATATTTAAGCCAATATCTGGACATAATGAATAAAGCATTGTGCTGACAGAAAGTCAAATGTTTAGAGATTTATGCCCCTGGCCTTTTAAGCCGCACAATGAAGTGATTTCTCAAAAGAGCCAGCTCTGGAGATAGTGGTCTTGTGGCGGTAGCAAAAACAGTCAATGTGAACCTCGCTGTCTGCATATTTATTTCAGGAGAGGTATTGCCAATATCAATATGCAGAGAAATGAACATGGTATATTAAATTGGCATGCATACTATGTGGCTTTATTACTTTGTCCATGGTAAATATCCCTCTACCATGAACTTGACAAATATTGAATTTCAGTCCAGTGATTGAAGAAAAGGTTCCAAGTAGATCATCTTTTCTAAAATTTTAGAATTATAATATTTGCCACCAAAATATTTCTTTTCTTTTATATGTCTAACAATATAGTTAATATGTAAACAAAATAGTAATAAGCAATTATGTGTCATGGGGACTCCCTGGATTTAGAGTTGTCAACAACTGTACTGGCTAAAAAAATAATAATCATGATGCTCATCACTCGAACCACCTAGCTGCTCAACATTCAATTCTCTTCCGTTCGCCATCACGCATCACATCATCAAGACTTCTAGGTGTGTTCAGGCACTCAACATCATAAGGTCATAATTAGAGATGATATTAATATATTCAGTTCAGATTCTTATCTCCGTATTTGCAATATTTGCCAAACATTGCCGGACACCTTTGAAGTCAATAAGAGTACAGATGAGTGAATATAATTATGATATAGCATTGTTTAGGCTCATTCAGACATCTGTACAAATCGGTCCAAAATTGGACAACAATGAACAGATTGACCGCGGCTCTCCAGGCCGGTGCGTTACACCTTCATGTATTTCTATGAGACTGTCGGGAGACAGGTGGTCAGTTAGTGCATTAGCAGGTCGTGCTCCAACAAATTTGCATGGTCATCTGAATGAGCCCTTAGACATTCGAGTAGTATCTCAGCCTTCAATAATTATCACCTTTTGATTCGATAGGTAAGATTTGCTAGGTTGGTGCAACTAGGTTGGAATCTTCATTGATTACTTATGTCCCCTTTTACTCTCTGGTTTTCTCCTAATTTTCAAAGCACAGTCCATAGTAGTTGATTGGAGTAGTCAGTTGTGAATTTTCTCGATGCTTTACTCATTTTCTATGTGAGTCACAATGAAAGCCAAGCATAGCAATGGGCCCTAACTGGTCCTACCATTCAACATCTTCAGAATGCAGTCATGGCAAGAGAAGAACCAGGGAACAAAAGAGACAAAAGTTTCCCACTCGGGTGATCTGTGGAGATCTCAATGGTGGGACCAACAGCAATCTAACAATTGTACCCAATACTGTTGTTAATTTATGTTTACTTGAATCTTACAATTAGTGATGAGCGAATATACTCGTTACTCGAGATGAGGTGAAGCATGGTGGTGGCAGTGTCCTTATGTGAGGCTTCACGAGTGCTGCAGGTGTAGGTTAGCTACATTTAATTAATAGTATCATGACTTTACAGATGTACTACTCTATACTGAAACAGAAGATGCTACTATTACTCTGAATTTTCATAAGGTAAAACAACAACTATCACCAGCTAGGTGTTTTTACCTAATGAAGGTGGCTGTATATCTTCAAAATGTGTTCTATGCTATACACCTATATTGATAATAAATTAAGAATATAAATATATTGCCTGTGGTAATGGGCATCAAGGATTAGTGCATTCTGAGCGCAACTCTGCATAGTGAGCCCAAATATTCCAAGGGACTGTTTCCCTATTAAACACTCTCCTGCCATTTTCTTTTTATAAATTAATGTTCCAATAGGCCTCTTTTTACACGATGGAGGACAAAAGAATATATATTGGTCTATGTTTGGTGAAAATAGGAAACTTCTTTCTTTATTTCTCAGATCTCTACAGAGTGGAGAGAGAAGAAAGCTTGTAAACTCTCAGGGAAGGCAGATAAAGCAAGCTGTAGAAAAGGAGGAAAGCAGAAATATAAGCATAGTAGTTGTCATAACTCATAAGCTAATTGAAGATTGGGCCTTGAGGAAGAAAGCTGTTTGCTTTCGAAATGCGTCGCCATGTTGTTTCCTGCTCCCTGCAATGTGCCATGAAACTTTTGGAAGTATAAATTGTTTCTAAAAAAAATCTTCATATTTTTACGGATTGTTGCCAGAAGCCTGAATTGCTTCTATTTACTCCTAATTTAAGACAGCAGCATTGTGGATACAATCAGTCCTCATATTAATCTGATATTACTGGAATGAACACTCCCACAAGTGAAAAATGTGAACTTTTAATCAAGCTGCTAACTATGTATCAGGAGGTTTAAAAATGAATAAACGAATGAAGTTTATGGGTTCCAGATTATGTGATGGGACAGATTTTGATCCAGGGAATTAGGCCAGGGTCTCACATGCGAGAAACTCGTGCGAGTCTCTCGCATCATTACCTGGCACTGCCGCCGGCACTCGGGACCAGAGCGTTCAGCTGTATTTATTTCTGTGCAGCTGAACGCTCCGGTCATCAGTGTCGGCGGCAGTGCCAGGTATTGATGCGAGAGACTCGCATTGCACTCGCAAGTGTGACCCCAGCCTTAGTCTGATTATCAACATTGAAACCCCCCACAAGTGACACCATTTTGGAAAGTAGACCCCTTAAGGAACTTATCTAGATGTGTGGTGAGCACTTTGACTCAACAAGTGCTTCACAGAAGTTTATAATGCAGAGCCGTAAAAATAAAAAATCATATTTTTTCACAAAAATGATCTTTTCGACCCCAATTTTTGATTTTCCCAAGGGTAAGAGAAGAAATTAGACCAAAAAAGTTGTTGTGCAATTTGTCCTGAGTACAACGATACCCCATATGTGGGGGTAAACCACTGTTTGGGCGCATAGCAGAGCTCAGAAGGGAAGGAGCGCCATTTTACTTTTCAATGCAAAATTGACTGGAATTAAGATGGGACACCATGTCGCGTTTGGAGAGCCCCTGATGTGCCTAAACATTAAAAAACCCCAAAAGTGACACCATTTTGGAAAGTAGACCCCCTAAGGAACTTATTTAGATGTGTTTTGAGAGCTTTGAACCCCAAAATGTTTCACTACAGTTTATAACGCAGAGCCGTGAAAATAAAAATTCTTTTTTTTTCACAAAAATGATTTTTTTAGCCCCCAGTTTTGTATTTTCACAAGGGTAACAGGATAAATTGGATGCCAATAGTTGTTGTCCAATTTGTCCTGAGTACGCTGATACCCCGAATGTGGGGAGGGACCACTGTTTGGGCGCATGGCAGAGCTCGGAAGGGAAGGAGCGCCATTTGGAATGCAGACTCAGATGGATTGATCTGCAGGCGTCACGTTGCATTTGCAGAGCCCCTGATGTGCCCAAACAGTACAAACCCCCCACAAGTGACCCCATATTGGAAACTAGACCTCCCAAGGAACTTATCTAGATGTGTTGTGAGAACTTTGAACCCCCAAGTGTTTCACTACAGTTTACAGCGCAGAGCCGTGAAAATAAAAAATCTTTTTTTCCCACAAAAATGATTTTTAGCCCCCCAAGTTTTTATTTTCTCAAGGATAACAAGAGAACTTGGACCCCAACAGTTGTTGTCCAATTTGTCCCGAGTACGCTGATACCCCATATGTTGAGGTAAACCCCTGTTTGGATGCACGGAAGAGCTCGGAATGGAAGGAGCACTGTTTTACTTTTTCAACGCAGAATTGGCTGGAATTGAGATCGGATGCCATGTCGCGTCCACTGATGTGCCTGAACAGTGGAAACTCCCCAATTCTACCTGAAACCCTAATCCAAACAAACCCCTAACCCTAATCCCAATGGTAACCCTAACCACACCCTTAACCCTGACACATCCCTAACTCTAATCCCAACCATAATCCCAACCGTAAATGTAATCCAAACCCTAACCCTAACTTTAGCCCCAACCCTAATCCTAACTTTAGCCCCAACCCTAACCCTAAATTTAGCCCCAACCCTAACCCTAACTTTAGCTCCAACCCTAGCCCCAACCCTAACCCTAACCCTAGCCCTAACCCTAGCCCTAACCCTAGCCCTAACCCTAGCCCTAGCCCTAACCCTAACCCTAGCCCTAATCCTAATGGGAAAATGGAAATAAATACATTTTTTTTATTTTATTAATTTTCCCTAACTAAGGGGGTGATTTACTTTTATAGCATTTTTTATATCGGATTTTTATGATTGGCAGCAGTCAGACACTAAAAGACGCTTTTTAATAGCAAAAAAGTTTTTGCGTCTCCACATTTTGATAGCTATAATTTTTCCAAATTTTAGTCCACAGAGTCATGTGAGGTCTTGTTTTTTGCGGGACGAGTTGACGTTTTTATTGGTAACATTTTCGGACATGTGACAGTTTTTGATCACTTTTTATTCTGATTTTTGTGAGCAGAATGACCAAAAACCAGCTATTCATGAATTTCTTTTGGGGAAGGCGTTTATACCGTTCCACGTTTGGTAAAATGGATGAAGCAGTTTTATTCTTCGGGTCAGTACGATTACAGCAATATCTCATTTATATCATTTTTTTATGTTTTGGCGCTTTTATACGATAAAAGCTATTTTATAGAAAAAATAATTATTTTGGCATCGCTTTATTCTGAGGACTATAACTTTTTTATTTTTTTGCTTATGATGCTGTATGGTGGCTCGTTTTTTGCGGGACAAGATGACATTTTCAGCAGTACCATGGTTATTTATACACTGTGTTCCAAATTATTATGCAAATTGGATTTAAGTGTCTTAAAGATTTAATTGTTTTGTTTTTCAAATAAACTCGTGGATGGTATTGTGTCTCAGGGCTCAATGAATCACTGAAATCAATCTTAAACACATGTGATAATTAGTTTTCCAGGTGATTCTAATTAAAGGAAAACTACTCAAAAATGATGTTCCACATTATTATGCAGGTCACAGGTTTCAAGCAATATGGGAAATAAAAAGGATCTCTATGCTGCTGAAAAGCGTTAAATAGTGCAATGCCTTGGACAAGGTATGAAAAAATTAGATATTTCACGAAAACTTAAGAGTGATCATCATACTCTGATGAGATTTGTGACTGAAACAGAGCACAGACAGAGTTTATGCAAATAAAGGTATAATGTGGAAGTTTTCTGGCAGACAAATTCATTGGATTAAGAGAGCAGCTGCCAAAATACCATTACAAAGCAGCAAACAGTTATTTGAAGCTGCTGGTGCGTCTGGAGTCCCTCAAACCTCAAGGTGTAGGATCCTTCAAATGCTTGCTGTGGTGCATAAACCTACTATTCGGCCACTCCTAAACAGTGTTCACAAGCAGAAATGGTTGCAGTGGGCCCAGACATACATGAAGACTAATTTTCAAACAGTCTAGTTTAAGTAGTGGATGGTTGGTGGATGGCCACCATGTCCCAACAAGGCTGCGACGTCAGCAAGGAGGTGGAGGAGTCATGTTTTGGGCTGGAATCATGGGGAACCAGCTGGTAGGGCCCTTTAAGGTTCCTGAAGGTGTGAAAATGACCTCAGCAAAGTAAATAGAGTTTCTGACTGAGAACTTTCTTCCATGGTCTAAAAAGCAGAAACGTGCCTTCAGGAACAAAATCATCTTCATGCATGACAATGAATACCTCTGAGTAATTGGCTGCTATGGACATAAAAGGAGATAAACTCATGGTGTGGCCACAATCTTCCCCTGACCTCAACCCTATAGAGAACCTTTGGAGTATCATCAAACAAAAGATCTATGAGGGTGGGAGGCTGTTCACATCAAAACATCTGCTCTGGGAGACTATTCTGACTTCATGCAAAGAAATACAAGCAGAAACTCTCCATAAACTCACAAGTTCAATGGATGCAAGAATTGTGAAGGTGATATCAATGAAGGGCTCCTATGTTAACATGTCACTTGGCCTGTTAGGATGTTTTGGAGTTAAATAGCTTTTTTGTTCAGTGAATGTGACCTCATAATGCTGCAAATTCCACAAATGAGCATTTTCAGTTCTTTAAAACATATCAAATGTTTAGAAATTCTACTGTGCCTAATAATTTGGAACAGTACATTGTGAGGTTTTATTCATTTTGGAGATTATGCTGTTATCATTGGGAGGTTTCCTCAATAAAATGCGATGTATGTACGGGTGATGACTTTTATTAGACTGACTGCCATTTGCACCAACCATTTAGGAAAATCCGAGAAAAATGTCATTTGCATAATAATTTGGAACAAAGTGTATCCGTCTTTTTGATCGCGTGTTATTCCACTTTTTGTTCGGCGGTATGATAATAAAGCGTTGTTTTTTGGCTCGTTTTTTTTTTTTCTTACGGTGTTCACTGAAGGGGTTAACTAGTGGGACAGTTTTATAGGTTGGGTCGTTATGGACGTGGCAATACTAAATATGTGTACTTTTATAGTTTTTTTTTATTTAGATAAAGAAATGTATTTATGGGAATAATATATATATTTTTTTTCTTTATTTAGGAATTTTTTTTTTTTTTTTACACATGTGGAATTTTTTTTTTTTACCTTTTTACTTTGTCCCAGGGGGGACATCACAGATCGCTGATCTGACAGTTTGCACAGCACTCTGTGATCTGACTTAGGGCGCTGCAGGCTTACCAGCGCCTGCTCTGGACCCGGAAGTAATCCCTGCAGGACCTGGATGCAGCCCCGCGGCCATTTTGGATCTGGAGCCTGCAGGGATAGGAGGTAAGAGATGCTCGGAGCAACGCGATCACATCGCGTTGCTCCGGGGGCCTCAGGGAAGCCCACAGGGAGCCCCCTCCCTGCGCGATGCTTCTTTATACCGCCGGTACACTGCGATAATGTTTGATCGCAGTGTGCCGGGGGTTAATGTGCCGGGGGCGGTCTGCTCGCACTGGATGTACTATCCCATCACTGGGAATTAAGTCCCAGGTCACCTTGACGGGATAGTACGTCCAATGGGATTAAGGGGTTAATATGGGGCAATTAGCATTTGCCTCAAATAATTTTTACCTTCCCCTCTATTAGCATGTTGAGCTATAGTTTGAAATCAATAACTTTTTTATTTTTCCATCAATATGGCCATGTGAGGGCTTATTTTTTGCAGGACTAGTTGTACCTTTGAATGATACCATTGGTTTTAGCATGGCGTGTGCTCGAAAACGGGAAAAAAATTCCAAGTGCGGTGAAATTGCAAAAAGGTGCAATCCCACACTTGCTTTTTATTTGGCTTTTTTGCTAGGTTCACTAAATGCTAGAACTGACCTGCCATTATGATTCTCCAGGCCATTACGAGTTCATGGAAGAAGAAGGCTAGCACTCGACTTCTGTGGAGGTGGCGGTGCTAGTGAATGGAGCCGGTAGTCCCATCGATAATAAAATGTATAATCACTGCACTCGTACAGGAGAAGGTTTGCTTCAAGTGGATAATTTATTGGCTATAAATCCTCCTTACCCGGATATATACAGTACAGAGCAAAAGTTTGGACACACCTTCTCATTAAAGATTTTTCTGTATTTTCATGACTATGAAAATTGTAAAGTCACACTGAAGGCATCAAAACTATGAATTAACACATGTGGAATTATATACTTAAAAAAAAAGTGTGAAACAACTAAAAATATGTCTTATATTTTAGGTTCTTCAAAGTAGCCACCTTTTGCTTTGAGGACTGCTTTGCACACTTTTGGCATTCTCTTGATGAGCTTCAAGAGGTAGTCACCAGAAATGTTTTTCACTTCACAGGTGTACCCTGTTAGGTTTAATAAGTGGGATTTCTTGCCTTATAAATGGTTTTGGGACTATCAGTTGTGTTGAGCAGAAGTCTGGTGGATACACAGCTGATAGTCCTACTGAATAGACTGTTAGAATTTGTATTATGGCAAGAAAAAAGCAGCTAAGTAAAGAAAAATGAGTGGCCATCAATACTTTAAGAAATGAAGGTCAGTCAGTCCGAAAAATTGGGAAAACTTTGAAAGTGTCCCAAATTGCAGTTACAAAAACCATGAAGCAGGGTGGGGTGGGGGATTTGAATACTGCGCCGCTCATTGGCTGAGCCACCCCTGGCAGCATGGCTTTGGCAGGGGATTCAAATCCTGTACAGCACCGCTCATTGGCTGAGCGCTGCTCATTGGCTGAGCACCCCTAATGCTCAGCCAATGATCAGCGTGGAATTCAAATCCCCCGCCCCACTGGCTGAGCCAATGAGCGGTGCTGTGTGGCTTTAGCGGTTGACATGAGGCTATGTGCACAAGTTGCGGATTTGCCTACAGATTTTTCTGCACTGAATCCGCATCTCTTGGCAGAAAATGCAGGTGCATTTTTGCTGCATTTTTTGTGCTGATTTGACGCGTTTTTGTATGTGTTTTTGAAAGCTAAATAAAGATCTATTATTGAATCAAAAAAAATATTTGTGATGTAATTTCTTGTCCAACGTCCTCTTTTACATTTGTCCAACCCACACTCCATTACACACAGACAGATAGATAGATCTATAGATAATATCTATCGATCTATGTATAGATCTATCATCTATCATCTATCTCATTCCTTCTACTATCTATCTATCATCTATCTATCTACCTATCATCTATCTATCTCATTCTTTCTATCTATAGATCTATCTACAGTACAGACCAAAAGTTTGGACACACCTTCTCATTTAAAGATTTTTCTGTATTTCCATGAATGCGAAAATTGTACATTCACACTGAAGGCATCAAAAGTATGAATTAACACATGTGGAATTATGTACGTCACAAAAAAGTGTGAAACAACTGAAATGATGTCCTATATTCTAGGTTCTTCAAAGTAGCCACCTTTTGCTTTGATGACTGCTTGCACACTCTTGGCATTCTCTTGATGAGCTTCAAGAGGTAGTCACCGGGAATGGCTTTCAATTCACAAGTGTGCCCTGTCAAGTTTAATAAGTGGGATTTCTTGCCTTATAAATGGGGTTGGACCATTAGTTGTATTGTGCAGAAGTCTGGTAGATACACAGCTGATAGTCCTACTGAATAGACTGTTAGAATTTGTATTATGGCAAGAAAAAAGCAGCTAAGTAAAGAAAAATGAGTGGCCATCATTACTTTAAGAAATGAAGGTCAGTCAGTCTGAAAAATTGCGAAAACTTCGAAAGTGTCCCCAAGTGCAGTGGCAAAAACCATCAAGCACTACAAAGAAACTGGCTCACATGAGGACCGCCCCAGGAAAGGAAGACCAAGAGTCATCTCTGCTTCTGAGGATAAGTTTATCTGAGCCACCAGCCTCAGAAATCGCAGTTTAACAGCAGCTCAGATTAGAGACCAGATCAATGCCACACAGAGTTCTAACAGCAGACACATCTCTACAACAACTGTTAAGAGGAGACTTTGTGCAGCAGGCCTTCATGGTTAAATAGTTGCTAGGAAACCACTGATAAGGACAGGCAACAAGCTGAAGAGACTTGTTTAGGCTAAAAAACACAAGGAATGGACATTAGACCAGTGGAAATCTGCGCTTTGGTCTGATGAGTCCAAATTTGAGATCTTTGGTTCCAACCACCGTGACAAGTCCCATTGGACGAAGCCTGCACACAGACACAAATAAGACCCCCCCAGACAGCCCGCAGACCCCCTGCTCAAAGCAGTGCGGCACCACTCATTGGCTGAGCCACCCACTGGCTGAGCCAATGAGCGGTGCCACGCGGGATTTGAATTCCCCGCCAAGCCTCAGCCGGCGAGCCGCTCAGCCAATGACCGGAGCCGCACAGCTTTATCGGGGGATTTGAATCCCATGCGGCTCATTGACTGAGGCCAGGGGTGGCTCAGCCGGCTGGGGATTTGAATCCTGTGCCATTCATTGGCTAAGCACCAGGGGCGCTTAGCCAATGAGCGGTGCTGTGCGGCTTGGCGGGGATATGAATCCCAGCCACCATATCGGAATACCCATAACTTGGGTGTTCCAATATGGTGGTCAGCGTAGTTCCGATGCGAGCAGCCAGGAGAAGAGCAGCTGTCGCCGCTCATCTCCCAGCTGCATTGCGGCTGACCTCCCTGCAGAGGGATATGAGCCACGGCTACCGTCAGGAGTGTGTGCATTGGGTGTGTGTGCTAGCGCCGCTGATCTCCAGACAATAGCATTCTGGAGGTGCAGTTTGTGGCCTTCAGGCCACGGTGGATTGTGGTAGCGACAGAATTCGCCGGAAGCTGTGACAGAGCCGATTGGCAATTATATATTAGATGTATATATGTTTATTTTGAAATATTTATTGTATTTTTCATTTTTTTCAGCAACATTTTGATCAAAGCTATTGATTGGTGAAAAGTTAATTTTTTCCTGTCGCCTCACTTTTCACCAATAAATTATCCACTTGAAGCAAACCTTCTCCTGTATGAGTGCAGTGATTATATATTTTATTAGGAGTTCATAGACGCCAAACATGTCTAGGTTCTTTTTTATCTAAGTGGTGAATAAAAATTCAAAAATTTGCTTAAAAAAAAAAAAAAAAAAAAAAAAATTGAGCAATTTTCTGAGACCCGTAGCTTCTCCATTTTTTGTGATCTCGGGTTGGCCGAGGGCTTATTTTTTGCGTTTTGAGTTATTTTTAATAGTATCGTTTTTGTGTGGAAACGGTCTTTTGATCACCTGTTATTGCATTTTAATGCAATGTCGCGGTGACCAAAAAAACGTAATTCTGGCATTTTGATTTTTTTTCTCACTATGCCATTTAGCGATCAGGTTAGTCCTTTTTTTATTGATACATCAGGTGATTCGGAACGCGGTGATACCAAATATGTCTATATTGGATTTTATTTTTATTGTTTTATTTTGAATGGGGTGAAAGTGGGTTAATTTGAACTTCATATTTTTAATCAAAATTTTTTTCCCTTTGGCATGCTTCAATAGCCTCCTTGGGAGACTAGAAGCTGCCACAACTTGATCGGCTCTGCTACATAGAGGCGATGCTCAGATCGCCCCTATGTAGCAGAATTACTGCATTGCTATTAGCGCCGATCACAGGGTGGCGCTCATAGCAATCAGGCATTAACAACCATAGAGGTCTCAAGGAGACCTCTGGTTGCAGGGTCGGACTGGCCCACCGGGATACCGGTGAAATGCCCGGTGGGCCCCAACCCAGAGAGGAGGAGAAGGAGGAGGAGAAGGAAGAAGAAAAAAAAAAGAGGCGCGGGCCCTTTAAATATTCAGGCGGCGCCGACCGCCGCCACGACCAGGCCCCCCCGTGCCAGCGCTGGCATCGGGCCCCCCTTCTAATACTCACCTCTCCTGGTTCCTGTGGCAGCTGCAGCGTCTTCAGCGCCCTCTGACTCTGCGACGTCTCAGGGCAGAGGGTGCGATGACGTCATCACTGCGCGCTCAGCCTCTCTGCCCTGAGTGTTGCAGAGCTGGAGAGACGCTGAGTGCACCGGACCTGCGCTGGGAACGGGAGAGGTGAGGATTTTTTTTTCTTTATGTCTGACTGGGCGGGGGCCCATAATAAATATGGAGAAGCGGGGGCATAATATTGTGCCGGGGGGGCAATAATACTGTGCTGGATAGGCATAATACTGTGCAGGGGGAAGGGGGCATAATACTGTGTGGAGGAGCTGGGGGGGAAATACTGTGCGGGGCCCAGGGCATAATACTGTGTGGAGGAGCTGGGGGGGGGAAATACTGTGTGGGGCCTGGGGCATAATACTGTGTGGAGGAGCTGGGGGGGGGGAAATACTATGCAGGGCCAGGGGCATAATACTGTGTGGAGGAGCTGGGTGGGGGGGAAATACTGTGCGGGGCCTGGGGCATAATACTGTGTGGAGGAGCTGGGGGGAAATACTGTGCGAGGCCCGGGGCTTAATACTGTGTGGAGGAGCTGGGGGGGAAATACTGTGCAGGGCATAATACTGTGCAGGGGGACAATAATACTGTGCAGGGGGCAATAATACTTTGCGGGGGGCATAATACTGTGCGGGGGTGGGCATAATACTGTGCAGGGGGCATAATACTGTGTGGAGTAGCTGGGGGGAATACTGTGCGGGGGCATAATACTGTGTGGAGGAGCTGGGGGGAAATACTGTACGGGGGCATAAAACTGTGTGGAGGAGCTGGGGGGGAATACTGTACGGGGGCATAATACTGTGTGGAGGAGCTGGGGGAAATACTGTGCGGGGGCATAATACTGTGCAGGGGACAATAATACTGTGCAGGAGGCAATAATACTTTGCAGGGGGGCATAATACTGTTCAGGGGTGGGCATAATACTGTGCGGGGGGCATAATACTATGTGGAGGAGCTGGGGGGGAAATACTGTGCGGGGGCATAATACTGTGTGAAGGAGCTGGGAGGGGAAATGCTGTGTGGGGCATAATACTCTACGGGGGCATAATACTGTGTGGAGGAGCTGGGGGGAAAATACTGTGCAGGGCATAATACTGTGTAGGGGGCAATAATACTGTGCAAGGGCAATAATACCGTGCGGGGGACATAATACTGTGCAGGGGTGGGCATAATACTGTGCGGGGGGGCATAATACTGTGTGAAGGAGCTGGGGGGAAATACTGTGCGGGGGGACATAATACTGTGTGGAGGAGCGGGGAGCCCATAATACTGTATGGAGGAGCTGGGGCATAATACTGTGTGGAGGAGCTGGGGGGGCGTAATACTGTGTGGAGGAGCAGGGGTCCCATAATACTGTGTGGAGGAGCTGGGGGGCATAATACTGTGTGGAGAAACACAGGGCCCACAATACTGTATGTAGGAGCACGGGGCCCATGATGTGCTGTATGGAGGAGCATTACATGGGGCCCATAATACTATATAGAGGACTATGAGGTGCCCATAATACTGTATGGAGGAGCATTATATGGGGCCAATAATACTGTATGGAGGAACATTATATGGGGACAATAATACTGTATGGAGGACTATGTGGTTGGCCATAATACTGTATGGAGGACTATGAAGTGCCCATAATACTGTATGGAGGAGCATTATATGGGGCCAATAATACTGTATGGAGCAGCATTATATGGGGCCAATAATACTGTATGAAGGAGCATTACATGGGACCAATAATACTGTATGGTGGAGCATTATATGGGGCAATAATACTGTATGGTGGACTATGTGGTTTGCCATAATACTGTATGGAAGACTATGAGGTGTCCATAATACTGTATGGAGGAGCATTATATGGGGCCAATAATACTGTATGGCAGACTATGTGGTTGGCCATAATGCTGTATGGAGGACTGTGAGGTCCCCATAATACTGTATGGAGGAGCATTATATGGGGCCAATAATACTGTCTGGAGCATCATTATATGGGGCCAATAATACTGTATGGAGGAGCATTATATGGGGCCAATAATACTGTATGGCGGACTATGTGGTTGCCCATAATACTGCATGGAGGACTATGAGGTGCCCGTAATACTGTATGGAGCACTATGTGTTGACCATAATACTGTATGGCGCACTGTGTGGTGCCTATATTTTGTACTATATCTGTTATTTTATCTGTGCATCAGGAATCGTGGCATGTGTTAAAGGGGCCCACTGATACTCTTTCGCCCAAGGCCCATGAAAACCTGGAGCCGACCCTGGCGACAACGCACATCAAGATGAATACCGGCTGCTACTGTGACAGGGCGCTCTGCTCTGTGACAGGCCATGTGTTGAAGTCACATAGCAGTTTTGTTAAATGACTCCTGCAGTCTTTGATAGGCCGGCGGCCTTTCAATGTTACTGCTATGTGATGTCAGCGCGCAGCCTGTCACAAAGCAGAGCGCCCTGTCACAGCTGCAGTCGCCAGCCATTGTAATGACCACGCCGAATATACAGCCAAAAGAGGATGCTGGGGAGCGCAAGAAGGTGAGAAGAATCCCCCCTCTGTAGTTGGGCAAGGTAGTGGCCATAGGGACGGACATAGGGGCCCAGGGAGGGTACATTAAATAAAGGGGCCCAGGATGAGGACATTTATTACTGGAAGGGGCCCAGGATAGGGACCTTATTAAGGTGGACATTGGGGTCCAAGATGGAGACATTAAATAAAGGGGCCAAGGATCTGGCACCTTAATAAATAAATGGGTGACATAATTACTGTATTGAGGTCAGGATGAGGAACATACATTATTGGTTTATGGTGGCAAATGGGGACATAATTGCTGTAGGGGCCAATCAGGGGACATTATTACTGCTGTAATTTACTTTTGATCTTACTGTCTTCCATGGAGAGAACAAAAGGGTCATGCTACTGAGCAGGGTAGCGCTATGTCTTTTTTTCTTCATCTGACATAGTATAGAAGTCGAGGAAAATAGTGGGGAATGTGCTCTGGAAGCGATCAGCTATAGCTAACTGTGTTATTTTCTGCAGAGATGAGTCTTTGCTGGAAGAAGTATTGGCGGTCTGCACTAGATGACGAAAAAAGACTTCAACTACAGATGTCACCGGTGAGTCAGTGTGTTGCTTGTACACTTACACTATGTACTGTGTACAGAGCTCCTGTGTATAATGTCACTGGTGATCACTGTATTACCTGTACTCTGACACTATATATAGAGGTACTGTGTACATTGTCACTGGTGGTAATAACAGTGTTGTTAGTATTGTGGTTTGTATTCATAATCAATATTGCAGTATTCGGGCACTATGTGTTGGTAATTTGTGGTCTGGTCACGGCGTGGCAGTATTTCTCCTTGTATGTGGTATCATTTGGTCCCTATATGCTAGTAATATTTATTTTTATTTATTTTTACTCATTTATATAGCGCTATTAATTTCACAGCGCTTTACAGACATTATTGCCACTGTCCCCGATGGGGCTCACAATCTAGATTCCCTAGCAGTATGTCTTTGTAAATGTGGGAGGAAACCAGAGTACCCAGAGGAAACTCACGCAAACACGGGGAGAACATACAAACTCATTGCAGATGTTGTCCTTGGTGGGATTTGAACCCAGGACTCCAGCACTGCAAGGCTGCAGTGCTAACCTCTGAACTGTGCTGCCCTAATATGTCATATTATTCGGTCACTATGTGGTGGT
Source organism: Ranitomeya variabilis (assembly GCF_051348905.1). Classification (NCBI taxonomy): domain Eukaryota; kingdom Metazoa; phylum Chordata; class Amphibia; order Anura; family Dendrobatidae; genus Ranitomeya; species Ranitomeya variabilis. The sequence continues at coordinate 560,272,982 of NC_135233.1, read as the reverse complement.
AACATGTGATCTGGTCATGGTGTGGTGGTATTTGTCCCTTGTATGTATTATTATTCTGTCACTATGTGGTCTGGTCATGGTGTGGTGGTATTTCTTCCTGTATGTGGTAATATTGGTCTTGGTATAGTGGATTGTGTTGTGTATGGCGGTCATTTGTTCTCTCTGATATTAATTAGGAGAAGATTCTTTATTTCCATTAGAGTTTTAATGCTTTGTACACAGTGGCGGAGATGCACTTACAGGGGGTTTCCTGTGGAAAAAAGTAATCACCTCTCCACAGGATAAGTGATAACGTATTGATTGGTGGGGGGGTCTGACTGCTTGGACCCATTCAGCAAAATGTGGAACTTTTTATCCCTATTAGACTGGAGTGGCATGTCCGACTAGATCACTGATCCATGCATTCACTCTGTGGCTGCACTTGTTTTTTTCTGGAAGCCCCAAAGAGAATGAATGGAGCTGCGGTCAGATATCCCACCTGCTGCTGCATTTTAAAATAGTGATAAAAGTGTCCTGTCAGGGATAAAACTTCCCCATTCTTCCGATCGGTGCAGTTTCTAATGGTCGGACCTAAGCGATCACCTATCCTGTGGAGCCCATGGATCGATGATAACTTGTTTTAACCAAGAACCCCATTAATGTAAACTACCGTAATTATACATCCCTGTTATTGGGGCACACGGTAGATGTGCAGCAGCCACCGGTGTTTTACAGCTGATGCTCCACTATAATGACAGATATTTGCATACAGCTGTAGGGTGGGCCCCTAGAGTCCATTCCCCTGGTGGGCCCCAGACACCCCAGTCGGACGCTGTCTGGTTGTCATGCTGACGCACCGCTGTGACCTCCGATTATGTGACTTGGGTCAGCAGTGCGAGTACTTCCATCCCGATGGCCCAAAGCACGCATTAAATGCCGCTGTCAGAGTTTGATAGCGGTAATTAACTAGTTAATTGGCACAGGTGGATCGCAATTTCACCTGCGCCTATTGCGGGCACATGTCAGCTGTTGAAAATAGCGGACATGTCATGGCTTTGGGGTGGGCTCACCGCCGGAGCCCACCTCAAAGCGGGGCTTCTGATGTCAGAGGTACTATCCCATCCGACATCAGAAAGTGGTTGAAAAGGATCTTCTGTACTGTTTATGAAAATTACATATGGAGGGATCACAAAAATAGATAAGTACTCAAAAATAAGAATATATACAAAAATATACACATAATGGTAATAGTAAAAATGGGAAAATGCAAGTACCTCTACAAAAGCAGAAAAAAAGAGAAATGTTTCTATTGCTTAGGCAAAACAGACTAATCATTTCCTGGAAAGGCAATTACACCTTAACTATACTATCAGCTGAACACTGCAAATGAGGATTAGGTGCAGTGCAAGAGCTGACAGTTGGGCATCACTGCATAAAACACTGACTGTTTGTATTTAATGCTGTAGGTTCAGGTTATGTAGGCTACGTGCATGTTACCCTGATTTACATATAACATTGTTCTATGTATAGACAGATCATGTATTAATATGTGACTTAGGTTATATTGCAATTAAAATAATTAAAACAAATATAATTTTTTATGCATGAAATTGTTTCAAGAAAAAGCCAAAAAGTTTGCATAGTAATACTGTGTCCAAAAAGAATAAAAATGCCAATTACCTGAAAACTGAACTGGGCAATACACACAAACATACAGTCGATTTTCATTTTAAGTATGTAATTATTTAGCCTCCTGGAGGTCTTTATGGCGGCGTGTGAAATCCCTGGGGATCCCGGCTATGGAGCTGCAGACACTCCACGTCCTGCCAAATAAAAGCAACTTCTATGTATGATCTTTTTATGTGCATAAGCAATCATAAAAATGACTATTATTATTATTACTTTTATTATTATTTCTTAGAACTACAAGATATAATAGTAATAATAATAATAATAATAATAATAATTATATATTTTTTAAAATTTTAAGAAATTATTATTATTATTTATTTTTATTTTTTTATTGTTTATGCTTAATTTATAGTTTATATTCTGCCTTTTATAATAAAATTAATATTTAACACATTATAATGATTTTTTGAGGACTGTTGAGAACATTAATGCTGTAAAGTTAATATTGATTATTATTATTATTAGTAATAATAATAATAATAATAATAATATGAACAATACCAATTAAAAACTATAATAAGGATAATAATGATAATAATCATATGATTAGCTGTAATATTATACATAGTATTGTTTTTATGATTATTATTTAACATTAGAATTAAGTAAAAGGATAGGAAGTATTTCTGCGCTCTCCAGATTAAGTCACACATATAGATGAATTGAGCTGAAGGTTTATTGTCAATGCGTTTCAAGTCCACCGATTGCTTCAGGATAACCGTACAGTATGGTTGTCCTGAAGAAGGAGTCAGTGGACTCTGAAACGCGTTGACAATAAACCTTCTAGTTCTCAAGCTCTAGAAGTGTTGTGTCCACCACAACCACACAAGGTGAGCAGATCAACTTATAAATATCAACCCTGTCAGGTGGATAAGACCTCATTGCGCTCTTGCATTTCTCTACGTACTATTTAACAATGATATATCAACTATTCCTAATAAAAGTATATTTTTAAAAGTAGTATTAAATGATTTAGCAATTTTATGACTGATTATAATAATAATATTAATAATAATAATCAATGTATACCGAACATGTGCTAAACTGTGTATCATAAGTGTAGTTAAGCTATTATATTATTATTATTATTATTATTAATAATAATTTTAATAGTATTGCTATTAGCATAGTATCTGTGGTGCTTTGTGCTTCTATAGTAATAATAATTATGATCATTATAAATATTATAGAAGCACCAGAGATACTATGCTAATAACTACTAAAAAATTAATAATAATAATAATAATAATAATAATAATAATAATAATTATTATTATTATTATTATTATTATTGTAATTACTATCATTGCTATTTTTATTATTGTTATTATTATTGTAATTACTATTATTATTATCATTATAATTCTAATTATTATTATATTATTATTATTTAAAAATCCTAGTATACCATACATGATTATTTTAGAAGTAGTAGTGCTGTTGTCATTATGATGACGATGATTGTCATTATTATTACTATTACAGTTTTTAATGTACTAATCATCATGATTTGGCTGTGAAAGGGTTCACCTGCAAGACGTTAACCCTGCCGTATGTTGTTGCACATTGCAGATTAATCCTCATATTTGCGATATCTCATTGTATTCTTAATTAGCAATTCATGATATTCAACATATACAAGAGTCACATTCTTGAAGTGTGGAGATACTTCATCATTTAGGCAGGATTTCTTAGCAAAAATCCCCAATTTCACCTCCCGATTTTTACGCTGAATTTTGTCAGTTTATAAATTTGCACCACAATTTGTCACCAAGAGGGAAATATAATGAAACCCACGGCATTTTACACATAGACACTGAAAAATAAAGACCATTAGCGGAAAAAAAGGATAATTAAATTAAAATGTCACTTTGCTGGAGCAGCTATGTAAATGGGAGTTATTTGAAACTGTGATAATACAAATTGGTTTCCTTCTAAAGCCGTGAAAATAAAATGTCATTGGATCGAGATAATTTTCTGCTTAAAAAAAACTGATTGTAACTATAAAAGTCAAACAATTAAAGTAAAAAGGCAAAAAATGTGATTCAAATTCACATGGTTGGGGCTGGAAACCTTCAAAAATGTCCAATAAAAATAAAAGAATACTAAAAATAAGTTATTTATATATACATTACGATTTGGGAGAAATTAACATATTATATCATATTTTAATGCACTGAAAAAAAAACAATATTTATGCTTGCTTTATTTTATATGTATCATCTTATTCCCCAAGTCCCCATATACATGCTCAGATTATGAACCCAACTGGTCCAGATCAGTGATAAACCCCTATGGGACCATGGAGATTTTCCTATAAGCAATGCTCCCCATAGAAGAATATAGGGCGGCATGGAGACCCTATCCAATAGAGCCCAGAGTGGCGGTAGGTCTCAACTACAATTTTGCTATGTAGGAGCCTATAGACTAAAAAATACACTTTGGAAAATGTTAAAAAAAGTTTCTGCTTGTTTGGAATTAAAAACAGTGCTTTTTTCTCTAATTTAATAATTTTCATACAAGTCTTGGACTTTTTTAGCCTATGGATAGATGATATATGCACAGTTCAATCCTTGGAGATTATCGTCTCATACTATCAAAACTATTGACAGGCTGCAATTCACATCACTACCAATAGGTGGCCACACATAAACACATTTAGCATAGGCATCAAGGCGTTGCAAAATCACATTTTGTTTTTACGAACTTGACACTATCTTGGGATATGTCAAGCCAAGAGGCAAAGGAATGGACACATTTATGCGTTGTAAAGGTTGTATTGTGTTGTACTGTAAATACTTGCGGACGGTCCATAGATGATGACCATCTGAACAGTCCGCCTTCTGCTCTGCATATAAAATGTCACTATATAGTAAAGCAGCTGTACACGATTCTGCGACTATAGTGGCAGAAAACTTACTGTCAGACACAGCCAGACTCCTCATAGAGAAGACAGAGATGGTTTATTACCATTTCTGTTTTCCAAATTGATGTAATTACATGGCTAGTGTTGACATAGCTTCCTTCTCCAGACCCTGTGGTCATATAATCACTGGCTATACGTGGGAAAAATAATTATTATGAATAGGGGAGCAAAATGTAAATGTATCTCAATGGCTATTTGTGATTACAAAATACAAAAAAAGTGAAAAACGAATTGCCCTTATTATCCCACTCAATATTAGTGATATAAGCAAAAAAATGAAATAGAGAATGAAAATAACATTAAAAAATGAAAAAGCATTTTACAGCTCTTTGAACATATGATATTGTTGTAAAATTATGTTGTGTGTATTTGTTAGTGATCACCCATAAATGCTTACATTTTCTGATATCTTCACTTTATGTTTTACCAGGACATCACCAGGGATAGCAGCTGCCATTTTTATCATTTAGAGGAACCCTTTAGTCACTATAACACATTTTAAAAATTAAAGCAGATCTGTTCTTGGCTTTACATATATTAATGTATGATGAATATTAATATTTTCAAACTTCCAAACAGGACACAGAAAAATAAATTAAGATTATGACATTTATAGATAATTTTCAGATAGTAAATTTGGATTTAATAGAGGTGGGGTTCCTTATTCCAGTTCCTTATCGATCAGTGAATACAAATATTTTCTTCAGATAAGAGATTTCTGTACAATACATTGAAGACAATGTATCTTATTAAAAATAAATGTCATTCCTCATTTCTCCTGTGGTGGCGCTGCAAGGTTACAACTGCTTAGTAGTTCTCCCTTAGATTAGAACTGATATAATCTATAATCCAGCAACAAGACCCCTTTAATTGTTATAGAACTTTATGGATGGATTTTATTTCTTCAGTTCAGCTTCAGATATACCTCAGAAGTAATAATATTTAAAGGGAATCTGTCAGCAGTTTTTTGCTGTATATGCTGAGGACAGCACAATGTTGGGGCATTGACTCTGATTCCAAAGATGTGTCACTTACTAGGTTGCTTGGTGCAGTTTTAACGAAATTCCAATTTTTCCTGCTGTAGATGTAGCAGTTGTCAGAATGCTGAGCGCCCCTGATTGGCTGCTTTTGTTGCACATTGTCAGCAAGCTGCCAATCAGTGTTGGGGGCGTGGTTACACAGATTAGCTGGACTGCTGTGCATGTGAGACCTAGTCCTGCAGTGAAAATCTGCTGATAAATTGTACTGAAGCTGCTGCGCAAGGCACAAATCCTGGGAATCATGCTCTCTGTCCCTACATTATGTTGTTTTCCGATCACATAGAAAAAACCTAAACTGAAATTTCTGCTATCAGTGAACAATAGATTTTCTTAAATTACTGAGAAAATTAGATTAGTTAGAATTTATGATTTATGCTAAGTTCTTCTTTTCTCTACTAGTTGTTTTTTTTTGTTAGGTTTTACCATAATAAGGGAAAGATTTCTGTAAAATTACACAAACCAATAGCAGACGCAAATAATTCTGCAAAGATGGCGGTGATTGTAACTACTATGTGTCCTTCTTTGGCCCCACAGGTGTAATACAGAACATAGTTGAACCAATAATATGTAAGAGAACAGGATGATGTGTAAATGTAAAAAATTTAGCAAAGCATGTAGACGTCTCTCCTAATGCTCCCATGCCTTGGCTAGAAAAGTTCCCCACAGCTTTCAATGTAAAAGGAAACAATAAATGTAAATAGTTTTTTCCAAAAAGCCACATCACATGGAGCATTTGTGAAGCTGTGGAAATGAGCAGTAGATCTCCGTACTTCGCTGAGCCGTGGAAACTGCAGCAGAACCGCAGGTCTTTCTCAAAATTACTTTTGGCATATATGCTGATTTGCTTAATTCCTCTTTGAGTGTCCCAAATAACCTCTGAGAATGTGGTTCAAGGTGTTTATGTGTCAGGACAATATCAAAAATTATTCAGCGGATAAGTTACATGTCATCACATTGAGATTAAAAACTTGTGGTCATTTGTCATAGCTTTGCTGCCCCCTAGTGGCCAAGGATAGAAATTGGATCCATATAATGCTTTAATTTATGGCGTCTGCAGGATTTTCTAAACTATTTTACTAAGGATTTTTATAAAATACTGAACTTTTAAAGGAAAACATTCATACCAAACCACAAGAGATCATATATAAAATATACTATTTTTTATATAGCTAATATACAAACTCCATAAAAATTATATCTAGTAGACATGTAATTTTTAATGTTTCAACATAATTACAAAAGTAAATAATATTAGGATGTTTCTATATGTATTCATTCTGATACCTAATGAAACTAAGCTAAAGGGATTTTCCAAAATTTATTCTTATTACATTTTTCAAGGAGTAATTTATGATTTATAATAGATATTTATTATATACCCCTTTAGGGATACATATTAAATTTTCCCCTATTTCCAGTGCTATTGCTCTGGAGTTTCCAGCCTGCAAGAAAAGCTACAATGCTTAATAATCACTCACCTGGCAATGCAGTTAATCAGTTTTTGACGACGATTGGATGCAGTGGTCAAGAGACTAAGGTACCAAATTTCATTACTTCCAGCATATTGGTGGGGACTATGGGATTGGTGATCCTTGATTGATACATGATTCATAGGGTAAAAAAAGTGTTTATTTGTGTCAATATCTTGTCTATGCAGTAGTACAAAAAAAATGTTATTGTTATTAATCTGTCTCCAGATTTCACAATACAGGCTAGCCTGATTGACAGCTCCTCAGTGTCCCTCTTCCCTGCTGCTGATGAATTCTCACATTGCTCAGTACAAGCTGCAGCGGTCAGTCATGCTTGGTGGATGAGCAAAAAAGAATATACTTCAAATCCATAGCTTTTCTTCTGTTTAGCTGGGCTCATAAAATGCTCTTTAAAATCTGAAATAAATATCATTCTGACATTATTTTGAGAAATAAGTACACCACCTGCATTGTCATATCTAAGAAATCTACTTGATACAATTTGTCTTGTGAAAGTTGGTGATACTTCTGCTTTGATATTATTACTCTACATTTCTTTCAACAGTTTTCTAAAATATATCCTAGCAAACTCAGATACTAAGAACATCACATCAAAAAGTAGAGGAATGATGAGCACTAAGTTATATGCAGCACAAAAAAGTCAAAATACTACACTATCTAGAATGGTTGTCTATTGAAAACAAGATGTCAAGTATCGACTGGCTAAGTGATAACTTACTCAGATTGTCAGAATGGTGATTTTTTTTTTTCTCCCTGACAGTTAACTTTTATATCCATCATAAAATTAAGCAACAGGTTGGATGCCAACCACTAAGGCATTCATTCTTCGAGGGGCTGCTAGAAAAAGCCTAGTGTGGTGCTTGACAGCCCCATAAGCAATGAATGGAGCAGCAGGTTGAGCATGCACACTGCAGGTCCATTCTAACAGGGATCAAAGTGCAGATCCCAACATCAATCAATAAGTTTTCAATTATCCAGAGGATATGTGATAATTCATTTCAATTAGACAACTGTCAGGAAATATGACCAATTTTTTTCATTATTGTGCTAGCCATGCACACCAAAACTCTGCTACATCTCCTTGGTTTTGTAAATGATATGCCAGCTCAGCACCCACATGATTCCCTTCCCCCCATTAGGTTTGTGTAAAGTACACAGATGCAGCTTTCCTTCTCATCCCTCCCTCAGGATTGTGTGAGTGATCAGAAACCAGCCTTTTGTCTGAAGCACATGGAAAGCCAAGATTTCTTTGTCTTAGTACGGTGTTTATATAAGATAAAAATACTGGTAGTGAAGAGCCATAAAAATATGAAACTTACATTTTTGGAATGTGCATCAGTAGAATCACACACCAGTGAGTTTTCTAAACCCCAACACCAGCAGAATCTGAGAAATGGATTTCTGCTTAACCTGGTCATATATCCACTTCATGTGTAGACTTAATAGAAACCCAATTTCAGAACAAGAATGATGATAGTTATGCCGTCGCTCTATGAGATTTCCCACCAGAAATATGACATTAATAAGGTGTAAGTTTTCAGTCGTTGTGGACAAGGGGAGTGCTTTCCATAGCTCTGCCCACTCAGTGAGGTCATGAACAGAGGGAATAAGAACATGAAGCCCAATAAGGAGGGTGTCTTTTGCTGGGAGATTCAGCTATGACAGGCTGTGCAATATGACCTTATGTATGGGAAGGTCCCCTCCCCCGCCACCACATGACATACCATTGAATGACATAACTGTAAGTTCCTTCATCTTTAATCCATTGTTATTTTGTAATTGTACATATTGTAATTGTCTCATTTTGTAACGTCTTTTTATACTTTTGTAAACACTGCCTATTCCTTTTGGAGTAAAATCTATAAAACTTTACTAGCTTTGTTCTCCTTGCTCTAAATGTACCATCATGTCCTCAGAACTAAATCAATGCTACTGATTTGGTTGGCTCCCGACCCGATATTAATTATGAAATCAGGAGCTGGTTGCAGCAAAGTGTTCTGGGCTTGTTTGGAGACTCTGGCAGTGGCAGACAGAGATTTATAATAAGTTATATATCCCCACTACAGGATGCCCAATAGCCAGTACACAGCAAAGCTGCCCTTCTGGCAACTCCTTAATCTAGGTGTAGTTCCCTGGCTGTCCTGAGGGTAAGGGGGTGCCAGAGACCTGCAAGTTCCAAACCAGAACTGGAAAGTGGGCTAGAATAAATCCCTGATGAACTGGGGGCATCCAAACACCTCAGGTTCATGATATATTGGTGGCAGTGGTTACGCTGGGAGAGGTCTTTTAGAAGCAGCAGTCCAAGGACACTATTATTGTCCTGTGCATGTCGAAGCAGATTGACCCCACGGGCAAAAACAAAAGTCAACTGGTCACAGACCTGGTGCAACTGGAAGCCGCTCAGGACCGCTCTCAGAGCCCAGCAGATGCAGAAGCCAGCACAAGCGAATTTGGTGCTGCTGCAGAGGTCCAACCTCTGAATGCTGGCCCTACTCGCAACCACGGTAGAGTAGACTACTATCTGCAAATGGCTCTACAACACTGCCCTGCAGACGATAATGGGAGATGCTTGCAGCTGGTCAAGCAATACCAGCAAGAGGCCCTAGCCCAGCAGGAGGTGGAGAGAGCCGAGTGGCAAGTGGAGTGGGAGCACCAGCTGGAGTTAGCCTGAATCCAGTGGCAGAGGTCATCCCAGACCAGAAGCAGGCCCTGATAAAAAAAAGTACCAGCTCACTCCTGAGGTTTACCGTAGAAAGTTCTGGAACCTCCAATGTGGCCCACATGACAGTTATAGTGATGTGGTGCATGGATTCAGGACCCACTATGACCGGTGGATCCAAGGACTGTCAGCAACCACCTTTGAGCAGCTGCAGGACCTGATGAGCAAAGACCAGTTCCTATATCTATGCCCAGCTGAGGTGTGACAGTTTGTGATGGACAGGGAGCCAAAAGACTCAGACAAAGCAGCACATCTCGCCGACACCTACTAGACCAACCGGAAATCGGAGGTGCAGAAGCTGGTCATCAGCAGCTGGAAAGGGGATGAGCAATCAACCAACTCCAGTACCCCTGCCAGTGGACTCACTGGAGGCCCTGTCCCCTTTGCCAGCACCAGGCCTACATCAGACCCTCAAGAAAAAAACAAAAACAGGCTGAGATGCTTACCTGTCTAACTGTGCCTCAATACAATTGCACAGACAGGGTGCAGCGGACCCAAGTAAAATGGCAACTGCACAGGTGCAATACCAAATGAAACAGCCAGCCTTCAATCAGGGATTGGCCATGTGGCACTCCAATGCAAAAACATATATACTCTGTATGTAGCAATGTTCACACAAGGAATGCAGAGCATCTGGTTCTCAGCCTACTAATGACCCTCACAAGTGTTTTTCCTGCAATCAGACTGGCCATCTCAGCGCCACATGTCCAGACAAGCATAAGAACCCCCAGCCAAGGCCTCAGGGCCTAACACAGCAGTTCTTTTTGTGGGTGGGGTAGTTGGGAGAGTCTGTGACAACATGCAGCATGTTACAGTGGGGAGCCATGTCACTACAAGCCTCAAGGACACCGGGGCTGAACGAACCCTCATCCAACCCGAACTGGCAGCCCCTGAAGAGATTATTCCAGGGAAAACCCTGACTGTCACTGGGATTGGGGCATCTGCTGTCCCTTGTTGTTGGACCGGATTTTTATTGATTGGGGTTTCGGAAGCAGGGTAAAATGGGGTTGTCCGAAAACATGCCCATCAATATTTTGTTGGGGACTGATTTGGGAGACTGCTTGCATATTATGTCCCTGACCCATTCCCCAATCTAATACTAAGGGTAATGTGGATGCTAATGATAATGATGTGAAATTGCATGCTTTACCTGACAGTCATGTACCTGATAACCAGTTATCTGATAATGATGATGTGTCTACAGGTGCAGGTGTACTCAGCCACATCACTCTGCTGGGTGAAATGGCTGAGTAACCCCTAACAGGAGCAAGTAATGGTGGTAAGGGAAATGGGGAGATCGATGGGAACCATGAGGAAGGTGATGCCGTACAAGTGACCAGTACCACAAAGGAAGGTAACTACCCCATAAATAGCACTGCTCCTGAGGTGTTGGGGTGGATGAAGAGGTAGTACCCATAGCAGCGCTGGCTGATGGGTCTGTGGAAATCTCCAGGCAGACTACGTAGCTGCTGTTACCCGCAGTCAGAGTGCCCAGAATGTAGGTAACGCCCTGCCTTCTGGACCCTCCTCAGTCGGAGGGGTGACTGAACCAGAAATGGACCCAGAAAAGGTCCCAGAGGGTTCCCGTGATGAAGGGACCCTGATGTCACTTGTGTCTGCCTCCAGCCAGGAGCTCCAGGCTGCTCTGCACTCAAGTGTGAGCCTGGAGACCTTGAGACACTTCATGGAGATGCCCATCTATGTGACTGATAAGGGGAGGGTGTGACTGATAAGGAGAGGAGACAGTTCCCTGTAAAGGTACCTTCACACGAAGCGACGCTGCAGCGATAGCGACAACGATGCCGATCGCTGCAGCGTCGCTGTTTGATCGCTGGAGAGCTGTCACACAGACCGCTCTCCAGCGACCAACTATGCCGAGGTCCCCGGGTAACCAGGGTAAACATCGGGTTGCTAAGCGCAGGGCCGCGCTTAGTAACCCGATGTTTACCCTGGTTACCAGCGTAAAAGTAAAAAAAAAAAAACAGTACATACTTACATGCATCCCCCAGCGTCTGCTTCCTGACACTGACTGAGCTCCGGCCCTAACAGCAGAGCGGTGACGTCACCGCTGTGCTTTCACTTTCACTTTAGGGCCGGAGCTCAGTCAGTGTCAGGAAGCAGACGCTGGGGGACGAATGTAAGTATGTACTGTTTGGTTTTTTTTACTTTTACGCTGGTAACCAGGGTAAACATCGGGTTACTAAGCGCGGCCCTGCGCTTAGCAACCCGATGTTTACCCTGGTTACCAGTGTAAAATATCGCTGGTATCGTTGCGTTTGCTTTCAAACACAACGATACACGGCGATCGGACGACCAAATAAAGTTCTGGACTTTATTCAGCCACCAGCGACATCACAGCAGGATCCTGATCGCTGCTGCGTGTCAAACGAAACGATATCGCTAGCGAGGACGCTGCAACGTCACGGATCGCTAGCGATATCGTTTCGTGTGAAGGTACCTTAAATCCCAAAAGGAGTTGTTGAGGGAAAGACAGCTGGTTGTCCCGTACCAATTTAGGGGTGAGTTGTTGCGGATTGCCCATGAAATCCTACTCGTTGGACACTTGGGGATCAGAAAAACTAAGGCCTGGCTGTCTCCACACTTCTATTGGCCAAAGATTTGGACAGATGTAACAAACTACTGCCGCTCCTGTATCACCTGTCAGATTGTGGGGAAGTCTATTCCCAAGGCTCCCCAGGGAGATTGCTACTGACCAGGGAACCCAATTCATGTCTCGCCTAATGCAGGCTCTTTGTAAGAAAATGCAGGTGAAGTGTCTGGTATTTAGTGCGTATCACCCTCAGACCAATGGTTTTTGTGAGCACTTCAACAGTACCCTCAAACAGATGCTAAGAATGCTGGTTGAGACCCAAGGGCATGAATCTGAGAGCTTCTTCCCACACCTGCTATTCGCTTACTGAGAGGTTCCACAGGCCTCAACGGGGTTCACTCCCTTTGAGCTTCTGTATGGCAGGCGAGTCCAGGGACCCCTTGGATTGGTAACTGAATCCTGGGAAGAAGAGATGAACCCTTCAGAATTGTCCATCGGGGAGAATGTCATGTGCCTCCATGACAAGATGCAGACCTTTACGCAGTTGGTGCTTGACAACATGGTGCAGGCTCAGGCTGACCAGAAGCACTGGTACGAACAGAGCACCCAAGAGAGGACCTAACAGGTGGGTCAGAAGGTGTGGGTGCTGGTCCCTGTACCAAAGGACAAGCTTCAGGCAGCCTGGGAAGGCCCTTACGTCGTACACCAACATCTCAACCCAGTCACCTAAGTGGTCACTCTTGACCACGCTCGGGGAAGGTGAAAGGCCTTCCACTTCAATATGATGAAGGCTCATCAAGAACGTGGAGCATGCATCCTACCTGTCTGCACCCTGCCTGAGGACGGGGAGGAAGACCCCCTCCTGGACATGCTGGCCCAAGCCAAGGCCGGTGGGTCCACAGAGGATGTGGAGGTAAGCGCTGAGCTATCCACACCCCAGCGGTCATATTTGCGGACCATGATGAACCCTTCTGACCCATTTTACCAACAGACCTAGAAGGATCAAGACAGCGGTCCATGGGGTGGACACCAGGAATCATGCCCCACTACGTCGGACACCCTATCGGATCTCTGACAAGGTGCAACATGTTATGCACCATGAGATCGATGAGATGTTACAGCTGGGGGTGATCCAATGGTCCAAGAGTGAGTGGGCATCACCTGTAGTCCTGGTGCCAAAGAAGCATCGAACCACCTGGTTCTGTGTGGACTACAGTGGACTCAATGCCATCACCATCTCTGATGCGCACCCAATGCCATGCATTGAGGAGCTTCTTGAGCAGTTAACTGGCATGCGATATCTATCCATTATGGATTTGAGTCGGGGATATTGGCAGATTCCCCTGAGCAGCCAGACACAGGAGAAGCCCACAGTTATCACCCCCTTTGGACTGTATGAGTCCACGATCATGCTGTTAATAGTGTTGAGCGATACTGTCCGATACTTGAAAGTATCGGTATCGGAAAGTATCGGCCGATACCGGCAAAGTATCGGATCTAATCCGATACCGATACCCGATACCATACCAATACAAGTCAATGGGACACCAAGTATCGGACGGTATCCTGTATGGTTCCCAGGGTCTGAATGAGAGGAAACTCTCCTTCAGGCCCTGGGATCCATATCAATGTGTAAAAGAAAGAATTAAAATAAAAAATAGGGATATACTCACCTCTCCGACGCAGCCTGGACTTTACCGCCTTAACCGGGAGCCGTTGTACCTAAGAATGCACGCTTGAAGGGCCTTAGATGACGTCACGGCGCTCTGATTGGTCCGTAGCGGTCGCGCGACCGCTACGCGACCAATCACAAAGCAGTGACGTCACCTAAGGTCTTTCAAGCGCTTGAAATACCTTAGAAGACGTCCGCAGCTTCTGATTGGTCGCGTAGCGGTTGTGTGACCGCTACGCGACCAATCACAAAGCAGTGACGTCACCTAAGGTCTTTCAAGCGCTTGAAAGACCTTAGGAGATGTCACTGCTTTGTGATTGGTCGCGTAGCGGTCACACGACCGCTACGCGACCAATCAGAAGCTGCGGACGTCTGCTAAGGTATTTCAAGCGCTTGAAAGACCTTAGGTGACGTCACTGCTTTGTGATTGGTCGCGTAGCGGTCACACGACCGCTACACGACCAATCAGAAGCTGCGGACATCTTCTAAGGTATTTCAAGCGCTTGAAAGACCTTAGGTGACGTCACTGCTTTGTGATTGGTCGCGTAGCGGTCACACGACCGCTACGCGACCAATCAGAAGCTGCGGACGTCTTCTAAGGTATTTCAAGCGCTTGAAAGACCTTAGGTGACGTCACTGCTTTGTGATTGGTCGCGTAGCGGTCACACGACCGCTACACGACCAATCAGAAGCTGCGGACATCTTCTAAGGTATTTCAAGCGCTTGAAAGACCTTAGGTGACGTCACTGCTTTGTGATTGGTCGCGTAGCGGTCACACGACCGCTATGCGACCAATCAGAAGCTGCGGACGTCTTCTAAGGTATTTCAAGCGCTTGAAAGACCTTAGGTGACGTCACTGCTTTGTGATTGGTCGCGTAGCGGTCACGCGACCGCTACGGACCAATCAGAAGCTGCGGACGTCTTCTAAGGTATTTCAAGCGCTTGAAAGACCTTAGGTGACGTCACTGCTTTGTGATTGGTCGCGTAGCGGTCACGCGACCGCTACGGACCAATCAGAGTGCCGTGACATCATCTAAGGCCCTTCAAGCGCGCATTTTTAGGTACAACGGCTCCCGGTTACGGGGGTAAAGTCCAGGCTGCGTCGGAGAGGTGAGTATATTTCTATTTTTTATTTTAATTCTTTCTTTTACACATTTATATTAATCCCGATACCGATTCCCGATACCACAAAAGTATCAGATCTCGGTATCGGAATTCCGATACCCGCAAGTATCGGCCGATACCCGATACTTGCGGTATCGGAATGCTCAACACTAGCCGTTAAGCATGAAGAATGCCCCTGCCACATTTCAGTGGATGGTGAACCACCTGCTTCAGGGACTGGAGAAGTATGCAGTGGCGTACCTGGATGACATTGCCGTCTTCAGTCCCTCCTGGTAGGAACACCTTCAGCATCTCCAGGAGGTGCTTGCATCCACCAAGCAGGCCTGACCATCAAGCCGGGAGAGTGCCAGATGGGCATGAGCGAGGTCCACAACCTGGGGCACCGGGTAGGTGAGGGTTCCATGAGGCCAGAGCCTGGGAAAGTGGACGTGATCGTGTCCTGGCCCACCCTCAGGACCAAGAAACAGGTAATGTCCTTCCAGGGCCCTGCGGGGTACTATAGGCACTTTGTACCAAACTACTGTATAATAGCCTGGCAAAACCCTTGATGAACCTCACCAGGAAGAAGCTATCCCAAACAGTCGACTGGACAGACGGCTGTGAGGTGGCCTTCTGGGCTTTGAAAACAGCCCTGAGCAGTGCTCTGGGCTAAAAGCAGTAGACAGCAGGTGGTTGTTCCTGGTACAGGCCGATGCCAGTGAGTTTGGCCTCCGTGCTGTGCTTAGCCAGGTTGACACAGGGAAGCAAGAGCACTCCGTGTTGTAACTGAGCCGGAAGTGGCCTATTCCACATCAAGAAGGATTGCCTGGACATGGTTTGGGCCCTGCAACATTTGCAGACCTACCTGTACAGACACACCTTCACTGTGGTGACTGACCACAACCCCTTGAGTTGGCTGCACACTGTGTCTGGTACCAACGGATGGTTGCTATGCTGGAGCGTTGCCCTCCAGCAATATGACTTTACCAATAACCACAAATAGGGCAGTGAGCATGGCAATGCAGATGGGTTGTCCCGTCGGGGCGAGCTTTCCAAGGTGCGCATGGAGGAGTACCGAGTACCGTATAAGATTTCCCACCAGGCATATGAAAGGTGTTAGTAAGTTTTCAGTCCTTGTGGACAAGGGGAGTGCCTTCCATAGCTCCGTCCACTCAGTGAGGTCATGAACAGAGGGTATAAGAATATGAAGCCAAATAAGGATGGTATCTTTTGCCAGGGGATTCAGCTATGACAGGCTGTGCAATATGACCTGATGTATGGGAAGGTCCCCTCCCCCGCCACCACATGGCGTACAATTGAATGGGATAACTGTAAGTTCCTTCATCTTTAATCTACTGTTATTTTGTAATTGTTGTACATATTGTAATTGTCTCATTTTGTAACATCTTTTTATACTTTTGTAAACACTGCCTATTCCTTTTGGAGTAAAATCTATAAAACTTTACTAGCTTTGTTCTCCTTGCTCCAAACATACTGCTACATCCTCGGAACTAATTCAATGCTACTGATTTGGTCGGCTCCTGACCCGATATTGATTATAAAATCAGGAGCTGGTGGCAGTGATGTGTTCTAGGCTGGTTGGGAGACTCTGACACTGACAGACATAAATTTATAATATAAGAATAGTTATATAGCCCTCACTGCAGCATGCCCAATAGTCAGTACAAGGCAAGGCGGCTCTTCTGGCGACTCTTTATCCTAGGTGTAGTTCCATGGCTGACCTGAGGGTAAGGGGGCACCAGAAAGCTGCAAGGTCCAAACCGGAACTGGAAATATATAAAAAAAACCTTGATGAACTGGGGGCAACCAGACACAACAGGATCATGACAAAAACCCCTTCAAAATGGACCTGACAGCTATATCAATGCTTCCCGAACCATGGAAAGCATGAATCAGAGACCAGCCTATTTCAACTATGCATGACAGACTCAGAGACACTGTGGTATTTCAGAGAAAACATATATTATATCCAACCGTGGACCATACAACTCAGGAGGACGGTCCTTGGTGGTGTCTTAAAGCCCTACTGCACTTGAGTGACATACCTCTCGCTACTTCTGTAAATGGGGGAGTGGATCACAAAGAAGCCACTGGCTACGAGTCTATTAGACAAATCAAAATGATGGAGACGAACTTTGAATAATGCAGCCGATTATGAAAGCAGCATGAATAAGCGATCCACTCTCTTTAAACACCAGTCAAGTAATCTGTTAGGGTGGGCAGAACGCACCCAATATATTTAATAGTAGTAATAGGTGCGTTCGCAACCCGGGATCCACTGTGCAGGAAAGAACCTGCTGCTAAGTAAGGCGGTGAAGTATGTTGGTATAAACGAACTCTGTTACTTCACAGAGTCTGTTAGCAAAGAGAACGCTGTGCCCTGTTTAGCTCACAGGGGAACACAGCTACTTAGTAGAGCCGACAGTGGTCATGCAGTCAAATGCAAACACGCAGCTCCTCTCCGGTGGAGCCGGAATTCTAATGGCTATTAGCCAGCCCTGAATCCACACACATGAAACTCCTCGCCGGAGGTGCCAGCATTCTAGAGGCTTATTTCAGCCGGGTCCCTGAATGCACACACAAGAAACTCCTCGCCGGAGGTGCCAGCATTCTAGGGGCTTATTTCAGCCGGGTCCCTGACTTCACACACACAACCACACTGGCGCTGAGCACATACATAATTTACACTAGAACATGGCCGTGCGGACCTGCGAACGTTCTATAGTTGCAGCTCTACAGGACCTTCCTGGAGGACCAATGGGTGCTGCTACAGGGCCTGAGCGTGTGACCCTCGACCTGCAATGAGAGGTCCTCCCTTGGGCATGCTCAGTGTGTGCAAAGCAGGACTTAGTCCCAGAAAAGCCTGCTTGCTTCAGACCAGTAAAGGGTACAATAGCAGGGCCTGAAAAGGCAGTAGTAACCCTTTGCACAATACCAGACTGAGTGAGACGCTGGGACCAACGCCTCTGCTGAGCAGGCTCCACTATGGCTGATGCAGAATGGGATACCGCAGCGGACATGGCTTGAGATTCCCCCTGTGCAGCAACGGGAACTCAACTCCTAACATTACCCCCCTCCTAGGGCCCCCCCTCTTTGAGCCTCGCTACACTCAAAAGCTGCAATGAGCAGCGGAGCCCAAATGTGCTCCACAGGTTCCCAGGTTCTGTCCTCTGGACCATGACCCTTCCAGTCCACCAGATAATATTTCTTGCCATGTACCACCTTGCACCCCATGATAGCATTCACCTCAAACTCATCCGTGGATGAACCCGATGTCCCGGCAGATGACTCGGAAAACCGGGACAAATGAATGGGCTTTAAGAGAGAAACGTGAATAATATCGGTGATACCAAGGAGCGGAGGAATAGCCAAACGGTGGACCACAGGGTTGACCTGTTCCAGAACCTTGAAAGGACCGATGTAGCGAGGCACCAACTTAGTGGACTCAACTTGTAGCCTGATGTTACGGGCGGAGAGCCACACTAAGTCGCCAGGAGCAAAGGTCGGAGTGGGGCGCCGGTGTGCATCAGCAGAAACCCTCATTGTCTCCTTTGAGGCCCGGATGGCATCCTGTGTGTGGTCCCAAATGTCACATGCCTCCACCGCCCAGTCTGCCACCCTAGAATCTGTGGATGACACGGGCATGGGCACAGGGACACGCAGATGCTGGCCGTAATTAAGGAGAAAAGGAGTCTGCTCAGTGGAATCGGCAACAGTGTTGTTCAAAGCAAATTCCGCAGAAGGTGGCAAAGATGCCCAGTCATCCTGCCTGGCAGACAAAATGTCGCAAGTATGTCACCATAGTCTGGTTGGTCCTCTCTACCAACCCATTCATTTCGGGATGATATGCAGAGGAGAGATTCAGCTCTATGCTGAGTAAACGGCAGAGCTCTCCAAAACCGAGACGTGAACTGGGAACCCCGGTTGCTGACAATTTTATCAGGCATTCCATGTAAACGGAAAATATGTTTTATGAACAATGCCGCCAAGGCCCATGCAGAAGGTAACCGTGGAAGCGGCACCAAATGCACCATCTTAGAGAAATGATCGGTGACTACCCAGATCATGGTGCAGCTACAAGACTTGGGTAAGCCCACCACGAAGTCCATCCTGACCATCTTCCAGGGCCTGTCTGCCACCGGCAGGGGGTAAAGTAGCCCAGCAGGCTGTTGCCGTGGAGACCGATTCTCGGCGCAGGAGACACACGCACGAATATAGTCCCCGACGTCATGGGCCATATGCGGCCACCAGTACGTCCTCGCCAAAAGCTCAGATGTCCTCTTGGTCCCAAAATGTCCACCCACTCTGGACGAGTGAGCCCAAGAGAGAACCTCCGGTTGCAAATTCGCTGGCACAAAAGTCTTGCACGGACTCAAGCGAAACCGGAGCCACAGTTCTCAGGCTCTCAGAAGGGACAATAAGCCGAGGCTCCTCCTCCTCAGATCACACTACGGAGCGGGAGAGAGTGTCGGCACAAATGTTCTTCTCTCTGGAGAGAAAATGGAGAGTAAAATGAAACCGGGAGAAGAACAGGGACCATCTAGCCTGGCGAGAATTCAGCCGCTGGGCCGTCTGTAGATATACCAAGTTCTTGTGTGTAGTGAACACTTGGAAGGGAAAGGAAGCTCCCTCCAAGAGGTGTCTCCACTCTGAGAAAGCCAACTTCATGGCTAGCAACTCCCTGTCCCCAATGGAGTAATTCCTCTCCGCCGGTGTGAAGGTCTTGGAGAAGAAGAAGCAAGGGGCTTATTTCAGCTGGGTCCCTGACTGCACACACATGACCACACTGGCGCTGAGCACATACATAATTTACACTAGCGCATGGCCGTGCGGACCTGCAAACGTTTTATAGGACCTTCCTGGAGGACCAATGCGAGCTGCTACAGGGCCTGAGCGTGTGACCCTCGACCTCCAATGAGAGGTCCTCCTGTGGGCATGCTCAGTGAGTGCAAAGCAGGATTTAGTCCTGCTTGCTGCAGACCAGTAAAGGGTACAATAGCAGAGCCTGAAAAGGCAGCAGTAACCCTTTGCACAATACCAGACTGAGTGAGACACTGGGACAGACATCTCCGCTGAGCAGGCTCCACTGCGGCTGATGCAGAATGGGAGACCGCAGCGGACATGGCTCAAGATTCCCCCTGTGCAGCGCTGGGAACTCAACTCCTAACATAATCCAAATAAAAATGACAGTGCTAGAAATGACACCAATGGTATCGAACTGACAGGAATGGACAGCAGAATTAAGTGCTTCCACTATGTCACCAATAGTTTGAATCACCAATGAACATTCATTTCCTGTGTAACATCATGAGTTTATATTCTTTCTCAATGTACTGAACAGAAAGCAGTGCAACCAGTCTTAAACCCCTTCACCCCAAGCCTGTTTCCACCTTCCTGACAAGGCCAATTTTTTCAATTCTGACCACTGTCAATTTATGAGGTCATATCTCTGGAACAATCCAATGGATGCCTCTCATTGTGAAACTGTTTTTTCTTTACATATTCTACATCATGATCGTGATAAAATTAATTTGATATGACTTACTTTATTTGTGAAAAAAAAAAAAAATTGGCAACATTTTTTGAAAGTGTTGCAATTTTCAAACCTTTAATTTTTATTCCCTTTAATCAAAGAGTTATGTCACACAAAGTAGTTTTAAAAAAACATTCCCCACATGTCTACTTCACACTAGCACAATTTTTTAAACATTTTTTTTGTTAGGAAATTTTAAGAGTTAAAAGTTGACCAGCAATTTTTCATTTTAAAAACAAAATTTACAAAACCATTTTTTTAGGGACCATCTCACATTTGAAGTGACGTTGAGGGGCCTGTATGACAGAAAATACCCAAAAGTGATAGAATGTTCTGAATTTATTTTGAGGGGTGAGGAGCCATTTTGCTTTTGCAGAGCTTTTGTAGTCCACCAGTTATGTGGAAGCCTCCTATGTTTCCTTTGACAGGTGACAGTATCACTGAAAGAGAAAAAACAGCCATACTTGCAATATCATGTCCTGACACAAATGCACAAACATGATGCAGCAGGTATCCCAAGATAAAAGCAAGGCCAGGACACCCCAGATTACCCCGCCACAACTGGAAATGCCCAACCTGCACCCTGCAAATAAATTGTGCAATAATGATGTAAATAATGTATGAGGTATTTGTCATTATTTTGGCCAAAATATACAACCCACGTCACGGGTCCTCATTAACTTGCGAGTCCTACACTAAACCCTTCTCTAAATTCAAAAGATTCTCTGAACGGATGTTTGATGGGTTAGTAAGTGGCTTGTTTTCAGCATTTTGCAACAGTATTGTGCAATTCCTACTAAAGTTTCAACCCTAGCATCCTAACAAAATACAATGACATTTGAAAAATGATGCCGATGTAAAGTAGAAATGTGAAATGTTATTTATTATTTTTTTTGGACAGAATGACTAACCTGCTTTAAGGATCTAAAAATTGAAAGCTTGAAGTTTTCGAATTTTTCAAAATGTTTGCCAAATTTCCAATATGTTTGCATTTGTGAAAATGTCAATCTAAATTTATCACTAACATAAAGTGCCATGTGAAATGAGAGAGCAGTTCTAGAATCACTGGGAAGAATTCCAGAGTTATTACCGCATAAATTGATACAGGTCAGATTTAAAAAAAATAATAATTTGGACTAGTCATTAAAGTTAAAATTTGCTCAGTCTTTAAGGGGTTAAGCACTATGTATTTATACAAATTTACTAATACCTCATTTGTTTCTTATACAACTTTTAGAACAATCCAATAAGTTTGAAATTTTGTAGCTCTGTAGGGCTCCTTGAAGAAATTGGCATCTATAATACTCGAAAGTGTCGGATAAAAATATGCAGTTAAACACAGATCTGCAGATTGGTTCACTCTTTAATGCTAATAACATTTTAGACAATGGCAGCGTTTATGTTTCATATTAAATGTATTTAGTTTCATTTGGTGCTGAAGAAGTTAGCAACTCTTTCTCTGCTGGTTAGAAACTTACAGCTCTATCTCACAGCTGCTCCTGAGCTGGCATTATTTCTTCCTATAAAACCTTACCAGACTTTCTCTACCTCGCTTGTCAAAGCTTTACTTACTGGTTCTTTGGAGACGCTGTGCTGAGTTGTAGATCATTGTTGCTGCTGGAGATTGTTGGGTGCTGTTTCTGGGTGTATGCTTTCCTCATTATCCTATTCCCATTTGGGTTGTACATTCCTACCCTTTCCTATACACCTTTTTATCTTTGGTGAGTGTTTTGTATGTTAATTGCTTTCTGTTATCCCTGTCTGTCATACATGTTTATACACTAGCATATCTGTCCTAGGTCTTTTGGGGTAAGGGGAGGGGATAGCTTAGGGAATAACAGGAGAACAGTAAGGCTGGTGGTCCAAACCTCCTCACCTTTAGAGGTACCTTTGGGGGCAGGGATAGTTATGGCCTCAGTCCTAGGGAGGGTGCAGGGCCTCTTTCTCTAATCACGTACAGTCACAACATGACAAAGGGTCTTGTGCTGTCACATTGTAAAAGCCTCTGAGCTCAATGATTCAATGATTCAAGATTGGCTGAAATGTTGTCAATGTGATTTTACTGCTGCAGCTGATCAACTATGACTGGAACAGCGGTAGAGAAACTGGCTGAATCTGAGGAGGGTAAGTAATGCTCATTTTTCAATTTTAAATCTGACTAAGCCTATGATATGAAAATATTTCAAATGGAACAATCCATTCAAGAGTGGGATTTGGCATCTGTATTCTTCTTCTTCAGGGTTTGCCTACACTAGAGTATATATTGGATGCAATCTGACAAAATATTGAATTGCACTTGGACCCATGTTATTTAATCAGGCTGTGCAAATCTGCATATTTTTTCTCAGCTGTATTCGGCATGAAAAAAATAATCACAGCATGCTGCAATTTCACTCTGAAATCGGACAGTGCAAGAACAAAATTGCATGCCATACGGACCATCAGTACAGCATCCGATTCTTAGAGATACAATACAATTCTGTAGCATAGGAAATGACAAGGGACAAGTGATAAAAAAATTATCCCGCACGGAACGTACTGTACATCCGCAGCAGCACTAAGCAATTACCACTGGCCACAGCATTGTTCCTTCATACCTGCCCCAGATTGGCACCAGCATCACCCATCCCCTCTTCCTTAAACTCTGCTCTTTCATGGTAGCAGCATTGCACCCCCTAAACTTTTAGTAGCAACATCATAACCCCGATCACTCTTTTGACATCTGTCTGTCCAGTATTCTTCTATATAAAACATACAATGATGAATGGATTAGTGCAATACTCTGGTATGACTAAGAAACTTACATATTTCTAGGGTCGAAGCACATAGCATTTTCCAAAGATGTCCTGTCTTTACGCTTGTGTGTTTTTTATATTTTTTTAAAGGATCCACAAAGCTCTTTGTTTACTTGGAAATTTGAGATTGAGTGCCGGGCAAAATTGACATTTTTTCATAAGTACTGTATTCGTACATAGCACACAAATATTCAAGATCACAAGTTAAAAAGTAAAAATTAAACAAGTACTAATAAAGTCTACGAATGACTGCTCCAATGATTGGGCATCCGGTGAAGCCTCCTTTTAAGTAATATATTTGGAAGGTTTCCCTGATGTGCATATTAAACAGAGGACATGTAAAGCAATGTGAACACAGTCTTAAAGGCATTGTCCAGCAGTGAAAAAAATTGGTTAACATATTAAACTAACTTGTTATATTATTATTATTATTATTATTATTTATTATTATTATTTATTATTATAGCGCCATTTATTCCATGGCGCTTTACATGTGAGGAGGGGTATACATAATAAAAACAAGTACAGTAATCTTGACCGATACAAGTCACAACTGGAACAGGAGGAGAGAGGACCCTGCCCGCGAGGGCTCACAATCTACAAGGGATGGGTGAGGATACAGTAGGTGAGAATAGAGCTGGTCGTGCAGCAGTTTGGTCGATCGGTGGTTACTGCAGGTTGTAGGCTTGTCGGAAGAGGTGGGTCTTCAGGTTCTTTTTGAAGGTTTCGATGGTAGGCGAGAGTCTGATATGTTGTGGTAGAGAGTTCCAGAGTAGGGGGGATGCACGAGAGAAATCTTGTATGCGATTGTGTGAAGAGGAGATAAGAGGGGAGTAGAGAAGGAGGTCTTGTGAGGATCGGAGGTTGCGTGCAGGAAAGTACCGGGAGACGAGGTCACAGATGTATGGAGGAGACAGGGTGTGGATGGCTTTGTATGTCATGGTTAGGCTTTTGTACTGGAGTCTCTGGGTAATGGGGAGCCAGTGAAGGGATTGACAGAGGGGAGAGGCCGGGGAATAGCGGGGGGACAGGTGGATTAGTCGGGCAGCAGAGTTTAGAATAGATTGGAGGGGTGCGAGAGTGTTAGAGGGGAGGCCACAGAGCAGGAGGTTACAGTAGTCGAGGCAGGAGATGATGAGGGCATGGACTAGGGTTTTTGCAGATGTTTTTGCAGTTGTTATAGTTCCTCGTTAAACTCCGAAGGTCCCTTATAGATCAGGTAAATCAGATAAATTAACCCCTTCACCCAGAAGCCTGTTTTCGCCCTCCTGACAAGGCCAATTTTTAAATTCTGACCACTGTCTCTTTATGAGGTCATAACTCTGGAAGGCTTCAATGGTTCCCACTGATTCTGAGATTTTTTGTGTGATATCTTGTACTTCATGATAGTGTTAAAACATCTGTGATATGACTTACCTATTTAAGAAAACATCAGAAATTTGGTGAAAATTTTCTTAACGTTGCAATTTTCATACTTTAATTTTTATGCCCTTAAATCAGAGAGTCAAATCACACAAAATAGCTAATTTATAACACATTCCCATGTCTACATCAGCACAGTTTTTGAAACAACATTTTTCTCTGGTTAGGAAGTTATAAGGTTTAAAAGTTGATCAACGCTTTCTAAGGCTGCTGTCACACTAGCAGTATTTGGTCAGTATTTGACATCAGTATTTGTAAGCCAAAACCAGGAATGGGTGATAAATGCAGAAGTGGTGCATATGTTTCTATTATACTTTTCCTCATATTGTTCCACTCCTGGTTTTGGCTTACAAATACTTATGTAAAATACTGATCAAATACTGCTAGTGGGACGGCAGCCTTATTTTTACAACAAAATTACAAAACCATTTTTTTTAGGGACCACATCACATTTGAAGTGACTTTGAGGGGCCTGTATGATGGAAAATAATCAAAATTTACACCATTCTAAAAACTGCACCCCTCAAGGTGCTCAAAACCACATTCTAGAAGTGTATCAACCCTTCTGGTGCTTCACAGAAATTAATTGAATGTGGAAGGAAAAGATAAACACTTAACTTTTTTTGACAAAAATTTTCATTTAGACACAATTTTTTTTTTGCTTTTACAATGGTATCAGGAGTAATGGACCATACAATTTGTTGGGAAAATTCTCCTGAGCATGTTGATACCTTAAATGTTTGTTTAAACCACTATTTGGGTGCACTTGTTCATCATGAACAGTTGGTGGCCTTGTTTGTAGCAAGATTGAAGGTGTTGAGCAGCAGGACCTGTGGAGAAGCGTTATGTGCTTTCTAGAGAGCCATAGAAAGCAACCACTATTGGGACATCACCAAGCAAGGCATGAAGAATTCACAATAGGAGTGTGGAATTCTTGAATACAACCTTGTCTCATGTTCAGTGTATATATCCAGTATATACATGGAACTAAATGTAAGGGAAATATTAACTGATGGCAGAATAACTTTGTACAAGAGAACTAACGTCTTCTTTTCACTTGATTTTTAATTGCAGATTTTTGCATGTATGAAAGACACTTTTTAATCAAGGCAGAAGTCTGCTTTAAATAAGCCTCATTGAACGTGCTAATATTGTTGCATTAACAATTAAGTCTGCATTTCAAAAGATACAGTATGCCTGGTATATCCTGGAGCGAAATAAATCTTGTTAGACTGTGAAAAAAAACTGTTTACTTTCATAAGTTTCAAATAATAACATCAAAGATCGACACCTTTTCTCTTCTCACTACAAACAGATGTTTTCTGAGGATTGACTTATAGGCGATGACATATCACACAACTGAAGGTGAATTTCAGGTCATTAGCCAATAAACAGATGTTTCCCAGGTTCAATATATTCTGATTTTCAATAAGACCCTTCCCAATAATTAACTACTTTCTCTAGCTTTAGAGAAGTATAAAGCTCAGCTTTTTTGGATGGATGATTTGTGCATTTGGTTGTCCTGTGGGGTAATGTTGCTACAAATAAAAACCTCATATTTTCTCATTTATATATTGCTGTTGTTCAGAAAACTGTCATTGCATTAAATCAAGGCATGAAGATCCAGGTTACTGTGACTATGAGCAGCTTGCTGGCATCAATTGAATGAAACTTTTATGATATGTTTAAAAGTGTGAGGCATATAAGACAGAAGGAACATATATTGATTTTTTTACAGTCAGATCCCTGGTGTACCTTGTCATTTCACAGCCCGAGGCTGCCGCTGAACTGGTGGAACTAGCAGTGAGCTCTGGGCTCTATAAAAAACACAATTTTTGTCATTTATAACATATACCATTAAAAGCTACAAAGATCTGTGGTTAATTTTTATTTTATGTTTAATGATCTTAAAGTGATTGTCCATATTTTTTATTTTAACAAGAGGGCATGATGTTGTTGTGCTTATTAATTTATAAGTTTTATAGGCTCTCCTCCTGTATTTGTTAGAGCAGCCATCTTCACATACAGAACAGAGATCCTCCCCATAAAACAACTGTTGGTGAAAGAGCATGTGACCAGAGTAGTCCATCAGCCTCCTCCTACTAAACAGTTTTCCCACGGGCAATGCTTTTCTGTTGCTCATCCTCTTCGGCTCCAGCTCTGCCTCTCTGCTGCTGTTCCACTGCAGCGGTGATGTCATGTTGACAAATCCACTGCAGCCAATCACTGGGCTCAGTAAATCTGACAACATGACATCACCGCTCTAGCCTAACCACTGAGACCTGCATGGAATGAAAAAGTGAAGAACTATATTCTTTCAACAAAAATATTGTTTTAACCTCAAATTTTCCATTCTCACAATTTTTAATGAGAGAGAATTCTCAAAAAAATGTGTTAAACAATTTCTACTGAACATGCCAATATCCCAGATATTGGCAAAATTTGCTGTTTGCGCTCAAAGAATGGCACAGAATGGAAGAAGCACTATTTGACTTTTGGAACACAGTTTTGGATGCAATTAATTCTGATTGTTATATCACATTTGAAGAATCGCCAAGGAAGAAAAGCAGAAGAAAAGCCCCACAAAGAATGCCAAATTAGAACCTACTGTACAATCCTCAAGGAATTTGTCTATGGCTATATTGACCTTTTGGACTTACAGGTTTCTTCACAAAAGTTGAAAACAATGGAACACAAAAAATGAAAAATTATCTTTTTTTACCACAAAAATGTTGTTTTCGCCCACTTTCACAAAAATAGCAGGATAAGATGCCACATAAAATTTGTTATGCAGTTTCTTCTGAGCATGCTGAAATCCCATATGTGGCTCTTAGACTTTTGGACCATAATTTGGCTGGAATAGATTGTGATCAACAGGTTGCGTTTTTAGTGCACCTATGGGTGCTTCTCAAAAATTTGGGATGCAATACAGAAAAATGTCAGTTTTCCATTAAGTTGATGAAAACAAATTCTCCTAAATGTGGAAATAGCCCATATGTGGTCGGAAACTACTGTTTGGACACACAGAAGGGAATAATGCAATTTGGCATTTGGAATGCAAATTGCAGAGCCCCCTAAAAATCCCAAAGCAACCCCATTTCAGAAACTACGCTCCTTAAGTAATTCATTCAGGGTTATGGTGAGCATTTTGAACTCACATGCGCTTCACAAGATTTTTATAATGCTGGATGATGGAAACAAATAATTTCGTTGTTTTCACTAAAATTATATTTTAGTCCTATTTTTCTCGCGAGGAATAATAGGCGATTATGGACAGCAAAATGTATAAAACAATTTCTCCTGAATGTGGCAACACCTAATATGTATTCAGAAACTCCTGTTAGCACGCACGAGAGGGCCTAATAGGAAATAATGGCTATCTAGTTTATGGAGCACACATTTGGCAGAAATAGTTTGGGGTACAACTTGCAGAGCCCCTGAAGACCTAGAACAGCAGAAAACCAATAAAGTAACCTCACTTTAGAAATAAAAACCTCTTAGGCAATTTATTTAGAGGTGTAATGAGCATTTTTATCTAACAGATTGTTTCACCAATTTATATGCTATTGTGAAAATTAAAAATTACTTTTTTTACAATAAGGCCGGCGTCACACTAGCGAGTTTTACGGACGTAAGAGCGCAGAAAATACGTCCGTAAAACTCGCCAAACAAACGGCACAATTATTCTCAATGGGGCTGCTCCTATCAGCTGTATATTACGGTTCAGTATTATACGGCTTTCTACGACCGTACAAAATCGCAGCATGCTGTGTTTGTCAGCGTATTGCGCAAATAATACGCCAATGAAAGTCTATGGGGGCGAGAAAAATACGGATTACACACGGACCAGCAGTGTGACTTGCGAGAAATACGCAGCGGTGTTAGTGAAAAGTTGGTAATTCAATTGCCGGCTTTTCATTTCTCCTTCCCCAACCCGACATGATATGAGACATGGTTTACATACAGTAAACCATGTCATATCCCCCTTTTTTTTGCATATTCCACACTAATAATGTTAGTAGTGTGTATGTGCAAAATGTGGGCGCTGTCGCTGCGCAAATAAAGGGTTAAATGGCGGAAAAAAATGGCGTGGGCTCCCGCGCAATTTTCTCCGCCAGAATGGTAAAGCCAGTGACTGAGGGCAGATATTAATAGCCAGGAGAGGGTCCATGGTTATTGGCCCCCCCGTGGCTACAAACATCTGCCCCCAGCCACCCCAGAAAAGGCACATCTGGAAGATGCGCCTATTCTGGCACTTGGCCACTCTCTTCCCACTCCCGTGTAGCGGTGGGATATGGGGTAATGGAGGGTTAATGCCACCTTGCTATTGTAAGGTGACATTAAGCCAGATTAATAATGGCGAGGCGTCAATGTTGACACCTATCCATTATTAATCCAATTGTCTGAAAGGGTTAAAAAACACACACATTATTAAAAATTATTTTAATGAAATAAACACACAGGTTGTTTTAGTATTTCATTGCTCTCTCAATCCATCAGAACACCCTCGCTTGGCAAAATAATAAACGCACAAGATACATACCCTCAGATGAACCGTCACGTCCCACGAAGTAATCCATCTGAAGGGGTTAATTATTTGACAGGCAGGAGCTGTGCTAATGCACTCGCTCGTGTCTGTAATCCCCGGGTAATGAAGGAAATCTGAGTGATCTGTACTTACATTGAGTTGCGGTGAGGCGCCCTTTGGTGGATGAACTCATATGAACTCGAGCGTGGGAACTTTTCCAAGGCTGCAGTTCATGAGAACATCCACCAGAGGGTGCCTCACCGCAACTCAATGTAAGTACAGATCACTCAGATTTCCTTCATTCCCCGGGGATTACAGACACGAGCGAGTGCATTAGCACAGCTCCTGCCTGTCAAATAATTAACCCCTTCAGATGGATTACTTCGTGGGACGTGACGGTTCATCTGAGGGTATGTATCTTGTGCGTTTATTATTTTGCCAAGCGAGGGTGTTCTGATGGATTGAGAGAGCAATGAAATACTAAAACAACCTGTGTGTTTATTTCATTAAAATAATTTTTAATAATGTGTGTGTTTTTTAACCGTTTCAGACAATTGGATTAATAATGGATAGGTGTCAACATTGACGCCTCGCCATTATTAATCTGGCTTAATGTCACCTTACAATAGCAAGGTGGCATTAACCCTTCATTACCCCATATCCCACCGCTACAGGGAGTGGGAAGAGAGTGGCCAAGTGCCAGAATAGGCGCATCTTCCAGATGTGCCTTTTCTGGGGTGGCTGGGGGCAGATGTTTTTAGCCACGGGGGGGCCAATAACCATGGACCCTCTCCTGGCTATTAATATCTGCCCTCAGTCACTGGCTTTACCATTCTGGCGGAGAAAATTGCGCGGGAGCCCACGCCAATTTTTTCCGCCATTTAACCCTTTATTTGCGCAGCTACAGCGCCCACATTTTGCACATACACACTACTAACATTAGTAGTGTGGAATATGCAAAAAAAAAGGGGATATGAGATGGTTTACTGTATGTAAACCATGTCTCATATCCTGTCGGGTTTGTGCAGGAGAAATGAAAAGCCGGCAATTGAATTGCCGGCTTTTCACAGATATCGCGCTGAATTAAATATAAATACAGAACATATATATATATGTGTCTCAATTACATATATATATATATATATATATATATATATATACTGTATATATGTTTTACCGAACATTTGAGCACATAAATCCATTAGATGTCGGTTTTGCAAGCCTGCGAG
Source organism: Ranitomeya variabilis (assembly GCF_051348905.1). Classification (NCBI taxonomy): domain Eukaryota; kingdom Metazoa; phylum Chordata; class Amphibia; order Anura; family Dendrobatidae; genus Ranitomeya; species Ranitomeya variabilis. The sequence goes on along the minus strand of NC_135233.1, from coordinate 560,242,281 downwards.
AAAATATCGCAGTACGGATGCCATACGGATTACATACGGAGGATGCCATGCGCAAAATATGCTGACACACCCTGCCTACGGATCACTATTTTGGGAACATTTCTCCGTATTACGGCCGTATTACGGCCGTAAAAAACGGACCGTATTGTCTTACGCTGAGTGTGACGCCGGCCTAATAAGTAGACTTAGATTAAAATATTTTGTCTTTGCCATTGCTAAAAATAAAAATATGACCCCATAATTGATTATGCTGTGCTTCAAAAGTAGAATAATAGCCTGTATGTTGTCATACACTTCTGTTTTAGCAGGGGCGGACTGAGTAAAATTATGTCCTGATATTTGAAAGCTCACAATCCTATGCCGGCTCCACTCCCTTCCCAAGATTGGGGACACCATTATTTATATTATCCTGCCTGGAATAAATCAAGATTCACTACAAAACCTGTATTTAGAATAATACCACAATATAATGTAAGGTTTGTAATAATAATAATAATAATAATAATAATTATAATAATAATAATATTGCCATGCGGCAGACATATACCACCCAACCCTAGCAACGTATTATATTATATCCCATCATATACAGCAGTGATAATACCACCATATTGATCATTATACAAAACCTCTGTCCTGGGACTGATATTACCCCGTAGTGACCCTGTATTGTTATTGGTTCCCACCAGTGACGATCTCGCTGATCAGCTGAACCTAGTTATTCATTTTCACTTTTTTTCTATTCGACCCAGACTGCCATGACCATTTCTTCCATCCATAACTTGTCTCTACAAAATGTAAAGCAGAAACATGAGACATCTTTAACTTACTGCTTCTCCAGGACCCTCAGCACATTTCACAACATCTATACAAACCTATTAATAGTGCCCTAAACAGTAAGAATGATGCTCTGTGACCTGTATAGAAATAGTACCGTCCTTTTGGGCTGCACACAACAAGATCGCCTTGTATGTGCCCTTACCCGATAATAATGTTCCCTCTATAATTTCTCATAATAATATTTCTCCCCTGTGCCTCCATGCAATTATACAGCACTATAATTATCACCCATGTGTCTCCTTATAATAAGTGCCCTGTGTCTCATTTAGAAAAAATTCCCCTTGAACTTTTATAAAAATAATGACCCCAAATCTCCTTATAATGATACAAAACTCCCTTTTGCTTTTTTATAATAACAATGATAATAAACAGCGGCGCACTATAAAAAAAAGTAATGAAAATAGAACAGACTACAGTGCACAAGTCAAATTCTGACATTCAACAGATCAAAGAAAATTATGGCAACATAAAAAAGAGACTGGCACATGTAAATCAACCTAAAGTGGTTTTACTCTACACCAAAAAAAGGTAATGCAAAAATACTTATGAAAGCGTATATACAATACTAACCAAACTGCCACGTGGCCTTTGTGGAAGAATATGGTTATATTAATAAAATAAAGCAAAATTTACAAGCAAAAAAATGAAATATGCAGCTTGTCAACTTTTTTAAATAGAAAAAAAATGAAAATCGGGGGCCTCATACCAAAAGTGCTATCACAGTTCATAGGTACAGAAGGGCATACCTCCCTACTTTTTCAGACATGGAGAGGAATATGCATTGCAGCACTGACAGTTATTTTGCCCCAACTAAAGCCATTTTTTGTTCTCATCCACCATGATACCCCTTCCATGGCACCCATAGAGTATGATGAAAGCCATGTAACAAGAGTCCGATGTGCCCAGATGCAAAATTTGGTCAGATATTTGGGCCCTTGTAGCATTCTAAATATTATTAGGACATAAGTGTAGCCATCTCATCACCAACTATGTAGTAATGCCCCCTATCCTGTACTAATGTTCTCCATCTTGATAAATGTTTGTTGCAAAAAGGGTGGTCGGCAGTCGCCCCGGTCCGCTAGCATGGACCAGGGGTGGTACCACCGCACATCTGCTCTCCTTTCACTGTGGGCATAACACTACTCAGACAACACAAGGTGAGGTTAAACAGTGTGGCAATGTTTACCGCACTGTCATGCACATCACATTGTGGCAAACACTGGATGTTCATGCCCCCCATTCAAGTGATGGAGTCAAGGTTCCGATTCGTGTACTGTTCTAGTACCCAAACTTGCACTTTTTTTTAACTGTTTAACCTTACTCGCGAGACTCGAACAGCCAGGAGTTCACCCATCTCTAGTAGAGATCAGTGAATTCACATAGAATTTTTTATGTTTTGATTTATAACAGTCAAGAAAAACTGTGAAGAAAAATGGTGTGCAACAGTCTTTTTGCTAGGTTCAAAAGAGGTTATTAAAATATTCAAAAAATAAATAATACTCACCTCTCCTTACAATCATCTTGTCTTAGGCCATAACATGAATACCGTCAGCCTATAAATTAAAATTAAACTGGAACAACGAAGCAAAGAGCTGTGTGAATGAGGTGAGAGCCAAGGAGAGGTGAGCACTAGAGATGAGCGAACTTGTTCAGAAAAAGTTCACCAATCTCAAAGTTGGCACATTTGGATTTGTGTTTGGATTCCCAAGCATTTTCCTCAAAATCAACAAAAGTTCTGTAAATAATCAAGTTCCCACTAAGGCTGTGTGCGCACGGCGGCTCTGATCAGTGGCAATGCTACCACAGGAAACATTGTTACAGTCGGTAAGAGCGCTGTGGGGTCACGCTGTCAGATGTCAGCGTGACCCCGCAGCTGTGACTGTGACCCGTGGTAAAAAGCTTACTGCAGGTCAACAGGCGTCAGCTGGTGAGATACTACTACTCCCATAAACCTATGCCTGCTGTAGCTGAAAACACTGGGTGCAGGTGGTGGCTGATGGAAGTAGTTATTAGCCGGCGCCTGTGCTTTAAGTAAAGAAAAAAAAGTTAAAATAAAGAAATAAGTATTGAAATAAAAATAAATTCACAGTATATACTCACTTTACATCTAATACATGAAGCCCTTGTCTTCTGTAAGAAAGAAAAAACACCATATACTCACCTTAACGCCTAATCTCATGTCACCTAGAAAAGAGAAAAAATAGTAAACCACCATATCCCTCACCTATCCGCCATAATTCATATTGTCCCATGATGATTCATATCACCTGAAGAGCAGTCACATTAGCTGATACCACTGCTCTACCCCTCAGCCAGCAACACACTGACAGGAGCGTGTAATCACTCCTGAAGTGTTTAGCGCTGATCTGCTGTAAGAGAGGTCATTGGAGTTCATCAGCTGATGAGCTGATGAGGTCCGATGATCTCACTTATGGCAAAAAGTTCTCACACAGCCGAGGTGCCGTAAGTGAGATCACAGGGCTTATCAGCTGATGAACTTCTGTGACCTTTCTAAAGACAGCTCAGCATTACACACAGCAGGAGTGATAACACCTGCACAGTTCCTGTCAGTGTGTCGCCAGCAGTCATCAGGATTGTTGTGGGCGATTATGGATTATCTCTTCACTTCAGACAGTTGAGGAATATAGCTGTTTATTTTTTTAATTAATTTGCAGGGGACATTGGCTTCAGTGGATTGGGCGATGATGTGAGTATGGTTTAATTTAGAGTCAATAAAAGAGTGTCATTTAAAATAAAGGACTTGATTTTGGGAATGTGTTTCTTTATGCAATATCACTATGGGTTAGTAATGAGCGTGTCTAATAGACATCTTTCCATTACTAACCTCTGCACTTGATGTCACCGGACAATACAAAGGTAACCTCAACCCCCAAAAATATTAACTCCACTTGCCGCAACTGCAGGGCAAGTGGTAAGAGCCAGACAAAGTGCCAGAATTGGCACATCTAATAGATGCGCCTTTTCTGGGGCAGCTGCGGGCTGCTATTTTTAAGCTGGGGGTGGCAATATCCATGGCCTCTTACTAGTGTGAGAATCCCAGCCCCCAGCTGTCAGCTTTAGCTTGGCCTGTTGTCAAAAATGGGGGGACTCCATGCCGTTTTTTAAATTATTTAAATAATTAAGAAAACAGTGCGGGGACCCCTGTATTCTTGATAAACAGCCTTGCTAAAGCTGACAACTGCTGGTTTTAGCCCACAGCTGTCAGTTTTGCCTGGTGTCTTATCCAAATTTGAAATGTTTGGGCAGCTTTTGGGCCCCCTGAAGGTGTTATCTATGAGTTTGGCCTTCCCTACCATGAATTCAATACTATAAGGTTATCTTTAGTTATGTTCGGCAAACATAGCTGAAACGAACCTTAAAAGGTTCGCTCATCTCTAGTGAGCTCCAACTTTATTTTTTTCACCCTATGTTTATGATGTCCTAAAGTCTGGAGATACATTGAAGCATAAGGAGACACCCTTTAATTAGTTCTGAACAAATTCAATGTAATTCTTATTTCTTAACCAAATTTGAGCAACTTGCAGAATAAAAATTTTGGGAGGCTTGCTCACAGCCATTATAGGATAAATTAAATTATGCTATAAAAAACTGCTACTTATCCAACAAAAAAACAAAGTGCTTGTAAAGCCTTCGGCTAGGGTCAAACCTTTTTGTACGGATTCATTGATTTGCATGGCTAAGTGTGATATGATTTATGGATGCAAATCGTGCATGCTGAAATTTTTTCTTTGGACAGACTCAATCCAAGGACATATGCACGGCCCCATAAAATAACATTGGTCCAATGGTTTGTTGAATTGAACTTAGACAAAAATCAGGTTGCCTGCACCTGCCTTTAAAGAAGGAAACATAAAAAAATAGTCTTCTTGGCAGGCAAGAATAAAAATAAAAATTAAAAAAACAAAAAGCTAAAAATAGCCATGGCACTAAAGAGTTAATTTCCAGGCTCTACAGTTGTACAGTATTTATCAAATTTATCATGACTGCATATTACCTTTCACTGTATTGTTCTAAATATATGAAATTTCTATAATAAAGCTGTAGTGGAGGCTGCAAAAATAAAATAAAAAGCCTCTGCTTTTCCCTAGATACCATCTTCTGTATGGACGGTGACCCTTAATTACCCTGTCAAAATATTTGAAAAGTCATATATAATTTCTAATATTGCAGTAAGGCAAACACCGTTGCTTCTTCTTACCGGTCACCTTACAGTATAAAATACAGCCATGTACTTTCTTTGTCACTTTAATTCAGGGCATTAATATTTTATATGTTTCCTATCATTTCTGTTCATGCAATTCATCAATGCCCAAAAGGATCTGTGCCAGCGATACATTACATCCATTTTCAAAATATTTCATTGTCAGCCGACGGCGTCCTCATTATTTATCAAGATAACAGACGTAGTGAACATGAGCAGTAAGTGGCTTTTTTTTTCTTTTACTTTTTTTCTCTGTATGTCAGAGTCAAGTTCTAACTGATGCTCATTACTGTTTTTCTAATGTATTTTATAAGCTATTTATCAAATTTTCACTTAAAATGACACTATGTGACCTAGCTTAAACTAAGGCTTTTATAGATTAAAACTTAATTTATGGGAAACATGAATGACTAAGTGTGGTTTTCTAATATTACTAGGTTCAGTATAGGCCAAAAGCATTCCAGAGCATCCTCTGGTGGGCCCACAATCTGTAATAGGGACCTAATGCGATCCAAAGAAGACAATTTGAAACTATCAATTGGAACCAAACACTTACTGAAAGATCTTTTTTTAATAGATACATAAACACATAATGTATGAAATTGATGAAAATTGGCTGCATTTTTAAGGGTTAAAATAATTCTTATTAATTTTTCTTACTTTTTCCAGGTCTCAAGAAAATAATTTTTTTTACATGTAAACAATTTCGGAAGAAAATAAACAATTACCACAATTTCCCACCTAAAAAAAAATTACGGTACCTCTTTTTCTTCCTCCTCAACACATTCTCACAATCTCAGGATTGTAAGTTTTCAATTGCTATTTAAGCAACAAAAAAAACCTATAAAATGTTGCACCTTCTCAGGTATATATTTTCTCACATTGAACCTCTATTAGGATATCTGTTCCACATCTCGACATTGAGTGCAGCTCATTTAACCTAGTTTCCTTAAATATATTTTCTCGCATAGAATAATAGTTTCCTTATTGCTATTTTCTCATCCATAGCTTTGCTGAGCTGTGAAATTCCCCCCCCCCCAGTATACATATCCTGGGAGCCATTCTTTTTTAAAACATGTTTTTTTCTAAACTAGGCTGCTGATTTGACCCTCTCCAGCGGGTTATTGCTGAGGACACAGTTTATAGAGTGACCCTGTTCCTTGAGGTGAGTAAAATATTCTTTGTTTTCTAACATTACCATGGGCCTATTAGGATTAACTTTTATAGTAACTGTGAATCACTTTAAAGGGATCCTTTCTTGCACACCATGTCCTCCAACCCACCAGCATTCATATATTTAGTGCTAAATTCCCTGCCTAACCAGCCCTTTATCCTGTTAGTTATCTAATCCCATGTTTAACCTCTTCCCGACCTTGGACAAACCCAGTACGTCATGGTTAGCAAGTACTTACTGACCTTGAATGTACTGGGTCTGTCATGGCTAAAATGCTGCACCACGACCACACTTGCGGTGATGTGATCGCATTAACTATGATTGCTGTTATTGGTTCAATTCAATCACAGCGTTTTCAGTGTATCAGGCAATGAAACAGGCTAACCGTGCTTGCTGTTTTCGAGAATTGTTTTTAATCTCTGATTATTGCCCCATCCCCTAGCACCACCTTTGTGCATGCATCCTGCAAACACCTAGCGTTCATCAGTGACACAAATCACTGAATAGCCCTTGCGCTCGCTGTTTCACTGAACTTCTTTTTCCCTAAGTAATTTTTCTCCCCCCCTTTGCACCATTCCGTGCATGCATCCTACAGTCACTGATTAGATGCATATGACTGATTCTCACACCTTGCTCACTTTTGGCTAGGACTTTTTTCTTCCTGTTTATTTTATTCATCCCTTTTGTGCACCATATCCGTGTGTCTGTCTTATAACCCTTGAGTGCTGGTCTGTTAAACAGATCACTGATAGACCTCAGGTTGTTGGTTTTTTACTTTTACTTTTGTGTGAAAAAATAATTGAATAAAACATAATTTAAATTAGTTGATAGGACTAGATTAGGGACATTAAAAATACACTATAGTAATCTATGTTAACGACAGCATGTTTTATATGAATTTAGTCAGGGTTAGTGTCTGATAGTAAAGTAGAAAAAAAGAAGCAAAAACCATTCAGATTAGTTGATAGGAATAGATTATGGACAGTAATAATAATAATAATAAATAATAATTTTATTTATATAGCGGCAACATATTTGGCAGCGCTTTACAAATTATAGAGGGGACTTGTACAGACAATAGACATTACAGCATAACGGAAATCACAGTTCAAAATAGATACCAAGAGGAATGAGGGCCCTGCTAGCAAGCTTACAAACTATGAGGAAAAGGGGAGACACGAGAGGTGGATGGTAACAATTGCTTTCGTTGTTCGGACCAGCCATAGTGTAAGGCTCGGGTGTTCATGTAAAGCTGCATGAACCAGTTCACTGCCTAAGTATGTAACAGTACAGACACAAAGGGCTATTAACTGTATAAAGTGTATGAGAACATGATGCGAGGAACCTGATTATGGTTTAAGTTTGTTTTTGTTTTGTTTTTTGAATGGGCCACACAGGGATGGTTAGGTTAATGCGTTGAGGCGGTAGGCCAATCTGAACAAATGAGTTTTTAGGGCATGCTTAAAACTGTGGGGATTGGGGATTAATCATATTAACCTGGGTAGTGCATTCCAAAGAATCGGCGCAGCACGTGTAAAGTCTTGGAGATGTGAGTGGGAGGTTCTGATTATTGAGGATGCTAACCTGGGGTAATTAGCGGAGCGGAGGGCACGGGTAGGGTGGTCGACTGAGACCAGAGAGGAGATGTAGGGTGGTGCTGAGAGATGGAGAGCTTTGTGGATGAGGGTAGTAGTTTTGAACTGGATTCTGGAGTGGATGGGTAGCCAGTGTAATGACCGGCACAAGGTAGAGGCATCGGTGTAACGGTTGGTGAGGAATATGATCCTGGCAGCAGCATTCAGGACAGATTGGAGTGGGGAGAGTTTGATAAGAGGGAGGCCGATTAGTAGAGAGTTACAATAGTTCAGACGAGAATGAATAAGTGAAACAGTAAGGCCGGCGTCACACATGCGTGTTTTACGGACGTAAGAGCGCAAAAACTACGTCTGTAAAACTCGCATTACATACGGCACAATGATTCTCAATGGGTCTCGTCCTATCAGCCGTATATTACGGATCCGTAATATACGGCGTTCTACGGCCGTACAAAATCGCAGCATGCTGCGTTTGTCAGCGTATTGCGCAAATAATACGCCAATGAAAGTCTATGGGGGCGAGAAAAATACGGATTCCACATGGACCAGCAGTGTGACTTGCGAGAAATACGCAGCGGTGTTAGTGAAAAGTCGGTAATTCAATTGCCGGCTTTTCATTTCTCCTGCCTAAACCCGACAGGATATGAGACATGGTTTACATACAGTAAACCATCTCATATCCCCTTTTTTTTGCATATTCCACACTACTAATGTTAGTAGTGTGTGTATGCAAAATTTGGGCGCTGTAGCTGCTAAAATAAAGGGTTAAATGGCGGAAAAAATTGGCGTGGGCTCCCGCGCAATTTTCTCCGCCAGAGTGGTAAAGCCAGTGACTGAGGGCAGATATTAATAGCCAGGAGAGGGTCCATGGTTATTGGCCCCCCCGTGGCTAAAAATATCTGCCCCCAGCCACCACAGAAAAGGCACATCTGGAAGATGCGCCTATTCTGGCACTTGGCCACTCTCTTCCCACTCCCTGTAGCGGTGGGATATGGGGTAATGAAGGGTTAATGCCACCTTGCTATTGTAAGGTGACATTAAGCCAGATTAATAATGGAGAGGCGTCAATTATGACACCTATCCATTAATAATCCATTTGTCTGAAAGGGTTAAAACACACACACACATGATTAAAAAGTATTTTAATGAAAGAAACAAACAGGTTGTTTTAATAATTTATTGCTCTCTCAATCCATCAGCAACACCCTTGCTTGGCAAAATAATAAACACACAATATACATACCTTCTGATGTCCTATCACGTCCCACGAGGTAATCCAGCTGAAGGGGTTAACTAATATTACAGGCATGAGCTGTGCTAAACCACTCGCTCGTGCCTGCAATCCCCGGGTGCTGAAAGGAAAGCAGAGTGATCTATACTTACATTCAGTCGCGGTGATGCACCCCTGCTGGATGTTCTCATGAACTGCAGCCTGGGAACTTTTTCCCACGCTCCAGGTCATATGAGGACGTCCACCAGGGGGCGCATCACCGCGACTGAAGGAAATGTAGGTCAATGACCTACATTTCCTTCATTCGCCGGGGAATTACAAGCACGAGCACAGCTGCATTTGCAGGGCTCCTGCTTGTAAATTATTTTAACCCCTTCAGATGGATTACCTCGTGGGACGTGACGGTTCAACAGAGGATATGTATCTTGTGCATTTATTGTTTTGCCAAGCGAGGGTCTGCAAATGGATTGAGAGAGCAATAAAATATTAAAACAACCACTGTGTTTATTTCATTAAAATACTTTTAAATCATGTGTGTGTGTGTTTTTTAACCCTTTCAAACAATTGGATTAATAATGGATAGGTGTCATAATTGACGCCTCTCCATTATTAATCTGGCTTAATGTCACCTTACAATAGCAAGGTGGCATTAACCCTTCATTACCCCATATCCCACCGCTACAGGGAGTGGGAAGAGAGTGGCCAAGTGCCAGAATAGGCGCATCTTCCAGATGTGCCTTTTCTGGGGTGGCTGGGGGCAGATGTTTTTAGCCATGGGGGGGCCAAAAACCATGGACCCTCTCCTGGCTATTAATATCTGCCCTCAGTCACTGGCTTTACCGCTCTGGCGGAGAAAATTGCGCGGGAGCCCACGCCAATTTTTTCCGCCATTTAACCCTTTATTTTAGCAGCTACAGCGCCCAAATTTTGCATACACAAACTACTAACATTAGTAGTGTGGAATATGCAAAAAAAATGGGGATATGAGATGGTTTACTGTATGTAAACCATGTCTCATATCCTGTCGGGTTTGGGAAGTAGAAATGAGAAGCCGGCAATTGAATTACCGGCTTGTCACAGATATCGCGCTGAATTAAATATAAATACAGAATATATATATATATATATATATATATATATATATATGTGTCTCAATGACATATATATATATATATATATATATATATATATATATATATATATATATATACTGTATATATGTTTTCCCGAACATTTGAGCACATAAATCCATTAGATGTCGGTTTTGCAAGCCTGCGAGAAAATCTCGCAGTACGGATGCCATACGGATTACATACGGAGGATGCCATGCGCAAAATACGCTGACACACCCTGACTACGGATCAATATTTTGGGAACATTTCTCCGTATTACGGCCGTAGTACGGACGTATAATACGTTCCGTATTGTCTTACGCCAAGTGTGACGCCGGCCTAAGAGTTTTTGCAGAGTCGAAACTAAGAAAAGGGCGAATTCTAGAAATGTTTTTGAGATGCAGATAAGAAGAGCAAGCCAGTGATCGGATGTGGGGGGTGAATGAAAGCTCGGAATCAAGTATGACCCCAAGGCAGTGGGCATGTTGCTTTGGAGTAATGGTGGAACCGCACACGGAGATGACAATGTCAGGCAAAGATAGGTTAGTAGAGGGAGAAAACACGAGGAGTTCAGTTTTTGACAGGTTTAGTTTCAGATAGAGGGAGGACATGATGTTAGAGACTGCATTAAGACAATCACTGGTGTTTTCTAAAAAGGTCAGAGTGATATCAGGAGAAGAAGTGTATAATTGGGTGTCGTCAGCATAGAGATGGTACTGGAAACCAAATCTACTGATTGTTTGCCCAATAGGGGCGGTATACAAAGAGAAGAGGAGGGGGCCTAGGACTGATCCTTGAGGAACCCTTACAGTAAGGGGAAGGTGAGAGGAGGAGGAGGAACCAGCAAAAGATACAGTGAAGGATCGGTCAGAGAGATAGGAGGAGAACCAGGAGAGAACGTGTCCTTGAGGCCGATGGAGCAGAGCATAGTGAGGAGGAGCTGATGATCCACAGTGTTGAATGCTGCGGAGAGATCCAAGAGAATAAGCATGGAGTAGTGACCATTAGATTTAGCTGTTAGTAGGTCATTAGAGACTATAGTGAGGGCAGTTTCAGTAGAGTGTAAAGAGCAGAAACCAGATTGAAGAGGGTCGAAAGAAAGTTATCTGAGAGATAGTGGGTAAGACAGGAGTGGCGTTCGAGGAGTTTAGAGATGAAGGGAAGATTAGAGACAGGTCTATAATTAGCGGCACAGTTTTGATCGAGGGATGGTTTTGTAAGTAATGGATGTATGATGGCATGCTTAAATGAGGAGGGAAAAATACCAAAGTGAGAGAAAGGTTGAATATTTTTGTTAGGTGAGAGGAGACAGCCGGGGAAAGGGACTGGAGGAGATGTGACGGAATGGGGTCACTGGTGCAAGTGGTTGGTCGAGAAGATGCAAGGAGCCTGATTACTTATTCTGTAACTGGTTGAAAGTCAGAGAGTGAACTAGATGCAGTGGGGGAGGGAGGACAGTCCATGGTATGAAGGGATTGGGAGATAATTTCCTGTCGAATATGGTCAATTTTTTCTTTGAAGAAATTGGCCAGATCGTCAGCGCGGAGATCCGTGGTTGGGGCTTGCACTTTTGGGTTGAGTAGGGACTGGCAAAGTGTCAAAGAGACATTTAGGGTTATTGGACAGCGAGGTGACGAGGGTGTTGAAATAGGTTTGTTGGGAGAGATGAAGGGCAGAGTTGTATATTTTTAGCATGAACTTATAATGGATGAAATCTTCGGGTAGATGAGATTTTCCCCACAGACGTTTGGCGCATCTGGAGCACCGATGCAGGAAACGCATTTGCAGCGTGTGCCACGGTTGTCGCTGTCTGTGTCAAGTCGTTCTAAGTATAAGAGGTGCAGCTTCATCCAGGGCACTTTGCAGGGTTTCATTGTAATGCTTCAGAGCAGAATCAGGACATGAAATGGAGGAGATTGGGGCCAATGAAGACTGCAAGTTCTTCATAAGTTTCTGAGTGTTAATGGCCTGTATGTTTCTATAAGTGTGTAAAGTGGGGGTGACCTGAGCGGGATTGCAGTTCTTGATAGAGAATGAGAGGTTGTGGTCAGAGAGCGGGAGAGGGGAGTTTGTGAAATCATCCACTGAGCAAAGCCAGGAGAAGACCAAGTCGAGGGAGTTTCCATCTTCATGCATTGGAGAGTTAGTATGCTGCGAGAGGCCGAAAGAGAAGGTTAGAGATAAAATGTGAGAAGCAGATGGGGAGAGGGGAGAAGCAATGGGGATGTTTAAATTACCCTTGATAAGGGTGGGGGTGTCACAGGAGAGAAAGTGTGGAAGCTAGGTGGCAAAGTGATCCAGGAACTGATGAGAGGGGCCGGGAGGATGATACATCACTGCCACTCACATGGAGAAGGGGATGTAGAGTCTGACAGCATGAACCTCAAAGGAAGGGAATACAAGTGAGGGTACTTGGGGGATAACTTGGAAGGTACATTTGGGTGACAGGAGCAGACCAATGCCTCCACCTGCTCTATTGTCCGATCTTGGGGTATGAGAAAAGTGTAGTCCATCATATGAAAGAGCAGCAGTAGAAGTGGTGTCTGACTGCTGGATCCAGGTTTCAGTAAGAGCCAGGAGATTAAGAGAATTAAAAAGGAAGAAGTCATGGATGAAGGAGAGTTTATTACACACAGAGCGAGAATTCCAAAGGACACAATTGAAAGAGACAGAAGGCATGCAGGGAATATTAATAAGGTTAGAGGGGTTTCTGAGTGTAGCAGTTGGGAGGTTTGACTGACTATAACATGGGGGGCCGGGGTTAGGAGAGATGTCTCCAGTGACTAGGAGAAGGAGGATAGAAAGAGTGAGCAGATGGTTAAGTGATTTGTGAGAGCGCTTCTTGTATTGGATGGTGGGACTGAATGGATCTGCACTGTTAAGCAGTAGGGTTGAGCAACTTTTATTTTTATAGGATCGGGTCGGGTTTCACGAAACTCGACTTTCTCAAAAGTCGTGTCGAGTGAAATCGGCCGATCCTATAAAAAAGTCGGGGTCGGCCGAAACACGAAACCCAATGCAGTGCAATGGGATACTATGGTTCCCAGGGTCTGAAGGAGAGGAAACTCTCCTTCAGGCCCTGGGATCCATATTAACCCCTTCACCCCCAAGGGTGGTTTGCACGTTAATGACCGGGCCAATTTTTACAATTCTGACCACTGTCCCTTTATGAGGCTATAACTCTGGAACGCTTTGACGGATCTTGGCGATTCTGACATTGTTTTCTCGTGACATATTGTACTTCATGTTAAAGGTAAAATTTATTCGATATAACTTGCGTTTATTTGTGAAAAAAATGGAAATTTGGCGAAAATTTTGAAAATTTTGCAATTTTCCAACTTTGAATTTTTGTGCCCTTAAATCACAGACATATGTCACGCAAAATACTTAATAAGTAACATTTCCCACATGTCTACTTTACATCAGTACAATTTTGGAACCAAAATTTTTTTTTGTGACGGAGTTATAAGGGTTAAAAGTTGACCAGCAATTTCTCATTTTTACAACACCATTTTTTTTTAGGGACCACATCTCATTTGAAGTCATTTTGAGGGGTCTATATGATAGAAAATACTCAAGTGTGACACCATTCTAAAAACTGCACCCCTCAAGGTGCTCAAAACCACATTCAAGAAGTTTATTAACCCTTCAGGTGTTTCACAGGAATTTTTGGAATGTTTAAATAAAAATGAACATTTAACTTTTTTTCACACAAAATTTATTTCAGCTCCAATTTGTTTTATTTTACCAAGGGTAACAGGAGAAAATGGACCCCCAAAGTTGTTGTACAATTTGTCCTGAGTACGATGATACCCCATATGTGGGTGTAAACCATTGTTTAGGCGCATGGCAGAGCTTGGAAGGGAAGGAGCGCCATTTGACTTTTCAATGCAAAATTGACTGGAATTGAGATGGGACGCCATGTTGCGTTTGGAGAGCCCCTGATGTGCCTAAACATTGAAACTCCCTACAAGTGACACCATTTTGGAAAGTAGACCCCCTAAGGAACTTATCTAGATGTGTGGTGAGCACTTTGACCCACCAAGTGCTTCACAGAAGTTTATAATGCAGAGCCGTAAAAATAAAAAATCATATTTTTTCACAAAAATGATCTTTTCGCCCCCAATTTTTTATTTTCCCAAGGGTAAGAGAAGAAATTGGACCCCAAAAAATGTTGTGCAATTTGTCCTGAGTACGCTGATACCCCATATGTGGGTGTAAACCATTGTTTGGGCGCATGGCAGAGCTTGGAAGGGAAGGAGCGCCATTTGACTTTTCAATGCAAAATTGACTGGAATTGAGATGGGACGCCATGTTGCGTTTGGAGAGCCCCTGATGTGCCTAAACATTGAAACTCCCTACAAGTGACACCATTTTGGAAAGTAGACCCCCTAAGGAACTTATCTAGATGTGTGGTGAGCACTTTGACCCACCAAGTGCTTCACAGAAGTTTATAATGCAGAGCCGTAAAAATAAAAAATCATATTTTTTCACAAAAATGATCTTTTCGCCCCCAATTTTTTATTTTCCCAAGGGTAAGAGAAGAAATTGGACCCCAAAAAATGTTGTGCAATTTGTCCTGAGTACGCTGATACCCCATATGTGGGTGTAAACCATTGTTTGGGCGCATGGCAGAGCTTGGAAGGGAAGGAGCGCCATTTGACTTTTCAATGCAAAATTGACTGGAATTGAGATGGGACGCCATGTTGCGTTTGGAGAGCCCCTGATGTGCCTAAACATTGAAACTCCCTACAAGTGACACCATTTTGGAAAGTAGACCCCCTAAGGAACTTATCTAGATGTGTGGTGAGCACTTTGACCCACCAAGTGCTTCACAGAAGTTTATAATGCAGAGCCGTAAAAATAAAAAATCATATTTTTTCACAAAAATGATCTTTTCGCCCCCAATTTTTTATTTTCCCAAGGGTAAGAGAAGAAATTGGACCCCAAAAAATGTTGTGCAATTTGTCCTGAGTACGCTGATACCCCATATGTGGGTGTAAACCATTGTTTGGGCGCATGGCAGAGCTTGGAAGGGAAGGAGCGCCATTTGACTTTTCAATGCAAAATTGACTGGAATTGAGATGGGACGCCATGTTGCGTTTGGAGAGCCCCTGATGTGCCTAAACATTGAAACTCCCTACAAGTGACACCATTTTGGAAAGTAGACCCCCTAAGGAACTTATCTAGATGTGTGGTGAGCACTTTGACCCACCAAGTGCTTCACAGAAGTTTATAATGCAGAGCCGTAAAAATAAAAAATCATATTTTTTCACAAAAATGATCTTTTCGCCCCCAATTTTTTATTTTCCCAAGGGTAAGAGAAGAAATTGGACCCCAAAAAATGTTGTGCAATTTGTCCTGAGTACGCTGATACCCCATATGTGGGTGTAAACCATTGTTTGGGCGCATGGCAGAGCTTGGAAGGGAAGGAGCGCCATTTGACTTTTCAATGCAAAATTGACTGGAATTGAGATGGGACGCCATGTTGCGTTTGGAGAGCCCCTGATGTGCCTAAACATTGAAACTCCCTACAAGTGACACCATTTTGGAAAGTAGACCCCCTAAGGAACTTATCTAGATGTGTGGTGAGCACTTTGACCCACCAAGTGCTTCACAGAAGTTTATAATGCAGAGCCGTAAAAATAAAAAATCATATTTTTTTCACAAAAATGATCTTTTTGCCCCCAATTTTTTATTTTCCCAAGGGTAAGAGAAGAAATTGGACCCCAAAAAATGTTGTGCAATTTGTCCTGAGTACGCTGATACCCCATATGTGGGTGTAAACCATTGTTTGGGCGCATGGCAGAGCTTGGAAGGGAAGGAGCGCCATTTGACTTTTCAATGCAAAATTGACTGGAATTGAGATGGGACGCCATGTTGCGTTTGGAGAGCCCCTGATGTGCCTAAACATTGAAACTCCCTACAAGTGACACCATTTTGGAAAGTAGACCCCCTAAGGAACTTATCTAGATGTGTTTTGAGAGCTTTGAACCCCCAAGTGTTTCACTACAGATTATAACGCAGAGCCGTGAAAATATATATTTTTTTTTTCTCAAAAATGATTTTTTAGCCCCCAGCTTTGTATTTTTACAAGGGTAACAGAATAAATTGGACCCCAAAATTTGTTTTCCAATTTGTCCTGAGTACGCTGATACCCCATATGTGGGGGGGAACCACTGTTTGGGCGCATGACAGAGCTCGGAAGGGAAGGAGCGCCATTTGGAATGCAGACTTAAATGGATTGGTCAGCAGCCGTCACGTTGCATTTGCAGAGCCCCTGATGTACCCAAACAGTACAAACCCCCCACAAGTGACCCCATATTGGAAACTAGACCTCCCAAGGAACTTATCTAGATGTGTTTTGAGAACTTTGAACCCCCAAGTGTTTCACTAAAGTTTATAGCGCAAAGCCGTGAAAATAAAAATTCTTTTTTTTTTTTCACAAAAATGATTTTTTAGCCCCCAGTTTTGTATTTTCACAAGGGTAACAGGATAAATTAGACCCCAAAAGTTGTTGTCCAATTTGTCCTGAGTACGCTGATACCCCATATGTCGGGGGGAACCACTGTTTGGGCGCATGACAGAGCTCGGAAGGGAAGGAGCGCCATTTGGAATGCAGACTTAAATGGATTGGTCAGCAGCCGTCACGTTGCATTTGCAGAGCCCCTGATGTACCCAAACAGTACAAACCCCCCACAAGTGACCCCATATTGGAAACTAGACCTCCCAAGGAACTTATCTAGATGTGTTTTGAGAACTTTGAACCCCCAAGTGTTTCACTAAAGTTTATAGCGCAAAGCCGTGAAAATAAAAATTCTTTTTTTTTTTTCACAAAAATGATTTTTTAGCCCCCAGTTTTGTATTTTCACAAGGGTAACAGGATAAATTAGACCCCAAAAGTTGTTGTCCAATTTGTCCTGAGTACGCTGATACCCCATATGTGGGGGGGAACCACTGTTTGGGTGCATGACAGAGCTCGGAAGGGAAGGAGCGCCATTTGGAATGCAGCCTTAAATGGATTGGTCTGCAGGCGTCACGTTGCATTTGCAGAGCCCCTGATGTACCCAAACAGTACAAACCCCCCACAAGTGACCCCATATTGGAAACTAGACCTCCCAAGGAACTTATCTAGATGTGTTGTGAGAACTTTGAACCCCCAAGTGTTTCACTACAGTTTATAACGCAGAGCCGTGAAAATAAAACATCTTTTTTTTCCCACAAAAATGATTTTTAGCCCCCAAAATTTTTATTTTCCTAAGGATAACAAGAGAACTTGGACCCCAGAAGTTGTTGTTCAATTTGTCCCAAGTACGCTGATAACACATATGTTGGGGTAAACCCCTTTTTGGGCGCACGGGAGAGCTCGGAAGGGAAGGAGCACTGTTTTACTTTTTCAACGCAGAATTGGCTGGAATTGAGATTGGACGCCATGTCGCGCTTGTAGAGCCCCTGATGTGCCTGGACAGTGGAAACTCCCCAATTCTACCTGAAACCCTAACCCAAACACACCCCTAACCCTAATCCCAACGGTAACCCTAACCACACCCCTAGCCCTGACACACCCATAATTCTAATCCCAACCCTAATCCAAACGTAAATGTAATCCAAACCCTAACCCTAACTTTAGCCCCAACCCTAACTTTAGCCCCAACCCTAACTTTAGCCCCAACCCTAACTTTACCTCCAACCCTAGCCCTAACCCTAACCCTACCCCTAACCCTAACCCTAAACGTGACTGAAATACGTGGCACTGAAATACGTGGCACTGAAATACGTGGCACTGAAATACGTGGCACTGAAATACGTGGCACTGAAATACGTGATACGTGGCACTTAAATACGTGGCACTGAAACACGTGGCACTGAAATACGTGATACGTGGCACTGAAATACGTGGCACTGAAATACGTGGCACTGAAATACGTGGCACTGAAATACGTGGCACTGAAATACGTGGCACTGAAATATGTGATACGTGGCACTGAAATACGTGGCACTGAAATACGTGGCACTGAAATACGTGGCACTGAAATACGTGGCACTGAAATACGTGGCACTGAAATACGTGATACGTGGCACTGAAATACGTGGCACTGAAATACGTGGCACTGAAATACGTGATACGTGGCACTTAAATACGTGGCACTGAAACACGTGGCACTGAAATACGTGATACATGGCACTGAAATACGTGGCACTGAAATACGTGGCACTGAAATACGTGGCACTGAAATACGTGGCACTGAAATACGTGGCACTGAAATACGTGGCACTGAAATACGTGGCACTGAAATACGTGGCACTGAAATACGTGGCACTGAAATACGTGGCACTGAAATACGTGGCACTGAAATACGTGGTACTAAAATATGTGGCACTGAAATACGTGATACGTGGCACTGAAATACGTGATACGTGGCACTGAAATATGTGATACGTGGCACTGAAACACGTGGCACTGAAACACGTGGCACTGAAATACGTGGCACTGAAATACGTGGCACTGAAATACGTGGCACTATGACTGTCAGAAAATGTTCATTAAACGGTTAGGGGTGAGGTTAGGGGTAGAGTTAGGGTTAGGGTTTGGATCCCTTTATCACCTTGATGGTGGTGGGTGGCTTTTCAGTGTGTTTAAATGCATGCGTTTTTAACGCAAACAAACGCATGTGCTTAAAAACGCAAGAAAATACTGCAGGTTGTATTTCTGAAAATGAACGCATGCAGAAAAAAAACGCATGCGTTTGAAAATGCGACCAAACGCGTACAAAAAAACCGCATGCGTTTTCAATGTTAAATATAGGGAAAAAACGCATGCGTTTTTTTGTGCAAAAAACGCTGCAGACAAAAACGCAAGTGTGAAACCAGCGACGCTTTTTATAGCAAAAAAGTTTTTGCGTCTCCACATTTTGAGACCTATAATTTTTCCACATTTTGCTCCACAGAGTCATGTGAGGTCTTGTTTTTTGCGGGACGAGTTGACGTTTTTATTGGTAACATTTTCGGACACGTGACCGTTTTTGATCGCTTTTTATTCCGATTTTTGTGAGGCAGAATGACCAAAAACCAGCTATTCATGAATTTCTTTTGGGGGAGGCGTTTATACCGTTCCGCGTTTGGTAAAATTGATAAAGCAGTTTTATTCTTCGGGTCAGTACGATTACAGCGATATCTCATTTATATCATTTTTTTATGTTTTGGCGCTTTTATACGATAAAAACTAAAATATAGAAAAAATAATTATTTTGGTATCGCTTTATTCTCAGGACTATAACTTTTTTATTTTTTTGCTGATAATGTTGTATGGCGGCTTGTTTTTTGCGGGACAAGATGACGTTTTCAGCAGTACCATGGATATTTATATCAGTCTTTTTGATCGCGTGTTATTCCACTTTTTGTTCGGCGGTATGGTAATAAAGCGTTGTTTTTTGCCTCGTTTTTTTTTTTTTTTTCTTACGGTGTTTACTGAAGGGGTTAACTAGTGGGGCAGTTTTATAGGTTGGGTCGTTACGGACGCGGCGATACTAAATATGTGTACTTTTATTGTTTTGTTTTTTTTATTTAGATAAAGAAATGTATTTATGGGAATAATATATATTTTTTTTTTATTATTTATTTAGGATTTTTTTTTTTTTTTTTTTTTTACACATGTGGAAAAATTTTTTTTTAACTTTTTTACTTTGTCCCAGGGGGGGACATCACAGATCATTGATCTGGCAGTGTGCACAGCACTCTGCCAGATCGACGATCTGCTGTGCAGGGCTGCAGGCTTACCAAGCGTCTGCCCTGAGCAGACACTCGGTAAGCCACCTCCCTCCCTGCAGGACCCGGATGCCGCGGCCATCTTGGATCCGGGACCTGCAGCCAGGAAGGAGGTAGGAGACCCTCGCAGCAACGCGATCACATCGCGTTGCTCCGGGGGTCTCAGGGAAGCCCGCAGGGAGCCCCCTCCCTGCGCGATGCTTCCCTATACCGCCGGTACACTGCGATCATGTTTGATCGCGGTGTGCCGGGGGTTAATGTGCCGGGGGCGGTCCGTGACCGCTCCTGGCACATAGTGCCGGATGTCAGCTGCGATATGCAGCTGACACCCGGCCGCGATCGGCCGCGCTCCCCCCGTGAGCGCCGCTGATCGGTGATGACGTACTATCCCGTCGGCGGTCATACGGGCCCACCCCACCTCGACGGGATAGTACGTCAAATGTCGGGAAGGGGTTAATGTGTAAAATAAAGAATCAAAATAAAAAATATTGATATACTCACCCTCGGACGCGCCCTGGTACTAACTGGCAGCCTTCCTTCCTAAGAATGAGCGCGTGAATGACCTGCGGTGACGTTGCGGCTTGTGATTGGTCGCGCGAGCGGTCACATGGGCGGTCGCGACCAATCACAAGCCGCGACGTCATCTAAGGTACTTCACGCGCTCATTCTTAGGAAGGAAGGCTGCCGGAAAGAAGCAGGGCGCGTCCGAGGGTGAGTATATTCCTATTAGGTATAGGTATATTTCTATTAGGTATTAGGTATATTTTTTATTTTTATTCTTTATTTTACACATTAATATTGATCCCGATACCGATTCCCGATATCACAAAAGTATCGGATCTCGGTATCGGAATTCCGATACAGCAAATATCGGACAATACCCGATACTTGCGGTATCGGAATGCTCAACACTACTCAGGAGACTCTTTGCATGGAACAAGACAACTACAGGACACAGTTTTATAAGTGGTAAAGTCTATATTATCACACGGTGATTCAAACAGGTGCAGAGAGAAACTCAAGTCCACAACACTTGGTGTAAATATTAAACGCAGCTTAACAGTCTATAGGAAATTTCAGAGGAAAATGCAATCACGCAGAAAGTCTATGAAGCACAATTATTCTTGAGGATACTTGAATCGAATAAGTCCTTGGTAGTCCAAACACAGATAGATATGCTTATAAGGCGGTTCAAATAATATCTTAGCACAACCAGGGAGGCCTGGGTAAAAATCTCAGGTTTAAGCAGAGCAGCAACAGCTTACATGTCCAGCAAATGCAGATGGAAACAAACACAAGCAGCCAGATGGAGGATTACTGGAAACCGATGTATGCAGCAGAAACTCAGAGCTGAGTAGCAGGATCTCCACACAGGTTCACAGGAGCAGGTGCAGGTGCAGGTGCAAAGCCAGGGAGTCATCAGGAGCTGGATGCAAGGCAGAATACTCTAGCACAGACTAAAGGCTGGGGTGGAGTTATATAGCAGGAAGACAGTGCACATGAGACCAAAGACATCATCTTGGAAAAGAGCAGTAATGCACAAAAGGTAATCAAAATGTTCAGAGTCCTGACATTACTCCCTCCTTAGAAGCGGCCTCAGGACAATCCTGGACCTGGTTTCTCAGGGAATCTTTGATGAAAATGAGAGATCTTCTGTTGGGCATTGATGTTTTACACAGGTTCCCAAGGGTCTTCCTCAGGGGGATATCCTTGCCATCCTATTATTACGACCCGAGAAGTGGACCCTCTGGGTCACAGCTACAGAGCCCCCGAAGGCGAGCGGACCTGATGGAACCACCCCCTATACAGGGAGTGTTTGGGACAGGCCCAAGGAGGGTGAAGCCGCGACTTCCAGAGCCAAAGGGACAACTGAAATAAGAACCAGAGATGGATCAGAGGAAAAGGGAGAGGTGGTGTCACCGAGGCAAACAGATCAGAAGAGTCACGAGCAGAGTATGTAAGGAAAAAGTACTGACCGGTATGAAGGAGACACACGGTAGATGGGGAACGTCAGAAACACAGGACCGGCTAGGAAGGCTGGAACACAGGGCTGGCAAGACGGCAGGAACATGGGACTGGCGAGACGGCAGGAACACAGGACTGGCACGGAGGCAGGAACACAAGACTGGCACGGAGGCAGGAACACAGGACTGGCATGGAGGCAGGAAGACAGGACTGGCATGGAGGCTGGTACACAGGACTGGCATGGAGGCAGGAACACAGGACTGGCATGGAGGCAGGAACACAGGACTGGCACGGAGGCAGGAACACAGGACTGACAAGGAAGGCAACAATGAGACAGAAGAACGCTGGTGGAGCCAAGGAAACTAAAGGGATGCCAGCAAGGAGCCGACAAACACGATAGACGCAAAAGCGTCTAACCAGGGCAAGTGCAGGAGTGAAATACCCGATGGGTGCCGCCATATTGGGGGCGGAGCTAACAGGTCACGAACTCCCAGAAGCCCCAGCGGTACGAGAAGCCCGTCTGCGCATGCGCAGACCAGCAAAGGGATGAGCACACCAGAAAGCAGAGACAGAGGAGTGAGGAGGAGCGTCGGGAGCACGCCCGCCGGAAAGGTAAGTATAGGATGGCGTAACAGTACCCCCTCTCTTACCCCCCCTCTCTTTAGAGCAGGAAAGGAATCTTTTCAAAACTAAAGGAGCATTGATATTCTCAAGAGGCTCCCAAGACCTCTCCTCGGGTCCAAACCCTTTCCAATCAATTAGAAAAAATGTTTTGCCCTTGACGGTTTTCTTGGCGAGAATATTCTTAACCTCAAAAAAAGCATCAGAGGAAATAGGTTGGTGAGAACGTGAAGGAACAGAATTAAAATGATTGAAAATTGCGGGTTTGAGGAGAGATACATGAAAAACATTAGGAATGCGTAGGGAGGCAGGTAATTTCAACTTGTATGCTACATCATTAACTCGGCTAGAAGCCTCAAAGGGACCGATGTAACATGGCCCCAGCTTCTGAGAGGGAATTTTAAGTCTGATATAGCGAGAGGAAAGCCAGACCTTATCGCCAGGTTGATAAGGAGGAACATCCAAACGTCTTTTGTCGGCAAACCTTTTCATTCTGCTACTAGCTTTTACTAGTGCCTCCTTAGACTCCTGCCAAATCTTGGAAAACTCCTGGGACAAGGAGTCCGCCGCCGGTACGCCTGAGGTGGGGAGAACGGGAAGAGGAATGCCGGGATGTTGCCCAAAAACAATAAAAAAGGGAGACTTGGATGTAGATTCGCTAGTGTGGTTATTGTAGGCGAATTCAGCCCAGGGAAGAAGAGACACCCAGTCATCATGGTGCGCATTAGTAAAATGACGAAGGTAAGATATGAGGATTTGATTTACACGCTCCACTTGACCGTTGGACTGGGGATGGTACACGGAAGAAAAATCTAGCGAAACCTTCAAAAGACCACAAAGAGCTCTCCAAAAACAGGAAGTAAACTGAACTCCTCGGTCAGACACGATATGCTGAGGGAATCCGTGGAGCCGAAAAACTTGAAGTAAAAAAATCTTTGCTAGGTCAGGAGCTGATGGTAGACCAGGGAGAGGAATGAAGTGGGCCATTTTGGAAAATCTGTCTACCACCACCAAAATTGTTGTGCAACTAGAAGATTTAGGTAAGTCGGTGACAAAGTCCATGGCTATATGACTCCAAGGAATAGATGGAACAGGAAGTGGAAGCAGAGATCCAGAAGGAAGCTGTCGAGGAACCTTGTTCCGAGCACACGAAGAACAGGAAGCAACGAAAGCCAATACATCTTGGTGAAGAGAGGGCCACCAATAATGACGAGAAATCAAAGAAAGAGTCTTCTTACCTCCTACATGTCCAGCGATCTGGGAGGAATGACCAAGATCTTCAGCTTGTCAAGATTAGATACGAGGGTCTTACCCGGAGGAGGAGTAATCAAATCTAGAGGAGCCAAAGAAACAATCCTGGATGGATCAAGAATATGTGTAGGTCTCTCCTCTTCACCCAAAGGTTGAAAAGATCGTGATAAGGCGTCAGCCTTGATGTTTTTATTTCAGGGTCGGAAGTGTAATTCGAAGTCGAAGCGTCCGAAGAACAAAGACCATCTGGCCTGTCGAGGATTCAGCCTTTGGGCAGACTGAAGGTAGGCGAGATTCTTGTGATCTGTAAAGATGACGAAGGGATGAACAGCCCCTTCGAGAAGATACTGCCACTCCTCCAAGGCCAATTTGATGGCTAACAATTCTTTGTCACCGATGGAATAATTGCGTTCCGGAGTAGAAAAAGCTTTGGAGAAAAAGCCACAGGAAACTAACCGTCCAGAGTTAGATCTCTGTAAAAGCACAGCTCCGGCTCCAATAGATGACACATCCACTTCAAGAATAAAAGGCCTATTGGTATCAGGACGATGAAGCACCGAGGCTGAAGCAAATTCTTGTTCCAGAGTTTGGAAAGCTGTTTCTGCCTCTGGAGGCCAAAGATTAGGATCAACCCCCTTGCGGACCAGAGCAGAGATTGGTTTAGACAAAGAGGAGAAGTGAGGGAAAAATTGTCTGTAGTAATTGGCAAAGCCAAGGAATCGCTGGATAGCTTTTACTCCCGAAGGACGGGGCTAATTCAAAACGGCAGACACCTTCTCAGGATCCATTCTTAGACCATCCTCAGAAACAATATATCCCAGGAAAGGCACAGAAGACTGCTCAAAAACACATTTTTCAAACTTTGCGAAGAGATGATTCTCCCTTAGGCAAAGTAAGACTCGGCGAACGTCTCGTCGATGGGTGGAAAGATCAGGAGAGAAGACGAGGATGTCATCCAAGTAGACTACAACACTGGTATAGAGACAGTTACGAAAGATGTCATTGACGAACTCTTGGAACACCGCTGGAGCATTACAAAGTCCAAACGGCATTACCAGATACTCGTAGTGACCGTCCCGGGTATTGAATGCGGTCTTCCACTCGTCTCCCACACGGATACGAACCAAGTTGTAAGCTCCCCGAAGATCAAGCTTGGTGAAAATTCGTGCACCTCTCAGTCGGTCGAAGAGTTCAGAGATAAGCGGTAAAGGGTATTTGTTCTTCATGGTGATGTTGTTTAATTCTCTGTAATCAATACACGGGTGAAGGGAACCATCCTTCTTCTTCACGAAAAAGAAACCTGGTCCGGCTGGAGAAGAAGATTTCCGAATAAAGCCTCTAGCAAGATTCTCTTGAACATAGTCCGACATAGCTTGTGTTTCTGCTGGCGAGAGCAGATAGATTCTTCCCCTAGGAGGCGTGGTACCAGGAACAAGATCTATGGGGCAGTCGTAAGGTCGGTGCGGCGGAAGAGACTCCGCCTCCTTTTTGTCAAAAACATCAGAAAAAGAAGAATAAGCAGCGGGCAACCCGGAGGGGATGGGAGAAGGGCAAGGAACACCAACAGGACGCACCGGCAGCAGACAACGAGACCGACAGGAATCTCCCCAACGAAGAATATTGCCCCCACGCCAGTCCAAGAAAGGTTCGTGGAGACGCAACCACGGGAGACTGAGAAGAATAGGGTGAGAGATGTTGGCCAGTACTAAAAACAAAATTCTCTCTCTATGAAGAGCCCCAACTTGAAGCTCCACCAAGTGCGTGACTTGAGCAATAGTCTCCTGCAGGGGTCTCATGTCTACAGAAGCGAGAAGAAGAGGATTCTCTAATGGTCTAACGGGAACTGAGAATTTAATTACCTCCTCTAACCTAATAAAATTTCCTGCTGCACCCGAGTCTAAATAAGCCTCAAGAGAGAAACGTTTGTCGTGAATGTGCAATAAAACGGGCAAAGTGAGGGGTTGAGAGGTTTCACATGTACCTAGGGAGGCCTCTCTTACCTGACCTAGGCGGAGGAGTTTTCCGGACGGTCAGGGCAGGCACGAAGAAGATGTGAGGGACTTCCACAGTAAAAACAGAGACCCTGGGTATGCTTCTCCTTGCGACGTTGTTTGGAGAGTTTAACACGATCCACCTGCATCGGTTCAGGAGCAGAAACTGAAGCAGCGACCCTGGGACGAGGACTGGGAGGTCTGCGGGAAGTCATGGAAGAACGCGGAAATTTTCTCTCCCAAGCTCGCTCCTGAAAGCGAAGATCTATTCGCGTAGCTAAAGAAATTAAATCCTCCAAAATAGTATAGCAGCTAATTCATCCTTGATACGACTGGAAAGCCCCCGCCAGAAAGCCCTGACCAAAGCCTCATTATTCCAACCTAAATCGGTAGATAAAGTTCGGAACTGAATTGCATATTGCCTTACAGTTAGAGGCCCCTGCTGTAAAATAAACAGGGCTTCTGTGGTAGAAGCCAAACGACCTGGTTCATCGAACACTCGACGAAACGTCTCCAAAAAAGATGTTAATTGGTTAACCACTGGATCATCGCGCTCCCAGAGAGGGTTAACCCAGGCTAGCTCATCTCCCTCCAAATGAGAAATAATAAAGGCTATCTTAACCCGGTCAGAAGGGTATTGTTGGGGAAGGAGCTCAAAGTGAAGACGGCACTGATTTAGAAATCCCTGGCAAAATTTGGGATCACCTTTAAAACGAGGAGGTTTAGCCAATCGGGGAGGGGGATGAGGAGCAGGAGTAGGCGCAGGAACAGATGCCGCGGTCTGTAAGGAAAGAAGTCGAGAATCGACAGATGCCATATAACTCAAAATATGGGACTGTGTGTCCCGCTGCTGTACCAGCTCTTGTTGTAGACTGGCTATCTGGGAGGCATTCCCCGGGTCAGAGGTCTGAAGAGCAGAAAGTCGGGAGTCCATGGATTTCATGAAGGACATCATCCAACTTTGATTCTCCCGAAGGAAAACTAGTTCCTTCTGAGCGGCCACAGCTCCAGCGGGATCCTTGGCCTTTGCGTACTATTACGACCCGAGAAGTGGACCCTCTAGGTCACGGCTACAGAGCCCCCGAAGGCGAGCAGATCAGATGGAACCACCCCCTATACAGGGAGTGTTTGGGACAGGCCCAAGGAGGATGAAGCCGCGACTGCCGGAGCCAAATGGATGACTGAAATAAGAACCAGAGATGGATCAGAGGATAAGGGAGAGGTGGTGTCACCGAGGCAAACAGATCAGAAGAGTCACGAGCAGAGTATGTAAGGAAAAAGTACTGACCGGTATGAAGGAGACACACGATAGATGAGGAACGTCAGAAACACAGGACCGGCTAGGAAGGCTGGAACACAAGGCTGGCAAGTTGGCAGGAACACGGGACTGGCAAGACAACAGGAACACACGACTGGCGAGACGGCAGGAACACAGGACTGGCACGGAGGCAGCAACACAAGACTGGCACGGAGGCAGGAAGACAGGACTGGCACGGAGGCAGGAAGACAGGACTGGCACGGAGGCTGGAACACAGGACTGGCACGGAGGCAGGAACACAGGAATGGCACGGAGGCAGGAACACAGGACTGACAAGGAAGGCAACAATGAGACAAGGACCAAAACAGAGTAAATGCTGGTGGAGCCAAGGAAACTAAAGGGATGCTGGCAAGGAGCTGACAAACACGATAGACGCAAAGGCGTCTAACTAGGGCAAGTAAAAATACCCGATGGGCGCCGCCATATTGGGGGCGGAGCCAACGGGTCACGAACTCCCAGAAGCCCCAGCGGTACGAGAAGCCCGTCTGCGCATGCGCAGACCGGCAAAGGGATGAGCACCCCGGAAAGCAGAGACAGAGGAGCGAGGAGGAGCGTCGGGAGCGCGCCGGCCGGAAAGGTAAGTGTAGGATGGCGTAACAGTTATCAGATATTGGAGCCGATTCCTGCGAATCCTGGAATCAATAATTTCCTCCACCACAAATTGTTCTTGCCCATCAATCACCACAGGCTTCGGATGTGGCACAACATGTCCCTGGAAGGTATTAGGAGATACAGGCTTTAGTAAAGATACATGAAAAACTGGGTGTACCTTTTATAGTCCTAGGCAACTTCAGACTGCAGGCCACAGAGCTCACAATACCGTTGATGTTGAAAGGGCCAATGAATTTCTGTCCTAGTTTTTGTGAAGGAACGTTTAACTTCAGATTCTTAGTTGATAACCACACAGAATCTCCTACCTTGAACATGGGTGCAGGTTTACGGAATCTATCAGCCGATCTCTTATAACGTTCTTGAGCCGTGGTCAGGGATTCCTTCAGAACCTCCAGATTTTGCCTCATCTCAGTCAGCCTTTCCTCAACAGCTGGAACAGGAGAATTAGGGCTTGTTCACACTATCCTTTTTTTCCTGCGGATTTTTCAGGTCCTGATTTGGAAAAACCGCAGTGCAAAACCGCGGTGGTTTTCACTGCGGTTTTTTGTGCTGTTTCTACTGCGGATTCCACTGTGGGTTTCCAGCTGCACTTTCCTATTGGTTCAGGTGGAAACCCGCTGCGGAATCCGCAGAAAGAATTGACATGCTACTTCTTTTTTTCCGCAGAAAATCAGCGCGGATTTTCTAGCGGAAAAAAGCAAAGTGGGCACAGCGGATTTTGTTTTCCATAGGGTAACATTGCACTGTACCCTGCATGGAAAACGTCTGCGGATCCGCAGCTGCAAATCCGCTGCGGATCCGCAGCAAAAACCGCAGCGTGTGAACATAGCCTGAATCAGAGACCTATGTAAGATACATGCATGATAACCCAGATTGGCAAATAAAGGAGTGAACTTAGTGGAGGCGCTCTGAGAATTGTTGTATGAAAATTCGGCTAACGGCTGTAATTCCAACCAATCATCTTGGAGACGGCTAACATAGCATCTTAGATATTGTTCCAACGTATGGTTGGTACGCTCAGTCTGACCATTTGTCTGGGGATGGTAAGCGGAAGAGACACAGACATTAATATTGAGTGCAGAGAAAACCCCTTCCAAAATCTTGAAGTGAACTGTACGCCACGGTCAGAGATGATTTCATCCGGGACCCCATGCAGCCGGAAGACATTCTGAATAACCAAGTTCACTGTATCCTTAGCTGAGGGGAGGCCGGTGAATGGAACAAAATGAGCGGCTTTAGTCAGGCGATCAACTACTACCATGATCGTATTCATGCCCCCCAATGTAGGCAGCTCCACAATAAAGTCCATTGATATAGACCCCCAAGGTCGGGGCAGAACAGGTATCGGTTGCAGGAGACCCATAGGTGCCACACGAGGAGTCTTGTAATGAGCACATACCTCACAAGAGATAACATAGTCCTTAGTATCCTTCAGGCAAGTTGGCCACCAGAAAAATCGGCTTAGGAACTCTTGTGTCTTCTGTACCCCCCTGTGACCAGCCATCTTGGAGTCATGTACCAACTTGAGGATCTGCAGACGGACGGCCTCAGGGACGTAGATACATCGATCTCTGAACCACATGCCACCCTTAAAGACAAGATTAATATCAACAGGTGGGTTGGCCAGAAATACATCACCATCATAAGCCTCCCTGCACTTCTTCCACATGTCCTGATTGTGGATAACTCCGATGAAATTGGCATCAGATAGAATGGTCTTGGATGGGGCTCCAGGTACGGAATCTGCAGCATGGATTCGGGATAAAGCATCAGCCTTCCCATTACGAGAACCTGGACGGTACGAGATAACAAAATTAAATTGATTTAAAAATAAATTCCGACGAGAATGACGAGGAGAAAGACATCTAGCGGATCTGAGGAACTCTAAATTGCGATGGTCAGTAAGCACTACGATCTGTTGTGCAGCTCCTTGCAGATGATGCCTCCATTCCTTGAAAGCTGCAATAATAGTCAGCAATTCCTTGTCTTCCACATCGTAATTCTTCTCTGCTGAGGTTAGTCTACGGAAAAAGAAAGCACAAGGATGTAGCAGACCCTCTCTCCAGTTCTTTGGGAGAGAATAGCCCCCAAAGCATTATCAGAAGCATCCACCTCCACAAAGAAAGAAAGTGTTGGATCTGGGTGTATCAACAGCAGTGCTGAGGTGAAACAGATCTTAAGCCGATCAAAAGCTTCTTGAGCCTGTGATGACCACTTAAAGGGCTTTTCCTTCTTTGTCAAAGAAGTAATGGGACGGACAATATCAGAAAAATTTTGAATAAAACGTCTGTAGAAATTTGCAAAACCAATAAAACGTTGCACCTCCTTAACGTTCTTGGGTACCGGCCAGTCAAGGATAGTCTGAATTTTACCAGATTCCATGTTCAGCCCCTGGGGAGAGATGATGTAACCTAAGAACTGTATCTCAGAACGATGGAACTCGCATTTATCTGGCTTGATATACAAATGGTTCTCTTTCAGATGTTTTAAAACAGCCTTGACATGTTCTTCATGTTCCTGTAGAGAGTCAGAAAAGATTAGAATATCGTCCAAATAGATCACCACAAACTGGTCCAACAAATCTCTGAAAATGTCATTAGCAAGGTGTTGAAACTTTGCAGGGGCATTACAAAGCGCGAAGGGCATCACAAGATATTCAAAGTGTCCCCACGAAGATCCAGTTTAGAGAACACCATAGCATGGTGGACTCTTTCCAGTAATTCGGAAATCAGAGGCAAAGGGTAACGATTCCGTACGGTTACCTTATTGAGCTCTCTATAGTCCATACAGGGTCGCAGGGACCCATCCTTCTTCTTTGCAAAAAATATAGGTGCCCCTGCTGGTGAAGAAGAAGGACGTATGAAGCCTTTGGCCAGATTTTCATCAATTTATTCCTTTAAGGCTTGAAGCTCAGTTGCCGCCAAAGGATATACGTTACCAAAAGGAATAGCTGCCCCGGGAAGCAACTAAATGGGACAGTCATAATGCCTGTGTGGAGGAAGCTGATCTGCATTCTTCTTGTCACAGATGTCAGAGAACTCTTTATATGCTGAAGGTAAAGTAAATACCTGTACCGGTGGTTCCGTAGCTGTGGACTCGGGGACAGGTTCAGTTAATGCTGAGTTGCTCCTTGTTGGAAAGATAATCTCTTTGGTCTCCCAGTTGATAGTTGGATTCTGATAATGCAGCCAAGGGATGCCTAAAATCACAGGAAAATGAGGAGAAGAAATTAACAAGAAAGAGAGTTGCTCTTGATGATTAGGCTCCAACAAAATCTCAAGGGGTGCGGTCTCCTGATCCACAGGCCTGGAGATTAAAGGTGACCCATCCACTGTTTCCATGGTAATTGGAGAGGCTCTTTGCTGAATTTCAATACCATGTTCCTTGGCAAATGCGATATCCATAAAATTGCCACCTGCACCAGAGTCAATCATAGCTGCACTGGAAATCCACTGTCCTGTACACAGGGTCTTAATTGGGAGAGAACAGTAAGAGTTCTTTTCATTTAGCTCCTTGGCTGGTGAAGTCATAGTAGGTGAATGGAATACAGCGTTTAAAGGCAGGCTACATTCAGAGATGTCAGATTCATCATCATAGTTGTCATACTCCCCTACTGCTGCTAGCACCTTGTTAGGCCGCTTGGGACACTAGGGACAGTTGATTAGAAAGTGGTCAGACTGGCCGCAGTAGAAACATAGACTTTCTTGAAGGCGATGCTCCCGGCGCTCATTACTCTCGCGCCTCTGAACAGAATCAATTTGCATGGGCACCTCCTCTACCTCTCGAGATGTTTTACCTGCAGGCTCTTTGGAAGGAAAGGAAAAGTTAGAAATACGGTTATATGCAGCAAACTTCTCCTGCCTATGCTCAGTAAGGCTACTTTCACACTTGCGTTTTTTGCAATCCGTCGCAATGCGTCGTTTGGCCGAAAAAACGCATCCTGCAAAAGTGCTTGCAGGATGCGTTTTTTCCCCATAGACTAACATTAAGCGACGTATTGCGACGGATTGACACACTTCGCAACCGTCGTGCGACAATTGCGCCGTGTTGTGGCGGACCGTCGGCACAAAAAAATGCTACATGTAATGTTTTTTGCCGCCGACGGTCCGCTTTTTCCGACCGCGCATGCGCGTCCGGAACTCCGCCCCCACCTCCCCGCACTTACCCGCACCTCACAATGGGGCAGCGAATGCGCTGGAAAAATGCATCCGCTGCCCTCGTTGTGCGGCGCAGAAAACGCTAGCGTCGGTAACCTCGGCCCGATGCACTGCGACGGGCCGAGCCCGACGCTAGAGTGAAAGTAGCCTTAGGCGAATGTCAATGTGCACAAAATGCTGTATAAATGTTTCTAGCTCTTGTGGTGATTCAGATCGAGCTAATTCATCCTTTACAATGCTAGACAGACCCCCTTTTTAAAAATAGGTAATTGTGCATAACTGTCCCAATTAGTATCTACTGCTAATCTCCTGAATTCAGTAGCATACTCAATAACAGAACGTTTAGCCTGGCGTAAAGACAATAAAGCAGATTCAACGGCTGCACGGCGATTAGGGTCATCAAACATTAATGCCATAGCGGCCAAAAAATCGTCCAAATTATTTAACCGCGGGTCACGAGACTCAATCATCGGATTCGCCCAGGCGAGCGCTCGTGTGGTCAGCAGCATTATTACACATAATACTTTGGATCTATCAGTAGGAAAATGGTCAGCATGTACATCAAAATATAGCATACATTGATTCACAAAGCCACGAAATTTGTTGCGATCACCATTAAATCTGAATGGGGGCAACTTAGGTGGGCTAGCTGGTGGCGGTTGCCCAGATGGTAAAGTCGCTAGTGCAGCCATTTGCGTACTTATGTTCTGAAAAGCCCGTCCATACTGGGACTCTATACCAGCAAGTTTGTTTTCCTGGGCTGCCATGAGGGTGCTTAAGTCCTGCAAAGTTTGTCCAAACACTTGTTTATTGTGTTCAAAGCTTCCAAACTTCTTTTGCAGACCTTCCACATCTTTCTGCAGTGATCTAAATATGGAGAACACCTGCTCTAGTCTGCTTTCTGCAGTCATTGTTCCAGCAGTCTCCTCTTTTGAGGCTAGACTAGACCTGTAAAGATTATAAGGGATAACTCAGGAGACTCTTGCATGGAACAAGACAACTACAGGACACAGTTTTATAAGTGGTAAAGTCTATATTATCACAAAGTGATTCAAACAGGTGCAGAGAGAAACTCAAGTCCACAACACTTGGTGTAAATATTAAACGCAGCTTAACAGTCTATAGGAAACTTCAGAGGAAAATGCAATCACGCAGAAAGTCTATGAAGCACAATTATTCTTGAGGATACTTGACACGAGTAAGTCCTTGGTAGTCCAAACACAGATAGATATGCTTATAAGGCAGTTCATATAATATCTTAGCACAACCAGGGAGGACTG
Source organism: Ranitomeya variabilis (assembly GCF_051348905.1). Classification (NCBI taxonomy): domain Eukaryota; kingdom Metazoa; phylum Chordata; class Amphibia; order Anura; family Dendrobatidae; genus Ranitomeya; species Ranitomeya variabilis. The sequence continues at coordinate 560,209,147 of NC_135233.1, read as the reverse complement.
GGTAAAAGTCTCAGGTTTAAGCAGAGCAGCAACAGCTTACATGTCCAGCAAATGCAGATGGGAACAAACACAAGCAGCCAGATGGAGGATTACTGGAAACCAATATATGCAGCAGAAACTCAGAGCTGAGTAGCAGGATCTCCACACAGGTTCACAGGAGCAGGTGCAGGTGCAAAGCCAGGGAGTTGTCAGGAGCTGGATGCAAGGCAGAATACTCTAGCACAGACTAAAGGCTAGAGTGGAGTTATATAGCAGGAAGACACAGTGCACATGAGACCAAAGACACCATCTTGGAAAAGGGCAGTAATGCACAAAAGGTAATCAAAATGTTCAGAGTCCTGACAGTATGGCATTGGAGACACGCTTCTAATCCTTCTGTTTTTTGGACCCAGTTGCAACCTCCCTACGGCTCTAATTGTCACACCTGGACCTGGGTGTTTATAGACTCTCAGTCTGCTTCAGGAAGTTGCCTATGATTTTCACATTTTCTGATGTGAAGGCTTGGAGCTATAGTAGTCAGCTTACCTCCTCTCTCGTGCTCTTGGAGGACATTTGGTGTTACCTCTCTGAGTCTATTCAACGTAAATTGCTTCCCCCTTGTTTGTCTCCATTCTTGTCTTTAGTGTATAGTGGGGACTGACCAGTGCTTATCCCCTATTCAGGGCCTAGCTCTAGGGATATACAGGGCTTAGGTTCCTGCTTGGCGATTAGTGTAGTAACAATATAGGAACAGTAGGGGAGGCAGGGTGCTATTAAATCTGCCTAGGGGTCTCCACTCCCTCTTTTCCTAGTGTTTGGGCTTCCTTCTCCTCTCCCCCTTGTGTTGCACTTAATCTTCCCACACTGTGCATGACAGTAAGAGGGTCAGGTATGGAATTAAACTCTACAGGGTACACCGACAGGTTTAGAGTTTATGAAGAGAAGGACACCCAGCCTCAACCTCCTGAATGACCAATAGTCCTGTGAGTGAGTGGGAAAATTGTGTGGGAATTAGTGCACTCATTGCTGGATCAAGTTTATCACCTCTACATGAATACCTTTTATACCAGCATCCCACTCTTCAAGTCCCTCTTTGCGTGAGCTACCACAGCTTGAGGTACTGTCTGCAAAAATCAGAAAGGCCTCCCTAAGATGCTAATTGGGCAGCTGCTCAAAAAGGGTGAGAGCTGAGCCCAATATAGCGGCAACATGCTGGTGGTCAAGTATAAGGACAAGAGAGATGTGTTTTTCTTGACTACCATATGTGGTGACGGCAGCACCCTATCATTCTCTAAACAGGTCCACAAACCAAACTGTGTATTAGGGTACAGCAAAAACATGGGGGTAATTAATCTCTCTGCTCAAGTCCGCCAGCTGTACATTGCCAAGAGGAAAGCCAAGGTGTGGTACAAGAAGCTGGCCATGCAAATTGTACAGATGGCAATGTACAATGCTTTGATGCTATCAAGATATGTCAGCCAGACCAGTATCTTGTACCTTCAGTTCCAGGAGGTAGCAATTAAGGTAGTGATTAAGGCCCTATTATTTTTCAGTCAGGAAGGAACAGGCCCCTGTACTTCCAAAATTGAAGGTGCTCGTATCGTACCAGGCCAACATGTCCCCAATGAAGTTCCTCAAACCTTAATTAAAGGAAGGTCGGAAAAGAGGTGCCAAGTGTGTTGCAGAAAGGTGATACTCAAGGACACCACTTGTCAATGAGACATCTGCCTCGACAAACCTGACCTGTGTATAAAAGAATGCTTCAAACTGTACTACACATCCATAGACTACTACATTAATTTCTGATTTACACAACTCACGTATGTCAACCTGATGTATACTATGCAACTCACGTACACCAGCCTGATGTACACTAACAACTCACACATTTTTTACTAGGCAGCCATCCCCTCCATGAATTGGTAGGTTTGTGAGAGAGCATTTTCATCAGTATTTTGCATGTGTGCTGCCCCGCCTTTATCATGGGGTCTGCTGAATATTGCTAGTGCATTTGTAATCTGACATGGTGCTGGTAAAGGCTGTTTCTTTTATTTGTATGGTTTTTGAATCTATGTAGATTGGTGAGCCATTTTTAAAAATCTGGGAAGCACCTATGGGTTCAAGGTGCTTACCACACATCTAGATGGATTCCTTGAGGGGTCTAGTTTCCAAAATTGGGTCACTTGTGGGGGTTTCAACTGTTTAGGCACATTTTAGACTGCATTCAAAACTGTCACTCCTCCCCTACTGAGCCCTGCCAGGTGCCCAAACAGTAATTTTCTCATACATATGGTTTTTCGCCATAAAATTTGGGACGAAAACAACATTTTTGTGGAAAAAATTACTTTCGCAACTAGACTTTATAAATTTTTGTGAAACACCATGGGATTCAAGGTGCTTATCACACATTAAGGGCTCCTTTCCATTTGCGAGATAAACGTCCATGTCTCGCATGTGAAAACCAAGCTCTGGTGCCGGCACTTGAGAGCGGAGCGTGCAGCTCCATGTGTTGCTATGCAGCCGCATGCTCCGCTCTGGATTGCCGGCGCCACAGCATGGTTTTCACATGCGAGACATGGACGTTTATCTCGCAAATGGAAAAGAGCCCTAAGATAAGTTTCTTGATGGGTCTAGTTTCTAAAATGCGGTCACTTGGGGGGGGGTTCCACTGTTTAGGCACATCAGGGGCCTTCCAAATGTGACATGTCATCAGCTCTAAATTCCAGCCAAACTTGTATTCAAAAGTCATATGATGCTCATTCCTTTTCAAGCCCTGCCAAATGCAAAAACAGTAAAACTGAACCCACATATGGTGTGTAGGAGTACTCAGAAGACCTTGCACAACAAATTTTGGGGTCCATTTCTTCCCTGTTAATCTTATGAGAATAAAAAAAATTGGATTTAAGTAAAGTTTTTGGGAAGAAAAGTGAAATGTTCTGTTTTTTCCTTCCTCATTGCTTTAGTTCCTGTGAAGCACCTGCATGGTTAATAATCTTCTTGAATGTGCTTTTGAGAAAATTGATGGATGTAGTTGTTAGAATAGTGTCACTTTTGGGTATTTTATGTCATATAGACCCCTCAAAGTAATTTCAAATGTGAAGTGGTTGCTAAAAAATAGTTTTAAAAATTTTGTTGGAAAAATAAGAAATCACTGGTCAACTTTTAACCATTCAAACATCCTAAAAAAAATAAATTATGTTTCAAAAATTGTGCTGATGTAAAGTACACACTTGGGGAATGTTATTTTTTTAACTATTATGTTTGACATAACTGGTTTAAGGGCATAAAAATAAAAGGTTTGGAATTTAAAAATTTTTGCCTAATTTTTTTTACAAGTAAACACTAGGGTTGAGCGAAACGGATCAGACAAATTCAAAAACACGCCGACCGCCATCTTACTTCTGCCGATCTTAGCATAGGAAGAGGTTGCTGCAGCTTCATCAGAAGAAGGGATATAGTTAGGGAGGGAAGATTAACCCCCAAACTGCTTGTGCTGTAGCGATTTCCACTGTTCAACACCACCTTTTTTTTGTAGGGACAGTGGAGGTTATATTTTTGTGCATCAGCTCTGTAGCTTATTAGGCTGCCTTATAAGGCTCCCTGATAGCTGCATTGCTGTTTGCACGCTGCTGTGCAAACCAACTACTTTTCTAAAAGCAAAATCCTGTTCCTCCTTTCTGCACAGTTATCTTGTTTATTTGTCCACACTTTAGTGTGCAGCAGTCCTTTTTATTGCTGCCATGAGATCATTGTAGGGAGATTGAAATTGTACTACAGTCCTTGTATTTTTTCATAAATCTTCCAGCCACTTTTTGCCACTTACATTTTGTTGTTTTATACACTGGGCCTGAGTTTTGGTTCAGTCTCCCAAAAAAAAAAGTGAGATTCAAATTCTCACAAAGTGGATATACTTCAGTCCTGTTAGTTTGTCATATATCAGCCAGCCACTTTCTGCCACGTACATTGTGCTGTGTTATACACTGGGCCTGAGTTTTGGTTCAGTCTCCCCCAAAAAAGTGAGATTCAAATTCTCACAAAGTGGATATACTTCAGTCCTGTTAGTTTGTCGTATATCAGCCAGCCACTTTCTGCCACATACATTGTGTTGTGTTATACACTGGGCCTGAGTTTTGGTTCAGTCTCCCCAAAAAAAGTGAGATTCAAATTCTCACAAAGTGGGTATACTTCAGTCCTGCTAGTTTGTCATATATCAGCCAGCCACTTTCTGCCACGTACATTGTGTTGTGTTATACACTGGGCCTGAGTTTTGGTTCAGTGTCCCCCAAAAAAAGTGAGATTCAAATTCTCACAAAGTGGATATACTTCAGTCCTGTTAGTTTGTCGTATATCAGCCAGCCACTTTCTGCCACATACATAGTGTTGTTTTAAACACTGGGCCTGAGTTTTGGTTCAGTCTCCCCAAAAAAGGAGAGATTTAAATTCTCAACAAGTTTATATACACCTTCTACCTTGTTTTACAGTACCATATAACGGTTGTTATTTTGGTTAGATTTTCCAAAAAATGAGGAAGTCTGGTGGAAGAGCCCGAGGGTGGTGGTTGCCAGCTGGTACTGATGGTAGTGGTGGTGGTCCATCTGGTGGGAGTGGCAAAAGCACAATAGCACCTAAGCCTGGAGGTATTGAGCCAGCGTCATCGTCTGGCTACACAAGGCCTCAAAGGCTCCTTTATCTGGGAGTAGGAAAACAGCTTTTAAAGCCAGAGCAGCAGGAAAAAGTTTTGGCTTTCCTTGCTGACTCACCCTCTAGCTCTTTCGCCTCCTCTTCAGAAAGTTCCAAATATAAAAGCAGTGAGTCGTCAGTGGATGCTCCCGGTCAGGAACAAGACGTTTCCTTGTGTCCTTCACCCAAACCAAAAGTGAAGGATGCGTCAGGGGACACTACAGGTTACTCCATAGAGCTCTTTACACATACCGTGCCTGTGTAAGAAAGGGAAATTGTTAACTGCCCATTGCAAGATGAATCGGACATGGAGTGCACTGATGCACAGCCACAGCTAGATTATTCTAGATTATTATGCTGTTCCACTGACTCAGATCAATACATTGCCCTAGCAGTGTACTGAGCCAGAATCTGACCCTGATGAGACTATGGTGCCCCGTCCCGAACGCTATTGCACCTTACACGGTGACACAGAGGAAGGTGCACATGACATTGAAGAGGAGGTGATAGATGACCCAGTTGTTGACCCAAATTGGCAGCCATTGGCGGAAGAGGATGCCACTGCCAGTAGCTCAGAAGCGGAGGAGGATGATCCGCAGCAGTCATCTACATCGCAACAGCTATCATCTGACAGGCCCGTATCAGGCCAAAATTGTGTGTCAAAAACAAAAACCGTTTTAGGACAGCATGGCCCTCCGGTGAAAGTAGCACAGCATGCAACACCTGAAAAGGTATTCCATAGTAGGAATAGTGTAGTGTGGCAATTTTTTAACCAAGATCCAAATGATCAGTCAAAAGTTATTTGTAAGAAATGCTCAAAGACCTTTAGCAGAGGGAAGAATCTTCAAAATTTAAATACAACGTGCATGCTTAGACATTTAACCAGCATGCACTTGCAAGCCTGGACTAACTACCAAACGTCACGCACCGTTGGTGCACCTGCTCAGAATGAAGGTAGTCAGCAACGCTACATTGCTTCCCTCACTAAGCCCACCATTTAGGACACCACCAGCAGCAAATGTGGAGGTATCGTTGCAAGGCCAAAGCAGTCAGGGAGTCACATGGTTATTGGTAGGAAGCACTGTATGTAGGCCAACATCAAGAATACCATCGCCAACCCTCTCTCAATCCGCCATGTCCACCACCAACACCGCTAGTTACACCATATGCAGCTCTCCAGTCCAGCTCACCCTACAGTAGACTCTTGTTAGGAAAAGAAAGTACTCATCCTCCCATCCACGTACACAGGGTTTGAACACCCACATTGCTATACTAATCTCGTTAGAGATGATGCCCTACCGGTTGGTTGAAAGCGAAGCTTTCAAAGACCTGATAGCCTACGCAGTACCACGCTATGATCTACCCAGTCGGCACTTCTTTGCGAGAAAAGCCATCCCAGCCCTCCACCAGCATGTCAAAGACCGCATTGTCCATGCACTGAGGCAATCAGTCAGTGGAAAGGTGCACCTCACAACAGATGCATGGACCAGTAAGCATGGCCAGGGACATTACGTGTCCATCACGGCGCACTGGGTTAATGTGGTGAATTTAGGGTTCACAGGGGACAGCCATAGTGGGACAGTTGTGCCTAACCCACGGTCTAGGAAACAGTTGGCTGTAGGCATTAGCCACCCCTCCTCCTCCTCCTCCTCCTCCAGAAGCGAAAGCTTGTCCACACAGTGCAGTTGCAGGACCACTCTATCCGCAGCTGACAGTGTTGCACACGAGGTGTCCCATTATGGAACAGCTAGTGGTAAGCGTCAGCAGGCTGTGTTATAAATGAAGTGTTTGGGCGACAACAGACACAACGCGGAAGTACTGGCCGAGTATTTGCAGCAACAAACTCAGTCATGGCTGGGCAGTGTACATCTTGAGGCAGGCAAGGTAGTCAGTGATAACGGAAGCAATTTTATGGCTGCCATAGCCCTTTCAGAACTGAAACACATACCTTGCCTGGCTCACACCTTGAACCTGGTGGTGCAGTGCTTCCTCAAAAATTATCCGGAGTTACCAGCCCTGCTCCTGAAGGTGCGAAGACTTTGCTCGCACATCCGCCGGTAGCCCGTACACTCCAGCCGTATGCTGAACCATCAGCGATCGCTGAATCTTTGAATCTTCCCCAGCACTGCCTAATAATCGACGTTGCAACAAGGTGGAACTCCACACTGCACATGGTTCAGAGGCTGTGTGAACAGAGGCGTGCTGTAATTAATTTGTGGGAGGATACACATACACGGGCAGGCACTTGGATGGCAGACATGGAGTTGTCTGGTGTGCAGTGGTCGAAGCTACAAGACCTCTGTCAAGTCCTTCAGTGTTTTGAGGAATCCACACGTCTGGTAAGTGCAGACGATGCAATCATAAGCATGAGCATCCCACTAATGCATATGCTGATGCAAAGTTTGACGCACATTAAGGAGCAGGCGTATGCAGCCGAGGAGGAGGGAAACCTTGATGACAGTCAGCCATTGTCTGCTCAGGGAACACTCCTGGATGAGGTGGCGGACGAAGAGGAGGAGGAGGAGGATGGGGATGAATATTTATGGGTGGAGGATGCTTCTCAGGGGGCAATAGAAACTGGTGGCATTGCAAGGTCAGGTACAGGGTTTTTGCGGGACACAAGTGATGTTGATTTGCAAGAAAGTGCTCCTCAACCCACCACAAGCAGTAAATTGACACCTTGAACATTGGCCCACATGGCTGAGTATGCCTTGTGTATCCTAAAGAGGGACCCTCGCATTATCAAAATGATGACCAATGACGATTACTGGTTGGCCTGCCTCCTGGATCCATGATATAAAGGAAAATTACAAAATATCATGCCACATGAGAACCTTGAGCAAATATTGGCCACGAAACAGGCAACTTTTGTAGACCATTTGGTTCAGGCATTCCCAGCACACAGCGGCGGTGATGGTTCTCACACGAGCCGTAGGGGGCAACATCACAGAGGTGTTAGAGGTGGGGTTTTATGACCAGGTTGTGGAGTGATTTTGCAATGACCGCTGACACGACAGGTACTGCTGCATCGATTCAAGGTGACAGGAGACAGCATTTGTCCAGTATAGTTACAAACTACTTTTCCTCCCTTATCGATGTTCTCCCTCACAGGTCATTCCCCTTTGATTACTGGGCATCTAAAATAGACACCTGGCTTGAATTGGCAGAATATGCATTACAGGAGCTCGCTTGCCCTGCTGCTAGTGTGCTATCAGAAAGAGTCTTCAGTGCTGCTGGTTCAATACTGACCGAAAAAAGGACACGTCTGGCTACCCAAAATGTTGATGATCTAACCTTCATTAAAATGAACCAATCATGGATTTCAAATTATTTTGCCCCACCTTCCCCTGCTAACACGTAGCTTACCTGAAAAATGTCTTGCTTTTGGCATCCTCTTACTGACTTCTCCAATTCCTCCATTTGCAGCTGCTGAATGTCCACCATAGGCCATTTTTATACCTCCCTAAATGGGCTGACTCCCCCCACAGGGCCAAAGTCACCACCTGGGGCAAGCACCCATGCGAGTGCCATTTGCCTGGACAGGTGGGTGGGCCCACTCTTGGGCGACGGCAGTGGCACAGGGTCCCTCATAGTACAATGAAGTGTCTCTGATGGTGGTGGTGCACAACCAACATCAGACACACCGTCATAATGAGGGGCCCTGTGCCAGTACCCGCCGCCCACGAGAGTGTTCCCCCCCAGCTTGAACAGTGCTCTACCACTTGCAATACTTACCTCTCCCTGCTCCACCACTGTGTAGTCTGTGCTGTTAAATCCTTCAATGGCACTGCCAATACAAATTTGTTGAAATGATAGATGATAGTTAAAATATACAGGGGCCCTGGGCTCCATTTAGACCAGTTAATACTTTGCGCCTACTACCACTGTCTGCTACTCAGCAGAGGAGCCCACCCCTGTACCTAGCTATGCCACCTGTTTATTTATGAACAATTTTTTGGCAGATATTTAGCCTACTTTATTATTTGGGCCTACTAACTGTGTCTGCCACTCATTACAGTTTTCCTCCACTGAACAAAGCAATGCCGCCTGTTTAGTCCTGTTACCACATTTGAACTGCAATTAGCCCACTTTATTATTTGGGACTAGGGTTGAGCGAAACGGATCGGTCATTTTCAGAAATCGCCGACTTTTAGGCAAAGTCAGGTTTCATGAAACCCGAACCGATCCTAGTGTGGGATCGGCCATGCAGTACACGATCAGAGCGCCAAAGTCGCGTTTCGTATGACGCATTCAGCGCCATTTTTCATCCAATGAAGGAGGACGCAGAGTGTGAGCAGCGTGATGACATAGGTCTCTGTCCCCACCATCTTAGACAAGGGCATGGCAGTGATTGGCTTGCTGTCTGCGGCGTCACAGGGGCTATAAAGGGGCGTGCACGCCGACCGCCATCTTACTTCTGCCGATCTGAGCATAGGGAGAGTTTGCTGCAGTTAGTCAGAAGCAGGGACAGAGTTAGGGAGGAAATATAAACCCCCAAACCGCTTGTGCTGGAGCGATTTTCACTGTCCCACACCACCTTTTTGTGCAGGGACAGTGGAGGTCGTATTTTAGTGCAGCAGCTGCATAGCTGTGTGCACGGTGCTGTGCAAAACAACTGCTTTTTTCAAAGCAAAAATCCTGTTGCTCCTTTCTGCAGTTACCTGTCTTCTTTATTTGTCTACCAATTTTTTTGTTCAGCAGTCCTTTTTATTGCTGCCATACTTGTCCTGAGATCATTGTAGGAAGCTTGTTATTGCAGTAATTTTTTTTATTTTATAATAATTACAGCCACTTTTTGCCACGTTCATAGTGTTGTGTTATACCACTGGGCCAGAGTTGTGGTTCAGTGTCTCCCCCCAAAAGTGAGATAGTAATTCTCACACAGTTTATATTCTGCTGTACTGCTAGTGTGTCGTATATCAGGCAGCCACTTTCTGCCACGTTCATAGTGTTGTGTTATACCACTGGGCCAGAGTTGTGGTTTAGTGTCTCCCCCCAAAAGTGAGATAGTAATTCTCACACAGTTTATATTCTGCAGTACTGCTAGTGTGTCATATATCAGGCAGCCACTTTCTGCCACGTTCATAGTATTGTGTTATACCACAGGGCCAGAGTTAGGGTTCAGTGTCTCCCCCCAAAAAATGGAGATTCAAATTCTCACACAGTGTATATTCAGCTGTACTGCTAGTGCGTCGTATATCAGGCAGCCACTTTCTGCCACGTTCATAGTGTTGTGTTATACCACAGGGCCAGAGTTGGGGTTCAGTGTCTCCCCCCAAAAGCAAGTAATCTTTCAGGCAAGCTACGTGTCAGCAGGGGAAGGTTGGGCAAAAGAATGTGAAATCCATGATTGTTTAATTTAAATGAAGGTTAGCTAATCAACATTTGTGGTAGCCAGACGTGTCCTTTTTTCTGTAAGTATTGAACCAGCAGCACTGAACACTCTTTCTGAAAGCACACTGACAGCAGGGCAATCGAGGTCCTGTAATCCATATTCTGGCAATTCAGGCCAGGTGTCTAGTTTAGATGCCCAGTAATCAAAGGGGAATGACATGTGAGGGAGAACATCGGTAAGGGTGGAAAAGTAGTTTGTAACCATACTGGACAAATGCTGTCTCCTGTCACTTTGAATCGATGCAGTTGTCCCTGTCGTGTCAGCGGTCATTGCAAAATCATTCCACAACCTTGTCATAAAACCCCTCTGTCCAATGCCACTTCGGATTTCTGCACCTCTAGCACCTCTGCCATGTTGCCCCCTGCAGCTCGTGTGAGAACCATCACCGCCGCTGTGTGCTGGGAATGCCTGAACCAAACGGTCTACAAGAGTTGCTTGTTTGATACCCAATATTTGACCTAGGTTCTCATGTGGCATGATATTTTGCAGTTTTCCTTTATATCTTGTATCCAGGAGGCAGGCCAACCAGTTGTCGTCATCGGTCATCATTTTAACAATGTGGGGGTCCCTTTTTAGGATACAGAAGGCATACTCAGCCATGTGGGCCAATGTTCCAGGTGTCAATTAACTGTTTCTGCTGGGTTGAGGACTAGGGTTGAGCGAAACGGGTCGGCAATTTTCAGAAGTCGCCGGGTTTTGGCAAAGTCGGGTTTCATGAAACCCGACCCGACCCCTGTGTGCGGTCGGCCATGAAGTCGGCGATCTTCTGAATCTGGAATCGGAATTCCGATACCGATTCCCGATATGTTTAAGATATCGGGAATTGGTATTGGAATTCAGATTTAAGTGTAAAATAAAGAATTAAAATAAAAAATATCGCCATACTTACCATCTGATGCGCCCTGGTACTAAGCGGGAACCTTCCTTCCTTAGAATCAGCCTTCCAGGACCTTGCGGTGACGTCGCGGCTTGTGATTGGTCGCGCGGCCGCCCATGTGACCGCTCGCGCGACCAATCAAAAGCCGCGACGTCACCGTGACATCACCGAAGGTCCTGGAAGGGCTGATTCTTAGGAAGGAACGCTGCCGGAAAGAAGCAGGGCGCATCCCAGGGTGAGTATATACCTAATAGGAATATACTCACCCTCGGCTTCTTTCCCGCAGCCTTCCTTCCTAAGAATCAGCCCTTCCAGGACCTTCGGTGACGTCATGGTGACGTCGCGGCTTGTGATTGGTCGCGCGAGCGGTCACATGGGCGGCCGCGTGACCAATCACAAGCCGCGACGTCACCGCGACGTTACCGCAAGGTCCTGGAAGGCTGATTCTAAGGAAGGAAGGTTCCCGCTTAGTACCATTGCGCATCAGATGGTAAGTATGGCGATATTTTTTATTTTAATTCTTTATTTTACACTTAAATATGGATCCCAGGGCCTGAAGGAGAGTTTCCACTCCTTCAGACCCTGGGAACCATTGGAAACCTAATGCACTGCATTGGGTTTTTGAGTTTCGGCCGACCCCGACCCCGACTTTTTTATAGGATCGGCCGATTTCACTCGACCCGACTTTTGAAAAAGTCGCGTTTCGTGAAACCCGACCCGATCCTATAAATGTAAAGGTCGCTCAACCCTATTGAGGACCACTTTCTTGCAAATCAACATCACAAGTGTCCCGCAATAAACCTGTACCAGACCTTGCAATGCCACCAGTTTCTATTGCCACCTGAGAATCATCCTCCTCCTGTAGCGCCCCCACTGCCACAGGGCCGAGGGGTACCCGGTACCGGGCCTCTGGGTCTCTGTTCTGGGGTTGTCACGGTGGCTAGACCCGGTCCGTGACCCTGCTGAGGGGCGCCCAATGAAAGGTGTGGATGGTGGTGGTAGTGCGGTGCGGTGCTGGTCGCAGTAAATAACGAGGACACCAGGTTGCAGTCTCTTTACCTCTTTACTGAAGGCTTCAGGATCCTCAGTCCGGAATACGGTTAACCAGGCTGCACAAGTCCGGCCGGTCCGATGGCACCTCCAGAGTTCCCTTTGCAGGTGGAAATCTGTGCCTACCTTCTAGCGCTTGTGTGTTGTGGTCCTCCCCTGCTGTGCTTACGGGATAGTCCCCACAACTGTTGTGTCTGTTTCTCGTGTTCCCTCACAACTCGATTCTGATGTTCTTCTTCGTCCCCCAGATGATATGGCTAGGACGCACCCGTATGATGGGTAGGCTCGGAGCTCTTCCTGGACCCTAGTGTCGCCCTTCTCCTGTTGTTGCCCCCTGTGTCTTCGTAGGTGATTTGTGTGAGACAGCCCGCCTATAGCTGACTGTCCTGCCGTAGGTTTGAAGTACTGCTTGGAGCCTAGTACTTCCTCGGTGTTCCGGCCACCGGCTACGCGCCTCAGTAGGATGTTGCCTCGTCTTACAGCACGACTCCTACTGGTATTTCTCCTTGTTGCATTGATCTCGTTTCTCACTCAGCACAATATACCTCGCTTCTTGTCCTTTCTTGGGGCACCGCCGCTATCTCGTGCAGGCGCGGTCCCGTAACGTTCTCTCTGTTCGCTAGGCCTCTGTCAGGATCCCACCCCTGACAGGGACCCCCCTGAATCTTCCCCTGCAACACCCCCTGCCACAGGATGTTGCCTGGTTCCAACCCAGTCAGCTTCTAACTAACTTCCTATCCAACCCCCAGTTTTACCAGATTGTGAGGAGTGGCCTAATACATAGCACCCTTAGCTCCCCCTGGAGGCCAGACTGTGAAGTGTATTGATGTCTGTGATACCTGGTCAGGTGAACTCCTTCAGTGCCATCAGACGTACCATAGCCCCCCTTAGCGGCGGAGCATCAGTACTGCAATGACCAGGACTCTGGGGCATTGCACTCCCATACATATTCATCCCCATCATCCTCCTCCTCATCCTCTTCGTCCGCCAATTCGTCCTGGACAGTTCCCTGAGCAGACAATGGCTGACTGTCATCAAGGCTTCCCTCCTCCTCGGCTGCAGACGCTTGCTCCTTAATGTGCGTCAAACTTTGCAACAGCAGACGCATAAGTGGGATGTTAATGTTTATGATGGCGTCGACCACTGCACACCAGACAACTCCATGTCTGCCATCCAAGTGCCTGCCCATGTATCCTCCCACAAATTAATTGCAGCAGCCTCTGTTCGCACAGCCTCTGAGTCATGTGCAGTGTGGAGTTCCACCTTGTTGCAATGTCGATTATTAGGCGGTGCTGGGGAAGATTCAGCGATCGCTGATGGTTCAACATTCGGCTTGAGTGTATGGGCATCCGGCGGATGTGCATGCAAAGTCTTCGCACCTTCAGGAGCAGGGCTGGTAACTTTGTATAATTTTTGAGGAAGCCCTGCACCACCAGGTTAAAGGTGTGAGCCAGGCAAGGTATGTGTTTCAGTTCTGAAAGGGCTATGGCAGCCATAAAATTGCTTCCGTTATCACTGAATACCTTGCCTGCCTCAAGATGTACACTGCCCAGCCATGACTGAGGTTGTTGCTGCAAGTACTCCACCAGTACTTCCGCGGTGTGTCTGTTGTCGCCCAAACACTTCATTTGAAACACAGCCTGCTGACGCTTACCACTAGCTGTTCGATAATGGGACACCCCGTGTGCAACACTGGCAGCTGCGGATGGAGTGGTAGGGCGACTGTGCTCTGTGCACGAGCTTTCGCTTCTGGAGGAGGAGGAGGAGTGGCGAACGCCTTATGCCAACTGTTTCCTTAGACTGTGGGATAGGCTGAACTGTCCCACTATGGCAGCCCCCTGTGGACCCTGCATCCCACACATTAACCCAGTGCGCCGTGATGGACACGTAACGTCCCCGGCCATGCCAACTGGTCCATGCATCTGTTGTGAGGTGCACCTTTCCACTGACTGATTGCCTCAAGGCATGGAGAATGTGGTCTTTGACATGCTGGTGGAGGGCTGGGATGGCTTTTCTCGCAAAGAAGTGTCGACTGGGTAGGTCATAGCGTGGTACTGCGTGGGCCATCAGGTCTTTGAAAGCTTCGCTTTCAACCAAATGGTACGGCATCATCTGTAATGAGATTAGTATAGCAATGTGGGCGTTCAAATCCTGTGTACGCGGATGAGAGGATGAGTACTTTCTTTTCCTAACGAGAGTCTCTTGTAGGGTGAGCTGGACAGGAGAGCTGCATATGGTGGAACTAGCGGTGGTGGTGGTGGACATGGCGGATTGAGAGAGAGTTTGTTATGGTATTCTTGTTGTTGGCCTACATACAGTCTTTCATACCAATAACCTTGTGATTACCTGACTGCTCTGGCCCTACGACGATAACTCCACATTTGCTGCTGGTGGTGTCCTAACCGGTGGGCTTACAGTGAGGGAAGTAATGTAGCATTGCTGACTACCTTCAGTCCGAGCAGGTGCACCAACGGTACGGGACGTTTGGTAGTTACTCCAGGCTTGCAATTGCATGCTGGTTAAATGTCTAAGCATGCACGTTGTATTTAAATTTTGAAGATTCTTCTCTCTGCTAAAGGTCTTTGAGAATTTCTTACAGATAACTTTTGACTGATCATTCTGATCTTGGTTAAAAAATTGCTACACTACACTCTTCCTACTATCGAAAACCTTTTCAGGCATTGTGCGCTGTGCTACTTTCACCGATTGGCCATGCTCTCCTAAAACTGTTTTTGTTTTTCGCAAACATTTTTGGCCTGATACGGGCCTGCCAGATGACAGCTGTTGCAACGTAGATGGCTGCTGCGGATCATCCTCCTCTACTTCTGAGCTAGTGGCAGCGGCACCCTCTTCCCCCTATGGCTGCCAATCTGGGTCAACAACTGGGTCATCTATCACCTCCTCCTGAATGTCATATGCACCTTCCTCAGTGTCACCGTGTAAGGTGCTACAGCGTTCGGGACAGGGCACCATAGTCTCATCAGGGTCACATTCTGGCTCAGTAAACTGTGAGGGCAATTTAGTGATCAGAGTCAATGGAACAGCATCACAATCTAGCTGTGGCTGTGCATCAGTGCACTCCATGTCCGATTCTTCTTGTAATTGGCAGTGTACAATTTCCCTTTCTAACCCAGGCACGGTATGTGTAAAGAGCTCCATGGAGTAACCTGTAGTGTCACCTGATGCATCCTTCACTTTTGGTTTGGGAGAAGGACACAAGGAAACGTCTTTTTCCTGACCGGGAGCATCCACTGACGACTGGCTGCTCTTACATTTAGAACTTTGGGAAGAGGAGGCGAAAGAGCTAGAGGGTGAGTCAGCAAGGAAAGACAACACTTTTTCCTGCTTCTCTGGCTTTAAAAGCTGTTTTCCTACTCCCAGGTAAGGGAGCCTTCGAGGCCTTGTGTAGCCAGATGATGACGCAGGCTGAACACCTCCAGCCTTAGGTGCTACTGTGCTTTTGCCACTACCACGAGATGCAGCACCACCAGCACCATCAGTACCAGCTGGCAACCCCCGCCCACGGCCTCTTCCACCAGACTTCCTCATTTTTTGGGGGGAGACACTGAACCACAACTCATATTACACCGTCGTAATATGAGGGGCCCTGTGCCAGTACTGCCGCCCACGAGAGAGTGTTCCCCCCAGCTTGAACAGTGCTCTACCACTTGCAATACTACCTCTCCCAGCTCCACCACTGTGTAGTCTGTGCGGCTAAAACCATAAATGGCACTGCCAATACGAATTATTTGAAATGATAGATGATAGTTAAAATATACAGGGGCCCTGGCCTCCATTTAATACTTTGCGCCTACTACCACTGTCTTTATTATTTGAGAGTAATAACGGTGTCTACCGCTGCTTCTTTTTTTTCCTTCACTGAACAAAGCTGAACTTCAACTGTTGTCCCATTTCAAATATTAAACTGCATTTGGCCTACTTTTTGGCTTGGGGCCTACTAACGGTGTCTGCCGCTCCTTGGTGTTCTCCTGGTTTATTTTTCTTGCGCTTCAATCTTCAGGCTTTCGTTTAAATATTTTTTATATTAAACTGCATTTGGCCTACTTGTTGGGTTGGGCCTAGTAACATTGTCTGCTGCTGCCTCTTGTTTTCCTCTACTACACAAAGCTGAGCTTCAATCTTCAGGCTTTCGACCTATATTTAGAATATGAAACTGCATTTGGCCTACTTGTTTGGTTGGGCTTACTAACGGTGTCTGCCGCTGATTGTTGTTCTCCTCCACTGAACAAACCAATGCCGCCTGTTTACTCCTGTTACCAATTTTTAACAGCTTTTAGCCTACTTTTTATTTTGGGCCTATATCTGTGTTTCCTCCTCATTCCTGCCCATTGCCCCGCCACTGCTAGATGAGTCTGCTGGTACATTGACACAGACCACTACATTCCCCTTCCACTCTACACAGCCTGAATCTGACCCTGCTGAAACTCAGGTTCCCCTTCCCGCATACTATACCACCTTACAAGGGGACAAAGAGGAAGGTGCAGATGAAAGTGCAGGTCCCTTCAATAGGTGGGGGGCATACTCATTGGCGACGTCACTGGCACAGGGCCCCTCATAGTATGCAAAAAGTGTCTCTGCCGGTGAAAGGCGCCCCCGCCATCAATCACAACGCCGTACTTTGAGGGACCCTGTGCCAGTGGCAATGCGAACGAGTGTGCCCCCCCTGCTTGCTCAGGATCACAGCACTTGCAAAGTTGAAATACTTACCTCTCCCTGCTCCACCGCCGTGACGTAGTCCGCGTTTCCTGGGCCCACGAAAAACTTGAGCCAGCCCTACTCCCCCCACAACTGTTGCCAAATGACCCCCAAATTTTCAATGGCTAACTATTATTATAAGGTAAATTAAGATTGACAAGCTTAAGTAACAATAATTGATGTTTTTGGCATTAAAATGGGCTCTGTTGGTGTTTCCCTGTCCTCCACTCACTGCCGACTATGATTCTCCATTGACTTGCATTGGGTTTCGTATTTCGGTCGGATCCCCGACTTTTCGCAATAATCAGCTGATTTCACCCGACCTGACTTTTGACAAAGTCGGGTTTTGCGAAACCTGACTCGATCCTGAAAAAGTAAAAGTCACTCAACCCTATTTGGGACTACTAACTGTGTTTCCTACTCATTCTGCCCATTGCCCAGCCACTGCTAGATGAGTCTGCTGGTACATTGACCCAGACCTCTACATTCCCCTTGCACTCTACACAGCCAGAATCTGACCCTGCTGAAAGTCAGGTCCCCCTTCCCCCATACTATACCACCTTACACGGGGACAAAGAGGAAGGTGCAGATGAAAGTGCAGGTTCCTTCATCAGGTGGGGGGGCATACTCTTTGGCGATTTCACTGGCACAGGGCCCCTCATAGTACGCAAAAGTCTCTGCCAGTGGGAGGCACCACCCGCCGTCAAACAGACCGCCATACTATGAGGGGCCCTGTGCCAGTGACGTCGCCAACGAGTATGCCCCCCCACCTGATGAAGGAACCTGCACTTTCATCTGCACCTTCCTACGAATGAGTGGGCCCCCCTGCTTGCTCAGGATCACAGCACTTGCAAAGTTGAAATACTTACCTCTCCCTGCTCCACCGCTGAGACGTATTCCGCGTTTCCTGGGCTCACGAAAATCTTGAGCCAGCCCTACCACCCACAACTTTAGCCAAATGACCCCCAGTTTTCAATACCTAACTATTATTATAAAGTAAATTAAGATTGACAAGCTTAAGTAATAAGAATTGATGTTTTTGGCATTAAAATGGGCACTGTAGGTGTTTTCCTGTCCTCCACTCACTGCCGACTTTGATTCCCCATTGACTTGCATTGGGTTTTGTGTTTCAGTCGGCCCCCGACTTTTTGCAATAATCGGCCGATTTCACCCGACCCGACTTTTGACAAAGTCGGGTTTCGCAAAACCCGACTCGATCCGAAAAAAGTAAAAGTCGCTCAACTCTAGTAAACACAAATCATATCGAACTAATTTTACGATGATCATGAAATACAATATGTGAAAAAAGCAGTCTCAGAAACAGTGGGATCCATTGAAGCATTCCAGAATTATTACCACATAAAATGACAGTGGTCAGAATTGTAAAATTTGGCTTGGTCATGAAGGAAATAAAAAAGCTCTGGGGGTAAGGAGGTTAAAAAAAAAGCTTAAAGGGAACCTGTCACCCCGTTTTTTCCGTATGAGATAAAAATACTGTTAAATAGGGCCTGAGCTGTGCATTACAACAGTGTATTTTGTGGACCCCGATTCCCCACCTATGCTGCCGAAATACATTACCAAAGTAGCCGTTTTCGCCTGTCAATCAGGCTGGTCTGGTCAGATGGGCGTGGTGTCTTCCCCCAGATCTTGCTTATTTTTCCGTTGGTGGCGTAGTGGTGTGCGCATGCCCAAGTCCAGAATCCACTGCACAGGGGAGGGAAAATAGCGCGATCTGCGCTATTCCCCTGGTGATCGGTGGGGGCGGCCATCTTCCTGTGGCCGCGCGTGCGCAGATCGAGCGCTCTGCTGCCCGGGGCTTCAGGAAAATGGCCACGGGATGCCGCGCGTGTGCAGATGGAGATCGCGGCGGCCATTTTCCTGAAGCAGAGATGCGAACTCTGCTTCAGGAAAATGGCCACCGCGATCTCCATTTGCGCACGCGCGGCATCCCGCGGCCATTTTCCTGAAGCCCCGGGCAACAGAGCGCTCGATCTGCGCACGCGCGGCCTCAGGAAGATGGCCGCCCCCACCGATCACCAGGGGAATAGCGCAGATCGCGCTATTTTCCCTCCCCTATACAATGGATTCTGGACTTGGGCATGCGCACACCACTACGCCACCAACGGAAAACTAAGCAAGATCTGGGGGAAGACACCACGCCCATCTGACCAAACCAGCCTGATTGACAGGCGAAAACAACTACTTTGGTAACGTATTTCGGCAGCATAGGTGGGGAATCGGGGTCCACAAAATACACTATTGTAATGCAAAGCTCAGGCCTTATTTAACAGTATTTTTATCTCATACAGAAAAAACGGGGTGACAGGTTCCCTATAATAAACTTCATGCTTCTTAAGCGAATTAGCCCTTTGACTAGTTGATGGGCCATTAGTTTCCCCAGACTAGTCATACCTATCTGCATGATATCAGGTCCCAGTAGGCTCCATAACATGATTTGCAAGAGCCAGCATCATCGCTAGCTCTCTGCAAATCTTACGCATGCACGCGGCTTTATCCAGCTATGTCATTGTGCCTGTTGACCTTGAAAGGTTTCACTCTACAGGGTGAGAGAGAGGACCCCACTGACCATAAGAACTTTCACCCTACAGGGGAGAGAGGACCACACTGACCATAAGAGCTTACACTCTACAGGAGACAGAGAGGACCGTGCTGACCATAAGAGCTTACACTGTACAGGAGACAGAAAACATTTTTGACCATAAGGCTTCACAGTCTACAGGAGAGAGAACCCAATTGACCAAAAGAGCTTACATTCTACAAGAGATGAAGAGGGCACTCTGACAATAATTACTTAAATTAATCATGAGAGAGAACTTCTTTGACCAAAAGAGCTTACACTCTACAGGAGAAAGAAAATCCTGGTGACAGAAAAAGCTTTCACTCAAGAGGGGAGAGAGTGCTCTACTAACCAAAAGACCTAACACACTGCAGAAGATAGAGAGAGGACCCTGCCCACCTAATAGCTGGCACTAAACAGCAGAGATAAGACCTTGTTGACCATAAGAGATTATACAAAAGAGTGATTTTGGAGATGAAGATGACTCTGCAGCACAAACTGTGCTCCACTGGGACCTCTGACTGTGAGGGCCCAGGTGCTGACCACCACTCTACAAGGTGTGATAATTCCTATGTCATAGTTTTAAAATATTATTGTGAAGCTGCACAGCAATGCAAAATGGTATTTGCCCACTCTCTGATGCTTTACCAGTGTGGGAAATGGTGCCTGGTAACTAAGTTTGTGAAGGAGAAAATGTCTAATGAAATCAGTTATTAAACCTTATATAAGTCAGTTCAGATATGGTGTAGCAAGATGGCGATTGTGTCTTTGAAGCTGTCTTGGAGATCCTTGAAACTGACCTGGAAGGAATCTTTGGAATGCAGGAGTGAAGGCACTGGAATACACCGTATTTGGAAATGAAGCTTGGAATGAACCAATCAGAGTGACACTAACTATTCAGAAGTTGTGCGACCTCCCCCATGTCCTGTATTTAGTATCATCCTTTGTTCAGAATAAAGCAGTTGGGCATCATCTTTGACTGAGAGAGGAGTGTGTGTATCGTCTCTGTGAATCTGATACATTCTGGGCCTCTAAGCTAGCACTCAGCTTATATTTGGTCAGGTACAAGCAATCATATTGATCTCACTTTAAGAGGTCACCCTCACATTTTTGGCACTCAACGTGCGGCCCATTGAGGATGTACACTCCCCAGACATTGCAGACATTGACACCCGGAATGTATCGAGGAAGAGCGTCCAGAGTGGAGTGGTTCGACTAGGAGACTGATCACCTCCATAAAAACACAGTAAGTCTGCTGATTCCTTTATGAATCTGTAGTACTTGCCTGTGTTTCTCGAACCATTCTGTGTGTTCTGTACTCGTGTTTGCTGAGTGTCTGTGCCGCCCTAACACGGTGGGTGTGGGATACATACACCTGGTGGCCCTAAAGGAACCCACGGCTACTGGCTGTGAGGAAAACAAACCGTGATTGACTGCTTGTAGCCTGCTGCATGTCTTGTGTCATGCCAGCACTGTTCTGGGGTATTGAGTCTTCTGCCTGTGTGTAGCAGTAAGGGGGAGAGGAGGTTGTCTATGATACGGTGAGCGCAAAGTTGCTCCTAGAAGTCTCGGGTGCGTAGCATGGCGTGATAGAATCACGGGTGGTCGAACCACGTAGTGCAAAAAACGGTAGAAACCTCTTTGAACCCTAGCATTGTGCACAAGGTCTGAGATAGAAATCCCAGTTACAGAGGACGGTCAGTTTTTGTGTTTGTCCGTCTGGTTATGTGTGTCTGAGAGTGTTGTCCCTCTTCCAGAATTAGCCGTCCTGTCTCTGACCGCATGTGGAATGGCGAGATTTGTATTGGTGCTGGGGTGTGCGCAAATTCTGTGTGGTACCAGGTAACTCGGCACGGTCCGAGGGGAGACACAGCGTACAGCAAACACGACTCATCCTCTGTGCGGTTCATAGATTTGGCCTGGGACTTCTGGTGACTGGATAACAACTCCGTCTTTTTGTTTGTCAAAACCAAGCAGAAAATTGAAAAGTTTTTGCAGTTCCATAAAAGAGGAGGGAATGTGATGATGGCAGATAAGACTGCTGTATGATAGTGTTTGCCAGAGGGGGGAAGAAGTGTATATATAGAATATGAGGTGATTTGATGAAAATATGTGTATTCCCCGAGAAAGGCAGATTACAGTAGTTAGAATGGCAGGGAGTTTTTAAAGGAAAGAAAGGAAGATGGAAGATGAGGAATTGCTGCAAGTAAGTTTAGCATGGTGCAGAACAACAGAAAATCTTTCTGTCTAAGGAAAGTTGGGTGACTGACTTAATGAGGGTTTTCTGGAAAAGTGTTGAAGTAAAAAAGAGGATCTTTAAATGTTGCTGGCTTGTTAGATCAGGCTGAGATATTATGGAAAAACCTGTGCAATTAGAGGTGATGTGCAGGAAGAAAAACATGGTGATAAGTTTTAGTATGAGAAAGTATGAAACAAGATGGTGCTGACCGCCATGCTGCTCCCAGTTTGTCTCCACCCCTTTCCCCTTGTCCCTAGAGGATGAACATGTTGTGTATGTAGGAACTAGAATTTAGTTTGGGTGGAGACTAGTGTTGAGCGATACCGTCCGATACTTGAAAGTATCGGTATCGGAAAGTATCGGCCGATACCGGCAAAGTATCGGATCTAATCCGATACCGATACCCGATACCAATACAAGTCAATGGGACTCAAGTATCGGATGGTATTCCTGATGGTTCCCAGGGTCTGAAGGAGAGGAAACTCTCCTTCAGGCCCTGGGAACCATATTAATGTGTAAAATAAAGAATTAAAATAAAAAATATTGCTATACTCACCTCTCCGACGCAGCCTGGATCTCACCAAGGGAACCGGCAGCATTCTTTGCTTAAAATGCGCGCTTTTACTTCCTTCAGTGACGTCACGGCTTGTGATTGGTCGCGTGCCGCCCATGTGGCCACGACGCGACCAATCACAGCAAGCCGTGACGTAATTTTCAGGTCCTCAATGCCTAATTCTAGGCATTCAGGAATTTAAAATTACGTTCCGGCTTGTGATTGGTCGCGTCGCGGTCACATGGGCGACGCGACCAATCACAAGCCGTGACGTCACGGGAGGCAGGAGACGCGCGCATTTTTAAAATTACGTCACGGCTTGTGATTGGTTGCGTGCCGCCCATGTGACCGCGACGCGACCAATCACAGCAAGCCGTGACGTAATTTCAGGTCCTGATGCCTATTTCTGCATTACGTGACGTCACGGAAGGAAGTAAAAGCGCGCATTTTAAGTAAAGAACACTGCCGGTTCCCTTGGTGAGGTCCAGGCTGCGTCGGAGAGGTGAGTATAGCAATATTTTTTATTTTAATTCTTAATTTTACACATTAATGTTGTTTCGATACCGATACCCGATACCACAAAAGTATCGGATCTCGGTATCGGAATTCCGATACCCGCAAGTATCGGCCGATACCTGATACTTGCGGTATCGGAATGCTCAACACTAGTGGAGACCTGTCCTGTATGTGGTGCCCCCTGTTGGCACATAGGAACTACTAAACCTATTTCTAAGCTAGGACTGTATCCTTTGTTATGCCCCCCCCACCATTCATGTGCATAGTGTGCCTCTTGTCCAGTGCACCAAATGCTACGCCCCCATACGTCTTGTCCATGCCCTCAATGAATATTATACCTGCACTGGATGGCACCAGCGCCCCCTTCAGGCCCTGCCCTCTAGTTCTTTTCTTGATAAAATCCAAATGGATGCAGCAGTTATTATTATGTCTGTCTGTTGCTGCCATCTGAGACTCACTAGGACGATTACTCAGCCAGGGTGGGCAGCCCACCTCAACCCCCTTCTGTTCTCTTGCAGTGCTTATCTGGGTTATAGCCACCAGACCTTACATCTCAGCCTAGGGGATCAGTTATGGTGGAGCCCTAGGAGAGTGTATGGCGTCCCTGGGATCCTAGTGAAATGCTGGCCATAATGAGTAGAATGAAAGACCCTGGAATATTTCCCATGTCATTTGTTACAGAGGATAATGAAAAAAAAATAGTAATGCTTACTGCTGTTGCTGGTGAGATTTAGAGGAACAGATTAGCCTGCAGGATAGTTATCCTTCATGATATCCAACAGGATTCTACTGAATCAGGAGAAAATATTATACCTGGCTCTGGCAAAGTTAAAGGTTTAAAGTGACCCACTCAGAGTATTAATGTCATATTCCCAGCTCTGATAACATAAAAACCTGGTCCAGAACCCCTCTTACATAGACCAGGCAAGGGAAAAGAAAGTTAATGTGTAAAGTCAAAAATATTTAGAACTGAGAGTCCTCAGTGATTGATATATATCGTTCCTATATGTGTAAACTATGCACACAGACCCTGTGCAGGGGGATAGCCCCCTCCTTCTACCTCTTCAGTCTCTAAGGGTACTGTCACACAGTGCTATTTTGATCGCTACGACGGCACGATCCGTGACGTCGCAGCGTCGTATGATTATCGCTCCAGCGTCGTAGACTGCGGTCACACGTTGCAATCACGGCGCTGGAGCGATGCCGAAGTCCCCGGGTAACCAGGGTAAACATCGGGTTACTAAGCGCAGGGCCGCGCTTAGTAACCCGATGTTTACCCTGGTTACCAGCGTAAACGTAAAAAAAACAAACAGTACATACTTACATTCTGGTGTCTGTCCCCCGGCGTCTCAGCTTCTCTGCACTGTGTAAGCACAGCGGCCGGAAAGCAGAGCGGTGACGTCAGACGTCACCGCTGTGCTCGCTTTCTGGCTGGCCGGCGCTCACAGTGCAGAGAAGCTGAGACGCCGGAGGACAGACACCGGAATGTAAGTATGTACTGTTTGTTTTTTTTACGTTTACGCTGGTAACCACGGTAAACATCGGGTTACTAAGCGTGGCCCTGCGCTTAGTTACCCGATGTTTACCCTGGTTACAAGCGAACACATCGCTGGATCGCTGTCACACACAACGATCCAGCGATGTCAGCGGGTGATCAAGCGACGAAAGAAAGTTCCAAAACGATCTGCTACGACGTACGATTCTCAGCAGGGTCCCTGATCGCTGCTGCATGTCAGACACTGCGATATCGTAACGATATCGCTAGAACGTCACGAATCGTACCGTCGTAGCGATCAAAATGGCACTGTGTGACAGTACCCTTAGGGTCAGTCAGGGTCATGAAGCTGTGCTGCTGGGATAGTCCCCCTCCCTCTCTCCCCCTTCTTTCAGTGCTGAGATCTCAGGTTTCACTGTGTCTGATAATATCAGCTTTCATGGCACACTACTGATTTCAGCCATCCTGCTGCCTCTGGGGGGAAGAGGAGGGAAGTGGGTGGTAGTGGAACCTGCCTGACCTGCTAGTTGAACTACAACAGGACCATGAGCTCTTTGTGGATGGATTGCAGTATTGTGTGGATGAACAGTTCTACGCGGAATATGCTGTTGGTCCATGAAACCATAAATGCGGAGCCGCTGTCCCCACACATGGCGGTCCAGGAAGAGTACTCTGATGTGACGTACAAACATGACTGCATAGATGAGTCAGGAAACAGTGGGTTTTGCACATGTCCATGATAAACCTGATCCTAATGCAGATTTTGAGTTTTTTCTTGTAGATGGCTTCAGATACCACCATGATGGGCGATTCTACACTGGATATGCAGTAGTATCCTCACATGAGGCAATCTGAGCTGAACCACTCGCTCCTCACATGTCGGTGCAGGAGGCAGAGTTGAAGGCACTCACTGAGGCGTGTAGAGCCGCTGCAGGTAAAGTCGCTAATATTTACACAGATTCGAATTATGCATGGGGAATATCCCATGATTTTGGCCCTATCTGGAGAAGCAGAGCGTTTCTTTCATCAGCCGGTAAGCCCATTACCAATGCAGAGCTGGTGGAACAATTAATGGAGGCATCGATGTTACCAGTCCAGGTTGGCATAATCAAGGTGAAAGCACACACAAACGGTGACTCTGTGGAGGTAGAGGGCAACAGAAGGGCGGACGAGGCTGCTAAAGTAGCAGCAAGGCGGCCTAGGGAGCAGTGGACGGTGGCGGGGAGTCAGCGTATTCTAGCCACACTGAGCCTAGATGTCCTGAAATCCCTCCAGCTGCCCAAACAGAGAAGGAACACTGGGAGAGAATGGGAGCTGAGCTGAACTCAAAAGGAGTATGGGAGAATAAGGATGAAATGTGTATACCAAGGTCCCTGTTCCTAATTAAGGCGCAAGTAACACATGGCTCCTATCACGCCTCAAAATGTCACATGTGTACCATGGTAAATGCCTTCTGGATCGCTCCTGGTTTCAGTTACGTAGTGGTAAAACTCGTACAGTCGTGCCTCATCTGTGCACAGCACAATCCAGGTAAAACAGTAAAAATCCCTAAGAAAGCGACACGCAGGCCTCTCTACCCGTTTCAGAGACTGCAGATTGACTACATACAGCTACCCAAGGTAGGAGTGTGTGAAAAATGTCCTAGTATGTGTAGATCTGTTCTCTGGTTGGCCGGAAGCCCATCCAGTAAATGTGTTAATTAATGCGAAAATAACACTTAAACTTAAAAATTCAGAAGGCCATGACAGACACATGAAAGAATTAAAGAATTGGGAAGAGTACTTGTTTCTTGCACTCTCTTCAGTCAGACGCACTCCAAATAGAAAGACAGGCTTGTCTCCTTCTGAAGTCCTGCTTGGTAGTGCCCCAAAGACGTGTCTGTACTTCCCATAAGTACTACAGCCTATGTCCAGGCCTTGCAGAAAAAGACTTAATGTGGTGCATAAACATGTGTTCTCATCCATTCCAGAGCCTAATGAAAGTGCAGACGTGCATCAACTGAATCCAGGTGATTGGTGGTCATATGCAGACACGTGAGAAGAAGTCTAGATCCACAGTTTGAGTGGCCATACCAAGTTCTCCTGACAAAGCCTACCTGTTGTGAATTTGGATTCTGGGCTCCCCCGGTGGCTACTGGTGGAATTGAACTGGTGTCTTCATCTTCTCTGTTCACCTGTTCCCATCAAGATGTGGGAGTCGCTATATAACCTTGCTGCTCTGTTAGTTGCTTGCCGGTCAACAATGTTATCAGAAGCCTCTCTGTGCTTGTTCCTGCTCCTAGACAACTACTAGATAAGTTGGACTCTTGTCCATGTTTGTTTTTGCATTTTTGTTCCAGTTCACAGCTGTAGTTTCGTTACTGTGTCTGGAAAGCTCTTGTGAACAGGAATTGCCACTCTGGTGTTATGAGTTAATGCCAGAGTTTTAAAGTAATTTCTGGATGGCGTTTTTGATAGGGTTTTCAGCTGACCATGAAAGTGTCCTTTCTGTCTTCTGCTATGTAGTAAGTGGCCCTCAAATTTGCTAAACCTATTTTCATACTATGTTTGTTATTTCATCTCAACTCACCGCCAATACATGTGGGGGGCCTCTGTCTCCTTTCGGGGTATTTCTCTAGAGGTGAGCTAGGACTAATATTTTCCTCTGCTAGCTTTATTTAGTCCTCCGGCTGGTGCTGGGCATCTAGAATCAACGTAGGCATGCTACCCGGCCACTGCTAGTTGTGCGTTAGGTTTAGTTCATGGTCAGCTCAGTTCCCATCTTCCAAGAGCTAGTTCCTATATATGCTTATGCTATGTTCTCTTGCCATTGAGATCATGACAGTTTGACCGGCCCTCAAAGTGTTAATTGTTTGGGCTGAAGCAGGAGAAAAAGAAGTGTTGAAGGGAAATTTTTTATTTTTTTTTTCCCCTCAGAGTTTTGCTGCCTAGCCCTTAATTGCTGTCTAGCTGCTTCTTACCTCCTCTTAACCCTTGAATGGCTCTGTGTCCACCTGTTTGTAATGGATCTTCAGAGTGTAACTGCAGGTTTGAATAATCTCGCCACGAAGGTACAAAATTTGCAAGATTTTGTTTGTCATGCACCTGTATCTGAGCCGAGAATTCCTTTGCCGGAATTTTTCTCGGGGAATAGATCCGGGTTTCAGAATTTTCGAAATAATTGCAAATTATTTTTGTCCCTGAAATCTCGCTCTGCCGGAGACCCTGCACAGCAGGTCAGGATTGTGATTTCCTTGCTCCGGGGCGACCCTCAAGACTGGGCTTTTTCATTGACACCAGGGGATCCTGCGTTGCTCAATGTGGATGCGTTTTTTCTGGCCTTGGGGTTGCTTTATGACGAACCTCATTTGGAGCTTCAGGCAGAAAAAACTTTGATGTCCCTATCTCAGGGGCAAGATGAAGCGGAAATTTACTGCCAAAGATTCCGTAAATGGTCTGTGCTTACTCAGTGGAATGAGTGCGCCCTGGCGGCGACTTTCAGAGAGGGTCTCTCTGATGCCATTAAGGATGTTATGGTGGGGTTCCCTGTGCCTGCGGGTCTGAATGAGTCCATGACAATGGCTATTCAGATCGATAGGCGTTTGTGGGAGCGCAAACCAGTGCACCATCTGGCGGTGTCCACTGAGAAGTCGCCAGAGAGTATGCAGTGTGATAGAATTCTGTCCCGAAGCGAGCGGCAGAATTTTAGACGGAAAAATGGGTTGTGTTTCTATTGTGGTGATTCTACTCATGTTATATCAGCATGCTCTAAGCGCACTAAAAAGCTTGGTAAATCTGTTTCCATTTGCACCTTACCGTCTAAATTTATTCTATCTGTGACCCTGATTTGCTCTTTGTCATCTATTACCACGGACGCCTATGTCGACTCTGGCGCCGCTTTGAGTCTTATGGATTGGTCCTTTGCCAAACGCTGTGGGTATGATTTAGAGCCTTTGGAGACTCCTATTCCTCTGAAGGGGATTGACTCCACCCCATTGGCTAATAATAAACCACAATACTGGACACAAGTAACTATGCGTATTAATCCGGATCACCAGGAGATTATTCGCTTTCTGGTGCTGTATAATCTACATGATGATTTGGTGCTAGGATTGCCTTGGCTGCAATCTCACAACCCAGTCCTCGACTGGAGAGCTATGTCTGTGTTGAGCTGGGGATGTAAGGGGGCTCATGGGGATGTACCTGTGGTTTCCATTTCATCATCCATTCCCTCTGAAATTCCTGAGTTCCTGTCTGACTATCGTGACGTCTTTGAAGAATCCAAGCTTGGTTCGTTACCTCCGCACCGAGAGTGCGATTGTGCCATAGATTTAATCCCGGGTAGTAAATACCCAAAGGGTCGTTTATTTAATCTGTCTGTGCCTGAACATGCTGCTATGCGAGAATATATAAAGGAGTCCTTGGAAAAGGGACATATTCGTCCATCGTCATCTCCCTTAGGAGCCGGTTTTTTCTTTGTGTCAAAAAAAGACGGCTCTTTGAGACCATGTATTGATTATCGGCTTTTGAATAAAATCACTGTTAAATATCAATACCCATTGCCGTTGCTGACTGATTTGTTTGCTCGCATAAAGGGGGCCAAGTGGTTCTGACTGCTCCGTCATGAGGCCTTGTGCCTTCTTTTCCCGTAAATTTTCGCCCGCTGAGCGGAATTATGATGTTGGGAATCGGGAGCTTTTGGCCATGAAGTGGGCTTTTGAGGAGTGGCGCCATTGGCTTGAGGGGGCCAGACATCAGGTGGTGGTATTGACTGACCACAAAAATTTGATTTATCTTGAGACCGCCAGGCGCCTGAATCCTAGACAGGCGCGCTGGTCATTATTTTTCTCTCGGTTTAATTTTGTGGTGTCATACCTACCGGGTTCTAAGAATGTTAAGGCGGATGCCCTTTCTAGGAGTTTTGAGCCTGACTCGCCTGGTAACTCTGAGCCCACAGGTATCCTTAAGGATGGAGTGGTATTGTCAGCCGTTTCTCCAGACCTGCGGCGGGCCTTGCAGGAGTTTCAGGCGGATAGACCTGATCGTTGCCCACCTGATAAACTGTTTGTTCCTGATGATTGGACCAGTAGAGTCATCTCTGAGGTTCATTCTTCTGCGTTGGCAGGTCATCCTGGCATTTTTGGTACCAGGGATTTGGTGGCAAGGTCCTTCTGGTGGCCTTCCCTGTCACGAGATGTGCGAGGCTTTGTGCAGTCTTGTGACGTTTGTGCTCGGGCCAAGCCTTGTTGTTCTCGGGCTAGTGGATTATTGTTGCCCTTGCCTATTCCTAAGAGGCCTTGGACGCACATCTCGATGGATTTTATTTCAGATCTGCCTGTTTCTCAGAAGATGTCTGTCATCTGGGTGGTGTGTGACCGTTTTTCTAAGATGGTCCATTTGGTTCCTCTGCCCAAGTTACCTTCTTCTTCCGAGTTGGTTCCTCTGTTTTTTCAAAATGTTGTTCGTTTGCATGGTATTCCTGAGAATATCGTTTCTGACAGAGGGACCCAATTCGTGTCTAGATTTTGGCGGGCATTCTGTGCTAGGATGGGCATAGATTTATCTTTTTCGTCCGCTTTCCATCCTCAGACGAATGGCCAGACCGAGCGGATTAATCAGACCCTGGAGACATATCTGAGGTGTTTTGTGTCTGCTGACCAGGATGATTGGGTTGCTTTTTTGCCATTGGCGGAGTTCGCTCTCAATAATCGGGCCAGCTCTGCCACTTTGGTGTCCCCGTTTTTCTGTAATTCGGGGTTTCATCCTCGATTTTCCTCTGGTCAGGTGGAATCTTCGGATTGTCCTGGAGTGGATGCTGTGGTGGAGAGATTGCATCAGATCTGGGGGCAGGTGGTGGACAATTTGAGGTTGTCCCAGGAGAAGACTCAGCTTTTTGCCAACCGCCACCGTCGTGTTGGTCCTCGGCTTTCTGTTGGGGATTTGGTGTGGTTGTCTTCTCGTTTTGTCCCTATGAGGGTCTCTTCTCCTAAGTTTAAGCCTCGGTTTATCGGCCCGTATAAGATATTGGAGATTCTTAACCCTGTTTCCTTCCGTTTGGACCTCCCTGCATCCTTTTCTATTCATAACGTTTTTCATCGGTCATTATTGCGCAGGTATGAGGTACCGGTTGTGCCTTCCGTTGAGCCTCCTGCTCCGGTGTTGGTTGAGGGTGAGTTGGAGTACGTTGTGGAGAAAATCTTAGACTCTCGTGTTTCCAGACGGAGACTCCAGTATCTGGTCAAGTGGAAGGGATACGGCCAGGAGGATAATTCTTGGGTGAATGCATCTGATGTTCATGCCTCCGATCTGGTTCGTGCCTTTCATAGGGCCCATCCTGATCGCCCTGGTGGTTCTGGTGAGGGTTCGGTGCCCCCTCCTTGAGGGGGGGGTACTGTTGTGAATTTGGATTCTGGGCTCCCCCGGTGGCTACTGGTGGAATTGAACTGGTGTCTTCATCTTCTCTGTTCACCTGTTCCCATCAAGATGTGGGAGTCGCTATATAACCTTGCTGCTCTGTTAGTTGCTTGCCGGTCAACAATGTTATCAGAAGCCTCTCTGTGCTTGTTCCTGCTCCTAGACAACTACTAGATAAGTTGGACTCTTGTCCATGTTTGTTTTTGCATTTTTGTTCCAGTTCACAGCTGTAGTTTCGTTACTGTGTCTGGAAAGCTCTTGTGAACAGGAATTGCCACTCTGGTGTTATGAGTTAATGCCAGAGTTTTAAAGTAATTTCTGGATGGCGTTTTTGATAGGGTTTTCAGCTGACCATGAAAGTGTCCTTTCTGTCTTCTGCTATGTAGTAAGTGGACCTCAAATTTGCTAAACCTATTTTCATACTACGTTTGTTATTTCATCTCAACTCACCGCCAATACATGTGGGGGGCCTCTGTCTCCTTTCGGGGTATTTCTCTAGAGGTGAGCTAGGACTAATATTTTCCTCTGCTAGCTTTATTTAGTCCTCCGGCTGGTGCTGGGCATCTAGAATCAACGTAGGCATGCTACCCGGCCACTGCTAGTTGTGCGTTAGGTTTAGTTCATGGTCAGCTCAGTTCCCATCTTCCAAGAGCTAGTTCCTATATATGCTTATGCTATGTTCTCTTGCCATTGAGATCATGACACCTACCTCAGTGAAACTCTAAGGGAGATCACCATGGATTCATGCCTAACATTAAAAAACAAAAAGTGGACTAACCACCCGAGTAATACATATCCTTGCCATCATCTACCTAATGTTGTTATGTATAGGGAATGGGTAACAGGTAGCTGTAACTAAAGAAAAGGGAATTGCCCCCAAATAAAGCTTTGACCCTCATGTGTATATTGATGCTATAGGAGTACCAAGAAGGGTCCCTGATGAGTTTTAAGCAAGGGACCAGGTTAAAGCAGGATTTGAGTCTATAATCCCTAATGTAACTGTCAATAAAAACATAGATTGGATTAACTACATATATTATAACCAACAAAGATTCATAAATTATACTAAGGATGCATTAAAGGCTGAACAGTTGGAAGCTACATCCACTATGGCTTTCCAAAACCAGATGGCTTTGGATATGTTACTATCAGAGAAAGGAGGGGTATGTAAAATGATTGGAGAAACTTGTTGTACCTTTATCCCCGATAACAAAGGTTTGAATGGAAAGGTTACCCTAGCTATAAAAAAGCTTGAATCCCTATCTGAGGAACGTAAGAATAAATCAGGAATTGGTGATCTTTAGGATACTTGGTTTGAGTGGATGGCAGGATGGCAGGATGGCAGAAATAGTTGACACAGATTGGTACAATTATTATGGTAATCCTTATTTTCAAGTCTGTGGTTTCTTGTTGTATATTTCCTTGTGTTAAACAGATGGTTACCAAGAGCGTGCACAGCCAACCCCTACACTGGCTTTCCAAGAAGATGGTGATGGCCATGATTCTACTATAAAACCCCTGAAGACCAATTCGATTTATTAAACAGGGATAAATATATATCTGATTTCCACATGAATAAAGACTGTATCAAGGGGGGGTAAAAGCTTAACATTGCCTGTTTAATGGACAGCTCAGATGTCATGATCCATGTACTGTGTTTTCTCTTTGTTCTTTTTGTGTTTGTCACTGTCCCCTGTGTGTATTATTTGCAGTGGTGAGGCTAGTGTCCCTTGCCGGCCATTGCACTAGTCAGGGCAGAGTTAGGTATCAGTGAGGGATGAGGCTCCTGGCAGCGGTGGGGGGAAAGGACCAACTTAGGGCATTAGGGCAGTGCAGGGACAGGTTCAGGTTAAATTCAGGTGGTGACCATTCCCCATTTCCCTATCGGTAAGGCCTTCCTTTCCCCATTTTCCATCCCTTTTTCTGTGTGTTGTGCATTCATTGACTGACCACCTATTGGGTCATATTATATTGTGACATCAGGTTAATAATTGATTTAGGAGGGACTGTGAAGGAGAAAATGTCTAATGAAATCAATTATTAAACCTTATATAAGTCAGTTCAGATATGGTGTAGCAAGATGGCGATTGTGTCTTTGAAGCTGTCTTGGAGATCCTTGATACTGACCTGGAAGGAATCTTTGGAATGCAGGAGTGAAGGCACTGGAATACACCGTATTTGGAAATGAAGCTTGGAATGAACCAATCAGAGTGACACTAACTATTCAGAAGTTGTGCGACCTCCCCCATGTCCTGTATTTAGTATCATCCTTTGTTCAGAATAAAGCAGTTGGGCATCATCTTTGACTGAGAGAGGAGTGTGTGTATCGTCTCTGTGAATCTGATACATTCTGGGCCTCTAAGCTGGCAGTCAGCTTATATTTGGTCAGGTACAAGCAATCATATTGATCTCACTTTAAGAGATCACCCTCACAAGTTAATATATGTTCTGTGTGAACCAAAAATCGACTTTGAAAATGGTCACATTTGGGTCACCCCCAAATTTCAGGAAATTCAACTTAAACTCAATTCTCTGCTGTTTGATCTAGTTATAACAATTAGAGTTGAGCGACTTTTACTTTTTTCGGATCGAGTCGGGTTTCGCGAAACCCGACTTTGTCAAAAGTTGGTTCGGGTGAAATCGGCCGATTATTGCAAAAAGTCGGGGGCCGACTGAAACACAAAACCCAATGCAAGTCAATGGGGAATCAAAGTTGGCAGGGAGTGGAGGACAGGAAAACACCTACAGTGCCAATTTTAATGCCAAAAACATCAATTCTTATTACTTAAACTTGTCAATCTTAATTTACTTTATAATAATAGTTAGGCATTGAAAACTGGAGGTCATTTGGCTAAAGTTGTGGGGGGTAGGGCTGGCTCAAGATTTTCGTGGGCCCAGGAAACGCGAAATACGTCACGGCGGTGGAGCAGGGAGAGGTAAGTATTTCAACTTTGCAAGTGCTGTGATCCTGAGCAAGCAGGGGGGGCCCACTCGTTCGTAGGAAGGTGCAGATGAAAGTGCAGGTTCCTTCATCAGGTGGGGGACATACTCATTGGCGACGTCACTGGCACAGGGCCCCTCATAGTACGGCGGTGTGTTTGACGGCGGGTGGCGCCTCCCACTGGAAGAGACACTTTTGCGTACTATGAGGGGCCCTGTGCCAGTGACGTCACCAACAAGTATTCCTCCCACCTGATGAAAGAACCTGCACTTTCATCTGCACCTTCCGCTTTGTCCCCGTGTAAGGTGGTATAGTATGTGGGAAGAAGAACATGACTTTCAGCAGAGTCAGATTCTGGCTGTGTAGAGTGCAAGGGAAATGTAGTGGTCTGGGTCAATGTACCAGCAGACTCATCTAGCAGTGGCTGGGCAATGGGCAGGATGAGGAGGAAACACAGTAAGTGAGCCCAAATAATAAAGTGGGCTAAATGCAGTTCAAATGTGGTAATAGGACTAAACAGGTGGCATTGCTTTGTTCAGTGGAGGAAAACTGTAATGAGTGGCAGACACAGTTAGTAGGCCCAAAAAATAAAGTAGGCTAAATGCAGTTCAAATGTGGTAACAGGACTAAACAGGCAGCATTGCTTTGATCAGTGGAGGAAAACTGTAATGAGTGGCAGACACAGTTAGTAGGCCCAAATAATAAAGAGGGCTAAATGCAGTTCAAATGTGGTAACAGGACTAAACAGGCAGCATTGCTTTGTTCAGTGGAGGAAAACTGTAATGAGTGGCAGACACAGTTAGTAGGCCCAAATAATAAAGTAGGCTAAACGTCTGCCAAAAAATTGCTCATAAATAAACAGGCGACATTGCTTTGCTCAGTGTTGGAAAATTGTAATGAGTAGCAGACTAAGTTAATAGGCCCAAATAACAAAGTGGGCTAAATTTCTGCCAAAAAATTGTTCATAAATAAACAGGTGGCATAGCTAGGTACAGGGGTGGGCTCCTCTGCTGAGTAGCAGACAGTAGTAGTAGGCGCAAAGTATTAACTGGTCTAAATGGAGGCCAGGGCCCCTGTATATTTTAACTATCATCTATCATTTCAACAAATTTGTATTGGCAGTGCCATTGAAGGATTTAACAGCACAGACTACACAGTGGTGGAGCAGGGACAGGTAAGTATTGCAAGTGGTAGAGCACTGTTCGAGCTGGGGGAGAACACTCTCGTGGGCGGTGGTACAGGCACAGGGCCCCTCATATTACGACGGTGTGTCTGACATTGGTTGTGCACCACCACCGTCAGAGACACTTCATTGTACTATGAGGGACCCTGTGCCAGTGCTGTCGCCCAAGAGTGGGCCCACCCACCTGTCCAGGCAAACGGCACTCGCACGGGTGGTTGTGCTAGGTGGTGACCACGGCCCTGTGGGGGGAATCAGCCCATTTAGGGAGGTATAAAAATGGCCTATGGTGGACATTCAGCAGCTGCAAATGGAGGAATTGGAGAAGTTAGTAAGAGGAGGCCAAAAGCAAGAGATTTTTCAGGCAAGCTACGTGTTAGCAGGGGAAGGTGGGGCAAAATAATTTGAAATCCATGATTGGTTCATTTTAATGAAGGTTAGATCATCAACATTGTGGGTAGCAAGATGTGTCCTTTTTTCAGTCAGTAATGAACCAGCAGCACTGAAGATTCTTTCTGATAGCACACTAGCAGCAGGGCAAGCGAGCTCCTGTAATGCATATTCTGCCAATTCAGGCCAGGTGTCTATTTTAGATGCCCAGCAATCAAAGGGGAATGACCTGTGAGGGAGAACATCGATAAGGGAGGAAAAGTAGTTCGTAACCATACTGGACAAATGCTGTCTCCTGTCACTTTGAATCGATGCAGCAGTACCTGTCGTGTCAGAGGTCATTGCGAAATCACTCCACAACGTGGTCATAAAACCCCTCTGTCCAACGCCACTTCGAATTTGTGCACCTCTAACACCTCTGCCATGTTGCCCCCTATGGCTCGTGTGAGAAGCATCACCGCCGCTGTGTGCTGGGAATGCCTGAACCAAACGGTCTACAAGAGTTGCTTGTTTGGCAGCCAATATTTGCTCGAGGTTCTCATGTGGCATGATATTTTGTAATTTTCCTTTATATCGTGGATCCAGGAGGCAGGCCAACCAGTAATCATCATCGGTAGAGTTGAGCGACTTTCATTTTTTTAAGATCGAGTCGGGTTTTGTGAAACCCGATTTTGTCCAGAGTCGAGTCGAGTGCAGTCGGCCGATTATCGCTAAATGTCGGGGATCGACCGAAACACGAAACCCAATGCAAGTCAATGGGGAAGCATAGTCGGCAGTGAGTGGAGGCCAGGAAAACACCTACAGTGCCCATTTTAATGCCAAAAACATCCATTCTTGTTTCTGAAGCTTGTCAATCTTAATTAACTTTATAATAATAGTTGGGCATAGGGAATTGGGGGTCATTTGGCAAAAGTTGTGGGGGGAGTAGGGCTGGCTCAAGTTTTTCGTGGGCCCAGGAAATGCGGACTACGTCACGGCGGTGTTGCAGGGAAAGGTAAGTATTTCAACGTTGCAAGTGCTGTGATCCTGAGCAAGCAGGGGGGGCCCACTCGTTCGCATTGGCACTGGCACAGGGCCCCTCAAAGTACGGCGGTGTGTTTGCATGGCGGGGGCGCCTCCCACCAGCAGCGACACTTTTGCGTACTCTGAGGGGCCCTGTGCCAGTGACGTCGCCAACGAGTATGCCCCCCCACCTGATGAAGGAACCTGCACTTTCATCTGCACCTTCCTCTCTGTCCCTGTGTAAGGTGGTATAACATGCGGGAAGGGGAACCTTACTTTCAGCAGGGTCAGATTCTGGCTGTGTAGAGTATAAGGGGAATGTAGTGGTCTAGGTCAATGTACCAGCAGACTCATCTAGCAGTGGCTGGGCAATGGGCAGGATGAGGAGGAAACAGATATAGGGCCAAAGAATAAAGTAGGCTAAATGCAGTTCAAAATTGGTAACAGGACTAAACAGGCGGCATTGCTTTGTTCAGTGGAGTAGCAAACCCAAGAGCAGCAGACACTGTTTCAAGGGCCTAACCACACTAGTAGGCCAAATGCAGTTTAATGTCTGATAGTATAGGGCGAAAGCCAGAATGTGGAAGCTCAGCTTTGCTCAGTTGAGGACAACACCAGGCAGGGGCAGACAGACACCTTTAGTAGGCCGGAACAGCCAATTGCATTTTTAAAAATGGTAATTTGGAACAGAAGGTTGAAGCACAGCTTTATTCAGTTGCAGCTTCTTGGCAATAATATAAAGAAGACGAGACAGGACAACACTCGTTGGATGCCATATCTGTGTTTTCACTGGAAAAAAAACTGTCAGTTAACTACTTGTAGGAGAAAGTTTTTGTAGCTGGAGGCCACTTTTTGTATTGTACCAGTTTTTTGTTGTATGTTTGGAACTGAAGGTTGAAGCTCAGCTTTATTCAGTTGAGGACAACACCAGGCAGGGGCAGACCCCTTTAGTAGGCCGGAACAGCCAATTGCATTTTTAAAAATGGTAATTTGGAACTGAAGGTTGAAGCTCAGCTTTATTCAGTTGAGGACAACACCAGGCAGGGGCAGACAGACACCTTTAGTAGGCCGGAACAGCCAATTGCATTTTTAAAAATGGTAATTTGGAACTGAAGGTTGAAGCTCAGCTTTATTCAGTTGAGGACAACAACAGGCAGGGGCAGACCCCTTTAGTAGGCCGGAACAGCCAATTGCATTTTTAAAAATGGTAATTTGGAACTGAAGGTTGAAGCTCAGCTTTATTCAGTTGAGGACAACACCAGGCAGGGGCAGACAGACACCTTTAGTAGGCCGGAACAGCCAATTGCATTTTTAAAAATGGTAATTTGGAACTGAAGGTTGAAGCTCAGCTTTATTCAGTTGAGGACAACACCAGGCAGGGGCAGACAGACACCTATAGTAGGCCGGAACAGCCAATTGCATTTTTAAAAATGGTAATTTGGAACAGAAGGTTGAAGCACAGCTTTATTCAGTTGCAGCTTCTTGGCAATAATATAAAGAAGACGAGACAGGACAACACTCGTTGGATGCCATATCTGTGTTTTCACTGGAAAAAAAACTGTCAGTTAACTACTTGTAGGAGAAAGGTTTTGTAGCTGGAGGCCACTTTTTGTATTGTACCAGTTTTTTGTTGTATGTTTGGAACTGAAGGTTGAAGCACAGCTTTATTCAGTTGAGGACAACACCAGGCAGGGGCAGACAGACACCTTTAGTAGGCCGGAACAGCCAATTGCATTTTTAAAAATGGTAATTTGGAACTGAAGGTTGAAGCTCAGCTTTATTCAGTTGAGGACAACACCAGGCAGGGGCAGACAGACACCTTTAGTAGGCCGGAACAGCCAATTGCATTTTTAAAAATGGTAATTTGGAACAGAAGGTAGAAGCACAGCTTTATTCAGTTGCAGCTTCTTGGCAATAATATAAAGAAGACGAGACAGGACAACACTCGTTGGATGCCATATCTGTGTTTTCACTGGAAAAAAAACTGTCAGTTAACTACTTGTAGGAGAAAGTTTTTGTAGCTGGAGGCCACTTTTTGTATTGTACCAGTTTTTTGTTGTATGTTTGGAACTGAAGGTTGAAGCACAGCTTTATTCAGTTGAGGACAACACCAGGCAGGGGCAGACAGACACCTTTAGTAGGCCGGAACAGCCAATTGCATTTTTAAAAATGGTAATTTGGAACTGAAGGTTGAAGCTCAGCTTTATTCAGTTGAGGACAACACCAGGCAGGGGCAGACAGACACCTATAGTAGGCCGGAACAGCCAATTGCATTATTAAAAATGGTAATTTGGAACAGAAGGTTGAAGCACAGCTTTATTCAGTTGCAGCTTCTTGGCAATAATATAAAGAAGACGAGACAGGACAACACTCGTTGGATGCCATATCTGTGTTTTCACTGGAAAAAAAACTGTCAGTTGACTACTTGTAGGAGAAAGTTTTTGTAGCTGGAGGCCACTTTTTGTATTGTACCAGTTTTTTGTTGTATGTTTGGAACTGAAGGTTGAAGCACAGCTTTATTCA
The DNA here is from genome assembly GCF_051348905.1 of Ranitomeya variabilis. NCBI lineage: Eukaryota > Metazoa > Chordata > Amphibia > Anura > Dendrobatidae > Ranitomeya > Ranitomeya variabilis. Next base: position 560,170,641 of record NC_135233.1, on the reverse strand, counting down.
GTTGAGGACAACACCAGGCAGGGGCAGACAGACACCTTTAGTAGGCCGGAACAGCCAATTGCATTTTTAAAAATGGTAATTTGGAACTGAAGGTTGAAGCTCAGCTTTATTCAGTTGAGGACAACACCAGGCAGGGGCAGACAGACACCTTTAGTAGGCCGGAACAGCCAATTGCATTTTTAAAAATGGTAATTTGGAACAGAAGGTTGAAGCACAGCTTTATTCAGTTGCAGCTTCTTGGCAATAATATAAAGAAGACGAGACAGGACAACACTCGTTGGATGCCATATCTGTGTTTTCACTGGAAAAAAAACTGTCATTTAACTACTTGTAGGAGAAACTTTTTGTAGCTGGAGGCCACTTTTTGTATTGTACCAGTTTTTTGTTGTATGTTTGGAACTGAAGGTTGAAGCACAGCTTTATTCAGTTGAGGACAACACCAGGCAGGGGCAGACAGACACCTTTAGTAGGCCGGAACAGCCAATTGCATTTTTAAAAATGGTAATTTGGAACTGAAGGTTGAAGCTCAGCTTTATTCAGTTGAGGACAACACCAGGCAGGGGCAGACAGACACCTTTAGTAGGCCGGAACAGCCAATTGCATTTTTAAAAATGGTAATTTGGAACAGAAGGTTGAAGCACAGCTTTATTCAGTTGCAGCTTCTTGGCAATAATATAAAGAAGACGAGAAAGGACAACACTCGTTGGATGCCATATCTGTGTTTTCACTGGAAAAAAAACTGTCAGTTAACTACTTGTAGGAGAAAGTTTTTGTAGCTGGAGGCCACTTTTTGTATTGTACCAGTTTTTTGTTGTATGTTTGGAACTGAAGGTTGAAGCACAGCTTTATTCAGTTGAGGACAACACCAGGCAGGGGCAGACAGACACCTTTAGTAGGCCGGAACAGCCAATTGCATTTTTAAAAATGGTAATTTGGAACTGAAGGTTGAAGCTCAGCTTTATTCAGTTGAGGACAACACCAGGCAGGGGCAGACAGACACCTTTAGTAGGCCGGAACAGCCAATTGCATTTTTAAAAATGGTAATTTGGAACAGAAGGTTGAAGCACAGCTTTATTCAGTTGCAGCTTCTTGGCAATAATATAAAGAAGACGAGACAGGACAACACTCGTTGGATGCCATATCTGTGTTTTCACTGGAAAAAAAACTGTCAGTTAACTACTTGTAGGAGAAAGTTTTTGTAGCTGGAGGCCACTTTTTGTATTATACCAGTTTTTTGTTGTATGTTTGGAACTGAAGGTTGAAGCTCAGCTTTATTCAGTTGAGGACAACACCAGGCAGGGGCAGACCCCTTTAGTAGGCCGGAACAGCCAATTGCATTTTTAAAAATGGTAATTTGGAACAGAAGGTTGAAGCACAGCTTTATTCAGTTGAGGACAACACCAGGCAGGGGCAGACAGACACCTTTAGTAGGCCGGAACAGCCAATTGCATTTTTAAAAATGGTAATTTGGAACTGAAGGTTGAAGCTCAGCTTTATTCAGTTGAGGACAACACCAGGCAGGGGCAGACAGACACCTTTAGTAGGCCGGAACAGCCAATTGCATTTTTAAAAATGGTAATTTGGAACAGAAGGTTGAAGCACAGCTTTATTCAGTTGCAGCTTCTTGGCAATAATATAAAGAAGACGAGACAGGACAACACTCGTTGGATGCCATATCTGTGTTTTCACTGGAAAAAAAACTGTCAGTTAACTACTTGTAGGAGAAAGTTTTTGTAGCTGGAGGCCACTTTTTGTATTGTACCAGTTTTTTGTTGTATGTTTGGAACTGAAGGTTGAAGCACAGCTTTATTCAGTTGAGGACAACACCAGGCAGGGGCAGGCAGACACCTTTAGTAGGCCGGAACAGCCAATTGCATTTTTAAAAATGGTAATTTGGAACAGAAGGTTGAAGCACAGCTTTATTCAGTTGCAGCTTCTTGGCAATAATATAAAGAAGACGAGACAGGACAACACTCGTTGGATGCCATATCTGTGTTTTCACTGGAAAAAAAACTGTCAGTTAACTACTTGTAGGAGAAAGTTTTTGTAGCTGGAGGCCACTTTTTGTATTGTACCAGTTTTTTGTTGTATGTTTGTAACTGAAGGTTGAAGCTCAGCTTTATTCAGTTGAGGACAACACCAGGCAGGGGCAGACCCCTTTAGTAGGCCGGAACAGCCAATTGCATTTTTAAAAATGGTAATTTGGAACTGAAGGTTGAAGCTCAGCTTTATTCAGTTGAGGACAACACCAGGCAGGGGCAGACAGACACCTTTAGTAGGCCGGAACAGCCAATTGCATTTTTAAAAATGGTAATTTGGAACAGAAGGTTGAAGCACAGCTTTATTCAGTTGCAGCTTCTTGGCAATAATATAAAGAAGACGAGACAGGACAACACTCGTTGGATGCCATATCTGTGTTTTCACTGGAAAAAAAACTGTCAGTTAACTACTTGTAGGAGAAAGTTTTTGTAGCTGGAGGCCACTTTTTGTATTGTACCAGTTTTTTGTTGTATGTTTGGAACTGAAGGTTGAAGCACAGCTTTATTCAGTTGAGGACAACACCAGGCAGGGGCAGACAGACACCTTTAGTAGGCCGGAACAGCCAATTGCATTTTTAAAAATGGTAATTTGGAACTGAAGGTTGAAGCTCAGCTTTATTCAGTTGAGGACAACACCAGGCAGGGGCAGACAGACACCTTTAGTAGGCCGGAACAGCCAATTGCATTTTTAAAAATGGTAATTTGGAACAGAAGGTTGAAGCACAGCTTTATTCAGTTGCAGCTTCTTGGCAATAATATAAAGAAGACGAGACAGGACAACACTCGTTGGATGCCATATCTGTGTTTTCACTGGAAAAAAAACTGTCAGTTAACTACTTGTAGGAGAAAGTTTTTGTAGCTGGAGGCCACTTTTTGTATTGTACCAGTTTTTTGTTGTATGTTTGGAACTGAAGGTTGAAGCACAGCTTTATTCAGTTGAGGACAACACCAGGCAGGGGCAGACAGACACCTTTAGTAGGCCGGAACAGCCAATTGCATTTTTAAAAATGGTAATTTGGAACTGAAGGTTGAAGCTCAGCTTTATTCAGTTGAGGACAACACCAGGCAGGGGCAGACAGACACCTATAGTAGGCCGGAACAGCCAATTGCATTATTAAAAATGGTAATTTGGAACAGAAGGTTGAAGCACAGCTTTATTCAGTTGCAGCTTCTTGGCAATAATATAAAGAAGACGAGACAGGACAACACTCGTTGGATGCCATATCTGCGTTTTCACTGGAAAAAAACCTGTCAGTTAACTACTTGTAGGAGAAAGTTTTTGTAGCTGGAGGCCACTTTTTGTATTGTACCAGTTTTTTGTTGTATGTTTGGAACTGAAGGTTGAAGCACAGCTTTATTCAGTTGAGGACAACACCAGGCAGGGGCAGACAGACACCTTTAGTAGGCCGGAACAGCCAATTGCATTTTTAAAAATGGTAATTTGGAACTGAAGGTTGAAGCTCAGCTTTATTCAGTTGAGGACAACACCAGGCAGGGGCAGACAGACACCTTTAGTAGGCCGGAACAGCCAATTGCATTTTTAAAAATGGTAATTTGGAACAGAAGGTTGAAGCACAGCTTTATTCAGTTGCAGCTTCTTGGCAATAATATAAAGAAGACGAGACAGGACAACACTCGTTGGATGCCATATCTGTGTTTTCACTGGAAAAAAAACTGTCAGTTAACTACTTGTAGGAGAAACTTTTTGTAGCTGGAGGCCACTTTTTGTATTGTACCAGTTTTTTGTTGTATGTTTGGAACTGAAGGTTGAAGCACAGCTTTATTCAGTTGAGGACAACACCAGGCAGGGGCAGACAGACACCTTTAGTAGGCCGGAACAGCCAATTGCATTTTTAAAAATGGTAATTTGGAACTGAAGGTTGAAGCTCAGCTTTATTCAGTTGAGGACAACACCAGGCAGGGGCAGACAGACACCTATAGTAGGCCGGAACAGCCAATTGCATTATTAAAAATGGTAATTTGGAACAGAAGGTTGAAGCACAGCTTTATTCAGTTGCAGCTTCTTGGCAATAATATAAAGAAGACGAGACAGGACAACACTCGTTGGATGCCATATCTGTGTTTTCACTGGAAAAAAAACTGTCAGTTAACTACTTGTAGGAGAAAGTTTTTGTAGCTGGAGGCCACTTTTTGTATTGTACCAGTTTTTTGTTGTATGTTTGGAACTGAAGGTTGAAGCACAGCTTTATTCAGTTGAGGACAACACCAGGCAGGGGCAGACAGACACCTTTAGTAGGCCGGAACAGCCAATTGCATTTTTAAAAATGGTAATTTGGAACTGAAGGTTGAAGCTCAGCTTTATTCAGTTGAGGACAACACCAGGCAGGGGCAGACAGACACCTTTAGTAGGCCGGAACAGCCAATTGCATTTTTAAAAATGGTAATTTGGAACAGAAGGTTGAAGCACAGCTTTATTCAGTTGCAGCTTCTTGGCAATAATATAAAGAAGACGAGAAAGGACAACACTCGTTGGATGCCATATCTGTGTTTTCACTGGAAAAAAAACTGTCAGTTAACTACTTGTAGGAGAAAGTTTTTGTAGCTGGAGGCCACTTTTTGTATTGTACCAGTTTTTTGTTGTATGTTTGGAACTGAAGGTTGAAGCACAGCTTTATTCAGTTGAGGACAACACCAGGCAGGGGCAGACAGACACCTTTAGTAGGCCGGAACAGCCAATTGCATTTTTAAAAATGGTAATTTGGAACTGAAGGTTGAAGCTCAGCTTTATTCAGTTGAGGACAACACCAGGCAGGGGCAGACAGACACCTTTAGTAGGCCGGAACAGCCAATTGCATTTTTAAAAATGGTAATTTGGAACAGAAGGTTGAAGCACAGCTTTATTCAGTTGCAGCTTCTTGGCAATAATATAAAGAAGACGAGACAGGACAACACTCGTTGGATGCCATATCTGTGTTTTCACTGGAAAAAAAACTGTCAGTTAACTACTTGTAGGAGAAAGTTTTTGTAGCTGGAGGCCACTTTTTGTATTGTACCAGTTTTTTGTTGTATGTTTGGAACTGAAGGTTGAAGCTCAGCGTTATTCAGTTGAGGACAACACCAGGCAGGGGCAGACCCCTTTAGTAGGCCGGAACAGCCAATTGCATTTTTAAAAATGGTAATTTGGAACAGAAGGTTGAAGCACAGCTTTATTCAGTTGAGGACAACACCAGGCAGGGGCAGACAGACACCTTTAGTAGGCCGGAACAGCCAATTGCATTTTTAAAAATGGTAATTTGGAACTGAAGGTTGAAGCTCAGCTTTATTCAGTTGAGGACAACACCAGGCAGGGGCAGACAGACACCTTTAGTAGGCCGGAACAGCCAATTGCATTTTTAAAAATGGTAATTTGGAACAGAAGGTTGAAGCACAGCTTTATTCAGTTGCAGCTTCTTGGCAATAATATAAAGAAGACGAGACAGGACAACACTCGTTGGATGCCATATCTGTGTTTTCACTGGAAAAAAAACTGTCAGTTAACTACTTGTAGGAGAAAGTTTTTGTAGCTGGAGGCCACTTTTTGTATTGTACCAGTTTTTTGTTGTATGTTTGGAACTGAAGGTTGAAGCACAGCTTTATTCAGTTGAGGACAACACCAGGCAGGGGCAGGCAGACACCTTTAGTAGGCCGGAACAGCCAATTGCATTTTTAAAAATGGTAATTTGGAACAGAAGGTTGAAGCACAGCTTTATTCAGTTGCAGCTTCTTGGCAATAATATAAAGAAGACGAGACAGGACAACACTCGTTGGATGCCATATCTGTGTTTTCACTGGAAAAAAAACTGTCAGTTAACTACTTGTAGGAGAAAGTTTTTGTAGCTGGAGGCCACTTTTTGTATTGTACCAGTTTTTTGTTGTATGTTTGTAACTGAAGGTTGAAGCTCAGCTTTATTCAGTTGAGGACAACACCAGGCAGGGGCAGACCCCTTTAGTAGGCCGGAACAGCCAATTGCATTTTTAAAAATGGTAATTTGGAACTGAAGGTTGAAGCTCAGCTTTATTCAGTTGAGGACAACACCAGGCAGGGGCAGACAGACACCTTTAGTAGGCCGGAACAGCCAATTGCATTTTTAAAAATGGTAATTTGGAACAGAAGGTTGAAGCACAGCTTTATTCAGTTGCAGCTTCTTGGCAATAATATAAAGAAGACGAGACAGGACAACACTCGTTGGATGCCATATCTGTGTTTTCACTGGAAAAAAAACTGTCAGTTAACTACTTGTAGGAGAAAGTTTTTGTAGCTGGAGGCCACTTTTTGTATTGTACCAGTTTTTTGTTGTATGTTTGGAACTGAAGGTTGAAGCACAGCTTTATTCAGTTGAGGACAACACCAGGCAGGGGCAGACAGACACCTTTAGTAGGCCGGAACAGCCAATTGCATTTTTAAAAATGGTAATTTGGAACTGAAGGTTGAAGCTCAGCTTTATTCAGTTGAGGACAACACCAGGCAGGGGCAGACAGACACCTTTAGTAGGCCGGAACAGCCAATTGCATTTTTAAAAATGGTAATTTGGAACAGAAGGTTGAAGCACAGCTTTATTCAGTTGCAGCTTCTTGGCAATAATATAAAGAAGACGAGACAGGACAACACTCGTTGGATGCCATATCTGTGTTTTCACTGGAAAAAAAACTGTCAGTTAACTACTTGTAGGAGAAAGTTTTTGTAGCTGGAGGCCACTTTTTGTATTGTACCAGTTTTTTGTTGTATGTTTGGAACTGAAGGTTGAAGCACAGCTTTATTCAGTTGAGGACAACACCAGGCAGGGGCAGACAGACACCTTTAGTAGGCCGGAACAGCCAATTGCATTTTTAAAAATGGTAATTTGGAACTGAAGGTTGAAGCTCAGCTTTATTCAGTTGAGGACAACACCAGGCAGGGGCAGACAGACACCTATAGTAGGCCGGAACAGCCAATTGCATTATTAAAAATGGTAATTTGGAACAGAAGGTTGAAGCACAGCTTTATTCAGTTGCAGCTTCTTGGCAATAATATAAAGAAGACGAGACAGGACAACACTCGTTGGATGCCATATCTGTGTTTTCACTGGAAAAAAACCTGTCAGTTAACTACTTGTAGGAGAAAGTTTTTGTAGCTGGAGGCCACTTTTTGTATTGTACCAGTTTTTTGTTGTATGTTTGGAACTGAAGGTTGAAGCACAGCTTTATTCAGTTGAGGACAACACCAGGCAGGGGCAGACAGACACCTTTAGTAGGCCGGAACAGCCAATTGCATTTTTAAAAATGGTAATTTGGAACTGAAGGTTGAAGCTCAGCTTTATTCAGTTGAGGACAACACCAGGCAGGGGCAGACAGACACCTTTAGTAGGCCGGAACAGCCAATTGCATTTTTAAAAATGGTAATTTGGAACAGAAGGTTGAAGCACAGCTTTATTCAGTTGCAGCTTCTTGGCAATAATATAAAGAAGACGAGACAGGACAACACTCGTTGGATGCCATATCTGTGTTTTCACTGGAAAAAAAACTGTCAGTTAACTACTTGTAGGAGAAACTTTTTGTAGCTGGAGGCCACTTTTTGTATTGTACCAGTTTTTTGTTGTATGTTTGGAACTGAAGGTTGAAGCACAGCTTTATTCAGTTGAGGACAACACCAGGCAGGGGCAGACAGACACCTTTAGTAGGCCGGAACAGCCAATTGCATTTTTAAAAATGGTAATTTGGAACTGAAGGTTGAAGCTCAGCTTTATTCAGTTGAGGACAACACCAGGCAGGGGCAGACAGACACCTATAGTAGGCCGGAACAGCCAATTGCATTATTAAAAATGGTAATTTGGAACAGAAGGTTGAAGCACAGCTTTATTCAGTTGCAGCTTCTTGGCAATAATATAAAGAAGACGAGACAGGACAACACTCGTTGGATGCCATATCTGTGTTTTCACTGGAAAAAAAAACTGTCAGTTAACTACTTGTAGGAGAAAGTTTTTGTAGCTGGAGGCCACTTTTTGTATTGTACCAGTTTTTTGTTGTATGTTTGGAACTGAAGGTTGAAGCACAGCTTTATTCAGTTGAGGACAACACCAGGCAGGGGCAGACAGACACCTTTAGTAGGCCGGAACAGCCAATTGCATTTTTAAAAATGGTAATTTGGAACTGAAGGTTGAAGCTCAGCTTTATTCAGTTGAGGACAACACCAGGCAGGGGCAGACAGACACCTTTAGTAGGCCGGAACAGCCAATTGCATTTTTAAAAATGGTAATTTGGAACAGAAGGTTGAAGCACAGCTTTATTCAGTTGCAGCTTCTTGGCAATAATATAAAGAAGACGAGAAAGGACAACACTCGTTGGATGCCATATCTGTGTTTTCACTGGAAAAAAAACTGTCAGTTAACTACTTGTAGGAGAAAGTTTTTGTAGCTGGAGGCCACTTTTTGTATTGTACCAGTTTTTTGTTGTATGTTTGGAACTGAAGGTTGAAGCACAGCTTTATTCAGTTGAGGACAACACCAGGCAGGGGCAGACAGACACCTTTAGTAGGCCGGAACAGCCAATTGCATTTTTAAAAATGGTAATTTGGAACTGAAGGTTGAAGCTCAGCTTTATTCAGTTGAGGACAACACCAGGCAGGGGCAGACAGACACCTTTAGTAGGCCGGAACAGCCAATTGCATTTTTAAAAATGGTAATTTGGAACAGAAGGTTGAAGCACAGCTTTATTCAGTTGCAGCTTCTTGGCAATAATATAAAGAAGACGAGACAGGACAACACTCGTTGGATGCCATATCTGTGTTTTCACTGGAAAAAAAACTGTCAGTTAACTACTTGTAGGAGAAAGTTTTTGTAGCTGGAGGCCACTTTTTGTATTGTACCAGTTTTTTGTTGTATGTTTGGAACTGAAGGTTGAAGCTCAGCGTTATTCAGTTGAGGACAACACCAGGCAGGGGCAGACCCCTTTAGTAGGCCGGAACAGCCAATTGCATTTTTAAAAATGGTAATTTGGAACAGAAGGTTGAAGCACAGCTTTATTCAGTTGAGGACAACACCAGGCAGGGGCAGACAGACACCTTTAGTAGGCCGGAACAGCCAATTGCATTTTTAAAAATGGTAATTTGGAACTGAAGGTTGAAGCTCAGCTTTATTCAGTTGAGGACAACACCAGGCAGGGGCAGACAGACACCTTTAGTAGGCCGGAACAGCCAATTGCATTTTTAAAAATGGTAATTTGGAACAGAAGGTTGAAGCACAGCTTTATTCAGTTGCAGCTTCTTGGCAATAATATAAAGAAGACGAGACAGGACAACACTCGTTGGATGCCATATCTGTGTTTTCACTGGAAAAAAAACTGTCAGTTAACTACTTGTAGGAGAAAGTTTTTGTAGCTGGAGGCCACTTTTTGTATTGTACCAGTTTTTTGTTGTATGTTTGGAACTGAAGGTTGAAGCACAGCTTTATTCAGTTGAGGACAACACCAGGCAGGGGCAGGCAGACACCTTTAGTAGGCCGGAACAGCCAATTGCATTTTTAAAAATGGTAATTTGGAACAGAAGGTTGAAGCACAGCTTTATTCAGTTGCAGCTTCTTGGCAATAATATAAAGAAGACGAGACAGGACAACACTCGTTGGATGCCATATCTGTGTTTTCACTGGAAAAAAAACTGTCAGTTAACTACTTGTAGGAGAAAGTTTTTGTAGCTGGAGGCCACTTTTTGTATTGTACCAGTTTTTTGTTGTATGTTTGTAACTGAAGGTTGAAGCTCAGCTTTATTCAGTTGAGGACAACAGCAGGCAGGGGCAGACCCCTTTAGTAGGCCGGAACAGCCAATTGCATTTTTAAAAATGGTAATTTGGAACAGAAGGTTGAAGCACAGCTTTATTCAGTTGAGGACAACACCAGGCAGGGGCAGACAGACACCTTTAGTAGGCCGGAACAGCCAATTGCATTTTTAAAAATGGTAATTTGGAACTGAAGGTTGAAGCTCAGCTTTATTCAGTTGAGGACAACACCAGGCAGGGGCAGACAGACACCTTTAGTAGGCCGGAACAGCCAATTGCATTTTTAAAAATGGTAATTTGGAACAGAAGGTTGAAGCACAGCTTTATTCAGTTGCAGCTTCTTGGCAATAATATAAAGAAGACGAGACAGGACAACACTCGTTGGATGCCATATCTGTGTTTTCACTGGAAAAAAAACTGTCAGTTAACTACTTGTAGGAGAAAGTTTTTGTAGCTGGAGGCCACTTTTTGTATTGTACCAGTTTTTTGTTGTATGTTTGGAACTGAAGGTTGAAGCACAGCTTTATTCAGTTGAGGACAACACCAGGCAGGGGCAGACAGACACCTTTAGTAGGCCGGAACAGCCAATTGCATTTTTAAAAATGGTAATTTGGAACTGAAGGTTGAAGCTCAGCTTTATTCAGTTGAGGACAACACCAGGCAGGGGCAGACAGACACCTTTAGTAGGCCGGAACAGCCAATTGCATTTTTAAAAATGGTAATTTGGAACAGAAGGTTGAAGCACAGCTTTATTCAGTTGCAGCTTCTTGGCAATAATATAAAGAAGACGAGACAGGACAACACTCGTTGGATGCCATATCTGTGTTTTCACTGGAAAAAAAACTGTCAGTTAACTACTTGTAGGAGAAAGTTTTTGTAGCTGGAGGCCACTTTTTGTATTGTACCAGTTTTTTGTTGTATGTTTGGAACTGAAGGTTGAAGCACAGCTTTATTCAGTTGAGGACAACACCAGGCAGGGGCAGGCAGACACCTTTAGTAGGCCGGAACAGCCAATTGCATTTTTAAAAATGGTAATTTGGAACAGAAGGTTGAAGCACAGCTTTATTCAGTTGCAGCTTCTTGGCAATAATATAAAGAAGACGAGACAGGACAACACTCGTTGGATGCCATATCTGTGTTTTCACTGGAAAAAAAACTGTCAGTTAACTACTTGTAGGAGAAAGTTTTTGTAGCTGGAGGCCACTTTTTGTATTGTACCAGTTTTTTGTTGTATGTTTGTAACTGAAGGTTGAAGCTCAGCTTTATTCAGTTGAGGACAACAGCAGGCAGGGGCAGACCCCTTTAGTAGGCCGGAACAGCCAATTGCATTTTTAAAAATGGTAATTTGGAACAGAAGGTTGAAGCACAGCTTTATTCAGTTGAGGACAACACCAGGCAGGGGCAGACAGACACCTTTAGTAGGCCGGAACAGCCAATTGCATTTTTAAAAATGGTAATTTGGAACTGAAGGTTGAAGCTCAGCTTTATTCAGTTGAGGACAACACCAGGCAGGGGCAGACAGACACCTTTAGTAGGCCGGAACAGCCAATTGCATTTTTAAAAATGGTAATTTGGAACAGAAGGTTGAAGCACAGCTTTATTCAGTTGCAGCTTCTTGGCAATAATATAAAGAAGACGAGACAGGACAACACTCGTTGGATGCCATATCTGTGTTTTCACTGGAAAAAAAACTGTCAGTTAACTACTTGTAGGAGAAAGTTTTTGTAGGTGGAGGCCACTTTTTGTATTGTACCAGTTTTTTGTTGTATGTTTGGAACTGAAGGTTGAAGCACAGCTTTATTCAGTTGAGGACAACACCAGGCAGGGGCAGACAGACACCTTTAGTAGGCCGGAACAGCCAATTGCATTTTTAAAAATGGTAATTTGGAACTGAAGGTTGAAGCTCAGCTTTATTCAGTTGAGGACAACACCAGGCAGGGGCAGACAGACACCTTTAGTAGGCCGGAACAGCCAATTGCATTTTTAAAAATGGTAATTTGGAACAGAAGGTTGAAGCACAGCTTTATTCAGTTGCAGCTTCTTGGCAATAATATAAAGAAGACGAGACAGGACAACACTCGTTGGATGCCATATCTGTGTTTTCACTGGAAAAAAAACTGTCAGTTAACTACTTGTAGGAGAAAGTTTTTGTAGCTGGAGGCCACTTTTTGTATTGTACCAGTTTTTTGTTGTATGTTTGGAACTGAAGGTTGAAGCACAGCTTTATTCAGTTGAGGACAACACCAGGCAGGGGCAGACAGACACCTTTAGTAGGCCGGAACAGCCAATTGCATTTTTAAAAATGGTAATTTGGAACAGAAGGTTGAAGCACAGCTTTATTCAGTTGCAGCTTCTTGGCAATAATATAAAGAAGACGAGACAGGACAACACTCGTTGGATGCCATATCTGTGTTTTCACTGGAAAAAAAACTGTCAGTTAACTACTTGTAGGAGAAAGTTTTTGTAGCTGGAGGCCACTTTTTGTATTGTACCAGTTTTTTGTTGTATGTTTGGAACTGAAGGTTGAAGCACAGCTTTATTCAGTTGAGGACAACACCAGGCAGGGGCAGACAGACACCTTTAGTAGGCCGGAACAGCCAATTGCATTTTTAAAAATGGTAATTTGGAACTGAAGGTTGAAGCTCAGCTTTATTCAGTTGAGGACAACACCAGGCAGGGGCAGACAGACACCTTTAGTAGGCCGGAACAGCCAATTGCATTTTTAAAAATGGTAATTTGGAACAGAAGGTTGAAGCACAGCTTTATTCAGTTGCAGCTTCTTGGCAATAATATAAAGAAGACGAGAAAGGACAACACTCGTTGGATGCCATATCTGTGTTTTCACTGGAAAAAAAACTGTCAGTTAACTACTTGTAGGAGAAAGTTTTTGTAGCTGGAGGCCACTTTTTGTATTGTACCAGTTTTTTGTTGTATGTTTGGAACTGAAGGTTGAAGCTCAGCTTTATTCAGTTGAGGACAACAGCAGGCAGGGGCAGACCCCTTTAGTAGGCCGGAACAGCCAATTGCATTTTTAAAAATGGTAATTTGGAACAGAAGGTTGAAGCACAGCTTTATTCAGTTGAGGACAACACCAGGCAGGGGCAGACAGACACCTTTAGTAGGCCGGAACAGCCAATTGCATTTTTAAAAATGGTAATTTGGAACTGAAGGTTGAAGCTCAGCTTTATTCAGTTGAGGACAACACCAGGCAGGGGCAGACAGACACCTTTAGTAGGCCGGAACAGCCAATTGCATTTTTAAAAATGGTAATTTGGAACAGAAGGTTGAAGCACAGCTTTATTCAGTTGCAGCTTCTTGGCAATAATATAAAGAAGACGAGACAGGACAACACTCGTTGGATGCCATATCTGTGTTTTCACTGGAAAAAAAACTGTCAGTTAACTACTTGTAGGAGAAAGTTTTTGTAGCTGGAGGCCACTTTTTGTATTGTACCAGTTTTTTGTTGTATGTTTGGAACTGAAGGTTGAAGCACAGCTTTATTCAGTTGAGGACAACACCAGGCAGGGGCAGACAGACACCTTTAGTAGGCCGGAACAGCCAATTGCATTTTTAAAAATGGTAATTTGGAACTGAAGGTTGAAGCTCAGCTTTATTCAGTTGAGGACAACACCAGGCAGGGGCAGACAGACACCTTTAGTAGGCCGGAACAGCCAATTGCATTTTTAAAAATGGTAATTTGGAACAGAAGGTTGAAGCACAGCTTTATTCAGTTGCAGCTTCTTGGCAATAATATAAAGAAGACGAGACAGGACAACACTCGTTGGATGCCATATCTGTGTTTTCACTGGAAAAAAAACTGTCAGTTAACTACTTGTAGGAGAAAGTTTTTGTAGCTGGAGGCCACTTTTTGTATTGTACCAGTTTTTTGTTGTATGTTTGGAACTGAAGGTTGAAGCACAGCTTTATTCAGTTGAGGACAACACCAGGCAGGGGCAGACAGACACCTTTAGTAGGCCGGAACAGCCAATTGCATTTTTAAAAATGGTAATTTGGAACAGAAGGTTGAAGCACAGCTTTATTCAGTTGAGGACAACACCAGGCAGGGGCAGACAGACACCTTTAGTAGGCCGGAACAGCCAATTGCATTTTTAAAAATGGTAATTTGGAACTGAAGGTTGAAGCTCAGCTTTATTCAGTTGAGGACAACACCAGGCAGGGGCAGACAGACACCTTTAGTAGGCCGGAACAGCCAATTGCATTTTTAAAAATGGTAATTTGGAACAGAAGGTTGAAGCACAGCTTTATTCAGTTGCAGCTTCTTGGCAATAATATAAAGAAGACGAGACAGGACAACACTCGTTGGATGCCATATCTGTGTTTTCACTGGAAAAAAAACTGTCAGTTAACTACTTGTAGGAGAAAGTTTTTGTAGCTGGAGGCCACTTTTTGTATTGTACCAGTTTTTTGTTGTATGTTTGGAACTGAAGGTTGAAGCACAGCTTTATTCAGTTGAGGACAACACCAGGCAGGGGCAGGCAGACACCTTTAGTAGGCCGGAACAGCCAATTGCATTTTTAAAAATGGTAATTTGGAACAGAAGGTTGAAGCACAGCTTTATTCAGTTGCAGCTTCTTGGCAATAATATAAAGAAGACGAGACAGGACAACACTCGTTGGATGCCATATCTGTGTTTTCACTGGAAAAAAAACTGTCAGTTAACTACTTGTAGGAGAAAGTTTTTGTAGCTGGAGGCCACTTTTTGTATTGTACCAGTTTTTTGTTGTATGTTTGTAACTGAAGGTTGAAGCTCAGCTTTATTCAGTTGAGGACAACAGCAGGCAGGGGCAGACCCCTTTAGTAGGCCGGAACAGCCAATTGCATTTTTAAAAATGGTAATTTGGAACAGAAGGTTGAAGCACAGCTTTATTCAGTTGAGGACAACACCAGGCAGGGGCAGACAGACACCTTTAGTAGGCCGGAACAGCCAATTGCATTTTTAAAAATGGTAATTTGGAACTGAAGGTTGAAGCTCAGCTTTATTCAGTTGAGGACAACACCAGGCAGGGGCAGACAGACACCTTTAGTAGGCCGGAACAGCCAATTGCATTTTTAAAAATGGTAATTTGGAACAGAAGGTTGAAGCACAGCTTTATTCAGTTGCAGCTTCTTGGCAATAATATAAAGAAGACGAGACAGGACAACACTCGTTGGATGCCATATCTGTGTTTTCACTGGAAAAAAAACTGTCAGTTAACTACTTGTAGGAGAAAGTTTTTGTAGCTGGAGGCCACTTTTTGTATTGTACCAGTTTTTTGTTGTATGTTTGGAACTGAAGGTTGAAGCACAGCTTTATTCAGTTGAGGACAACACCAGGCAGGGGCAGACAGACACCTTTAGTAGGCCGGAACAGCCAATTGCATTTTTAAAAATGGTAATTTGGAACTGAAGGTTGAAGCTCAGCTTTATTCAGTTGAGGACAACACCAGGCAGGGGCAGACAGACACCTTTAGTAGGCCGGAACAGCCAATTGCATTTTTAAAAATGGTAATTTGGAACAGAAGGTTGAAGCACAGCTTTATTCAGTTGCAGCTTCTTGGCAATAATATAAAGAAGACGAGACAGGACAACACTCGTTGGATGCCATATCTGTGTTTTCACTGGAAAAAAAACTGTCAGTTAACTACTTGTAGGAGAAAGTTTTTGTAGCTGGAGGCCACTTTTTGTATTGTACCAGTTTTTTGTTGTATGTTTGGAACTGAAGGTTGAAGCACAGCTTTATTCAGTTGAGGACAACACCAGGCAGGGGCAGGCAGACACCTTTAGTAGGCCGGAACAGCCAATTGCATTTTTAAAAATGGTAATTTGGAACAGAAGGTTGAAGCACAGCTTTATTCAGTTGCAGCTTCTTGGCAATAATATAAAGAAGACGAGACAGGACAACACTCGTTGGATGCCATATCTGTGTTTTCACTGGAAAAAAAACTGTCAGTTAACTACTTGTAGGAGAAAGTTTTTGTAGCTGGAGGCCACTTTTTGTATTGTACCAGTTTTTTGTTGTATGTTTGTAACTGAAGGTTGAAGCTCAGCTTTATTCAGTTGAGGACAACAGCAGGCAGGGGCAGACCCCTTTAGTAGGCCGGAACAGCCAATTGCATTTTTAAAAATGGTAATTTGGAACAGAAGGTTGAAGCACAGCTTTATTCAGTTGAGGACAACACCAGGCAGGGGCAGACAGACACCTTTAGTAGGCCGGAACAGCCAATTGCATTTTTAAAAATGGTAATTTGGAACTGAAGGTTGAAGCTCAGCTTTATTCAGTTGAGGACAACACCAGGCAGGGGCAGACAGACACCTTTAGTAGGCCGGAACAGCCAATTGCATTTTTAAAAATGGTAATTTGGAACAGAAGGTTGAAGCACAGCTTTATTCAGTTGCAGCTTCTTGGCAATAATATAAAGAAGACGAGACAGGACAACACTCGTTGGATGCCATATCTGTGTTTTCACTGGAAAAAAAACTGTCAGTTAACTACTTGTAGGAGAAAGTTTTTGTAGGTGGAGGCCACTTTTTGTATTGTACCAGTTTTTTGTTGTATGTTTGGAACTGAAGGTTGAAGCACAGCTTTATTCAGTTGAGGACAACACCAGGCAGGGGCAGACAGACACCTTTAGTAGGCCGGAACAGCCAATTGCATTTTTAAAAATGGTAATTTGGAACTGAAGGTTGAAGCTCAGCTTTATTCAGTTGAGGACAACACCAGGCAGGGGCAGACAGACACCTTTAGTAGGCCGGAACAGCCAATTGCATTTTTAAAAATGGTAATTTGGAACAGAAGGTTGAAGCACAGCTTTATTCAGTTGCAGCTTCTTGGCAATAATATAAAGAAGACGAGACAGGACAACACTCGTTGGATGCCATATCTGTGTTTTCACTGGAAAAAAAACTGTCAGTTAACTACTTGTAGGAGAAAGTTTTTGTAGCTGGAGGCCACTTTTTGTATTGTACCAGTTTTTTGTTGTATGTTTGGAACTGAAGGTTGAAGCACAGCTTTATTCAGTTGAGGACAACACCAGGCAGGGGCAGACAGACACCTTTAGTAGGCCGGAACAGCCAATTGCATTTTTAAAAATGGTAATTTGGAACAGAAGGTTGAAGCACAGCTTTATTCAGTTGCAGCTTCTTGGCAATAATATAAAGAAGACGAGACAGGACAACACTCGTTGGATGCCATATCTGTGTTTTCACTGGAAAAAAAACTGTCAGTTAACTACTTGTAGGAGAAAGTTTTTGTAGCTGGAGGCCACTTTTTGTATTGTACCAGTTTTTTGTTGTATGTTTGGAACTGAAGGTTGAAGCACAGCTTTATTCAGTTGAGGACAACACCAGGCAGGGGCAGACAGACACCTTTAGTAGGCCGGAACAGCCAATTGCATTTTTAAAAATGGTAATTTGGAACTGAAGGTTGAAGCTCAGCTTTATTCAGTTGAGGACAACACCAGGCAGGGGCAGACAGACACCTTTAGTAGGCCGGAACAGCCAATTGCATTTTTAAAAATGGTAATTTGGAACAGAAGGTTGAAGCACAGCTTTATTCAGTTGCAGCTTCTTGGCAATAATATAAAGAAGACGAGAAAGGACAACACTCGTTGGATGCCATATCTGTGTTTTCACTGGAAAAAAAACTGTCAGTTAACTACTTGTAGGAGAAAGTTTTTGTAGCTGGAGGCCACTTTTTGTATTGTACCAGTTTTTTGTTGTATGTTTGGAACTGAAGGTTGAAGCTCAGCTTTATTCAGTTGAGGACAACAGCAGGCAGGGGCAGACCCCTTTAGTAGGCCGGAACAGCCAATTGCATTTTTAAAAATGGTAATTTGGAACAGAAGGTTGAAGCACAGCTTTATTCAGTTGAGGACAACACCAGGCAGGGGCAGACAGACACCTTTAGTAGGCCGGAACAGCCAATTGCATTTTTAAAAATGGTAATTTGGAACTGAAGGTTGAAGCTCAGCTTTATTCAGTTGAGGACAACACCAGGCAGGGGCAGACAGACACCTTTAGTAGGCCGGAACAGCCAATTGCATTTTTAAAAATGGTAATTTGGAACAGAAGGTTGAAGCACAGCTTTATTCAGTTGCAGCTTCTTGGCAATAATATAAAGAAGACGAGACAGGACAACACTCGTTGGATGCCATATCTGTGTTTTCACTGGAAAAAAAACTGTCAGTTAACTACTTGTAGGAGAAAGTTTTTGTAGCTGGAGGCCACTTTTTGTATTGTACCAGTTTTTTGTTGTATGTTTGGAACTGAAGGTTGAAGCACAGCTTTATTCAGTTGAGGACAACACCAGGCAGGGGCAGACAGACACCTTTAGTAGGCCGGAACAGCCAATTGCATTTTTAAAAATGGTAATTTGGAACTGAAGGTTGAAGCTCAGCTTTATTCAGTTGAGGACAACACCAGGCAGGGGCAGACAGACACCTTTAGTAGGCCGGAACAGCCAATTGCATTTTTAAAAATGGTAATTTGGAACAGAAGGTTGAAGCACAGCTTTATTCAGTTGCAGCTTCTTGGCAATAATATAAAGAAGACGAGACAGGACAACACTCGTTGGATGCCATATCTGTGTTTTCACTGGAAAAAAAACTGTCAGTTAACTACTTGTAGGAGAAAGTTTTTGTAGCTGGAGGCCACTTTTTGTATTGTACCAGTTTTTTGTTGTATGTTTGGAACTGAAGGTTGAAGCACAGCTTTATTCAGTTGAGGACAACACCAGGCAGGGGCAGACAGACACCTTTAGTAGGCCGGAACAGCCAATTGCATTTTTAAAAATGGTAATTTGGAACAGAAGGTTGAAGCACAGCTTTATTCAGTTGCAGCTTCTTGGCAATAATATAAAGAAGACGAGACAGGACAACACTCGTTGGATGCCATATCTGTGTTTTCACTGGAAAAAAAACTGTCAGTTAACTACTTGTAGGAGAAAGTTTTTGTAGCTGGAGGCCACTTTTTGTATTGTACCAGTTTTTTGTTGTATGTTTGGAACTGAAGGTTGAAGCACAGCTTTATTCAGTTGAGGACAACACCAGGCAGGGGCAGACAGACACCTTTAGTAGGCCGGAACAGCCAATTGCATTTTTAAAAATGGTAATTTGGAACTGAAGGTTGAAGCTCAGCTTTATTCAGTTGAGGACAACACCAGGCAGGGGCAGACAGACACCTTTAGTAGGCCGGAACAGCCAATTGCATTTTTAAAAATGGTAATTTGGAACAGAAGGTTGAAGCACAGCTTTATTCAGTAGCAGCTTCTTGGCAATAATATAAAGAAGACGAGACAGGACAACACTCGTTGGATGCCATATCTGTGTTTTCACTGGAAAAAAACTGTCAGTTAACTACTTGTAGGAGAAAGTTTTTGTAGCTGGAGGCCACTTTTTGTACTGTACCAGTTTTTTGTTGTATATTTGGAACTGAACGTTGAAGCACAGCTTTATTCAGTTGAGGACAACACCAGGCAGGGGCAGACAGACACCTTTAGTAGGCCGGAACAGCCAATTGCATTTTTAAAAATGGTAATTTGGAACTGAAGGTTGAAGCACAGCTTTATTCAGTTGCAGCTTCTTGGCAATAATATAAAGAAGCCGAGACAGGACAACACTCGTTGGATGCCATATCTGTGTTTTCACTGGAAAAAAAACTGTCAGTTAACTACTTGTAGGAGAAAGTTTTTGTAGCTGGAGGCAACTTTTTGTATTGTACCAGTTTTTTGTTGTATGTTTGGAACTGAAGGTTGAAGCTCAGCTTTATTCAGTTGAGGACAACACCAGGCAGGGGCAGACCCCTTTAGTAGGCCGGAACAGCCAATTGCATTTTTAAAAATGCTAATTTGGAACAGAAGGTTGAAGCACAGCTTTATTCAGTTGAGGACAACACCAGGCAGGGGCAGACAGACACCTTTAGTAGGCCGGAACAGCCAATTGCATTTTTAAAAATGGTAATTTGGAACTGAAGGTTGAAGCTCAGCTTTATTCAGTTGAGGACAACACCAGGCAGGGGCAGACAGACACCTTTAGTAGGCCGGAACAGCCAATTGCATTTTTAAAAATGGTAATTTGGAACTGAAGGTTGAAGCACAGCTTTATTCAGTTGCAGCTTCTTGGCAATAATATAAAGAAGACGAGACAGGACAACACTCGTTGGATGCCATATCTGTGTTTTCACTGGAAAAAAACCTGTCAGTTAACTACTTGTAGGAGAAAGTTTTTGTAGCTGGAGGCCACTTTTTGTATTGTACCAGTTTTTTGTTGTATGTTTGGAACTGAAGGTTGAAGCTCAGCTTTATTCAGTTGAGGACAACACCAGGCAGGGGCAGACACCTTTAGAAAGACGGAGAAGCCAATTTTTTTAAAAACAGCAGTTAATCAGAGCCAGAAGGTAGAAGCTCAGCTTTATTCAGTTGAGGCCAACTTGAATTAGGGACTGCAGACAGACTTTGCAGGCTGTCCCCTGTGTGGACCATGCATCCAATACATTAACCCATTTAGCCACAAAGGACACGTAACCTTCCGTGGCCAGGCCTACAGGTCCATGTGTCTGTTGTCAGGTATACCTTTGGACTGACAAATTGACAGAATGCAAGGACAATGCGGTCTTTAACATGCAGGTGGAGGGGTGGGATGGCTTTTCTCGCAAAAGAATTGTCAACTGGGTAGCTCATAGCGTGGTATATCGTAGTTCATCCTGGCTTTATTAATATTAAATTAAATTAAAAAATAGGCTCTATGCACTTTATAATTGGTTCCAGGGGTACACGGGCAGCAGTGGTCTGGTCAGTGGAGGCCTAGTGGAAGGAGGGAGCGCAGAAAGGCTTCGAAGGCCTAACATAATTAAATTGGGCTGGCTGTAGGCACTTTATTATTAGTTACAGGGGTACACGGGCAGCAGTGGTCTGGTCAGTGGAGGCCTAGTGGAAGGAAGGACCGCAGACAGGCTTCAAAGGCCTAACATAATTTAATTGGGCTGGCTGTAGGCACTTTATTATTAGTTACAGGGGTACACGGGCAGCAGTGGTCTGGTCAGTGGAGGCCTAGTGGAAGGAGGGACCGCAGACAGGCTTCGAAGGCCTAATATAATTAAATTGGGCTGGCTGTAGGCACTTTATTATTAGTTACAGGGGTACACGGGCAGCAGTGGTCTGGTCAGTGGAGGCCTAGTGGAAGGAGGGAGCGCAGAAAGGCTTTGAAGGCCTAACATAATTAAATTGGGCTGGCTGTAGGCACTTTATTATTAGTTACAGGGGTACACGGGCAGCAGTGGTCTGGTCAGTGGAGGCCTAGTGGAAGGAGGGAGCGCAGAAAGGCTTCGAAGGCCTAACATAATTAAATTGGGCTGGCTGTAGGCACTTTATTATTAGTTACAGGGGTACACGGGCAGCAGTGGTCTGGTCAGTGGAGGCCTAGTGGAAGGAGGGACCGCAGACAGGCTTCGAAGGCCTAACATAATTAAATTGGGCTGGCTGTAGGCACTTTATTATTAGTTACAGGGGTACATGGGCAGCAGTGGTCTGGTCAGTGGAGGCCTAGTGGAAGGAGGGACCGCAGACAGGCTTCAAAGGCCTAACATAATTAAATTGGGCTGGCTGTAGGCACTTTATTATTAGTTACAGGGGTACACGGGCAGCAGTGGTCTGGTCAACGGAGGCCGATTGTAATGAGTGTCTGCCAGTTAGTAGTCCAAAACAACAACTAAATGTGAATGTCTCGCATTAAAACAAAACAAAAACACTAAAGGGTGCAATCATTAGGTTCAGGGGTGGGATCCTCTGCGTTGTTTCAGACCTACTAATTTTGCGCAAAGTATTTACTGTGGTAAATAGAGGACACTGCCCCTGACTATGTTAAGTACCATCATACATGTCAACACAATGGTATTGTCAGTGGCAGGTATGGAAGGATGTCAGCGCATAGACTTAACATTGGTGGAAGTGTGAGAGATAACTGTGGAAGTGGTAGAGCAATGTTTGACCTGGGGGTGGGTGAACTCTCTTGTGGCCGGCGTTACAGGCCCAAGGCCCCTCATGTTACAACAGTGTGTCTGACGTTGGGTGCGCACCACCACCGCCAGAGACACTTTATTGTACTATGAGGAACCCAGTAGCAATGCCGTCGACCAAAAGCGAGTACACCCACGTCTTCAGACAAACAGCAGTCTCACGGGTGCTTGCGCCAAGTCGCGATACCACGGCCCCGTGTGGGGAGTTTGGCCATTTAGGGAGGTGTAAACATGTCGTATGCTGGACAATCAGCTGCAGCAAATTAGACATTAGAAAAGTAATTCACAGTAGTCCACAGGCAAGAGCTTTTCATAGGAAAGCTAGGTGTCGGCCGGGCAAGGTGGGGCAAAAGATTTTGAAATCCAGTTGTGGTTCATTTTAATGAATGTTAGATCGTCAACATTTTGGGTAGCCAGACGAGTCCTTTTTTCGGTTAATATTGAACCTGCAGCACTGAATACTCTTTCTGATAGGACACTTGCTGCTGGGCAAGCAAGCTCCTGCAATGCATATTCTGCCAATTCTGGCCAGGTGTCTAATTTTGATGCCCAGTAATCAAATGGGAATGACGGTTGAGGGAGAACATCGATAAGGGATGAAAAATAGTTAGTAACCATACTGGGCAAATGTTGTCTCCTGTCACTTTCAATTGATGCAGCAGTACCTGTCCTGTCTGCGGTCATAGCAAAATCACTCCACAACCTGGTCAGAAAACCCCTCTGTCCAACGCCACTTCTGATGTGTGCACCCCTAACACTCCTAGTCTGTTACCCCCTTGAGCTCGTGTAAGAACGATCACGTGCGCTGTGTGCTGGGAATGCCTGAAGCAAACGGTCAACAAGAGTTGATTGTTTGGTTGCTAATATTAGTTCCAAGTTCTCATGTGGCATAATATTTTGCAATTTGCCTTTATAGCGTGGATCAAGGAGGCAGGCCAACCAGTAATCGTCATCGTTCATCATTTTCGTAATGTGTGTGTCCCTTTTTAGGATACGTAAGGCATAATCCGCCATGTGGGCCAAAGTTCCAGTTGTCAAATCTCCGGTTGTGATTGGGTGAGGGGCAGTTGCAGGCAAATCTACGTCACTTGTGTCCCTCAAAAAACCAGAACCCGGCCTTGACACGCAACCAATTTCCAGTGCCCCCGGGAAAGGTTCCGCATTAAAAATATACTCATCCCCATCATCCTCCTCGTCCTCCACCTCCTCTTCGCCCGCTACCTCGTCCTGTACACTGCCCTGACCAGACAATGGCTGACTGTCATCAAGGCTTTCCTCTTCCTCTGGTGCAGACGCCTGCTCCTTTATGTGCGTCAAACTTTGCATCAGCAGACGCATTAGGGGGATGCTCATGCTTATTACGGCGTTGTCTGCACTAACCAGCCATGTGCATTCCTCAAAACACTGAAGGACTTGACACATGTCTTGTATCTTCGACCACTGCACACCTGACAACTCCATGTCTGCCATCCTACTGCCTGCCCGTGTATGTGTATCCTCCCACAAAAACATAACAGCCCGCCTCTGTTGGCACAGTCTCTGAAGCATGTGCAGTGTTGAGTTCCACCTTGTTGCAACGTCTATGATTAGGCGATGCTGGGGAAGGTTCAAAGACCGCTGATAGGTCTGCATACGGCTGGCGTGTACAGGCGAACGTCGGATATGTGAGCAAAGTCCACGCACTTTGAGGAGCAGGTCGGAGAACCCAGGATAAGTTTTCAATAAGCACTGCACCACCAGGTTTAAGGTGTGAGCCAGGCAAGGAATGTGTTTCAGTTGGGAAAGGGAGATGGCAGCCATGAAATTCCTTCCGTTATCACTAACTACCTTGCCTGCCTCAAGATCTACTGTGCCCAGCCACGACTGCGTTTCTTGTTGCAAGAACTCGGACAGAACTTCCGCGGTGTGTCTGTTGTCGCCCAAACACTTCATAGCCAATACAGCCTGCTGATGCTTGCCAGTAGCTGGCCCATAATGGGACAACTGGTGTGCAACAGTGTCATCTGCCGATGGAGTGGTTGGCTGACTGCGGTCTGTGGAAGAGCTGTAGCTTCTGCAGGAGGACGAGGAGGAGGAGAAGGAGGGGGTGCGAACGCCTACAGCCAACTGTTTCCTAGACCGTGGGCTAGGCACAACTGTCCCTAAATTGATGTCCCCTGTGGACCCTGCATCCACCACATTCACCCAGTGTGCCGTGATGGACACATAACGTCCCTGGCCATGCCTACTGGTCCATGCATCTGTAGTCAGGTGCACCTTTGTACTCACAGATTGCCTGAGTGCATGGACGATGCGCTGTTTAACATGCTGGTGCAGGGCTGGGATGGCTTTTCTGGAAAAAAAGTGTCGACTGGGTAGCTCGTATCGTGGTTCAGCGTACTCCATCAGGGCTTTGAAAGCTTCGCTTTCAACTAACCGGTAGGGCATCATCTCTAACGAGATTAGTCTAGCTATTTGGGCGTTAAAACCCTGTGTACGCGGATGCGAGGATAAGTACTTCCTTTTTCTAACCAGAGTCTCATGTAGTGTGAGCTGAACTGGAGAGATGGAGATCGTGGAACTTGCGGGTGTGCCGGTGGACATGGCAGACTGAGAGACGGTTGGAGACGGTATTGTTTCCGCCGGTGCCCTAGATGCAATATTTCCGCCTACAAAACTGGTGATTCCCTGACCCTGACTGCTTTTGGCTGGCAAAGAAACCTGCACAGATACTGCCGGTGGTGCGGAAAATGGTGGCCTTACAGTGACGGAAGGGATGTTGCGTTGATGACTAGCTTCATTGGCCGAGGGTGCTACAACCTTAAGGGACGTTTGGTAGTTAGTCCAGGCTTGAAAATGCATGGTGGTTAAGTGTCTATGCATGCAGCTAGTATTGAGACTTTTCAGATTCTGACCTCTGCTTAAGCTAGTAGAACATTTTTGACAGATGACTTTGCGCTGATCAATTGGATGTTGTTTAAAAAAATGCCAGACTGCACTCTTCCTAGCATCGGATCCCTTTTCAGGGATTGCAGACTGAGCTTTAACCGGATGGCAACGCTGTGCTCCAACAGGTTTTGGCTTTGACACGCGTTTTGGGCCAGATAGGGGCCCGGCAGATGGAACCTGTTGCGATGTTGATGCCTGCTGCGGCCCCTCCTCCACCTCCGCTTCTGAACTACTGCTGCCTGCACCCTGTTGCCCCAATGGCTGCCAATCGGGGTCAACAACCGGGTCATCTATTACCTCCTCTTCGAGCTCGTGTGCAACTTCGTCTGTGTCACTGTGTCGGTCGGTGGTATAGCGTTCGTGGCGGGGCAACATAGTCTCATCAGGGTCTGATTGTGGATCAGTACCCTGAGAGGGCAATGTGGTGGTCTGAGTCAAAGGAGCAGCATAGTACTCTGGCTGTGGCTGTGCATCAGTGCACTCCATGTCAGAATCTACTTGTAATGGGCATGGCCTGTTAAGTGTTTCACTTTCTAAGCCAGGGACGGTATGTGTAAAGAGCTCCATGGAGTGACCCGTTGTGTCGCCTGCTGCATCCTTCTCTCTTGTTGTAGTTTTTGCTGAGGAGGACAAGGAAGCGACTTGTCCCTGACCGTGAACATCCACAAGCGACGCGCTGCTTTTACATTTACCAGTTTCAGAAGAGGAGGCAAAAGAGCTAGAGGCTGAGTCTGCAATGTAAGCCAAAACTTGCTGTTGCTGCTCCGGCTTTAAAAGCGTTTTTCCTACTCCCAGAAAAGAGAGCGTTCGAGGCCTTGTGTAGCCAGACGACGAAACTGGCTCCACAGCTCCAGACATAGGTTGAATATTTTTATCCCCACGACCACCTGATGCTCCACTACCACTACCATCATTACCAGCTGACAATGAACACCCACGGCCACGACCTCTTGCACCAGACTTCCTCATTGTTTTAAAAAATTAACCAAAGTAACTTTATTTGTTGCTGTCAAACAACTTACACGGTGAGCTATAACTTCAGTATGATTTCTATATCCCTTAACAGGTTGGTGAGACCACAAGGAAAATCAGGCACAATGTTACACACTCTGTTTTCTGTGGCACAAAATCACAGAGATGACACACACGCAGGACTGTCACTCAAGCACTAATGTCAATATTATTCTCCCACCTAATTTTTTTTTTTTTTTTTCTCAGGGAGACTTTAGAAACCAAATAAGATAAAATGTTTTTTTCAGGGACAATTTAGAAACCAAATACTAATAAAAAAAAAAAAAAAATAGCCTTTCTATGGCCCACAATTAGAGAGAGAGAGGTGGCACACCCAGGAGTCAAGACTGGCACACAAGCTGAAAGGGCAATATTACTCTCCCACTGTTTTTTTATGTATTTTTTTTTTTTTCACGGAGACTTTAGAAACCCAATAATATCCAAAAAAACAAAAAAATAAATAGGCTTTCTATGGCCCACAATTAGAGAGAGAGAGGTGGCACACCCAGGAGTCAAGACTGGCACACAAGCTGAAAGGGCAATATTACTCTCCCACTGTTTTTTTATGTATTTTTTTTTTTTCACGGAGACTTTAGAAACCCAATAATATTAAAAAAAACAAAAAAATAAATAGGCTTTGTATGGCCCACTGAATGAGAGATGGCACACACAGGAGTGGCACACAAGCCCTGACTGAGGCCAATATTTTTCTCCCACTGATTGATGTAGTGTTTTTGTGTTGAGGTAGATTTTAGAACACAAATCTAGGAAAAAAATAAATAGGCTTTCTATGGCCCACAATTAGAGAGAGAGAGGTGGCACACCCAGGAGTCAAGACTGGCACACAAGCTGAAAGGGCAATATTACTCTCCCACTGTTTTTTTTATGTTTTTTTTTTTTTTTTCACGGAGACTTTAGAAACCGAATAATATTAAAAAAAACAAAAAAATAAATAGGCTTTCTATGGCCCACAATTAGAGAGAGAGAGGTGGCACACCCAGGAGTCAAGACTGGCACACAAGCTGAAAGGGCAATATTACTCTCCCACTGTTTTTTTATGTATTTTTTTTTTCAGGGAGACTTTGGAAACCCAATAATATTAAAAAAAGCAAAAAAATAAATAGGCTTTCTATGGCCCACAATTAGAGAGAGAGAGGTGGCACACCCAGGAGTCAAGACTGGCACACAAGCTGAAAGGGCAATATTACTCTCCCACTGTTTTTTTATGTTTTTTTTTTTTTTTCACGGAGACTTTAGAAACTCAATAATATTAAAAAAAACAAAAAAATAAATAGGCTTTGTATGGGCCACTGAATGAGAGATGGCACACACAGGAGTGGCACACAAGCCCTGACTGAGGCCAATATTTTTCTCCCACTGATTGATGTAGTGTTTTTGTGTTGAGGTAGATTTTAGAACACAAATCTAGGAAAAAAATAAATAGGCTTTCTATGGCCCACAATTAGAGAGAGAGAGGTGGCACACCCAGGAGTCAAGACTGGCACACAAGCTGAAAGGGCAATATTACTCTCCCACTTTTTTTTATGTATTTTTTTTTTTCACGGAGACTTTAGAAACCCAATAATATTAAAAAAAACAAAAAAATAAATAGGCTTTCTATGGCCCACAATTAGAGAGAGAGAGGTGGCACACCCAGGAGTCAAGACTGGCACACAAGCTGAAAGGGCAATATTACTCTCCCACTGTTTTTTTATGTATTTTTTTTTTTTCACGGAGACTTTAGAAACCCAATAATATTAAAAAAAACAAAAAAATAAATAGGCTTTGTATGGCCCACTGAATGAGAGATGGCACACACAGGAGTGACACACAAGCCCTGACTGAGGCCAATATTTTTCTCCCACTGATTGATGTAGTGTTTTTGTGTTGAGGTAGATTTTAGAACACAAATCTAGGAAAAAAATAAATAGGCTTTCTATGGCCCACAATTAGAGAGAGAGAGGTGGCACACCCAGGAGTCAAGACTGGCACACAAGCTGAAAGGGCAATATTACTCTCCCACTGTTTTTTTATGTATTTTTTTTTTTCACGGAGACTTTAGAAACCCAATAATATTAAAAAAAACAAAAAAATAAATAGGCTTTCTATGGCCCACAATTAGAGAGAGAGAGGTGGCACACCCAGGAGTCAAGACTGGCACACAAGCTGAAAGGGCAATATCACTCTCCCACTGTTTTTTTATGTTTTTTTTTTTTTCAGGGAGACTTTAGAAATCAAATAATATTAAAAAAAGCAAAAAAATAAATAGGCTTTCTATGGCCCACAATTAGAGAGAGAGAGGTGGCACACCCAGGAGTCAAGACTGGCACACAAGCTGAAAGGGCAATATTACTCTCCCACTGTTTTTTTATGTATTTTTTTTTTTTCAGGGAGACTTTAAAAACCCAATAATATTAAAAAAAACAAAAAAATAAATAGGCTTTGTATGGGCCACTGAATGAGAGATGGCACACACAGGAGTGGCACACAAGCCCTGACTGAGGCCAATATTTTTCTCCCACTGATTGATGTAGTGTTTTTGTGTTGAGGTAGATTTTAGAACACAAATCTAGGAAAAAAATAAATAGGCTTTCTATGGCCCACAATTAGAGAGAGAGAGGTGGCACACCCAGGAGTCAAGACTGGCACACAAGCTGAAAGGGCAATATTACTCTCCCACTGTTTTTTTATGTATTTTTTTTTTTCAGGGAGACTTTAGAAACCAAATAATATTAAAAAAAGCAAAAAAATAAATAGGCTTTCTATGGCCCACAATTAGAGAGAGAGAGGTGGCACACCCAGGAGTCAAGACTGGCACACAAGCTGAAAGGGCAATATTACTCTCCCACAGTTTTTTTATGTATTTTTTTTTTTTCACGGAGACTTTAGAAACCCAATAATATTAAAAAAACAAAAAAATAAATAGGCTTTCTATGGCCCACAATTAGAGAGAGAGAGGTGGCACACCCAGGAGTCAAGACTGGCACACAAGCTGAAAGGGCAATATTACTCTCCCGCTGTTTTTTTATGTATTTTTTTTTTCAGGGAGACTTTAGAAACCCAATAATATTAAAAAAAGCAAAAAAATAAATAGG
Organism: Ranitomeya variabilis; assembly: GCF_051348905.1. Taxonomy (NCBI): domain Eukaryota; kingdom Metazoa; phylum Chordata; class Amphibia; order Anura; family Dendrobatidae; genus Ranitomeya; species Ranitomeya variabilis. The sequence goes on along the minus strand of NC_135233.1, from coordinate 560,141,814 downwards.
CTTTCTATGGCCCACAATTAGAGAGAGAGAGGTGGCACACCCAGGAGTCAAGACTGGCACACAAGCTGAAAGGGCAATATTACTCTCCCACTGTTTTTTTATGTATTTTTTTTTTCAGGGAGACTTTAGAAACCCAATAATATTAAAAAAAAACAAAAAAATAAATAGGCTTTGTATGGGCCACTGAATGAGAGATGGCACACACAGGAGTGGCACACAAGCCCTGACTGAGGCCAATATTTTTCTCCCACTGATTGATGTAGTGTTTTTGTGTTGAGGTAGATTTTAGAACACAAATCTAGGAAAAAAATAAATAGGCTTTCTATGGCCCACAATTAGAGAGAGAGAGGTGGCACACCCAGGAGTCAAGACTGGCACACAAGCTGAAAGGGCAATATTACTCTCCCACTGTTTTTTTATGTATTTTTTTTTTCAGGGAGACTTTAGAAACCAAATAATATTAAAAAAAAGCAAAAAAATAAATAGGCTTTCTATGGCCCACAATTAGAGAGAGAGAGGTGGCACACCCAGGAGTCAAGACTGGCACACAAGCTGAAAGGGCAGTATTACTCTCCCACTGTTTTTTTATGTATTTTTTTTTTTTTCAGGGAGACTTTAGAAACCCAATAATATTAAAAAAAACAAAAAAATAAATAGGCTTTGTATGGGCCACTGAATGAGAGATGGCACACACAGGAGTGGCACACAAGCCCTGACTGAGGCCAATATTTTTCTCCCACTGATTGATGTAGTGTTTTTGTGTTGAGGTAGATTTTAGAACACAAATCTAGGAAAAAAATAAATAGGCTTTCTATGGCCCACAATTAGAGAGAGAGAGGTGGCACACCCAGGAGTCAAGACTGGCACACAAGCTGAAAGGGCAATATTACTCTCCCACTGTTTTTTTATGTATTTTTTTTTTTCAGGGAGACTTTAGAAACCAAATAATATTAAAAAAAGCAAAAAAATAAATAGGCTTTCTATGGCCCACAATTAGAGAGAGAGAGGTGGCACACCCAGGAGTCAAGACTGGCACACAAGCTGAAAGGGCAATATTACTCTCCCACTGTTTTTTTATGTATTTTTTTTTTTTTCACGGAGACTTTAGAAACCCAATAATATTAAAAAAAACAAAAAAATAAATAGGCTTTGTATGGCCCACTGAATGAGAGATGGCACACACAGGAGTGGCACACAAGCCCTGACTGAGGCCAATATTTTTCTCCCACTGATTGATGTAGTGTTTTTGTGTTGAGGTAGATTTTAGAACACAAATCTAGGAAAAAAATAAATAGGCTTTCTATGGCCCACAATTAGAGAGAGAGAGGTGGCACACCCAGGAGTCAAGACTGGCACACAAGCTGAAAGGGCAATATTACTCTCCCACTGTTTTTTTATGTATTTTTTTTTTTTCAGGGAGACTTTAGAAACCAAATAATATTAAAAAAAACAAAAAAATAAATAGGCTTTCTATGGCCCACAATTAGAGAGAGAGAGGTGGCACACCCAGGAGTCAAGACTGGCACACATGCTGAAAGGGCAATATTACTCTCCCACTGTTTTTTTATGTATTTTTTTTTTTTTCACGGAGACTTTAGAAACCCAATAATATTAAAAAAAACAAAAAAATAAGTAGGCTTTGTATGGCCCACTGAATGAGAGATGGCACACACAGGAGTGGCACACAAGCCCTGACTGAGGCCAATATTTTTCTCCCACTGATTGATGTAGTGTTTTTGTGTTGAGGTAGATTTTAGAACACAAATCAAGGAAAAAAATAAATAGGCTTTCTATGGCCCACTCAGTGAGAGATGGCACACACAGGGATGGCACTGTAGTAGAAATGACAATCTTAATCTTCCACAAAAAAAAAACAAAAAAAAAAACAGGGACTGTCCTACAATTACTATCTCCCTGCAGTAATGTAAGCCAGGTATGGCAGGCAGCAATAGGAGTGGACTGATGCACAAATTAAATAAAAAGTGTGGACAAACAAAAAAGATAGCTGTGCAGAAAGGAAGGAACAAGAGGATATGTGCTTTGAAAAAAGCAGTTGGTTTCCACAGTGGCGTACACACAGCAATACAGCTATCACGGAGCCTTCTAGGGCAGCCCAATGAGCTACAGCGCTGAGGGAAAAAAAAAATAGCTTCCACTGTCCCTGCACACCGAAGGTGGTGTTGGACAGTGGAAATCGCTACAGCACAAGCGGTTTGGTGGTTAGTGGACCCTGCCTAACGCTATCCCTGCTTCTGACGAAGCGGCAGCAACCTCTCCCTAAGCTCAGATCAGCAGCAGTAAGATGGCGGTCGGCGGGAACGCCCCTTTATAGCCCCTGTGACGCCGCAGACAGCAAGCCAATCACTGCAATGCCCTTCTCTAAGATGGTGGGGACCAGGACCTATGTCATCACGCTGCCAACACTCTGCGTTCACCTTCATTGGCTGAGAAATGGCGCTTTTCGCGTCATTGAAACGCGACTTTGGCGCGAAAGTCGCGTACCGCATGGCCGACAAGCACAGGGGTCGGATCGGGTTTCATGAGACGCCGACTTAGCCAAAAGTCGGCGACTTTTGAAAATGAACGACCCGTTTCGCTCAACCCTAATCATCGGTCATCATTTTGATAATGCAGGGTTCCCTTTTTTAGGATATGCAAGGCATACTCAGCCATGTGGGCCAATGTTCCAGGTGTCAATTCACAGCTTGTGCTGGGTTGAGGAGCACTTTCTTGCAAATCAACATCACTTGTGTCCCGCAAAAACCCTGTACCTGAGCTTGTAACGCCACCAGTTTCTATTGCCCCCTGAGAAGCATCCTCCCATAAATATTCATCCCCATCCTCCTCCTCCTCTTTGTCTGCCACCTCGTCCAGGAGAGTTCCCGGAGCAGACAATGGCTGACTGTCATCAAGGCTTCCCTCCTCCTCGGCTGCAAACGCCTGCTCCTTAATTTGCATCAAACTTTGCATCAGCAGATGCATTAGTGGGATGCTCATGCTTATGATGGCGTCATCTGCAATTACCAGCCGTGTGCATTCCTCAAAACACTGAAGGACTTGCCAGAGGTCTTGTAGCTTCGACCACTGCACACCAGACAACTCCATGTCTGCCATCCAAGTGCCTGCCTGTGTATGTGTATCCTCCCACAAATTAATTACAGCACACCTCTGTTTGCACAGCCTCTGAACCATGTGCTTTGTGGAGATCCACCTTGTTGCAACATCGATTATTAGGTGTTGCTGGGGAAGATTCAGTGATCGCTGATGGTTCTGCATACAGCTGGAGTGTACGGTCTACCGGCGGATGTGCGAGCAAAGTCTTCGCACCTTCAGGAGCAGGGCTGGTAACCCCGGATAATTTTTGAGGAAGAACTGCACCACTAGGTTCAAGGTGTGAGCCAGGCAAGGTATGTGTTTCAGTTCTGAAAGGGCTATGGCAGCCATAAAATTCCTTCCATTATCACTGACTACCTTGCCTGCCTCAAAAAGTACACTGCCCAGCCATGACTGAGTTTGTTGCTGCAAGTACTTGGCCATTACTTCCATGGTGTGTCTGTTGTCGCCCAAGCACTTCATTTGTAACACAGCCTGCTGACGCTTACCACTAGCTGTTCCATAATTGGACACCTCGTGTGCAACACTGGCAGCTGCAGATGGAGTGGTCGTGCGACTGCGCTGTGTGGACGATCTTTCGCTTATGGAGGAGGAGGAGGAGGTGGGGTGGCGAACGCCTACAGCCAACTGTCTCCTAGACCGTGGCTAGGCAGAACTGTCCCACTATGGCTGTCCCCAGTGGACCCTGCATCCACCACATTAACCCAGTGCGCCGTGATGGACACGTAACGTCTCTGGCCATGCCAACTGGTCCATGCATCTGTTGTGAGGTGCACCTTTCCACTGACTGCCTCAGTGCATGAACAATGCGGTCTTTGACATGCTGTTGGAGGGCTGGGATGGCTTTTCTTGCAAAGAAGTGCCAACTGGGTAGGTCATAGCATGGTACTGCGTAGGCCATCAGGTCTTTGAAAGCTTAGCTTTCAACCAACCAGTAGTGCATCATCTCTAACAAGATTAGTATAGCAATGTGGACATTCAAACCCTGTGTTCGCGGATAAGAGGATGAGTACTTTCTTTTCCTAATGAGAGTCTCTTGTAGGGTGAGCTAGACTGGAGAGCTGCATATGGTGGAAGTAGCGGTGTTGGTGGTGGACATGGTGGATTGAGAGAGGGTTGGTGATGGTATTCTTGATGTTGGCCTACATACAGTGTTTCCTACCAATAACCTTGTGATTCCCTGACTGCTTTGGCCTTGCGACGATACCTCCACATTTGCTGCTGGTGGTGTCCTAACCGGTGGGCTTACAGTGAGGGAAGCAATGTAGCATTACTGACTACCTTCATTCTGATCAGGTGCACCAATGGTGCGTGACGTTTGGTAGTTAGTTCAGGCTGGCAAGTACATGCTGGTTAAATGTCTAAGCATGCACGTTGTATTTAAATTTTGAAGATTTTTCCCACTGCTAATGGTTTTTGAGCATTTCTTACAGATAACTTTTGACTGATCATTCGGATCTTGGTTAAAAAATTGCCACACTAGACTCTTCCTACTATGGAATACCTTTTCAGGCATTGCACGCTGTGTTACTTTCACTGGAGGGCCACGCTGTCCTAAAACTGTTTATGTTTTTGACACACGTTTTTGTTGCGATGTAGATGGCTGCTGTGTATCATCCTCCTCTGCTTCTGAGCTACTGGCAGCGGCACCCTCTTCCCCCAATGGCTGCCAATCTGGGTCAACAACTGGGTCATCTATCACCTCCTCTTCAATGTCATGTGCACCTTCCTCTGTGTCACCGGCAAGGTGCTATAGCATTTGGGACGGGGCACCATAGTCTCATCAGGGTCAGATTCTGGCTCAGTACACTGCGAGGGCAAAGTAGTGATCTGAGTCAATGGAACAGCATAATAATCTAGCTGTGGTTGTGCATCAGTGCACTCCATGTCCGATTCATCTTGTAATGGGCAGTTAACAATTTCCATTTCTAACCCAGGCACGGTATGTGTAATGAGCTCCATGGAGTAACGTGTAGTGTCGCCTGATGCATCCTTCACTTTTGGTTTGGGTAAAGGACACAAGGAAACGTCTTGTTCCTGACCGGGAGCATCCACTGACGACTCTCTGCTTTTATATTTGGAACTTTCTGAAGAGGAGGAGAATGAGCTAGAGGTTGAGTCAGCAAGGAAAGCCAAAACTTTTTCCTGCTGCTCCGGCTTTAAAGGGCCACTGTCACCCCCTCCAGCCATTATAAACTAAAAGAGCCACCTTGTGCAGCAGTAATGCTGCAGTCTTATAAGGTGGCTCTTTTAGTTTTTGATTCAGTTATTCCCTCAATAAAGCGTTTTAAAATTTGCCCTAATTACCTGTCTGCAGACCTGGAGGTGGTCCGAAGCCTCCTCTGTGAATCTCCCAACGGCCGTCACTCTTCTCTTCTGGGGATGTGGTCGCCGCCCCCTTCGCGCTGTTTCTTCTAAAATCCGGCGCCTGCGCTGTGCGTGCCTGCCTGGGGCAGGCGCAGTCTTCATTGTCAGAGTTCGCATCTCGGCTTCAGGAAAATGGCCGCCGCGATCTCCATCTGTGCACGCGTGGCATCCCGCGGCCATTTTCCTGAAGCCCCCGGGCAGCAGAGCGCTCCATCTGCGTACGCGCGGCCACAGGAAGATGGCCGCCCCCACCGATCACCAGGGGAATAGCGCAGATCGCGCTCTTTTCCCTCCCCTGTACAGTGGATTCGGGACTTGGGCATGCACAAACCACTACGCCACCAACGGAAAAATAAGCAAGATCTGGGGGAAGAAAAAGCGATGTCACCACGCCCATCCGACCAGACCAGCCTGATTGACAGGCAAAAACGGCTACTTTGGTAACGTATTTTGGCAGCATAGGTGGGGAATCAGGGTCCACAAAATACACTATTGTAATGCACAGCTCAGGCCCTATTTAACAGTATTTTTATCTCATACGGAAAAAACGGGGTGACAGGATCCCTTTAATTGTGGCAGCCAGCCAGCAACTATGGTGAGGTAAAAACATCCCATGACTGTACACAGAGCCCTCCCTCTTGTTGCCTTTCCACAACACAGGTTATAAGAGGAAGCCTGCAGATTCTAGTGGGGAGTCTGAAGGACCTGTGATGATATCAAGAAGAGGGAGGGCTCTGTGCTGCCATGTGATGCTCCAGCCCGCCCACTTCTGACATCACACAGGTCCTCCTTGTGCACCACAGCAGACAGCACTCAGCGTCCAGCCCAGGCAGGTATGCAGCGATGTCCTGGCCCCTGCTGCTGCTGCCTCCTCCTCCCCCGGACCTCCCCAGCTGCTGCAGGAATCAGCGTTGGGGAATCCATTTGTGTCCCTGCTTAAGTGCAGTATTCATTTGCTGCTCCCGGCTCACAGCTCAGCTGATAGGTGGGCGGGGAAGCATCTAATGGATATTCAGTGCACTTAATCATCAGGACAATGTGGTTTCCCCAGCGCTGATTCCCGGCAGCGGGGACATTTTTCTGCCTCCTGAAGTGGGATAACAGTGTGATCCCACTCGCTGCTGCCCCCCTCCCCAAATGCTACATCCCTACCATAAGACGCACCCACACTTTCCTCCCAAATTTGGAGGAAAAAAAGTGTGTCTTATGGTCAGAAAAATACGGTAACTGTGCAGAAAGGAGAAACAGGATTTTTGCTTTTAACCCCTTCCCGACCTTTGACGCATACGCTGCGTCATGAAAGTCGGTGCCAATCCGACCTGTGACGCAGCGTATGCATCATGGAATGATCGTGTCCCTGCAGATCGGGTGAAAGGGTTAACTCCAATTTCACCTGATCTGCAGGGACAGGGGGAGTGGTACTTCAGCCCAGGGGGGGTGGCTTCACCCCACCGTGGCTACGATCGCTCTGATTGGCTGTTGAAAGTGAAACTGCCAATCAGAGCGATTTGTAATATTTCACCTAAAAAACTGGTGAAATATTACAATCCAGCCATGGCTGATGCTGCAATATCATCGGCCATGGCTGGAAATACTGAAGTGACCCCCCCCACCCCACCGATCGCCCCCCCAAGCCACCGATCTGTCCCGTAGTCCCCTCCGTCCTGCTGTCCGCTACCCCCGTGCTCCTATGTCACCCCCCCGTGCTCCGACGCCCCCCCGTGCCCCGATCTCCCCCCCTTATACTTACCGAGGCTCCCGGTGTTGGTCCGTCTTCTCCATGGGCGCCGCCATCTTCCAAAATGACGGGCGCATGCTCAGTGCGCCCGCCGAATCTGCCGTTCGGCAGATTCGTTACAAGTACATTTTGATCGCTGTGGTAGGTTCTATCACAGCGATCAAAATAAAAAAATAATAAATAACCCCCCCCTTTATCACCCCCATAGGTAGGGACAATAATAAAATAAAGAAATTATTTTTTTTTCTTTTTCCACTAGGGTTAGGGTTAGAACTAGGGTTAGAACTAGGGGTGGGGTTAGGGTTAGGGGTAGGGTTAGGGTTAAGGGTAGGGTTAGGGTTAGGGGTAGGGTTAGGGTTATGGCATGTGCACACAGTGCGGATTTGGCTGCGGATCCGCAGCGGATTGGCCGTGGATCCGCAGCGGATTGGCCGTGGATCCGCAGGGGATTGGCCGCGGATCCGCAGCGGATTGGCCGCGGATCCGCAGCGGATTGGCCGCAGATCCGCAGCGGATTGGCAGCTGCAAATTCGTAGCAGTTTTCCATCAGGTTTACAGTACCATGTACACCTATGGAAAACCAAATCCGCTGTGCCCATGGTGCGGAAAATTCCATGCAGAAACGCTGCATTGTATTTTCCGCAGCATGTCAATTCTTTGTGCGGATTCCGCAGCATTTTACACCTGTTCCTCAATAGGAATCCGCAGGTGAAATCCGCACAAAAAAACACTGGAAATCTGCTGTAAATCCACAGGTAAAACCCAGTGCCTTTTACCTGCAGATTTTTCAAAAATCGTGCGGAAGAATCTCACACGAATCCGCAACGTGGGCACATAGCCTTAGGGTTAGGGTTGGAATTAGAGTTAGGGTTGGAATTAGGGCTAGGGTTGGAAATAGGGTTAAGATTAGGCTTGTGGTTAGGGTTACGGATAGGGATAGGGGTGTGTTGGGGTTACAGTTGTGGTTAGGGTTCGGATTAGGGTTAGGGTTGGGATTAGGTTTAGGATTAGGGTTAGGGTTGGAATTAGGGTTACGGGTGTGTTGGGGTTAGGGTTGTGGTTAGGGGTGTGTTGGGGTTAGGGTTGTGATTAGGTTTATGGCTACAGTTGGGATTAGGATTAGGGGTGTGTTGGGGTTAGTGTTGAAGTTAGAATTGAGGGGTTTCCACTGTTTAGGCACATCAGGGGTCTCCAAACGCAACATGGCGCCACCATTGATTCCAGCCAATCTTGCGTTCAAAAAGTCAAATGGTGCTCCTTCCCTTCCAAGCCCCGACGTGCGCCCAAACAGTGGTTTACCCCCACATTTGGGGTACCAGCGTACTCAGGACAAACTGGGCAACAACTCTTGGGGTCCAATTTCTCCTGTTACCCTTGCAAAAATAAAAAATTACTTGCTAAAACATAATTTTTGAGGAAAGAACAATTATTTTTTTATTTTCACGGCTCTGCGTTATAAACTTCTGTGAAGCACTTGGGGGTTGAAAGTGCTCACCACACATCTAGATAAGTTCCTTCGGGGGTCTAGTTTCCAAAATGGGGTCACTTGTGGGGTGTTTCTACTGTTTAGGCACATCAGGGGCTCTGCAAATGCAATGTGACGCCCGCAGACCATTCCATCAAAGTCTGCATTTCAAATGTCACTACTTCCCTTCCGAGCCCTGACGTGTGCCCAAACAGTGGTTTACCCCCACATATGGGGTACCAGCATACTCGGGACAAACTGGGCAACAACCATTGTGGTCCAATTTCTTCTTCTACCCTTGTGAAAATAAAAAATTGCTTGCTAAAACATCTTTTTTGAGGAAAGAAAAATGATTTTTTATTTTCATGGCTCTGCGTTGTAAACTTCTGTGAAGCACTTGGGGGTTGAACGTGCTCACCACACATCTAGATAAGTTCCTTGGTGGGTCTACTTTCTAAAATGGGGTCACTTGTGGGGGGGTTTCTACTGTTTAGGCATATCAGGGGCTCTGCAAACGTAACATGATGCCCGCAGACCATTCCATCAAAGTCTGCATTCCAAAACGTCACTACTTCCCTTCCGAGCCCCGGCATGTGCCCAAACAGTGGTTTACCCCCACATATGGGGTATCAGCGTACTCAGGAGAAACTGGACAACAACTTTTGGGGTCCAATTTCTCCTGTTACCCTTGCAAAAATAAAAAATTCTGGGCTAAAAAAATATTTTTGAGGAAAGGAAACACATTTATTATTTTCAAGGCTCTGCGTTATAAACTTCTGTGAAGCACTTGGGGGTTCAAAGTGCTCACCACACATCTAGATAAGTTCCCTTGGGGGTCTAGTTTCCAAAATGGAGTCACTTGTGGGGAGTTCCTACTGTTTAGGCACATCAGGGGCTCTGCAAACGCAACCTGATGCCCGCAGAGCATTCCATCAAAGTCTGCATTTCAAAACGTCACTACTTCCCTTCCAAACCTAGACGTGTGCCAAAACAGTGGTTTACCCCCACATATAGGGTATCAGCGTACTCAGGAGAAACTGGAAAACAACTTTTGGGGTCCAATTTCTCCTGGTACCCTTGGGAAAATAAAAAATTGAGGGCTAAAAAATCATTTTTGAGAAAAGAAAAATTATTTTTTATTTTCATGGCTCTGCGTTATAAACTTCTGTGAAGCACTTGGGGGTTCAAAGTGCTCACCACACATCTAGATTAGTTCCTTGGGAGGTCTAGTTTCCAAAATGGGGTCACTTGTGCAGGAGCTCCAATGTTTAGGCACACAGGGGCTCTCCAAACGCGACATGGTGTCCGCTAATGATTGGAGCTAATTTTCCATTCAAAAAGCCAAATGGCATGCCTTCCCTTCCGAGCCCTGCCGTGCGCCCAAACAGTGGTTTACCCCCACATATGGGGTATCATCGTACTCAGGAGAAATTTCCCAACAAATTTTAGGATCCATTTTATCCTGTTGCCCATGTGAAAATGAAAAAATTGAGGCTAAAAGAAATTTTGTGTGAAAAAAAGTACTTTTTCATTTTTACGGATCAATTTCTGAAGCACCTGAGGGTTTAAAGTGCTCACTATGCTTCTAGATAAGTTCCTTGGGGGGTCTAGTTTCCAAAATGGGGTCATTTGTGGGGGAGCTCCAATGTTTAGGCACATAGGGGCTCTCCAAACGTGACATGGTGTCCGCTAGCGATGGAGATAATTTTTCATTCAAAAAGTCAAATGGCGCTCCTTCCCTTCCGAGCCTTACCATGTGCCCAAACAGTGGTTTACCCCCACATGTGAGGTATCGGTGTACTCAGGAGAAATTGTCCAACAAATTTTAGGATCCATTTTATCCTGTTGCCCATGTGAAAATGAAAAAATTGAGGCTAAATTAATTTTTTTGTGAAAAAAAAGTACTGTTTCATTTTTACGGATCAATTTGTGAAGCACCTGGGGGTTTAAAGTGCTCACTATGCTTCTAGATAAGTTCCTTGGGGGGTCTATTTTCCAAAATGGGGTCACTTGTGGGGGAGCTCCAATGTTTAGGCACACGGGGTTCTCCAAACGCGACATGGTGTCCGCTAAAGATTGGAGCCAATTTTTCATTGAAAAAGTCAAATGGCGCTCCTTCCCTTCCAAGCCCTGCCGTGCGCCCAAACAGTGGTTTACCCCCACATATGAGGTATCAGCGTACTCAGGACAAATTGGACAATAACGTTCTTGGTCCAGTTTCTCCTTTTACCCTTGGGAAAATAAAAACATTTTCACAAAAAGATCATTTTTGTGACTAAAAAGTTAAATGTTCATTTTTTACTTCCATGTTGCTTCTGCTGCTGTGAAACACCTGAAGGGTTAATAAACTTCTTGAATGTGGTTTTGAGCACCTTGAAGGGTGCAGTTTTTAGAATGGTGTCACTTTTGGGTATTTTCAGCCGTATAGAACCCTCAAACTGACTTCAAATGTGAGGTGGTCTCTAAAAAAAATGGTTTTGTAAATTTTGTTGTAAAAATGAGAAATCACTGGTCAAAGCAGTTGGTTTGCACAGCAGCGTGCAAACAGCAATGCAGCTAACAGGGAGCCTTATAAGGCAGCCTAATAAGCTACAGAGCTGATGCACAAAAATATACCCTCCACTGTCCCTGCAAAAAAATGGTGGTGTTGGACTGTGGAAATCGCTACAGCACAAGCTTTTTGGGGGTTAATCTTCCCTCCCTAACTATATCCGTTCTTCTGATGAAGCTGCAGCAACCTCTCCCTATGCTAAGATCGGCAGAAGTAAGATGGCGGTCGGCGTGCATGCCCCTTTATACCCCCAGTGACGCCGCAGAAAGCAAGCCAATCACTGTCATGCCCTTCTCTAAGATGGTGGAGATCGAGACCTATGTCATCACGCTGCCCACACTCTGCGTCCTCCTCCATTGGCTGAAAAATGGCGCTGAATGCGTCATATGAAACACGACTTTGGAGCGAAGATCGCCGACCTCATGGCCGATCCCTCACAAGGATCGGATCGGGTTTCATGAAACCCGACTTTGCCGAAAGTGGGCGATTTTTTAATTTGTTCGATCCATTTCACTCAACCCTACTCACCACTCCTGCCTTGGAGATCTTGTCATGCCCCACAGCCAGCGTTCTCTCTGAACGTGTGTTTAATGCTGCTGGTGGTGTGCTGAAAGATAAGCGCACGCGGCTGTCCAGTGACAATTTAGACAGACTATCGTTCATCAAGATGAGCAAATCCTGGATCCGTAAGGACTTTTCTACCCCTGTGTCATCCTGGGGAGGCTAAAAGCTTGATGACTTTTGAAAATCACTTCACCAACCATTTTAAAAAAACTCTGGAGAAATTGATGCCACTTAAGTGGTGTCTGTGGCCGAATTTTTGGAAAAAATGGAGACTCTTATTGGAGTCCCCTTGCTGTGTTTTACATGACATTGCCATCGTCAATTCCAGGTCGGTGGGGTCATCTGCAGAGTTGTTTACTCATACTATGGCCTGGGATTCAGAGGTCTGCTCCAAAGCTTCAGTGTCTGCTAGTCAGCAGAGTAGCCCACCCATGAAGCAAGCTACACCACCTGTTTATCTAAGTACTAAGTTTTAAATGCATCTAGCCCAGGCAATACTTTGGGCCTAGTAGCAATTTCTGCTACTCTGCAGAGTACCCCACCCATGAAGCAAGCTACACCGCCTGTTTATCTAATTACTAATTTTTAACTGCATCTAGCCCAGGAAATCCTATTGGGCCTAGCAGCATTTTGTGCTACTCAGCAGAGTACACCACCCATGAAGCAAGCTACACCACCTGTTTATCTAAGTACTAATTTTTAACTGCATCTAGCCCAGAAAATCCTTTTGGGCCTAGTAGCATTTTGTGCTACTCAGCAGAGTGCCCCACCCATGAAGCAAGCTACAACGCCTGTTTATCTAATTACTAATTTTTAACTGCATCTAGCCCAGGAAATCCTTTTGGGCCTAGTAACATTTTTTGCCACTCAGCAGAGTACCCCACCCATGAAGCAAGCTACACCACCTGTTTATCTAATTACTAATTTTTAACTGCATCTAGCCCAGGAAATCCTTTTGGGCCTAGCAGCATTTTGTGCTACTCAGCAGAGTACACCACCCATGAAGCAAGCTACACCGCCTGTTTATCCAAGTACTAATTTTTAACTGCATCTAGCCCAGGAAATCCTTTTGGGCCTAGTAGAATTTTGTGCCACTCAGCAGAGTACCCCACCCATGAAGCAAGCTAAACCGCCTGCTTACCTAAGTACTAATTTTTAACTGTATCTAGCCCAGGAAATCCATTTGGGCCTAGTAGCATTTTGTGCTACTCAGAGTACCCCACCCATGAAGCAAGCTACACCACCTGTTTATCTAATTACTAATTTTTATCTGCATCTAGCCCAGGCAATACTTTTGGCCTAGTAGCAATTTCTGCTACTCAGCAGAGTACCCCACCCATGAAGCAAGCTACACCGCCTTCTTTCTTTCTCAATCTAACCCCTCGGCTCTGGGGTGTCTGCTCTCCTTCCAGCTCTCTCCTTCTCACAGGTGGACTACCGCGTGTATTCACACTGTGGCGAATCATTTGGGCCCAGGCATAAGAAGTCGTCGAGGTAATGGATAATATGTGCCCCCTTAGAAACGTCCATGATGACCCATTCGAGAAAGCAACTAAACGCCTCAAATAGTGAGCAGGATATGGAGCACCCCATGGGCAAACAGCGATCCATGTAGTATGCTATGTTGTATGACCTGCCGCCATTCTGCCTAAAGATATTTCTTTTTTACATTTTTTGTCATGACGCTGGTAGGGTAATTTTAGATTTTTACTCCAGCCTTTCTTGATTTTAGAAGGGCATGACATGCCTATATCTGTGGCTCCTCCTCCTTTTACTCCTCCACCTCATTTCTTTTCGCATGACTATATGTAGTTGTGACTTTTCCATGTGTTTGTTGTGTCTTCTGAGCAGTTTGTCAGCTTTTGGACACCTTTTAAGGTGTTTTCTATGTGTTTTCTATGTGTTTGTATGTGTTTGTGTTTGCCTGCCATTGGTTTCAATGGGGTTCAACGGACATTCATCAAACACGCCCCAATTCGACGAACTGAACCGAACTCGAACACTAGGGGGGTTGCTCAACACTACACTGCACCAAAAATTGCCAAAATTGTGATTATTTATTTATTTTTCCAATTCTCTAATTTTTTTTCACTAAAATAAAAAACCTGCATGCGTGTCTCTGGGGCTAAATAGGTTGATTTTCTATGTCTAATTATTGAAGTAAACCAGTTGATATTTCAGTTTATGTTTCAAACCTTGTACATCTTTTTAAAGGGAACCTGTCACCTGTCAATATTGCCTTGCGCAGGCGTGTACTCCGGAGGACAGAGAATGAACTTCAATCCAATATTGCGGCCAGCATGCGGACAGCAGGTAAGGAAAGGGTGAATCAAACACCCGAAAACCCAGCCCATATGACCCAAAACTGGTCCCGCCAAATTCAGGTGATAGGTTCCCTTTAAGTTGCGTGACATACAAATTCTCATGTGTAAAAAAAAGTTAAGTACTTTCTGAACAGTACTTTAGTCTAAGAAAGGGCAAAGTATGCACTGTATTCCCCAACACAGCATATGTTTTACTTCATAGCATAAAGGGCGTGTTCACACTGAGACATTTGGCTCAGTTTTTGGAGAGAAAACTCCAAAATCCTCCACAAAAACTCAACTCAAAACTCAAATCAGCTGCATTTGACTTCAATGACTAAGTCTACTTTTTTTACTTTGCTTTCTTTGAAAAGTTGTGGAGTAAGGCATTTTTTACTCATATTCTGCTCAGTATATTTTCCTGATCCATAGCAATGCGGAATGCTATGAAGGTGACTTTAGTAATCCATATTTAATTCAGTTTTAAGGAATAGCCACAGTTTGAGTCAATTTGGGATAGATCATTAAAAAATCCCATTATCACAGGTACAAGTTGGATTATTTGTCAGCGGAGAACAGAAGACAAGCTCAGAAATTCTGCATTTGTTATTATCACTTGATAGATGATATTCCATTAAAATGGCAATGCATCATCTCTAAACAGAAAGCAGATATCAAACTGATTAGCACTCGACTTATAATTTAATTTTCGAGACCTGTCAACAAAAATGACAAGGGCCAAACATAATTGAAAAGAGCCTGCTTTATCTGCTTTTAACTTAACCCTTTCAAATTGAAGATATCCTGTTGCTCCTAAAACCATGATCAGGTCTCTGGCAAAGAAAAGGTAATAATAATATATATTTTCAGTATGAGCTAAGTAAGCGATCCACTTTCAGACATGACTCTTGAACTACTGATTAGATCATCCTTCAATTGTCATGTTTACATTAAAAATTCATTGACGTATTGTCAAGTGAAATATTAGTGTATGGCATACCTTTTGTACTTCCTTTTGTTTCAATTGAAAGCAATAAATGCATTAAGAGAAAAAAACGATAGAAAGATATAGTTACCTATTCTAATTTACATGTTATTATTTGGGGATTCAATATTTGTGATTAATTAAAATAATGCAAACACTGTTATTAGTTAGCATAACAGAAGGCTCAAACCTCAGGGCATATTGACACGCAGAATATTCAATGTTGGATTTTTTTCATGTAAATAATTGAAAAAAAATCCATCTGCTTCCTTAAGATATAAATCCTCTTTAATATATGATATTAATTTTCATATGCAAATAGATTCTTCAGAAAAGAAGGACAAACTCTAGTGCCACTTTTAGGAAATAGCAATCCTAAGGTCACACTCACACATTCAGTATTTGGTCAGTATTTTATATCAGTATTTGTAAGTCAACACCAGGAATAATGGGAGAAAAACTAAAACAGAAGCACATGCATTTTTCACCCACTTCTCTTTTGAGCTTATAAATACTGAGGTAAAATACTGACCAAATACTGAACGTGTGCATATGGCCTAGAAGTCAATATCAACCTTTTAAAGAGAACCTGTCACCCCCAAAATCGAAGATGAGCTAAGCCCACGAGCATCAGGGGCTTATCTACAGCATTCTGTAATGCTGTAGATAAGACCCTGATGTAACCTGAAAGATGAGAAAAAGAGGTTAGATTATACTCACCCAGGGGCGGTCCCGCTACGGTCCAGTCCGATGGGCATCACGCGGTCTGGTCCAGCGCCTCCTATCTTCATACGATGACGTCCTCTTCTTGTATTCACACTGCGGCTCTGGCACAGGCGTACTTTGTCTGCCCTGTTGAGGGCATAGCAAAGTACTGCAGTGCGCAGGAGGCGGGAAAGGTCAGTGAGGCCCAGCTCCTGCGCACTGCAGTACTTTGCTCTGCCCTCAACAGGGCAGACAAAGTACGCCTGTGCCAGAGCCGCAGCATGAAGACAAGAAGAGGACATCATCCTATGAAGATAGGAGGCCCCGGACTGCAATGCCCATTGGATCGGACCGCCTGCCCAGATGAGTATAATCTAACCTCTTTTTCTCATCTTTCAGGATACATCAGGGGCTTTTCTATAGCATTCCAGAATGCTGTAGATAAGCCCCTGATGCTGGTGGGCTTAGCTCATCTTCGATTTTGGGGGTGACATGCCCTTTAAAGGGTCTTGCCACATTACTTAGGGCAAGAAATAATCTAGAATCTCCATTAACAGCAATGAGTTTTAGGATGTTTTGTGCCTCATCAGTGGCAAGCAGGATAACTGATCTGGTTGGATAAGAGACTTCTGACAGGGTTTTTAAGGATTAAACTTTCCTCTTGTGGAGAGCGCTGTGCCACTGTAAGAAGATATAAAAGCCATACAATCCTCATCTGGGAATTTAAATATGCAAAAAGCCTCTTCATAGAGGAAAAGGACAGAAACTCTAGTGCCATCCATTGGATTTATTAATGTGAAAAGTCAATATTGACTTGCCATATAACTTAAGATAAAAAACCAAACTAAAAACTCCATTTACAGACACGTGTTATAGGGTATTTACCCCTCATCAGTGCAAAGCAGGAGAATTGATTTTGCTGTATGAGAAGCCTCTCAATGTAGATCTAAAGGGTAATATGGTATTTACCTCTGCCAGATATCCAATTGCATGCTTGCTTCCCCTGAGTCCACTGCCCTCTGTTGTGGTCCATGTTGGGTTTGCAAATGGTGTGCTCATCATTTGTCCTGCTTATGCTTTGTGCTCATGGTTGCATTCATTTCTGCTGGGTTGAATTGCAACTGCCCTGCTGATCCTGGATTTCTGGTAATCCTTTACTGTCCTTCCTGCCCACGTGCCTTCCTGCTCGCTGCATTGATGCCGGGGTTCCATGTGCCCACGTGGACCTGGGGCTGAGAGGATCCACCTCTTCTATTGAGCTATGACAGAATCTCAGGACCGCTTTTTAAAATACAAGTCCACTCAGGTGGCAAGAGTAATCAAGTCATCAAAGGAAGACAGTTCGTCTTTGACCAGACTGGGCAAGAGTGCAGAGAAAACATCCAGAAGAAAGTCAGTTTCCCATGTGAATTCAGCAGATAGGGTACGGAATTGGCTAGCATAATGTCACGCAGATCTAGTCCCTTGTCTGTGCTACAATATGGAATCATGAGAAAAACACAAGGCGCCCCCAATGTGTCACACTGTTTAGAAAACCATATGGTCCTATGCAGGGAATGTACTCACCTATTGGAGTTGTGAACCTAGGTCACAACTCCCATGTAGGCTTGACCGTAGCAGCAGGTCTCCACAAAAATCCAAACAAGGATGTTGAGGGTGATAGTCTTAGGCGAACTGAAGACCGCGCACACGGTATGAATTTTTAGGTAGTTTATTAAAGCCAACGCGTTTCAAGAGCTCTCTTGCTCTCTTCTTCAGGGCATATAGTACATAAACACAATATAGGGTGTATTTATACAAACAGGAAGGGGGAGGGACACCAACCCCCGTTATACCATAACACAAGAGTACAATTAAAACCAATAAAAGTAATTTAAAGAATGTTGCTCATTATTATTTATTTATAACCTAAGGTCACTAATGAATATTAAAAACCAAAGAAAAATAAAAAATATAAAATATAAAATAATTTTAGAACACGCCCTGAAAAAAATCACGAGAGGTAAAAATGAGTTTTCGAACCAGGGAACTTAACGTAGTAATTCCATTTTTTAGGCTATTCTAGTCATTGTGCCACGGAATGGTGATAAGTTCTTTCTGATTCCTTCATGAGTAATTATAGAGACCTCACAAAGGACCAGAAGTAAGTTGTTATAGGAGTGAGGTTTAATAATTGTCACCTCACTTAGTAAAAGGTTTTATTAAGTCACAGAATATCTGACATTACATTTAGCCCTCCAGGCTCAAGAAAATTCAAGGTATATATCCAAAAAATCTCTTTCTTATTAAGTGACTGTATGCGATTGGGGACATGTGCAGGAACGTGATCAATAGGGTGAACATGGAATAGTGAAGGATTACAATTATGTGAAATACTAAAGTGTTTGGAAAGACCATGTTTAAGAAAACCTATTTTAATATTGTGTCGGTGAGAATTCATACGAAGGTGAAGTGGTTGTGTGGTCCTGCCAACATAAATCTTGTTGCATGGACAAGTGATAATGTAAATAATTAGAATAGCCTAAAAAATGGAATTACTACGTTAAGTTCCCTGGTTTGAAAACTCATTTTTACCTCTCGTGATTTTTTTCAGGGCGTGTTCTAAAATTATTTTATATTTTATATTTTTTATTTTTCTTTGGTTTTTAATATTCATTAGTGACCTTAGGTTATAAATAAATAATAATGAGCAACATTCTTTAAATTACTTTTATTGGTTTTAATTGTACTCTTGTGTTATGGTATAACGGGGGTTGGTGTCCCTCCCCCTTCCTGTTTGTATAAATACACCCTATATTGTGTTTATGTACTATATGCCCTGAAGAAGAGAGCAAGAGAGCTCTTGAAACGCGTTGGCTTTAATAAACTACCTAAAAATTCATACCGTGTGCGCGGTCTTCAGTTCGCCTAAGACAATATGGAATCAGCAATGAGTACACACAACACTGTTCACCAATGCTTTACAGAAGGCAGACAGAAAAGATGGTAAGCAATATATCATAGGCTCATCACTCTACAACAATGGCGCAGTCAACACCAAAGTGCCATCAAAAAGTAAAGATAAATATATGCCACTTTGTACCATCAGAAAAAAAATTCTGGGGACATAAATCAAAGTGTACAGTTCATTGGTTCACAAAGCCTCCTGGGTCATTTTAGCAAGTAAATATTATTTTCTTATATCCTGTTTTTGAGATAGTTCTGAAAATTTACTTAAATACTTCAACCCCCAAGCCTGTTTTCACCTTCTTGACCAGACCAAATTTTACAATTCTGGCAGGTGTCACTTTATGCGTTAATTAGAGATGAGCAAACGTGCTCAGTGATACTCGGTTATCACTTGAGTATCAAGGTGCTAGGATGTACTCTTTACTTGGCGAGTAATGGACAGTGCTCTATGTAAAACTTGAATCCCTGCCCTTCATTTTTGACGCCTGTTACACAGTCAGTAAGCATGCAGGGATTGCCTGCATGTCACTGTAATGAACTATCCATCCTGATTGTGGCAATACAGTGATTTGCTGGCCATGTGACATCATCAGTGGTTATAAAAGAACAGACACTGATGCCATTTTACAGCTCTGTGACACTTTGTGTTGGAGAGAGAGAATGCTTGTCTAGGCCTGTGTGTGCACAGTTTAACAAATCAGAGACCTGAAGTGTTGATATTGGTGCTGAAGGTAAGCCATCATACTAACAGCCCTTCTAATGGCTAATCGTTTGCTTTGCTGTTTGTATCACATACCATAGGCATTTAGCCTAGGAAGGGAGAGAGAGTCGCAGGCACAGAGAGAGTGACATAATATAATCTGTAGACAGTGATTACGGCTGTGCAGTCTGTTGACAAATATATAGCTAGAGCTTTTTTGGTGGCGCTCAAAAATGAAATACTGTATATACTCGTGTATAAGCCGACCCGAGTATAAGCCGCGGCACCTAATTTTGCCTTGAAAAACTGGGAAAACTTATAGACTCGAGTATAAGCCGGATATGCATTGTCCCCTAATCCCTATTCTGATATGCATGGCTCTTTATCCCCATCCTTGCATGCATGCTCCTTTTTCACATACTTGTATGCTTGGCTCCTTATTCCCTTCCTTGTCTGCATGGCTCCTTATCCCCATCCTTGTATGCATGGCTCCTTATTCCCATCTGTGTATGCATGCCTCCTTATTCCCATCCTTGTCTGCATGGCTACTTATTCCCATCCTTGTCTGCATGGCTCTTTATCCCCATCCTTGCATGCATGCTCCTTATTCCCATACTTGTATGCTTGGCTCCTTATTCCCTTCCTTGTCTGCATGGCTCCTTATCCCCATCCTTGTATGCAGGGCTCCTTATTCCCATCCGTGTATGCATGCCTCCTTATTCCCATCTTTGTCTGCATGGCTACTTATTCCCATCCTTGTCTACGTGACTCCTGATACCCATCCTTGTATGCATGGCTCTTTATTCCTATCCTTGTATGCATAGCTCCTTATCCCAATCCTTGAAAGTATGGCTCCCATGAGAAAAGCATAAAAAAAAACATACTACTTACCTTCCTGTCGCACCCTCGCAGAATTTCTTTCCGATGCCAGCAGCTCCTGCAGCTGAGTGATCACGTCACCCTGCTCATTAAGATAATGAATATTCACCTCTCTTCACCCCTATGAATATTCATTACCTTAATGAGCAGGCACCTGTGATAGCCCGGCAGTTGCTGGAAGCTGACGGCTGTGACTGTAACTGTGCATGCTATAAGAGAAATGAATATTCATTTCCATTGCTGTGAATATTCATTTCTTTTTAGCAGCGGGCACAGGCTTGAGCTGCAGCCACTGACTCCTGCCTCCTGCCTCCTGCCACCCGCTGCTCCGCCGCTCCCCCTCCTCCACTATCTTCTGGGACAGTGACTCATGTATAAGCCGAAGGGGGGGCATTTTAGCACAAAAAATGTGCTGAAAAACTTGGCTTATACATGGGTATAGACAATATATTTTGGTCCATCAAGTATTATGTGCTTTGGGGTTCTCTTTTGCGTTTTATGTAACTCTCTCAAAAATCATTGAAACATTTTCCTGGGTTAAATTTATCACGAATACGCTATTATATAGTGTGGAGTACAGTTCTGTGATCTAAAAAACTGAGAAAAAGTGTTTATAAATTTTGTAGGGTTACATTTCTCAGCATTACAATATGACATGGTCTGGGTACATTTCTATGATTTATTAACCTCAGAAAAAAGGTTGAGGGATTTTGTAGGGTTACATTTCTCAGCCATTCAGTTTCACCTATTCTGCTATATCTAATACTCAAAAATGCATTTAAAGTATAGCTGGATTACATTTCTCACACATACACTATACCATTATCTGGGGTGAATTTCAGTGAAATTATGAAATTGTGTAACACTACAAAAAAGTTTTGAAAAAATTGGTTGGATTACAGTTCTCATCCATTTTGATACAGCAAATATATATATATCTTTGTACCGTGTTAGCCAGTAGATCATCTAAACACTTTTCTGTGGTCTGGGTGACATTTCTGTGAAATAAAAAATGTAAAAAGGGGGAGCTGGACGTTTTGATGATGCACGCAGATGCAGTGGGGCAGGTGTGACTATGCTTGTTGCCGGAGCACAAGAACTGCGCCCATCCATGACATATGGTTTCCTGTCCAACTTTGCAGGGAGGCACGGTACACCACTTCTGAAGCTAGAACAGTGCAAACAGGTGTTCAGTTGGATAGCAGATAATGCTTCAAGCAGGCTTGGCAGCACTACCCAGTCTTCCACACAGTTCAGTATCACCAGACGACAGTCTAGATCACTTAATCCTTAAACTGATCCTCCTTCCTACCACCATATTGAGTCCTAGCAGACTAGTAATCTCACACAAGTACACTCCTAGGAGCTCTTTACAACAACATTTATTGATTGTGGCCTCTCAACCTGTTTTCTCCAAGAGGGACTGGAGGACATGCTGTTTAGTGATGCACAAAACATAGAGCAGCCATTGCCACAAGAAGATGACAGTGGGGAATGCAAAATTTTGGCTAAAGAGAATGATGATGATGAGACACAGTTTCCTCTAAGTCTTGTTGTTGTTAACTCACAAAGTCAGGAGAACCAGGGCACAGGGGTGAAGACGAGGTGGTAGATGACAATCTCACGGGTGACTGGAGAGAGAAGGCGGGCAACTGTTCCACAGAGTATCGACGTGCCTGAATTTATCTGTCAAAGAGTTATGTGTGGCTCATTCAAAAAACTTAAACCATAATCAGGTTCCTCACATCATGTTCTCATACACTTTATGCAGTTAATTAGACCTCTGTTTCTGTACTGTTACATATTTAGGCCGTTAACTGGTTCATGCAGCTTTACATGAACACCCGATCCTTACACTATGGCTGGTCCGAACAAGGAAAGCAATTGTTACCATCCACCTCTCGTGTCTCCTCTTTTTTCTCATAGTTTGTAAGTTTGCGAGCAGGGCCCTCACTCCTCTTGGTATCTGTTTTGAACTGTGATTATTGTTATGCTGTAATGTCTATTGTCTGTACAAGTCCCCTCTATAATTGTAAAGCACTGCAGAATATTTTGGAGCTATATAAATAAAATTATTATTATTATTATTAATGTTCCCCAGTCTGGGACTTTTTTTAAAGAGAGTTGTGAGACACTCAAAATGGCCATTTGCAACCTGTGCCATGCCAAGATCAGTAGGGATCTGACCACTAAGGGTATGTTTCCACGTTCAGGAAACGCTGCGTTTTTGACGCTGCGTTTTTCCGCAGCGTCAAAAACGCAGCGTCCAGATGTTACAGCATAGTGGATGGGATTTCATGAAATCCAGACTCCACTATGCGTTAAAAAACGCATGCGTTTTTGCCGTGAAAACGCATGCGTGGTGCGTTTTTTCGAAACGCAGCATGTTGCTACTATGAGCAAAACACGCAGGTACACCGCAGGTGACCTGCCAGTGACCTCAGGTGCAGTTTTGGTCAGGATTTTACCTGCATAAAATCCTGACCAAAGCCTGAAGCAAAACTGAACGTGGAAACATACCCTAAGGGTACCGTCTCACAGTGGCACTTTTGTCGCTATGACGGTACGATCCGTGACATTCCAGCGATATCCATACGATATCGCTGTGTCTGACACGCAGCAGCGATCAGGGACCCCGCTGAGAATCGTACATCGTAGCAGATCGTTTGGAACTTTATTTCGTCGCTGGATCTCCCGCTGTCATCGCTGGATCGGTGTGTGTGACACCGATCCAGCGATGCGTTCGCTTGTAACCAGGGTAAACATCGGGTTACTAAGCGCAGGGCCGTGCTTAGTAACCTGATGTTTACCCTGGTTACCATCGTAAATGTAAAAAAAACAAAAAACGTACATACTCACATTCCGGTGTCCGTCAGGTCCCTAGCCGTCTGCTTCCCGCACTGACTGACTGCCGGCCGGAGAGTAAAAGCAGAGCACAGCGGTGACGTCACCACTGTGCTCTGCTTTCACTTTACGGCCGGCACTCAGTCAGTGTGGGAAGCAGACTGCTAGGGACCTGACGGACACCGGAATGTGAGTATGTACGTTTTTTTTTTTTTACATTTACGATGGTAACCAGGGTAAACATCGGGTTACTAAGCGCGGCCCTGCGCTTAGTAACCCGATGTTTACCCTGGTTACCCGGGGACTTCGGCATCGTTGGTCGCTGGATAGCTGTCTGTGTGACAGCTCTCCAGCGACCACACAACGACTTACCAACGATCACGGCCAGGTCGTATCGCTGGTCGTGATCGTTGGTAAATCGTTTTGTGCAACGGTACCCTTAGACTCTAACCATCACAAGCATGATCAGGCACATGTCATCTAATCAACCGATTCTGTGGGCCATGATTGGTGCCATCAGTTGATACCTCTGCCTCTTCCCATGTGCTAGGTGCTTATTAATCCCTTATTCTAAACACTGGTACAGATGCTTCCTGTCCTGCACCTATTCTTGCACATTCTGACTTACCATCGTCAGGCACTTCCAAAGCCTTGCCCCAACATGGCTTTGAGCTGTCCCTAACCCAGGCCTTGGAATGAAATAGAAAGTTTTCAACCAACCATACCCAGGCCCAAAGGCAAAACGGACACATTTCCAGGTTGCTTGCCATGGAAATGTTGCTGTTTCGGCTTGTTGACATAGAGGATTTCCCCTGACTCATGGTTGCAGCAGTTCATTGGTACTCGGTTCCCTGCCACCAATTTTTCTCCCGGGGTGGTGTCCCCAACTTGTATCAGCACTTTTCCAGGAATATCACCCATGCCCTTATCAATGCACTTACTGGGATTGTCCACTTAGCAATTGACATGTGGACAAGCACTTGTGACCTGTGATCTTATAGACCCCTGATGGCACACTGGATGAACATTGTGGAGGCTGATGCCAAGCCACACCCTGGCTTGGCACATGTGCTTCTGACAATTGCTGGTGCTGCATCAATCAGTTTCCTTCACCTCTTACAGCAGTTCCTGCACCCTCTCCTGCTCCTTCTCATCCTCCATCTCCAATGTGCTATCTCAGAGGAATTTGTCCACATGAGCTGGAAGCTGGAAGCTCTTCAGCACTCAATCAGTGAAGTGGCAACATGCTCTGCTGAGGCTAATTTGTCTAGGAGACAAACTGCACACTGCAGCAGAGTTAATTAGATGAATAATTGACCAGACAGATCTGTGGTTTTTACCGCTGAACCTCCAACCAGGCATGGTCTTGTGTGATAATGAGCATAGCATGGTGGCAGCTGTGAAGCTTGGGAAGCTCATACTTGTACCATGCTTGACAGATGTGCTCAACTTGGTAGTTCAGCTGTTTCTGAAAACCTACCCAGATTTGCCAGAGTTTATGGTCAAGGTATGCCTCATCAGTGCCCATTTCCACAAGTCGGCTACAGCTGCTGCCCCTCTGGCAGTGCTGCAGCAGCGCATGCAAGTGCCAGTTCACTGACTGGTGTGCGACATCACCACATGCCAGAACACCACATTGAACACACTGGCAATGCTTGTGAGCAGCAGAGACCAGTGGTTAAATACCAGCTGCAACACACCTGTTGGTATTCTGGTCAGCCTCCATACATAATAACTGAAGAGTGGGCATGGATGTCTGACATTTGAGCTGTTCTCCAAGACTTTGAGGACTCTGCAAAGATGGTGAACGACGATGATATATAGTCATAGTCAGAGCAACAATCATACTTCAGTGCCTACTTAAATAGTCGCTGCTCACAATTAAGCATAAAGCTTTGCATGCGGATTAGGTGGGGATGGAGGAAATTGTAGCCAGTGCAGCCTCACCTCATCTGTTCAGCGCAGATTGGTTAACAATGAGGAGGTGGACGCTGAAGAGCAGGAAGAGTAGGAAAAGAAATTGGTGTCTAGTGCAACAGAGGCTAGTTGCCACACAACCTTCATCCTGTCTCTCCTACGTGGATGGGCTGAGGACTGGAATGAGAATGAAGAGAGGGAGGAGGAGGAGATGGAGGGATCATCATGGTGGAGACAGGGAAGTGTTGGCTGAATGGAGCTTGGCACATATGAACAACTTTTTGTACCACTGCCTTTCCTGTGACCCTTGTGGGACATTCATCTTTGACAAAAAAGAGCACTGCATGTTCACCCTGCTAGAACCACGCTACAAGGAGAATTTTACATCTCTACTTCTTGAGGTGGAGAGGTCTTCTAAAGTTGTGCTATACCAGAAGTCTGTTGTGGAAAATATGTTGTAAAAAATTCCCATCAGACAACATTAGTGGCAGGATGCAAGCTTCCTAGCCTAAGCAAGAAGAAGAGGCCAGGGAGACACACAGCAGAGGCATGGGTACACTATCAAATGCATGAGCAAATTTCATGACATCAGCCCAGCATTCAAGAACTGATTACTGTGTATTTTTCACACGGAGGGAAAGATTTTAAAAATGGTTAAGCAATACTTGGCTGTCTAAATCAGCATTCTCCCTACTTCCTCTGCAAATTTCAACTATTAGGTTTCAAAGCCTTACTCCTGGCATGAATTGTTCCTCTATCCCTTGCAGATGTTGTGCTGCCCTGCTGCTAGCGTCTTGTCTGAGCTGTTTTTTAGTGTTTTAGTGCTTGGGAGGTCATTATTGACAGGCGCTTTCGCCTGTCAACTGATAACGCTGACTGTCAGGACTCTGAACATTTTTTACCTTTTGTGCATTACTGCCCTTTTTCAAGATGGCATCTTTGGTCTCATGTGCACTGTGTCTCCTGATATAAAACTCCACCCCAGCCTTCAGTCTGTGCTAGAGTACTCTGCCTTGCATCCAGCTCCTGACCTCTGATTACTCCCTGGCTATACACCTGCTCCTGTGAACCTGTGTGGTGATCCTGCTACTCTGCTCTGGGTTCCTGCTGCATACACAAGTTTCAAGTAATCCTCCTTCATCTGCTGTTCGTGTTTACTTCCATCTGCATTTGCTGGTCATGTAAGCTGTTGCTGCTTTGCAATCACCTGAGACTATTAACTAGGCCTCCCTGGTTGAGCTAAGATATGATTTGAACTGACTAATAAGCATATCTATCTGTGCCTGGACTAAGACAAGGATTTATTCGTGTCAAGTATCCTCAAGAATAACTGTGCTTCATCGACTTTCTGCTTGATTGCATTTTCCTCTGAAGTTTCCTATAGACTGCTAAGCTGCGTTTATTATTTGCACCAAGTGTTGTGGACTTGAGTTTCTCTCTGCACCTGTTTGAATCACCGTGTGATAATATAGACATTACCACTTATAAAACTGTGTCCTGTAGTTGTCTTGTTCCACGCAAAGAGTCTCCTGAGTTATCCCCTATAATTATTACAGGATACTCTAGCCTAAAAAAAAGGAGACTGCTGGAACAATGACTGCAGAAAGCAAATTAGAGCAGGTGTTTTCCATAATTAGATCACTGCAGAAAGATGTGGAAGGTCTGCAAAAGAAGTTTGGAAGCTTTGAACACAATCAACAAGTGTTTGGACAAACTTTGCAGAACTTGAGCAGCCGCATGGCAGCCCAGGAAAACAAACTTGCTGGCATAGAGTCCCAGTATGCACGGGCTTTTCAGGACATAAGCATGCAAATAGCTGCACAAGTGACTTTAACCTCTGGGCAACCGCCACCAGCTGGCCCACCTAAGTTGCCCCCATTCAGATTTAATGGTGATCGCGACAAATTTTGTGGCTTTGTGAATCAATGTATGCTATATTTTGATGTGCATGCTGACCATTTTCCTACTGATAGATCCAAAGTATTGTGTATAATAATGCTACTGACCTCACGAGCGCTCGCCTGGGCGAATCCGATGATTGAGTCTCGTGACCCACGGTTAAATGACTTGGATGATTTCTTGGCAGCTATGGCATTAATGTTTGATGACCCTAATCGCCATGCAACCGCTGAATCTGCTTTGTTGTCTTTACGCCAGGCTAAATGTTCTGTTATTGAGTATGCCACTGAATTCAGGAGATTGCCGGTAGATACCAATTGGGACAGTTATGCACAATTGCCTATTTTTAAAAGGGGTCTGTCTAGTATAGTAAAAGATGAACTAGCCCGCTCTGAGTCACCACAAGAGCTAGAGACATTTATACAGCATTGTGTGCGCATAGACATTCGCCTTACTGAGCGTAGGCAGTAGGCAGCACCGCTGTTGATACACCCAGATCCAACACTTCCTTTCATTGTGGAGGTGGACGCTTCTGATAATGCTTTGGGGGCTATTCTCTCCCAAAGAACTGGAGAGAAGGGTCTGCTTCATCCTTGTGCTTTCTTTTCCCGTAGACTAACCTCAGCAGAGAAGAATTACGACGTGGGAGACAAGGAATTGCTAGCTATTATTGCGGCTTTCAAAGAATGGAGGCATCATCTGCCAGGAGCTGCACAACAGATCATAGTGCTAACTGACCATCGCAATCTAGAGTTCCTTAGATCCGCTAAATGTCTTTCTCCTCGTCAGGCTCGTTGGAACTTATTCTTAAATCAATTCAACTTTGTTATCTCGTACCGTCCAGGTTCTCGTAATGGGAAGGCTGATGCTTTATCCCAAATCCAAGCTGCGGATTCCGTACCTGGAGCCCTGTCCAAGACCATTCTATCTGATGCCAATTTCATAGGAGTTATCCACGATCAGGACTTGTGGAAGGAGTGCATGGAGGCCTATGAAGGTGATGTATTACTGGTCAACCCACCTGTGGATATTAATCTTGTCTTTAAGGGTGGCATGTGGTTCAGAGATCGACGTATCTACGTCCCGGAGGTCATCCGTCTGCAGATCCTCAAGTTGGTACATGACTCCAAGTTGGCTGGTCACAGGGGGGAACAGAAGACACAAGAGTTCCTGAGCCAATTCTTCTGGTGGCCAACTTGCCTGAAGGATACCAAGGACTATGTGTTAGGAGTCGAGTTTCCTCTGCTGCACAGGGGGAATCTCGATCCGTGTCTGCTGCAGTCTCCCATTCTGCATCGGCCGCAGTGGAGCCTGCTCAGCGGAGACGTCGGTCCCAGCGTCTCACTAAGACTGATACTGTGCAAAGGGTTACTGCTGCCTCTCCAGGCTCTGTTATTGTACCCTGCACTGATCTGCGGGGAGCAGGCTTTTCTGGGACTAAGTCCTGCTTTGCACACACTGAGCATGCCCAGGGTAAGATCTCTCAGTGGAGATCAAGGGTCACATGCTCAGGTACTGCAGCCAAATGTATTGGTCCTTCTAAGAAGGTCCTGTAGGTGCGCAGGCTCTGTAGCAGCCTCTCATTGGTCCTTCTAGGAAGGTCCTGTACATGCTGCAGCTATTTAAGGCTTGCATAGCCGCACGGCCATGTGCTAGTATCTTCCTAAGTTATGTGCTTTGCGCCAGTGTGGTCATGTGTTTGTATCTGTTCAGGGACCTGGCTGAAATAAGCCCCTAGAATGCTTGCACCTCCGGCAAGGAGATTGTGTTTGTGTGTATTCAGGGACCTGGCTGAAATAAGCCCCTAGAATGCTGGCACCTCCGGCGAGGAGTTTTGTGTGCATGCATGACCACTGACTGCTCTCATTTGGGTAGTTAGCCTGTGCCTCTGTGAAAGTCTAACAGGGCACAGAGCTTTGCTTTCTCGGCCGCTCTGTGAAGCTAACAGAGCTGGTTCATACCGCCATATAGTGCTGCCAATTACTTAGCAGCAGGTTCTTTCCGGCACGGTGGATCCCGGGTTGCGAACACACCAATCCCATCTCAGAAATATATTCGGTGCGTTCCGCCAACCCTAACACTATGTTCTCTCTTGCGAGGTATGTGCCTGTTACAAGACTCCTCATGTTGCACCTACGGGTCTTCTACAACCATTACCTGTTCCGTCTCACCCTCGTGGGTCTATATCAATGGACTTTATTGTGGCGCTGCCTACATCGGGGGGCATGAATACAATCATGGTAGTAGTTGATCGCCTGACTAAAGCTGCTCATTTTGGTCCGTGCACCGGCCTCCCCTCAGCTAAAGATACAGTGAACTTGGTTATAAAGAATGTCTTTCGGTTGCACGGGGTTCCGGATGAGATCATCTCTGAGCGTGGAGTACAGTTCACTTCAAGATTCTGGAAGGGGTTTTGCTCTGCACTCAATATTAATGTCTGTCTCTCTTCTGCTTACCATCCCCAGACAAATGGTCAGACTGAGCGTACCAACCAGATGCTGTAACAATATCTAAGATGTTATGTCAGCCATCTCCAGGATGATTGGTTGGAGTTGTTGCCGTTAGCCGAATTTTCATATAATAATTCTGAGAGCGCCTCCACTAAATTTACACCTTTCTTTGCCAATCTGGGTTATCATCCATGTATTTTACCTAGGTCTCCAATTAATTCTTCAGTTCTGTCAGTGGAGGAAAGGCTGACTGCGATGAGACAGAATCTGGAGGTTCTGAAGGAATCCCTGACCACAGCTCAAGAACGTTATAAGAGATCGGCTGATAGATTCCGTAAACCTGCACCCATGTTCAAGGTAGGAGATTCCGTGTGGTTAGCAACAAAGAATCTGAAGTTAAACATTCCTTCACAAAAACTTGGACAGAAATTAATTGGCCCTTTCAAGATCAACGATATTGTGAGCTCTGTGGCCTGCCGGCTGAAGCTGCCTAGGACAATGAAGGTACACCAAGTTTTTCATGTATCTTTACTAAAGCCTGTATCTCCTAATACCTTCCAGGGATGTGTTGTGCCACCTCCGCAGCCTGTGGTGATTGATGGGCAAGAACAATTCTTGGTGGAGGAAAATATTGATTCCAGGATTCGCAGGAATCGGCTCCAATATCTGATAAGATGGCAGGGATATCCCCCTGAGGAAGACTCTTGGGAACCTGTGGAAAACATCAATGCCCAACAGAAGATTTTTTGTTTTCATCAGAGATTCCCTGAGAAACCAGGTCCTGGTTCGTCCTGGATCATCCGCTTCTAAGGAGGGAGTAATGTCAGGACTCTGAACATTTTTTACCTTTTGTGCATTACTGCCCTTTTTCAAGATGGCGTCTTTGGTCTCATGTGCACTGTGTCTCCTGCTATAAAACTCCACCCCAGCCTTCAGTCTGTGCTAGAGTACTCTGCCTTGCATTCAGCTCCTGACCTCTGATTACTCCCTGGCTATACACCTGCTCCTGTGAACCTGTGTGGTGATCCTGCTACTCTGCTCTGAGTTCCTGCTGCATACACAAGTTTCCAGTAATCCTCCTTTATCTGCTGTTCGTGTTTACTTCCATCTGCATTTGCTGGTCATGTAAGCTGTTGCTGCTTTGCAATATCCTGAGACTATTAACCAGGCCTCCCTGGTTGAGCTAAGATATGATTTGAACTGCCTAATAAGCATATTTATCTGTGCCTGGACTAAAACAAGGATTTATTCGTGTCAAGTATCCTCAAGAATAACTGTGCTTCATCGACTTTCTGCTTGATTGCATTTTCCTCTGAAGTTTCCTATACACTGCTAAGCTGCGTTTATTATTTGCACCAAGTGTTATGGACTTGAGTTTCTCTGTGCACCTGTTTGAATCACCGTGTGATAATATAGACTTTACCACTTATAAAACTGTGTCCTGTAGTTGTCTTGTTCCACGCACAGAGTCTCCTGAGTTATTACCTATAATTATTACACTGACATGCTCACTCCTATAAAAATGAACAAAGTCTGGATTACTCCACACTTTCCAACATTACCAGGTGACAGCAGCACATAAAGTGTTTTTAATATTCAATATTTGAATGAGGCTTTCTAGTTGTTGCCTTTCAGGTGTCTGTGGATGTCCAGCCTTTAGGACTGCATAAGTACATCAAATACACTTTCAAAATATTTACTTTATAATTTTTGTATGTATTCAATTAGTCATCCATACAGTTTTACATGGTTATTATTGAATTATGGTGGTATGTAAAACTCCCAAAAAAGCGTTGAAAAATATTTGTAGATTTGATTACTAATCCATAGAGTGTTACTTGTTTTCTGTCACATTTTGGTGTTATATAACAGTTCAAAAAAGCATTAACAAATTTGGCTTGGATACATTTCTTACCCATACACTATTCTGTGGTCGTGAGTTAATATTTCTTAGATACATAACACTCCAAAAAAGAATTTAAAAATGTTGCTGGATTACTTTTCTTACCAATAGACTCTTCTGTGGCCTGCGGTACATTTCTGTCATATATAACATTCAACATAAGTGTTAGAGTATTTTGTGGTCTTGGATACATTTCTATGATGTATAACATTAATAAAAAGTGTTAACATTTTTTGATGGGTTAATTTTCTCACCAGAGCACAATACCGTGTTCTGAGGTACATGTTTTATTATATATACCACTCAAAACAAGTGTTAGAAATATTTGCTGTGTTACATTTCTCACGCATACACTATTCCGTCCTCTGGGATATGTTTCATTGTTTTATAACCCTCAAAGGACTTGTTCAAAAATGTATCAGTATTATTTTGCCCATTAATACAGTATTATGTGCTCTTGGGTACATTTCTTGGTATATAACCCTCAAAAACTAGTTTAAAATTGTATCGGTATTATATTGCTCATCCATAGGGTATTATTTTATCTTATGTGCGTTTCAATGATATCTAAGCCTTAAAAAATTTGTTCAAAATTTTTTCAAGATTATATTGCTCATCCATAGAGTATTACAAATTGTTGGGTACATTTTGATGGTTTCTAACCCTCAAAAAAATTGTTCATCATTTTTTCAGCATTACTTTGCTCATCCATAGTGTATTACTTGTTCTTTTGTACATTTCAATGGTATCTAACACTCAAAAAATGTGTTTGCAAATTGTATCTGTATTATATTGCTCACTCATACACTATTATGTGTTCTTGGGTCCATTTTGTTGCTATAAAACCCTCAAAAAACTGGTTTAAAAATTTATGGGTTTTAAATTGCTCATCAATAAGGTATTATGTCTTCTTAAGTGCATTTTGTTGCTATCTAAGCCACTAAAAATGTTTTTAAAAATTTATTGGTATTATACTGCCCATGCATATAGTATTAAGCCTTCCTGAGTACATGTCATTGGTATATAACTCTCAAAAAACTTGATTAATTACTTCATGACCCAGCCTATTTTGACCTTAATGACCTGGCCATTTTTTGCAATTCTAACCAGTGTCCCTTTATGAGGTAATAACTCAAGAACGCTTCAATGGATCCTAGAAATTCTGGGACTGTTTTTTCATGACATATTGAGCTTCATGTTAGTGGTAAATTTTGGTCGATAATTTTTGTGTTTATATGTGAAAAAAATGGAAATTTGGCAAAAATTTGAAAATTTTGCAATATTAAAATTTTTATTCTGTTAAACCAGAGAGTTATGTGACACAAAATAGTAAATAAATAACATTACCCACATGTCTACTTTACATCAGCATAATTTTGGAAACAAATTTTTTTTTTGCTAGGAAGTTATAAGGGTTAAAATTTGACGATTTATCATTTTTACAACAAAATTTACAAAACCATTTTTTTAGGGACCACCTTACATTTGAAGTCAGTTTGAGGGGTCTATATGGCTTAAAATACCCAAAAGTGACTCCATTCTAAAAACTGCACCCCTCAAGGTGCTTAAAAGCACATTCAAGAAGTTTATTAACCCTTCAGGTGTTTCACAGCAGCAGTAGAAACATGGAAGGAAAAATTAACATTTAACTTTTTAGTCACAAAAATGAAATTTTAGCAACATTTTTTTTATTTTCCCAAGGGTAAAAGGAGAAACTGGACCCCGAAAGTTGTTGTACCATTTGTCCTGAGTACGCCGATACCCCATATGTGGGGGGAACCACTGTTTGGGCGCACGGCAGGTCTCGGAAGGGAAGGAGCACCATTTGACTTTTTGAATGAAAAATTGGCTCCAATCTTTAGCGGACACCATGTCGCGTTTGGAGAGCCCCGTGTGCCTAAAGATTGGAGCTTCCCCACAAGTGACCCAATTTGGAAACTAGACCCCCCAAGAAACGTATATAGATACATGGTGAGCACTTTCAACCCCCAGGTGTTTCACAAATTGATCCATGAAAATGAAAAATTACTTTTTTTTCACAAAAAAATTCTTTACCCTCAATTTTTTCATTTTCACATGGGTAACAGGATAAATGGATCATAAAATTTGTTGGGCAATTTCTCCTGAGTACACCGATACCTCACATGTGTTTGGGCACATGGCAAGGCTCGGAAGGGAAGGAGGGCTATTTGACTTTTTGAATGAAAAATTAGCTCCAATCGTTAGTGATCACCATGTTGCATTTGGAGAGCCCCTGTGTGCTTAAACATTTGAACTCCCCCACAAGTGACACCATTTTGTAAACTAGACCCCCCAAGGAACTCATCTAGATGTGTGGTGAGCACTTTGAACCCCTAAGTGCTTCACAGAAGTTTATAATGCAGAGCCATGAAAATAAAAAATCTTGTTTTTCCTCAAAAATGATTTTTTAGCCCACAATTTTTTATTTTCACAAGGGTAGCAGAAGAAACTGAACCCCAATAATTATTGTCCAGTTTGTCCTGAGTACGCTGATACCCCATATGTGGGGGTAAACCACTGTTTGGGCACACGTCGGGGCTCGGAAAGGAAGTAGTGACGTTTTGAAATGCAGACTTTGATTGAATGGTCTGTGGGCGGCACGTTGCGTTTGCAAAGCCCCTGATGTACCTAAACAGTAGAAACCCCCCACAAGTGCCCCCATATTGGAAACTAGACCTACCAAGGAACTTATATAGATGTGTGGTGAGAACTTTGAACTCCCAAGTGCTTTACAGAATTTTATAACTCAGAGCCGTGAAAATAAAAAATCTGTTTTTTTCCCACAAAAATAATTAATTAGCCCCCATTTTTTTATTTTTCCAAGGGTAACAGGAGAAATTAGACCCCCAAAATTATTGTACAATTTTTCATGAGTACGCTAATACCCCATATGTTTGGGTAAACCACTGTTTGGACGCACGTCGGGGCTTGGAAGGGAGGAAGCACCATTTGACTTTTTGAATGCAAGATTGGCTGGAATCAATGGTGGCGCCATGTCGTGATTGGAGACCCCCTGATGTGCCTAAACAGTGGAAACCCCTCAATCCTAACTCCAACATTAACCCCAACATACCCCTAACCCTAATCCCAACTCTAACCATAACCTTAATCACAACCCTAACCCCAGCACACCCCTAACTCTAATCCCAACCCTAACCACAGCCCTAACCCCAACACACAACCAACCCTAATCCCAACACTAACCAAAACCCTAACCACAAGCCTAACCCTAACCCCATCACACCCCTAACCCTAATCTTAACCCTATTTCCAACCCTAACCCTAATTCCAACCCTAACTCTAGTTCCAACCTTAACCCTAAGGTACCCACATTGCGGATTCGTGTGCCGATTTTTCAGCACTGTTTTTAAAAAATCCGCAGGTAAAACGCACTACGTTTTGCGTGCGGATTTACCTCGGATTTCCAGTGTTTTTTGTGTGGATTTCACCTGTGGATTCCCATTGAGGAACAGGTGTAAAATGCTGCGGATTCCACACAAAGAATTGACATGCTGCGGAAAAAACAACGCAGCGTTTCCGCACAGTATTGTCCACACTATGGGCACAGTGGATTTGTTTTTCCATAGGTTTGCATGGTACTATAAACGTGATGGAAAACTGCCACGAATCCGCAGCGGCCAATCCGCACCGTGTGGACATAGCCTATTTCTAACCCTAATTGCAACCCTATCCCTAATTCTAACCCTAACCCTAGTTCTAACCCTAACCCTAGTTGAAAAATAAAAGTAAATATATTTTCTTTATTTTATTATTGTCCCTACCTATGGGTGTGATAAAGGGGGGGATTCATTTACTATTATTTTTATTTTGATCATTGTGATAGGTTTTATCACAGTGATCAAAATGTACCTGGAATTAATCTGCCGGCCGGCAGATTCGGTGGGCGCACTGCGCATGTGCCCGCTATTTTGGAAGATGGCGGCGCCCATCGCTGAAGACGGATGGACACCGGGAGGGACACCGGGACTTGGTAAGTATGGGGGGTGGGATCGGACAGTGGGGGGGGTGGAGAGGAAGCCGGGGGCAGGCAGAGGGGAGAGGAGGGCAGCAGAGCACAGAATGGAGGGGAGGAAAGACTGACAGCGGCGGCAGATCACCGCTGTCAGTCGTTGGATGGACCAGATCGCATCGCATTACAGCATCGGCCATGGCTGGATTGTAATATTTCACCAAGTTTCATAGGTGAAATATTACAAATTGCTATGATTGGCTGTTTCACTTTCAACAGCCAATCAGAGTGATCCTAGCCACGTGGGGGCAAAGCCGCCCCCCAGGCTGAAGTACCACTCCCTCTGTCCCTACAGATTGGGTGAAATTGGAGTTAACCCTTTCACCCGATCTGCAAGGATGTAATCTCTCCATGACGCCACATAGGCGTTACAGGTCAGATTGGCACCAACTTTCATGACGCCTACATGGCGTCACAAGTCGGGAAGGGGTTACAAATTTATTGGTATTTTGTTGCTCATCTATGAAGTATTACATACTCTTGGGTTGATTTGTTAAAAAATTTATCCGTATTATTTTACTCACGCAAAGACTATTCCGTTGTCTTTAGTACATTTTGTTGCTATATAACCCTTCAAAAACTTTATCAAAACTTTTTTTGCATTATAATGCTCATCCACACAGTATAAAGTGTTTTGGGGTATATTTTGTTGGTAAATGTGTTAGGGTTGGCGGATTGCACTAAATAAATGTAATAGTAAAGTGCAATTGCAACCCGGAGTCCACCATGCAGAGATGTTAAACTGCTGCTAATGTGAGCAATGACGGAATACACAGCAAGTAGTGTTGAGCGATACCGTCCGATACTTGAAAGTATCGGTATCGGAAAGTATCGGCCGATACCGGCAAAGTATCGGATCTAATCCGATACCGAAACCCGATACCAATACAAGTCAATGGGACTCAAGTATCGGACGGTATTCCTGATGGTTCCCAGGGTCTGAAGGAGAGGAAACTCTCCTTCAGGCCCTGGGATCCATATTAATGTGTAAAATAAAGAATTAAAATAAAAAATATTGCTATACTCACCTCTCCGACGCAGCCTGGACCTTACCGAGGGAACCGGCAGCGTTGTTTGCTTAAAATGCGCGCTTTTACTTCCTTCCGTGACGTCACGGCTTGTGATTGGTCGCGTGCCGCCCATGTGGCCGCGACGCGACCAATCACAGCAAGCCGTGACGTAATTTTCAGGTCCTCAATGCCTAATTCTAGGCATTCATGATTTTAAAATTACGTTCCGGCTTGTGATTGGTCGCGTC
This sequence comes from Ranitomeya variabilis, assembly GCF_051348905.1. NCBI lineage: Eukaryota > Metazoa > Chordata > Amphibia > Anura > Dendrobatidae > Ranitomeya > Ranitomeya variabilis. The sequence goes on along the minus strand of NC_135233.1, from coordinate 560,105,172 downwards.
GCGGTCACATGGGCGACGCGACCAATCACAAGCCGTGACGTCACGGGAGGCAGGAGACGCGCGCATTTTTAAAATGATGTCACGGCTTGTGATTGGTTGCGTGCCGCCCATGTGACCGCAACGCGACCAATCACAGCAAGCCGTGACGTAATTTCAGGTCCTGAATGCAGAAATAGGCATCACAAGCCGGAACGTAATTTTAAAATCATGAATGCCTAGAATTAGGCATTGAGGACCTGAAAATTACGTCACGGCTTGCTGTGATTGGTTGCGTCGCGGCCACATGGGCGGCACGCGACCAATCACAAGCCGTGACGTCACGGAAGGAAGTAAAAGCGCGCATTTTAAGCAAACAACGCTGCCGGTTCCCTCGGTGAGGTCCAGGCTGCGTCGGAGAGGTGAGTATAGCAATATTTTTTATTTTAATTCTTTATTTTACACATTAATGTTGTTTCGATACCGATACCCGATACCACAAAAGTATCGGATCTCGGTATCGGAATTCCGATACCCGCAAGTATCGGCCGATACCCGATACTTGCGGTATCGGAATGCTCAACACTAACAGCAAGTAATTGCTTGCACACACTGAGTTAAATGCCGCTCAGTGTGTGTGAGTCTATGAACTGCACTCGCATGCAGAAACAAAACAAATGCTTTGCAACTGAGCAGTGTCACTTACACACAGAAACAGAGCAGATGCTCACCAACTGAACTGTGTCACTCTCACACAGAAACAGAACAGGTATGGCTTCAGACACGACACCTGTTAGCCTCCCAGGGGAACATAGCCTGTTAATGGGGTCAAAGGCAAACAGTGGTCATGCAATCATCAAGCGCACTCAACCAACTCCTCTCTGGAGAACCGGAGTTCTAACGGCTTACTGCCCTGAGCACATGCTGCTAAAGACCACACTGGTGCAATGTCCGATACATATATGTAACAATAATGATATTAGCGTGCCCGTGTGCACCTCTGAGACCATTTTACATGTTCAGCTCATGTCCAGTCGGACAGGACCTTACTCACGGACCAATCTGGAGCTGCCACATCACCAGAGCAGCTGATGACCGACCACCAATGAGACGCCGCCACATCATGAGCATGCTCGGTAGGGTGATTTCTGGACAGCCTCCAGAGCGAGCATTCGTCGCTGCCTACCACTGGTTACCATAGACTTGATTGAAGAACCAGCAGTAACCAGATGAACAGCACGAGCCTGGGCAACACGCTTGGACCGACGTTTATGCTCAGCAGCTGCTGAAGCTGACTGAGAGACCGCCGATGCAGAGAAGGCTTGGGATCTACCCTATGCATTAGAAGAATCCTGGCACCTAACAACAGGTCCTATAGTGTATATGTCAATAGTCAATTTTTGAACAACCAAATTTGAACACTTGCAGCAGACCAACTATTCGTTTTTATTTCAAACAAACACAATTTTGCACGAAGCAGGTTATACAGAATGTATATGACAATGGTAAATTTTTTGAAACAAAAAATATTTTGTGAATTGTACCAGGCCAAGGATGTATGGATGACTAATTGAATCCAGGAAAAAAATTGTAACTTGTTTTGGAATTTTATATAACACCTTATTGTAACAATAACCAGATTAAACTGTATGGATGACTAGTTGAATCCAGAAAACATTTTTGAACTTTTATTAAAGTTTTAGGTACCACTGTACTGTATCACAAAGAACGTAATAATTTATGGATGACAAATTCAATCCAGAAATTTTTTTGTATGCAAATATTTTGAAAGTGTAGTTGATGTAGCCCCATACTCATTAAGCCAAAAAAATATAAGGAGAGTAAAACAGTAATCATCTTTAGGTGTCAGCTTCTTCTCCTTCCTTTGGAGGCTGGGGGACTGCCTCCACCTGTTTTCTGGAGCCCATTCCCAGGTACCTGGGCTGTAAGTGACCCAGCTTTGGATAGTGCCAGAGTCCTCAAAATGCAGAAGTGGGCGACATCTGCCTGTGTCACCTGCACCATCGACTGCTCCCACGTAGGAGGTGGGGAATCCCAAGGATAGTATTATCTCTCGGGAATGGTAGTCCCATTTTGAGATGCCTTGACGAGCCTCTCCCAGGCCCATTCATTTGACAAGAAGGGTTCATCCTACTATTTTCCTTCTCGGATTACACCCATTGCATACCAGCGATGTTGCCCTTTCATTTTGAGGAACGTGACCCTGGTTCCAGCCTTCAAGTCTGGCAGCCTTTGAAGCAAATGTTCAGTCTCTACTTCCGGCTGGTTGAACGAGATGTGATGATGGGTTCCAAGCTCTTCAATGGACCTCCATCTCTGCTTCCGCTTGTAAGTAACAAACTTCTCCAGGGATGCCAACTTACGGTACCCCTGGCTTGCCTTCTTCTATCCTCTGACCAGTCTAGGCCTTGCAGTCGGCTCACTAGTTGCTGGATTAAGTCATATATATAGTGATGATCGAATTGTGATGATCGAATTGTGAAATAATCAGATTCGGGAAAATCGGCACAAATAATTTCTAATATCCGTATATTTGTACTGAATACCTAATCCAAAGCAAGTCAATGGAAAAGCTGAATATTTTTCTGATGGACCCAACAGGTCTGGGGGCATAGGAAAAAAGGTGAAATGGATGGGAAAGAGCTAAAACTAAATGAGAACAGCATGGAGAAGATGCCTGTATGCCTTTCTGACCCACATATGGTATCCAGGATAAATGTTGGTGGACCATTGCCCTGGTTTTAAAGATTTTTTAAAAAACCTACCAAACTAAACCAAAAATATTATTTATATATATATATTCAAATACAGAGGGACGCACAGGCATATCCATGTGCCCGCCAATAGGTATGTTGTGCCCATACTTTATCATTTCAGGGGTGATTTAGTGCAATAGACTAATGTGCATATAGTGGCTTTGGCTTTATGAATCAGTGTTAACACTGAAACACTTAGGGTCCAGCTATTTTGTATAACATGCATTGTATGGCAGTTTTTACTTTGAGCTGAACCCTAGTGCCATCTGACCACTCTTTTACTACCATACAACTCTTCTTTGCCTGAGTGTCTTATTGTTTTTTTGCATTGCCCACATTGCAATTGCACTTTATTCTCATGTTATTAATTACATTTTTTCTTTTGGGGCCATCTGATTATCCAGGGCCTTGGTTTTTAGGATACCCTATGGCTATATAGTCCCTCTTGGTTTTGTCTGTTTTAATTGTTGTTCAATAAAGAGATCATTTTATTCAGAAAGTACCATTTGTTTGGAACCCTTTTTTCATTTTTGTTTCCTCATTGTGATAAATAAAAATATATATATATACCTCCCCTTTAGCATATGTTCACACGGAGCGTTTTAGCTTTAGTTTTTCCTTTAACATTTGTGAGGGCTCTCACTCCCTACATTTAGGAGGTCCCTCCCTCATGCCAAATAGTTTGCAAGATATTGGAATACATATTCCCCATCCCTTTACAATGCCATTTCAAACATCCCCATTTGAATTTTGGGCTTTGCCTGCCACCATCACCATGTCCACTGCCATGTCATTATGCCCTTGCTTACAATTTACAGAGTGCCAGCAGGTGCCGTGAAATCTGAGTTTTGTAAGGGCCCTCAGGTGGCCCTGTATCATACATATTTTAGAGGTATCACTCCTACATTTGGGAGGTCCCTCCCTCATGCCAAATAGCTAGCAAGACAGTGGAATACATATTACCCATCCCATTACTATGCCATTTCAGACGTGCCTTATGAATTTTGGGCTTTGCCTGCCACCACCATGTCCACTGCCAGGTCATTATGCAGCCCTCGCTTTTAATTTTCAGAGGTCCACCATGTGTTGCAAAACCTGCATTTTGTAAGGTCCACAGTTCATATTTGCCACCGGATCTCAATGAAATCACTGTGATACCGTATAAAGCCGCTGTAAGGTGAATATAATACAGGAGTTGGGTGAGCTGTGTGATCAATGTCAGTAAATTGGATACTACCAGACACCAAAAGCATTAGAATTCAGTTCGGAATACAGTGTATGCAAGTGAGAGCCTGTATTGTGGTCAGTCTGTCAGGCCGGAAACCCATGTCAGGAACATGTGTAAGCTTCATTTTACTTGGAATCAGCCTCCTGAAGGGGAAGAGTCAGGAGTGTCATTGACCAATCTGCACAAGCCAACGCACTTCTTCTGGAAACTACCCAACCATACAGAATGTATCTTTTGCATGGTTTTGAGCAACAAGTAAGTAATTACAGGATATGTCCCACAGAGTGTTGAGGTCTGTGAAGTGTATTACTCAGGTGACAGGCAGCGCTACAGAGCTTAGGTAAAGGCCTTAGCGTGGCAATGACCATGTTCCAATATGTGTAAGGCTGCGGCCTGAATACGTCTGCGGAGCATATTAACCCAGTGTCTTAGACATTTTTAAAATATACAGAAACTGACTAATACAACAGTTTAAAGCCAACTTTGGTGAGTTTAATGAGAGAATCTCGCGCAAGTCTCTCGCATCAAGTTCTGGCACTGCGCTGGCACTAATGACCGAAGTGTGCAGCTGCATAGAAATACATGCAGCCACACACTCCATTTCGAAAAGTCTCATTTAGGAGCCTGGAAAAGTCATCAATGGTCTTTGTCCAGCACCGGACAATGTAAGTTGCTAACAAATATGTATGCCCTATCTAACTAACAATTTGTGAACAGACAAGGGACTGTCTGCTGAGAAGGGACAGCTGAAATCTGTGCTGGGACAACAAAGTGGAAGTGGTTGCTGACTGTTGTGTGTGCAACCGCTGGTTGTGGGCAGTAGGCATTAGCGCCTGCCTCATAGTTAGCAGATTGGAAAGGCCTTAACACGGGGGGAAGCGCAATGGTTAGACCCTCAGAAACAGTTTTGGCACCCAGGCGTTCTGCCCACCTACCGAGGTTCTTGGCTGCCATGTGCTTTTGCATGCTGGTAGTGCTCAAGTTGGCAGTGTTCTTGCCTCTTCTTAGCTTGGTTTGACAGATGCTGTAAACTACAGTTGTTTTATCTGAAGAACTTTAAGAAACAACTGCCATAGAGGCGAACAAGACACCCTTGGCCTGTTATCTAGCCGAGTGGGGAGTCTCTTTGGAACAGTTGACCGAGTTCTACCAATGGGCAAACCACTACCTCTTCTTGCCTGTTTTCTTGCTACAGATCCATCCCTTTCTGCACTGCTGTGCTCGCTAGACTTGCCATCGTACCAGGTTGGATCAGTGGTCTCATCATCGACCACATCATCTTCCAATTCTCTTTCTGAGCTGCGATTTGAGGCTGACCTAATGGCAACTGTGCCACATGATTATCCTCCACCTCTTCAGACATAGATTGACCTTCCCTAATGTGCCATGGGTGCTCAAATGTTTGGGCTTCACTGCACTCCTCCTGACAAACTAAAAGGGAACATAAACAGTTCCTCAGAGCTGCCAGCGTTGGGGTCATATGTCTCCTGGGACTCTTGAGGGTGGGAGGAAGAAGGACCAGGTTAAGGATTCAGAGGCCCAGCCTCTTGGCTACTGAGACTCGATAATGTGGAAGACCTAGCGGTGCTCCTTGTCAACACACTGTGTGCTATCAACCCACAACATCCTCACACTTGTCTGGGTTCATGGCCTTGGTGGGCAAGCCCACATCCACATCCCTTAATGTCACCCTTTCTCATCTTGAATGCGCTATGCTTATGAAACCAAAAAATACTGGCTTTATTTTTCACAAGTAGCCTTACAAAGGTCTTTTGTACAATTTCACTGTATCTAGCAATGTGTGGCAGTTTTTTTTTAGATTGTTTTGCTAACACACTGCTAAATTGTCACATAAGATTATCTGTACCCGGATTGCGCCAGTCACAGAACTGCTAGATAAAGATACGCTAGTTCTTAAGCCAGTAGAAAATTATGATTTTTTTTTTTCAATCGTCTTGCTGACACACTCCATATGCGGAGTAATGAAGATTATTGCCACTGATAAATTGTCACATAAGATTATCTCTACCTGGTATGCATCAATTGCACAACTGCTAGGTAAATATATGCTATTTTTTAAACCTAAAGATAATTATGATTTTTTTTTTCAATCAGCTTGCTGACACACTCCAAATGCGGAGTAATGGAGATTATTGCCGCTGCTAAATTGACACGTAAGATTATTTGTAACTAGATTGCACTAGTCGCACAACTTCTAGACAAATATTAGGTATTTTAAGTGGAAAATAGCAGAGAGCTGCAGCATGTACTTCCAGCGATGGGAACACCCAGGTGCCTGCCTTTCACCCACCCTCCATCTCTCCTATTAAATCTCTCCCTACTAAATCCCCATCTAACAAACAACTAATCTTGAGAGTCTTCAACTCTTAAAAGAGCTTTTTGGAAAAAATAACGGCAGATCCCTCCAATATACTGAGGCGATACACCTAATTAGTAGTCGAGTAATGAATAGCCCGAATACCATACTATACTTGCGAGTAATAAATAGCGCAGAATGCATTCGCTCATCACTAGCTATATATCACCCAAATGTAACACAAAACACTCTATAGTGTAAGTAACTGAATAGTAGTAGTAGTAATTTTATCCAGAAAAAAATGTGAACTTTTTTTGAGTGCTATATACCAACAAAATGTAAAATGAAGCACGTAGTACCTTATGAATGAAAAGTTAAATCCACAAAAAAATTTTCAACACTTTTTTTGAATGTCACATACCACCTAAATTTAACACAGAGCACGTAATACTCTATGGATGACTAATTAACCCCTTAACCCCTAAGGGTGGTTTGCGCGTTAATGACCAGGCCAATTTTTACAATTCTGACCACTGTCCCTTTATGAGGTTATAACTCTGGAACACTTCAGCGGATCCTGATGATTCTGAAATTGCTTTGTTAGGGAGTTATAAGGGTTAACCCCTTAGTGACGGCGCCAAATTTTTGAAATCTGACCAGTGTCACTTTATATGGTAATAACTCTGGAGCACTTCAACAAATCCTAGTGATTTGAAGAATTTTTTTGTGACACATTGTACTTTATGGTAATGGTAAATTTAGGTTGATATGTGTGGTGTTTATTTATAAAAAATATCAGAAATTTGAGAAAAATGTAAAAAAAATTGCAATTTTCAAACTTTCAATGATTATCCCTTTAATTCAGATAGTTTTACCAAAGCAAATCATTAATAAATAACATTCCCCTCATGTCTGCTTTACATCAGCACCATTTGTAAAATGTTATTTTATTTTATTAGCATTTTAGGAAGTTTAACCCCTTCCTGACATCAGACGTACTATCCCGTCGAGGTGGGGTGGGCCCGTATGACCGCCGACGGGATAGTACGTCATCACCGATCAGCGGCGCTCACGGGGGGAGCGCGGCCGATCGCGGCCGGGTGTCAGCTGCATATCGCAGCTGACATCCGGCACTATGTGACAGGAGCGGTCATGGACCGCCCCCGGCACATTAACCCCCGGCACACCGCGATCAAACATGATCGCAGTGTACCGGCGGTATAGGGAAGCATCGCGCAGGGAGGAGGCTCCCTGCGGGCTTCCCTGAGACCCCCGGAGCAACGCGATGTGATCGCGTTGCTGCGAGGGTCTCCTACCTCCTTCCTGGCTGCAGGTCCCGGATCCAAGATGGCCGCGGCATCCGGGTCCTGCAGAGAAGGAGGTGGCTTACCGAGTGTCTGCTCAGAGCAGACACTTGGTAAGCCTGCAGCCCTGCACAGCAGATCGCAGATCTGGCAGAGTGCTGTGCACACTGCCAGATCAATGATCTGTGATGTCCCCCCCTGGGACAAAGTATAAAAGTAAAAAAAAAAATTTTCCACATGTGTAAAAAAAAAAAAAAAAAAAATCCTAAATAAATAATAAAAAAAATATATATATTATTCCCATAAATACATTTCTTTATCTAAATAAAAAAACAAAACAATAAAAGTACACATATTTAGTATCGCCGCGTCCGTAACGACCCAACCTATAAAACTGCCCCACTAGTTAACCCCTTCAGTAAACACCGTAAGAAAAAAAAAAAAAAAACGAGGCAAAAAACAACGCTTTATTACCATACCGCCGAACAAAAAGTAGAATAACACGCGATCAAAAAGACTGATATAAATATCCATGGTACCGCTGAAAACGTCATCTTGTCCCGCAAAAAACAAGCTGCCATACAGCATCATCAGCAAAAAAATAAAAAAGTTATAGTCCTGAGAATAAAGCGATACCAAAATAATTATTTTTTCTATATTTTAGTTTTTATCGTATAAAAGCGCCAAAACATAAAAAAATGATATAAATGAGATATCGCTGTAATCATACTGACCCGACAAATAAAAATGCTTTATCAATTTTACCAAACGCGGAACGGTATAAACGCCTCTCCCAAAAGAAATTCATGAATAGCTGGTTTTTGGTCATTCTGCCTCACAAAAATCGGAATAAAAAGCGATCAAAAACGGTCACGTGTCCGAACATGTTACCAATAAAAACGTCAACTCGTCCCGCAAAAACCAAGACCTCACATGACTCTGTGGAGCAAAATGTGGAAAAATTATAGGTCTCAAAATGTGGAGACGCAAAAACTTTTTTGCTATAAAAAGCGTCGCTGGTTTCACACTTGCGTTTTTGTCTGCAGCGTTTTTTGCACAAAAAAACGCATGCGTTTTTTCCCTATATTTAACATTGAAAACGCATGCGTTTTTTGTACGCGTTTGGTCGCGTTTTCAAACGCATGCGGTTTTTTTCTGCATGCGTTCATTTTCAGAAATACAACCTGCAGTATTTTCTTGCGTTTTTAAGCACATGCGTTTGTTTGCGTTAAAAACGCATGCATTTTTATCGAAAAAAAACAGAAAACACACTGAAAAGCCACCCACCACCATCAAGGTGATAAAGGGATCCAAACCCTAACCCTAACTCTACCCCTAACCTCACCCCTAACCGTTTAATGAACATTTTCTGACAGTCATAGTACCACGTATTTCAGTGCCACGTATTTCAGTGCCACGTATTTCAGTGCCACGTATTTCAGTGCCACGTGTTTCAGTGCCACGTATTTCAGTGCCACGTATCACGTATTTCAGTGCCACGTATCACGTATTTCAGTGCCACGTATCACGTATTTCAGTGCCACATATTTTAGTACCACGTATTTCAGTTGCACGTATTTCAGTGCCACGTATTTCAGTGCCACGTATTTCAGTGCCACGTATTTCAGTGCCACGTATTTCAGTGCCACGTATCACGTATTTCAGTGCCACGTGTTTCAGTGCCATGTATTTAAGTGCCACGTATCGCATATTTCAGTGCCACGTATTTCAGTGCCACGTATTTCAGTGCCACGTATTTAAGTGCCACGTATTTAAGTGCCACGTATCACATATTTCAGTGCCACGTATTTCAGTGCCACGTATCACGTATTTCAGTGCCACATGTTTCAGTGCCACGTATTTAAGTGCCACGTATCACGTATTTCAGTGCCACGTATTTCAGTGCCACGTATTTCAGTGCCACGTATTTCAGTGCCACGTATTTCAGTCACGTTTAGGGTTAGGGTTAGGGGTAGGGTTAGGGCTAGGGTTGGAGGTAAAGTTAGGGTTGGGGCTAAAGTTAGGGTTGGGGCTAAAGTTAGGGTTTGGATTACATTTACGTTTGGATTAGGGTTGGGATTAGAATTATGGGTGTGTCAGGGCTAGGGGTGTGGTTAGGGTTACCGTTGGGATTAGGGTTAGGGGTGTGTTTGGGTTAGGGTTTCAGGTAGAATTGGGGAGTTTCCACTGTCCAGGCACATCAGGGGCTCTCCAAGCGCGACATGGCGTCCAATCTCAATTCCAGCCAATTCTGCGTTGAAAAAGTAAAACAGTGCTCCTTCCCTTCCGAGCTCTCCCGTGCGCCCATAAAGGGGTTTACCCCAACATATGTGTTATCAGCGTACTCGGGACAAATTGAACAACAACTTCTGGGGTCCAAGTTCTCTTGTTATCCTTAGGAATATAAAAATTTGGGGGGCTAAAAATCATTTTTGTGGGAAAAAAAAGATGTTTTATTTTCACGGCTCTGCGTTATAAACTGTAGTGAAGCACTTGGGGGTTCAAAGTTCTCACAACACATCTAGATAAGTTCCTTGGGAGGTCTAGTTTCCAATATGGGGTCACTTGTGGGGGGTTTGTACTGTTTGGGTACATCAGGGGCTCTGCAAATGCAACGTGACGCCTGCAGACCAATCCATTTAAGGCTGCATTCCAAATGGCGCTCCTTCCCTTCCGAGCTCTGTCATGCACCCAAACAGTGGTTCCCCCCCACATATGGGGTATCAGCGTACTCAGGACAAATTGGACAACAACTTTTGGGGTCTAATTTATCCTGTTACCCTTGTGAAAATACAAAACTGGGGGCTGAAAAATCATTTTTGTGAAAAAAAAAGAATTTTTATTTTCACGCCTTTGCGCTATAAACTTTAGTGAAACACTTGGGGGTTCAAAGTTCTCAAAACACATCTAGATAAGTTCCTTGGGAGGTCTAGTTTCCAATATGGGGTCACTTGTGGGGGGTTTGTACTGTTTGGGTACATCAGGGGCTCTGCAAATGCAACGTGACGGCTGCTGACCAATCCATTTAAGTCTGCATTCCAAATGGCGCTCCTTCCCTTCCGAGCTCTGTCATGCGCCCAAACAGTGGTTCCCCCCCACATATGGGGTATCAGCGTACTCAGGACAAATTGGAAAACAAATTTTGGGGTCCAATTTATTCTGTTACCCTTGTAAAAATACAAAGCTGGGTGCTAAAAAATCATTTTTGAGAAAAAAATTAAAAATTATTTTCACGGCTCTGCGTTATAATCTGTAGTGAAACACTTGGGGGTTCAAAGCTCTCAAAACACATCTAGATAAGTTCCTTAGGGGGTCTACTTTCCAAAATGGTGTCACTTGTAGGGAGTTTCAATGTTTAGGCACATCAGGGGCTCTCCAAACGCAACATGGCGTCCCATCTCAATTCCAGTCAATTTTGCATTGAAAAGTCAAATGGCGCTCCTTCCCTTCCAAGCTCTGCCATGCGCCCAAACAATGGTTTACACCCACATATAGGGTATCATCGTACTCAGGACAAATTGCACAACATTTTTTTGGTGTCCAATTTCTTCTCTTACCCTTGGGAAAATAAAAAATTGGGGGCAAAAAGATCATTTTTGTGAAAAAATATGATTTTTTATTTTTACGGCTCTGCATTATAAACTTCTGTGAAGCACTTGGTGGGTCAAAGTGCTCACCACACATCTAGATAAGTTCCTTAGGGGGTCTACTTTCCAAAATGGTGTCACTTGTAGGGAGTTTCAATGTTTAGGCACATCAGGGGCTCTCCAAACGCAACATGGCATCCCATCTCAATTCCAGTCAATTTTGCATTGAAAAGTCAAATTGCGCTCCTTCCCTTCCAAGCTCTGCCATGCGCCCAAACAATGGTTTACACCCACATATGGGGTATCAGCGTACTCAGGACAAATTGCACAACATTTTTTGCGGTCCAATTTCTTCTCTTACCCTTGGGAAAATAAAAAATTGGGGGCGAAAAGATCATTTTTGTGAAAAAATATGATTTTTTATTTTTACGGCTCTGCATTATAAACTTCTGTGAAGCACTTGGTGGGTCAAAGTGCTCACCACACATCAAGATAAGTTCCTTAGGGGGTCTACTTTCCAAAATGGTGTCACTTGTAGGGGGTTTCAGTGTTTAGGCACATCAGGGGCTCTCCAAACGCAACATGGCGTCCCATCTCAATTCCAGTCAATTTTGCATTGAAAAGTCAAATGGCGCTCCTTTCCTTCCGAGCTCTGCCATACGCCCAAACAGTGGTTTACCCTCACATGTGGGGTATCAGCGTACTCAGGACAAATTGTACAACAACTTTGGGGGTCCATTTTCTCCTGTTACCCTTGGTAAAATAAAACAAATTGGAGCTGAAATAAATTGTGTGTGAAAAAAAGTTAAATGTTCATTTTTATTTAAACATTCCAAAAATTCCTGTGAAACACCTGAAGGGTTAATAAACTTCTTGAATGTGGTTTTGAGCACCTTGAGGGGTGCAGTTTTTAGAATGGTGTCACACTTGAGTATTTTCTATCATATAGACCCCTCAAAATGACTTCAAATGAGATGTGGTCCCTAAAAAAAAATGGTGTTGTAAAAATGAGAAATTGCTGGTCAACTTTTAACCCTTATAACTCCGTCACAAAAAAAAATTTTGGTTCCAAAATTGTACTGATGTAAAGTAGACATGTGGGAAATGTTACTTATTAAGTATTTTGTGTGACATATGTCTGTGATTTAAGGGCATAAAAATTCAAAGTTGGAAAATTGCTAAATTTTCAAAATTTTCGCCAAATTTCCATTTTTTTCACAAATAAACGCAAGTTATATCGAATAAATTTTACCACTAACATGAAGTACAATATGTCACGAGAAAACAATGTCAGAATCGCCAAGATCCGTCAAAGCGTTCCAGAGTTATAGCCTCATAAAGGGACAGTGGTCAGAATTGTAAAAATTGGCCCGGTCATTAACGTGCAAACCACCCTTGGGGGTGAAGGGGTTAAAAATGTAGCAGTAATTTTTCATTTTTTCAAGGAAATTTACAAAATTTATTTTCTTAGGGACCTATCCATGTTTGAAGTGCCTTTAGGGGTCCTATATTTTGGGAAACCCCCAAAAGTTATACCATTTTAAAAACAGCACCGCCTGACATACTGAAAACTGTAGTCAGGTAGTTTATTACCCCTTCAGGTGCTTTTCAGGAATTAATGCAAAGTGGCATAACAGAAATGAAAATGTGTATTTTTACCACCTAAATGCCTCTAACTTCTGAACAGGTTACTACAGCCGTCAGACTCTAAGGCCGCTATTTGGTCATGAATTGCCTTGGCAAACAACAGGACCACACAATCATGATCTGAGGGAATCATTTGGGATAAAGAGGAAGCCCCCAGACTCTGCAAACCATTTATATGATATATTCACTATTGACAGCAGCATCTAAGGAGTTAAACAGATATGGAAGGTGCCAACACTGATTGTGGCTGATGCAGATATACACTATATCAGACATAAAGGAGGGCCTCATTCACATGTTAAAATTGTCATGTAATTGTACTCCCAAACTCATAAAGGTTGTGCACTAAGTGCAAAGCCTTCCAAAAATTGCAAGCAGGGTCATCCATACATATGATGTAGTCACTAGTGACAGCAGCATCTAAGGGGTTAAACAGATTTGGACGGTGCAAACACTGATCGTGGCTGATGCAGTAAGTTGTCAGCTATAGTGCACAACTGACGGCTGCTAGATTGTCACCTGTATGGGGAGGATATTCTCTTATATCTCAGGTCAGACGTATTGGCGTTTATTAAGGGGTAAAAAGTTGACCAGCAATTTCTTATTTTTACAACATTATTTTCTTTTAGGGACCACATCACATTTGAAGTCACTTTGAGGGGTCTATATGATCGAAAATACCCAAGTGTTACACCATTCTAAAAACTGCACCCCTCAAGGTGCTCAAAACCACATTCAAGAAGTTTATTAACCCTTCAGGTGTTTCACAGGAATTTTTGGAATGTTTAAAAAAAAAATGAACATTTTACTTTTTTCACCAAAAATTTACTTCAGCTCCAATTTGTTTTATTTTACCAAGGGTAACAGGAGAAATTGGACCCCAAAAGTTGTTGTACAATTTGTCCTGAGTATGCTGCTACCCCACTGCTTGGGCGCATGGCAGAGCTCGGAAGGGAAGGAGCGCCATTTGACTTCTCAATGCAAAATTGACTGGAATTGAGATAGGACGCCATGTTGCGTTTGGAGAGCCCCTGATGTGCCTAAACTGTGGAAACCCCCCACAAGTGACCCCATTTTGGAAAGTAGACCACCTAAGGAACTTATCTAGATGTGTGGTTAGCACTTTCACCCACCAAGTGCTTCACAGAAGTTTATAATGTAGAGCCGTAAAAATAAAAAAATCATATTTTTTCACAAAAATGATCTTTTCGCCCCCAATTTTTTTTATTTTCCTAAGGGTAAAAGAAGAAATTGGACCCAAAAGTTGTTGTGCAATTAGTCCTGAGTACGATAATACCCCATATGTGGGGGTAAACCACTATTTCTGCACATGGCAGAGCTCGGAAGGGAAGGAGCGCCGTTTGACATTTCAATGCAAAATTGACTAGAATTGAGATAGGACACCATGTTGCGTTTGGAGAGCCCCTGATGTGCCTAAACAGTGGAAACCCCCCACAAGTGACCCCATTTTAGAAAGTAGACCCCCTAAGGAACTTATCTAGATGTTATGTGAGAACTTTGAAACACCAAGTGTTTCACTACAGTTTATAACGCAGAACCGTGAAAATAAAAAATCCTGATTTATTAGCCCCCAGTTTTTTTTATTTTCCCAAGGGTAACAGGAGAAATTAGACCCCAATAGTTGTTGTCCAATTTGTTCTGAGTATGCTGATATCCCATATGTGGGGAAGAACCACCGTTTGGGTGCATGGCAGAGCTGGGAAGGGAAGGAGCGTCGTTTGGAATGAAGACTTAGATGGAATGGTCTGCAGGCATCACATTCCGTTTGCAGAGTCCCTGATGTACCTAAACAGTAGAAACCCCCCACAAGTGCCCCATATTGGAAACTAGACCCCCAAAGGAACTTATCTAGATGTGTTGTGAGAATTTTGAAGCCCCAAGTGTTTCACTACAGTTTATAACGCAGAGCTGTGAAAACTAAAAATCTTTTTTTTTTCAACAAAAATTATTTTTTAGCCCCCGGTTTTGTATTTAACCAAGGGTAACAGGAGAAATTGGACCCAAAAGTTGTTGTCCAATTTGTCCTGAGTTCGCTGATACCCCATATGTTGGGGTAAATCCCTGTTTGGGCGCACGGGAGAGCTCGGAAGGGAAGGAGCACTGTTTTACTTTTTCAACACAGAATTGGCTGGAAATGAGATCGGATGCCATGTCGCGCTTGGAGAGCCCCTGATGTGCCTAAACAGTGGAAACCCCCTAATTCTAACTGAAACTCTAACCCAAACACACCCCTAACCCTAATCCCAACCCTAACCATAACCCTAACCACACCCCTAACCCCAACACACCCCTAACCCTAATCCCAACCCTAACCACACCCCTAACTAAAACACACCCCTAACCCTAATCCCAACCATAACCCTAACCACACCCCTAACCATAATCCCAACCTTAATCCCAACTGTAAATGTAATCCAAACCTAACTTTAGCCCCAACCCTAACTCTAACTTTAGCCCCAACACTAAACCTAACTTTAGCTCCAACCCTAAACCTAACTTTTGCCACAACCCTAACTGTAGCCCCAACTCTAACTGTAGCCCCCACCCTAACTGTAGCCCTAACCCTAACTTTAGCCCCAACCCTAACCCTAACTTTAGCCCTTACCCTGTTAGGGTTGGCGGAACGCACCAAGTATATATATATATATATGTATTATTCGGTGATTTTGCAACCCGGGGTCCACCGTGCAGGAGGGGAACCTGCTGCTGGCAAATGGCAGCGCTATATGGCGGTATAAGCGAACTCTGTTAACTCCACAGAGTTGCTAGGAACAAGATGCTGTGCCCTGTTAACTTCACAGAGGTACGCAGCTACCAACCAGAGCAAACTGTGGTCATGCAGTCAGAGAAAACACACAAACAACTCCTCACCGGAGGTGCCGGTATTCTAGAGGCTTATTTCAGCCAAGGCCCTGAATACACTCATACAAACTCCTCACCAGAGGTTCCGGTATTCTAGGGGCTTATTTCAGCCAAACCCTAACCGCATGCAGACATGAACACACTGGCACTAAGCTCATAGACATTGGTTTGATACTGGCACATGGCCGTGTGGCCATGTGAACCTTTTATAGCTGCAACAACTTCAGGACCTTCCTAGAGGACCAATGGGAGCTGCTACAGTACCTGAGCAACTTCAGGAACTTCCTAGAGGACCAATAGGAGCTGCTGCAGTTTCTAAGCATGTGACCCCTGACCTCCAATGAGAGGTCTTACCCTGGGCATGTTCAGAAGGAGAAAAGCAGGATTTAGTCCCAGAGACGTCTGCTCGCCACTGACCAGTACTGGCTACAAAGGCAGAGCCTGGTAGAACAGTAGTAACCAGTCGCCCAGTATTAGCCTGACCTCACTCTCTCCTTGGAGGCCCAGATGGCATCCTGAGTGCAGTCTCAAATGTTCTGTGCCTCCACAACCCAGTCTGCCACCCTGAAATCGGCGGAAGACACGGGCATAGGCACAGGAACCCGCGGTTGCTGGCCGTAATTAAGGAGGAAAGGAGACCAGTGGAGTTGGCTACAGCCTTATTAAGCGCAAACTCTGTCCACAGTAGCAAGGATGCCCAGTCATCTGGCAGAAACAAAATGTCGCAGATATGTGACCAGGGTCTGGTTGGCCCTCTCTACCAACCCATTCGTCTCGGGATGATATGCTGAGGAGAGATTCAAATCAATGCTGAGTAGACGACAAGGTTCTCTCCAGAATCGAGATGCAAACTGAGGTCCCCAGTCACTGACAATTTTGTCCGGTATACCGTGTAGGCAAAATATGTGTTTCATAAACAACTCCGCCAGAGCCCGTGCAGAAGGTAGCCGTGAAAGAGGCACCAAGTACACCATTTTGGAAAAAAGGTCAGTGATCACCCAAATAATGGTGCAGCTACGAGACTTGGTTAAGCCCACCACAAAATCCATCCCGACCATCTCCCAGGGCCTGTCTGTCACCGGCAGGGGGTGAACAAACCCAGCTGGCCATTGACGAGGAGACTTGTTCTTGGTGCAGGAGACACATAGTCTGCGACGTCAGGGGCCATATGCGGCCACTAATATGTCCTCGCCAGTAGCTCAGATGTCCGTTTGGTCCCAAGATGTCCACCGACCCTAGACGAGTGAGCCCAAGAGAGAACCTCCGGACGCAAACTGGATGGTACAAAAGTCTTGCCCGGAGGCACAGACTCTTGCGAAACCTGGACAACAGTTCTCAGGCTCTCAGAAGGGACAATAAGCCAAGGCTCTTCTTCCT